>NW_027555736.1:139509236-140159236 GCF_003287225.1 Phascolarctos cinereus
ATTCTCATTTGGTAGACCTTGATTTCCTTGGGGCTTTAGGTCTAATGTGATTTTTATGGCTGATGAAGCCTATCTGGGTTCTTTTGAGTTAAGGGTGGCAGGTAAAGAATTTCTTCCTTCACTCAAATCCATAATATAAGGATTTATCTTTTTTGCATTTCAGATGATCTTTAAATACCATATATACAGTCTCAGCAATTCTCTGAATCTCTTGGAATTATAGATCATACTATACATTCATCTTTTTTTTTTTTAACAGATACAGACATTAAGGTCCAGTTCCACAATCACAGAAGAAAAAAAAAAGTTCACTGGACCCACAACAAAAGTTGTGGTCCCACAACTGTCTTAGTTAATAGAACCTTGGACTTTACCCTTCTGCCATAACAGTAAGAAATCTTACTTTCCCAAAGCAATATGGCACAGTGAGTGGACAGTGGTCAGTCTTGGAGCAAGGAATATCTATATTTGAGTCCCTTCATTGATACATCCTGGCTGGTGACTATGGGAAAATCACTTAATCTCTCAGTCACAGAAAAGTATAAGGTACTTTACTATAGGTAAAGTGTCAATCTACATGAGTGGAGGAAGGGTTCTGTATTAGGACTTAACCATACAGATGAAATTATAGGTCTGGATTGAAAGTGAGGACAGGGAACTTCTTTGAAACCTATATTGCAACTTTCTCTATAATCTCTAAAGGCTTTCTTCCAACAATTGTTATTAGTCAGTCATTTTTTATTCATGTCAGACTCTTCACAACCCCATTAGGGATTTTCTTGGCAAAGATACTGGAGTGATTTGCCATTTCATTTTTCAATTCATTTTACAGATGAGGAAACTGAGGCAAACAGGGTTAAATAACTTGCCCAGGATCACACAGCTAGTAAGTGTCTGAGGCTGGATTTGAACTCAGGAAGAGGAATCTTCTTGACTTCAAGCCCAGCACTCTATCCACTACATCACTTAGCTTCCCTTCCAACAACGTCACTTCAGAATTTTCACTAACTTTTTAAAGGATCCTTACGAGTAGGTAATGTACCTAAGAACACCATCAGGATTTTTTTTTTTAGCCACGGTAGCTCATAAAAACTAAAGAATAGCTAAAGAATAAAAGGATTGCAGTCTGAATTGAGGAAAGTACCAATATTAGTGAAGTTCTATCACAGGCATAGGTCCACTGCCATGTCAGATTTCAATCCCTCTACACCTTTACTAAAAGATCTTTAAGAACTGATGAGGTTGAAAAAATTCCTCACCTGGTGGCCAACTCTTTGGTGACAGGCTAGGTAGTGGCTAGAAAATCTTTGTTTCATAGCCTACACTCAGGTCTTTTTAGATTGTTGGACCTTGTAGGTTTTCAGTCTGCTGGCATATTCTTCTTTTTTTTTTAATTTTTTTTTTGGGGGGGGGTTAGGCAATGAGGTTCAGTGACTTGCCCAGGGTCACACAGCTAGTAAGTGTGATGTGTCTGAGGCCAGATTTGAATTCAGGTCCTCCTGAATCCAGGGCCGGTGCTCTATCCACTGTGCCACCTAGCTGCCCTCATGGCATATTCTTCAAGTGACCAAATTCACATCTTTTCCATGATAAGGCATCAAAAGAGTAGGACTTTTTGGTTTTAACTTTATGGCTAAAAATGGTTGACTTTAAATAGGCATCAGCGTTGAAAGAGTCCACAGATTAAACAAACAGATTCTCAGGAAACAGTAAATCCTGATCCATTCCCCAGTTCCTAAAAAACCCCAAAGTGAGCAAATACTGCTAGAGCTTCAGGATTACGCTCCTGAAGCACCACGGCCTGGGCAGAGAAAGTTTGGCGTAACTATCAACCAATTCTGAAAGCATTTATGAGGAGCTTACTGCATGCTAAGCAATAGGTCAGGTGCTGTGGCTACAAGGACAACATTGAAACATCCCCTATTTTCCACCCTTAATCCTAGCTACGCTCTAGTCTCCCTTGGCCACGTGGTCCAGGTCCCAGGAGTTCTGTTCACCCCAAACTACTTGGCCACTCCTGGATCCCTCCCACAGTCTTTCTGTATATAAGGTCCATCTTGTCTCCATTAAGGTGCTTAGATTACTAAAATCTAGACACTGCTCAGATTCTTATAATCTAGCCAATAGCTTATTAATGTTCAGACTTCTTAAGAGTCTGATCAATATGACGGATGTTCTAATAAGCCTTGTTTTTGGTGGAAAAAAAAAAGAAATATTCCCTACCCTCAGGGAGCTTACGTTCTATTAGGGGAAACAACGTGTGTGTGTGTGTGTGTGTGTGTGTGTGTGTGTGTGTGTGTGTGTGAGAGAGAGAGAGAGAGACAGAGACAGAGACAGAGAGATAGACAGAGAGACAGACAGAGAAAGAGAGAGAGAGAGATTAAATACAAGGTAATTGTGAGTGAGGCACTAGCGGCTGGAGGGAACAGGAAAGGCCTCATGTAGGAGGTGGCATCTGAGCTGAGCTTTGAATGGAAACTAGAGCTGTTCTTGGCCACCACACTCCCAATAAACTACCAAAGTGTGAAGAAATCTTACCTCACTTAAAAGCTGACAGGGGCCTTATTACTATTATATATTATACTGAAAACTCCAAGCCTTCCTGTAACTCATCACTTTATACGGTTTTCATGGTGACAGTAAAATCCTGCCACCAGCGGCACTGTCACCCTTCCTCTAAGCAAAGCCTCTTCCTTACCATGACATTCAAAGTACAGAGTCTCCTTCATCTCAAGGAGCTGTCCTATCAGCACACTAATGGGAACAATTCATTTAACCTACACCAGAAATGCAGCCAAGGAGCTGTGTAATATGTATAGGATCCTGAGGGGAATCAATCCTCTCTCTGCTGGCCCTCCCTACCATTTGATTCATTGACTAGAGTTCCACTTTCTTCCTACTTAGCCTGACTTATAGACACAAAGGACATCCTGGAAAAGGTAAGGTAACTTTGCCAAATGTCTTCCAGCTGCTTGTTTGGGACAATCCTCTGCTGTCAGACAATAAATGTCTGGGGTGCAACACTTTCTGTGAACCACTGTGGCTTCAAAAACTGTTCTCCCTGATATGTGATTAATGGCCTACATAACTCACATTCTTGCCCATCTTTTAAAGCAGGCAGGGGTTCTTAATTTTTTCCACATCATGGACCTCTTTGCCAATCTGGAGAAGCCTATGGATCCCTTCTCAGAACGTTTTTCAATGCATTAAAAAAATACATAGGATTAAAAGGAAATTGCCTCTGCAATCTACCCATGGACCCAAGTTAATAACCCTTAGTTTAAAATCTTTACATTCAAAACTTTCCTTCCCGAGGCCTTAAGTTAGTAATATTTTTCCCCCTCAAGCATTATAAGGCATTTTATTTTGTCCTTCTCTGATGTACTTATCATGTATTGTTCTGTATTAGAGCTATAGATAGATGGATAGATAGATTTTTGCATAAAATTTCTTCTTTTGAATTGATTTCATATAATTTTGAATTACTAGGCTGTAAATTCTACAAGGGCAGAGATTATGGCTTATCTAAATTTTGTGGTGCCCCCCCATACCTTCAGGTTTAATACTGTGCTATGCACATAGGAGGTATTTAATACACATACATGGAACAGACCTGAATTGAAGAGGCAGTATGGTGCTTGTGGCCAGATGCCCTGGGTTCATATCCTATTTCTGCTACTTAATACCTGTCCGGATTTGGTAGCCTAGGGGAGGAGGCAAGAAGACTCGAGTTCAAATTCAGCCTCAGACAGTACATGACCCTGGACAAGTCACTTAACCTCTAGCAATCTTAGTTTCCTCATACAAGAAAGGAGGGAAAAGGTGATTAAATGACCCTGAAGGTCTTTTTTAGTTTTAAAATCTACGGTTCTGTGAATAATACTTATCTCCTATTATGTCTCTTGCTTTTGCTTGCATATCTTTGGATTAATAAAATACTGACTTTACATGACCCTGTTTACTGACTTTAATCTAATTCAGATAAAACCTTTGTGAAGCAAAAACGCCTGAAAAAAGTATTTGCAATAAGTTGTAACGGTGATCTTGCTGCTGTAGAGGAAAATGCCTGGGTGAAGCAGTCCAATGGTAAAGGAGCCGATTTTCTAAAGTGGAGCTAATCATGGAGTCATTTATATTCTCAAAGAGCACACTCACTTTCCTTCTGGTCATTTTTCAAGACAGCTACAAATTTGACCTAGTCCTCACATTAACCTGATGTTGAACATAAATACTGTTATCCTCATTTTGTATCTGGGCCAATTGAATCAGATAGAGTATCTTCCTGTAGGCCATAAAAGATTACTAAGGGGACTAGCAGTCAGTGATTTGTTCCAACAAGCAGGTATCAGTCAATTTGTCCATTCTGAAGGGGTTTTATTTGTCACCCTCCCATTGCAATGGCCCGTCCAACAGCTTGAATCATTAGGTTCTTGAATAACTAGAGGAAGAAAGTGTTCCATGACTTTTTCATCTCTAATTAACTTGAAATGGCTTCAATTTGTGTAGATGGCACTTTCTGTAGGATTCTGTTTGTAATAACTAAACTAAGAAGGTCATGCCTTTGTTTTTAATTCTTCATGGAGATTTCAGTGCCAGTTAAGTTTGTTACTTTAACATCTGAAACATGAGGGTTGGGCCACGCAAAAGCCAACCAACCTCTAAGTTACTGACATTATTTTTATCCTTTGCAGAAACCTCAAACCCAGGTCAGAAGCTATACTTCCTACACCCTACCCTCTAAGAACCCTCATGCCTACCTCAGCTTTGAATGCTAGCTAGCTGGCAACTACTACAGGAGGCCCAAATTTGAACTCTCAGCAGATTCTATGTCAAGACTACTTTAAACACAGAATGAAACAATGACGTTTATTCTCACAGGTGCAGTCAACACAGTCCCTAATCCCCTCCCCAACAAAATAGGGTATTTCCTGTCAGAAAAGTTGGTTGACTCATGTCTATAGTCTGTTCCCAAACTTTTGAAACTTCACAGGCACATGCAAGAGTTTACAGCAGTGTGTGTGTGTGTGTGTGTGTGTGTGTGTGTGTGTGTGTGTGTGTGTGAAGAGGAGTGTGGGAGTGGGTGTGGGTGTGCATGTGGTGTGCTAATGGAACCAAGCCACCTACTCAAAAGGATTTGACAATCTGGAAGAGAAAAGAAATTCTAACTTTTAAACTTTTCTTAATATTTCATGTTATTTTTTGTTGTTTCACACTCTCTTGCTTTATAATAAATTGATGTGATGCCTGAGGGGCTCATCATTTATATATATGGTATCTCATTCATAGTTCCTTTGGGGGGGTATGTGCACAGCTTTGCTTTGTAGTCATCTTGACATACTTGTTGGTGAGTTAATTAGTAATATCAGTGTAGATTGTGTAAGGAAATGGTAGAGATTGTGTGCCATGTCACTGAAGTTTGCAAAAATTTAGCACACAGAAAATTCCTATAAAGACATGACCCATTGGGCAAAATTATATACCAGCAACTTGCTATCCTTCATAAACCAAACAGGCAAGAAATCCTAATACTACAAATACAAACCCCAAAATATTCTTGAGAATTCAATAAATACGGGATGAGGTATCATCAGAGACAAAACTGCTGCCTACAGTTGCCTGGAAATAAAATTAATTCATAAAAAAATTAAGAACCCTTTTTTAAAATAGAGGTTGCCATATCAGATACTCATAACCTCCAAACTATTTGGAATGAAAAGCTTTCAAAACAGAGACTTGGCAGAAGAAATCAAACCATGTGGGGATAGGATGAAGCACAGATCATTTCCATTATCCTGTCTGCTATGGGAGTTATACCGAGGATGCTTTTAGTGAATCAACACAAGATGAGCTTATGTCCTAATACTTTTATTCAACTACAAAAAGCAATCATTTTATCCACCTGCACAATAGTCTGCCTAGCATTAAACATTTAAAAAAATAGTAGGATAGCAACTTATTCCAGTACCGTTTCTATTTGAATATTATAAGATGTGATTTGGCTGTTCAGTCATTTCAGTTGTGTCTGATGCTTCATGATCCCATTTGGGGTTTTATTGGCAAAGACAGTAGAGTGATTAGCCATTTCCTCCTCCAAGTCATTTTACAGATGAGGACACTGAGGCCAATAGGGTTAAATGACTTCCCCAGGGTCACATAGCTCATAAGTGTCTAAGGCCAGATTTGAACTCAGGAAGATGAGTCTTCCTGATCCCAGGCCTGGCATTCTATTCACTGTGCCACCTAGCTGTCATATAAGATGGGAAGAACAAGAAAAATAATGGATGTAACTCTACCCCATTGGCTCTGTCTACACTATGCCCCATGGAACATGAGTGGAGCTGGACCCCTTTAGTATTATGTGATCTAGGGAGTGTACTCTAACTAAAGCCAATAAGAGTGGGGGTGGGAGAGACTGATTATACCAATAACAACAAACAACAATAACAGAAATAATAATAATAATAAAAAATGACCTCAAATATCCTTGAGAACTCAGCTACTAAGGTGCACTGAAAACAGGGTGGTATCATAGACCAAAATGTTGCCCACGACTGCCTACATACAACCTTGCATTGATCTGTAAAAATTTAGAAAGTATGTTTTTAATAGTTACCATCATGCCAGGTTTTTACAGTCTCCAAGCTAGGTGAAGTGAAAACTTTCAAAATACAAACACCTTGCAGAAAAAAAAAATCAAAATCATGGGGGAACAGGTCTGAGTACATGTTATCTCCATCATACTCCCTGTTACTGATATTGTATTAAGGATGCTTTCAGTGAACCTACAGAAGATGAGCTCACATTGTAATACTTTTATTCAACTACAAAAATCAGTTGCACTAGAGATTAGTTCAGAACATTAAATATAAAAGAGTATGAGTAGGGTAGAGACTTGTTACAGGCCTGTTCTTGGAACTCTATTAAAAGATGAGAATGAATTTTCTATAACAATAAAGATTCTGTTGGGGTATCATATTTATATATTAACAATATTTATAATTACTTTTATAATATAAAATGGTTCAAAGCTTACTTCTGTATTGGAGGCAACTGGATATAATGTAGAATGCTTCTGTTTTTTGTAAGGGTAGAGCATAATCATCTCTTCCACATCACAGGGTTTAGGGGTACATTGCCACCCTGATCTGGAAAATTCCAGTAGAATTTTTGGCCCTCCCTTTGTACCAGAGCAGAAATCTGAATTATTAGGATATTAAAAGATAAAATATGTTGATATTATATAATGCTGCACATATATTTCATGTATTTCTGCATTTCTAAACTTTTTCTGTCTTGTCTGCTAGCCTTCACATGTCATCTGCTGCTTTCGCAAAACTCCCCCCAAATTTCCATTTAATTTCTTATGCTGACCAGCAAATTTTGAAACCCATGATGCAGAAAGTTGCGATGTGGAAGGGATAATTGCATTTGTGTTTACATTATGGAAATCTTAATATAAAAAGTTCTTTAAATGATTAAGACTGAATCCAAGTGTGGAATGAAGTAAGACACTATCCCATTATTTAATTTAGCTTATGGAGAAGCCATCCCATCTCCTCTTTTCTCCAAAGTGTTTTATCAAAAATATTTAGAGAAGGGGCAGCCATGGATAGTGGATAAAGCACCAGCCCTTGAGTCAGGAGGACCTGAGTTCAAATCTAGCCTCAGACACATTTACTAGCTGTGTGACCCTGGGCAAGTCACTTAATCCCAACTGCCTTACAAAAAAGAAAAAAAGAAGAATATTTAGAAAGCTAAGAGTCATAGTCATAGGATCATAGCTCTAGAGCTGGGAGGGGACTCAGAGGACTTTAATTCAAACACCTCATTTTACAGATGAGGAAACTGAGGCTCAGGGAGTCAACTTCATTAATTCAGTAAATGCTGAACTAATTCTCTGGGACCCTTGAGTGACAATGTGAAAACACAAGGATTTAGGATCAGAAGACCAGGGTCCTCTATTTAGCTCTACTGTATAATCTCTATTGGGACTCCTGGCTTCTGAGTGCTTTTGTCACCTCACCTATAAAATCAGGGTTCCACTATAATCATAGAATTGGTAGAATGAGAAGCATCCTAAGAGATCATCTAAGACTGGATGTGAGGTTGGGTGGTCCAAAGGAAAGAATGTTGGAACTGTAATCTAAGGACCAGGGTTTGAATCTTTACCTTCTGCTTACTGCCTATGTGCCTTTGGGTAAACCACTTAAGGTCCTAATTCCTCAACTGCAAAATAAAAGAATTGGACTGGATGGCCTGTAAGGTCCCTTTCCAGCTCTCAATCTATGATTCCATGATTTAAATCCTTATATATAGTCTATATGAGACATGTAGGTTATATATACTCTAAATCCTCATTTATAACATATAACATATAGATTATATATACTCTAAATCTTATATTTAATCTATATGGCATGTAGATTATGCATACCCTAAATCCTTATTTATAATTTATATAACATATAGATTATATATACTCTAAATCCTTACGTATTATCTATATATAGATATCTATATAAGACTTGTAGATTATATATAATCTAAATCCATACATAATATACATAAGATTATGTCTCTATAAGACATGTAGATTACATATAATCTAAATCCTTACGTATTATCTATATATAGATATCTATATAAGACGTGTAGATTATACATACTCTAGATCCTTATATATAACTTATATAACACATATAGATTATATATAATCTAAATCCATACATAATATACGTAAGATTATGTCTATATAAGACATGTAGATTACATATAATCTAAATCCTTACATATAATGTATATACAATATACCGATTATATATAATCTAAATTCTCATAGGAATTTAGGACTAGAGAAATCGATCAAAGACACACAGGGAGTGACAAAGCTAGAGCTCCACCTGGATACCTTTTGGTTCTTAATCTACTTATCTTTTAGCTATTCCATCTGATTTTCTATGGTTATTGTGAGAAATAACTGACAAAGGATTGAAAAGTACTTAGACCATTTCAAGGCTTAACATTTCCCCTCTAAAAGCAATTAACACTCTGCTGAATCACTGTTTTCAGCTCAGTTGCCAAGGATTATCTTATTTAGTATTTACCCACCAAAAAACTTTACCAGTGATACACCTTGCAACTCCAAGGGTTTTATTCCCCAAGAGCCCTCTGTGAGAGGGGCACTTCACGAAGCTCTTAGGCACTGTTCACTGGAGTCCATATAGAATTGTATTCAAGGAGCTTAGAAAGCTCCATTCACTGGTTTCAAACAAATTACACACATTTAACATGATGTGAAACTTCTCATGCTATACAAATAGCAGCTTTTGCCATTGTGCTCCAAAGAAAACCCAAAGACGCTAGAGAAGAGGAATAGAGGTTGCAAAAAAAAAAAAAAAGAGGTGCCCCTGTTCAGACACAGAAATTATGCTCATTAGGACAGAGAGGGGCGGGGGGAGGGGGGGGAACATATTCTGAAAAGATTGTTGCATGGGAAATATAATTTGCACACTGACCATTAACTGGATTTTCAGGAACAATTCACTACTGTATTCAAAAGAGTCTAATTCTCTTCCCTGATATAACACAACTGCTTCTTCTATTACTCCCACATGCCCAGGGGTGATTGCTAGGAAAGGGGTCCTGAACAACCCAATCCAGCATTAATGAATTTTTTAAAGGAAGACACAAGACAGCAAGAAATGGATAGGAAGGGACTCAGTGGCTGTCTATCACAGGAACGTAGATTTGGGAAGAAAAGGACTTGGAGGCCATTTAGTCCAATCCCTTTATTTTGCAGATGAGGAAACTGAGGCCCAAAGAAGGCTCAGGGTCACACACAGGTAATAAATAGCAGGTTCAGAATTTGAACTCAGGTCCTCTCATCTCAAGATCAGTGTTTGGTGCACGGTTCCATGAGGCCTTCATAGCCTTCCATTAAAAATATGATCAAAATAACGAGCAAATTATTATTTGAATGATCCCTTCAAACTCAAGTTTGTAATTTAATGAGAATATTCAGGGAAATTCATTTTGTTTGCAGGAGCTCTTTACATATGTGGGTCCTATATGAATATAAAACACCTTAATTTTACATAATCCGAAGAGAGAAAAGGCAGCTTGGTGAAAGTCAGAAATTTAGGACTCTTCTATATCATCATCAACAAATATTTATTTACTCTCAACTGTTTGCAAGAAGAAGCACATTGGCTCGGTGAACAAAAGGCCAGTCTTCAATTCATAAGATATTGGCTGATGACACAGAGTTACTGTATGGCCCTGGACAAATCACTTAACCTCTTAGTGCCCAGATTCTAAGTGACAGATGTACAACAGTGCAGGGAGTTGTCACACCAAAAGCTGTTTACAATGATTAAATCACAGGTCTTTACTTCCCCTGTCCTCTACAAATATGCTTGGTGGGCTTGGCAATTACAAAGAAGTATAAGAGATAGTCCCCAACTTTAAAGAACATGGAACCATATAAACTAGTTGGAGGAAGAAAGGAAATCCATATTAAAAGATAATTAGTAATATAAAACGAGCCTAGTAAATGCCAAAATGAGCCGCACAAACACCAAGCACCACCAGAGCCAGAAGAGGCCATTTTGGACAGGAGTGGTAAGGGAAGACTTTTCTGAGAGCACAGGGCAGACATAGGAGACATTTAACAAATGACTATTGGTTGGTTGATCGAGGAGGTGGGACTATATAGTGCTGGCTTATGGGATCTTATCTTCTTAGAGATCAGATTCTAGATCATATCATATCATGAACCCCTTTCATAGACTGGTGAAACCTTTGCCAGGGCCCCCCAGTGATTTCTCAAAAAATTCATAGTGGAGGGGCAGTTAGATGGTGCAGTGGATAGAGTACTGGCCCTGCAGTCAGGAGGACTCGAGTTCAAATCTGGACTCAGACACTTGATACTTACTAGCTGTGCGATCCTGGGCAAGTCACTTAACCCCAATTGCTTGGCCGCCCCCAAAAAATTCATAGCTGAAGGAAACATTAAATTTCAGTTAAAGCTCAGTAAAAATAATGATGTAATTTTTCTCCC
This sequence comes from Phascolarctos cinereus, assembly GCF_003287225.1. Classification (NCBI taxonomy): domain Eukaryota; kingdom Metazoa; phylum Chordata; class Mammalia; order Diprotodontia; family Phascolarctidae; genus Phascolarctos; species Phascolarctos cinereus. The sequence goes on from NW_027555736.1 coordinate 139,520,296, forward strand.
ATCGAAGTTCATAGACTCCCTGAAATCTATCCATGGATGATTTGGGAGTCCAAGGCCACAGAGGTAGTAAGTAGCAGAGATAAGACTAGAACTCAGGTTATAGGACTCCAAGTGCAGTGGTCTTTTTGCTATACCATACTCTCATGCAATTGCAACAAATTATAGGAGGTGGGGGTGGGGGTGGAGATTTAGTTTCTCTGAGTTTAAAGTGCTCTAATCCCCAATATCCACACATTATCTCCCCACCCCCAGCACAAAAGAAAAGTTTCCAAGGCTCAACAGTAGTCCCCGCTGGTACTCCCTCTCCTTCACCTCCTTTGGCCCATGCCCAACTTCAAAATGGTGCTAGTGATCTATACCCACATTTTCTTTGATTAAAAAGAGATTCTTGTCCTAGTGCCAAATGTACAGCCTCTAGTTACATCCCTAGTGTTGGTATGCCCAGCCTACAATTCAGTGCTGTAAAGATAGCTATCTTGTTTATCTATGTCATCAACATACTTGCCATTGACCTCTTTAGGTGATTGTGAAGAATGATGATATTGTGCTTCTTTCTAAGGAGCTTTGAATTTAGAAGAGACCATTCCATCAGCCTGAAACTTCTCTTAAGGCTTGGATAATACCATCTACAACAACAGCTACTTCACACAAAAGATAATACATCTTTGAATTTCCTACTTCTCCGTTCCTTCCTTGTTTGAGTAGGTCTTTTCACTCACCATTTTCATTCAAAATATCTGTGACACTACTGCAGAATACTCATGTACGTCCTCTTGACCTCTATCTATAAACAGCCTTTCTCACAATGAGATGTTCCAAGTTTAGGAGACTGGCTATTTTCAACAAAGAATTAATTGCAAAGTAATTAAGTTTAGAGCAAGGGAATAGATGAACCCTGTCTATCAGAAAGGAACAGTGTGCCCAGTGACATAATCAACCAAAGAGACGATGCTTTAGATTAAAAAAATCTTTCTTTTCTCAAGCTCAAAATGAAGCATCCTGTCACTTATATTGACAAGATAAATCTAAGCTGCTTAAAGAAGCCCTTAATTTTGTTCTCATTAAGTTGTGAGGTTAAGGAATTTACCCTCGACATCCATGAAAGTGATGGCAGGCTTTCACCTTGAAAAGTTCTCTGAGCTGAACTACATTCACACACTAAGCCCATTGACAAATTTAGTACCAGGATATGCTACAGAACTATATAGCTAAAAGCAGTTGCTCTACTGGCTCCAGTCCAACTTGGCTCCACTTTCCTCAATGAACATGGTATGTACAGAAAGCACCCAGGCACAGAAGGAATCATCCCCCTGCTTTGAGGCATGTAGATCTTCCCAGCTAGTATAAAATGGATAGAAATGAAATTTTAAAAAAATCTGCCCAGGTTCTCAAACCCCATGCCCAACAGAAGACCAGCTTTAATCAGGAGAGTAACAAGTATTCTTTATTATAAAGCTTTACCCAAATGTTTAATTTACTTAAATTGTTACGCTATGCCTGCCTTCATTTTCTCTTGTTTCTTCAGGGACCAAAGAGATGTCACCCTATATCAAAGATTCTTTCCTGATTGTATTTCTGTAGATAATACTAAAAAGCAGGTATCTTTATAGCTTTTGACACTGCTGACCACTCTCTCTAGAGCCTTCCTACTGCATCTCCCTTGCCTCTACCTTTTTTTCTTTTTCCATCTATCTGGCTCTTTCCTTTTCAGTGCCCTTTGTTGATTCATCACTCATCTTTTGGCCCCTAAACGCTAGTAGCCCTTAAGGCTCTATCACAGCCTTCTTTTCTGCTTACTCTCTTTCCGTAATCTTATCAGCTCTATTAAGTTCAACGATCTTTTCTAAACAGATGTGGGGAGAAAAAAAAGCACTGGTTCTAGAGTTTGAGGACTTGGGTTAGAATCCCATCTCTGATGCTTACTGATTAGGTGACCTTAGACAAGTCACTTAACTTTCCTGGGCCAAATTTTTCTCAACTCTAAAAGGAATGAGTTGAACTAGATGGATCCTGAGGTCTCTTCCAGATCTATAGCAGTGATTCCATGACTCTCAGATGTGCTGTCGAAATTCAGCCCACATTTCTTTACTGAGTTTCCATTTGCCAACTGTCTCTTGGTCATCTCTTCTAGGATGTCCTGTAAACATTTCCAACTCATCATGTCCAAAATGGACATCACCATCTGCGTTGCTAAACCTACCACTCCTTTGATCTTCCCAATCCCTGCAGAGGTTGCCATTCATCCTTTCATTCACTCAGGTTCACAACCTCAGAGCCATCCTTGACTCCTCCCTCCCTCTCCTTCACTCCCCACTTCATCCCATCAGTTGCCAAATCTGCTTTACTTTTGTAAGAGTGTCACAAGCACCCCTCTGCATCAGTCTCCTCCTCTCCACTCACATAGTCACACCTCTAGTTCATGTTATCACCTCAACTATTCTAATAGCTTCCTAATTGATCATCTAGCTTCTAGTCTTTCCTTTCTCTAATCAACAGAATTGCTAATATAATCTTCTTAAGGAACAGGTTTAACTATACCATCAGTCCTACTCAATAGCCTTCAATAGATCTCTATTTTCTCAAGGATAAATAATATGTGACCCTGGGCAAGTCACTTAACCCCTATTGCCTAAAAAAAAGAAAGAAAAACAAGGATAGATAATAATGACTATGGGCATTATAGCATGCCTTAAGATTTGCAAAGCACTATCAAGACAGGGTGTCCCAAAAGTCTTAGTTCAGTTTTAAGCTTTAATAAGCTATATGTGCATCACCTCATTTGAGTCTCAGGACAAGCCTACAAGACATATACAAGTATTTTTTATCTTCATCTAATTGATGAGGAAATGGACCTTCCTAATACACAACTAGGAAGTATCAGAGATGAGATTGCATTTAACCCACATTCCTCCTGACTTTGAGTCTAGAACTCTTTTTATTACGCCACAGTGACTTTTAGTCCTACTCAATCTGGGTCTGACCTATCTTTCTGGCTGAATCTCACATTATTCCTCACATAGTTCATTCTAGTCAAGCAGATTGTTTGCTATTGTTCCCTGAAATTAGCATTCTGTCTCCGGCCTCTCTGTATTTGTGCAAGCTATCTGTCCTGTGTCCCAACGGTACTCATCTTTCTCCATGGCTCAGCCCAGATGGGACCTCCTTGAAATTCCCCACTCCCAGTTCTCGTCCCCCCAGCTGCTAATGTTCTCCCTGCTCAACCTATGTTGTACTTACTTATCTATGTACTGTGTTGTATTCTAGTAAAATGTAAGCTCTGTGAAGGCAAGGATGGTTGTGTTTTTGTAGCCTCAGTGCTTAGTATATTGTTCCTAAGTCATTTCAGTCATGTCTGACTCTACGTGAATCCATTTGGGATTTTCTTGGCAAAGATACTGAAGTGGTCTACCATTTCCTTTTCCTGCTCATTTTACAGATGAGGAAACTGAGGTCAACAGGGTTAAGTGACTTGCCCAGGGTCATCCAGCTAGTAAGTGTCTGAGGCTGAATTTGAACTCAGTTCTTGCATATAGCATATATTAAATGAATTTGTAGAACTGAAATGAACATTTCACAATTATAAAAAAATTCAAGGACAGCACTCTAGTCATATAGCCAATTGTCTGAGGTGTTGAAATACAAGATAAAGACTTTTTAAAAAGTGAATATAAGATTTACTCTAAGAATTGGTAATCGTCTTGGAATTTATCATTTAGTTATCAGCAACATTGATGTGGCAGAGATAGGTGACCAAACAACGACAATATATTAGACCTTTTTATAAAAAGAGTTTGATGCTTCGCTTTGGGGGCTATTTCTTCATTGTTTCAGGCTGAGTTGAAATATGTGGGAGGGAAGTGTGAGAGTAAGGCTGGGGAAGGAAGAAGGGTGTCATTGGTCTCCTTTCATCTCACTCATGCAGAGGATACAGAAAACCACATAAGTGCCAGGTTTTAACTCTGCTTCCTCCTGTACAGAGTAAGTGGTGGGCGTAACTTTCAGAAGATGTAAGAGTGGCAGTCTTAGTAGGTGGGACAAACAAAGTACAAAGAGTTTTGCGGAAAAGTTTTCCCCAAAGTGTCGCCTTTCCCTACTCCAGGAGTTAAATGACTTATGGAGGAATTTTAGCCTTTTCTTTTAATTCAGGATAACTTAAATGAGTCTAACTGAAAGAGAATAGCAGTCAATAAACACTGTAGCAACATTCCGAATGCTTGGTTTAATGCACATAATCTAAGTCTATTGGTTATTTATTTGTAGAATACATGTTAGGGATAAGTTCAAATCACAACACCTTGGTTATTGATTCAGCTCAATAGTCTCCTTGCCTTTCATTATTATTTAATATTGGCTCTGATTGCACCATATTGAATATCACTGACTCATATCAAGCTGTATTGTGAATGAGCTCTTATAGATCATGCTCTTTCCCGTAGTTGACCTACATTGTATTTTACTCTGAATGAGTTTAATAGATCAAGATCTGATTCACATGAGTTTTCATGTATGAGACTGGTGGGTTCCAGTCAATGCCCTTCATGTACCTTCTGTGACATTGTCACAGTTTGTTTCCACTTTGGTTCCTTGAAAATAATTTAAGACCTAATGCTAATGGCCAGTTTTTCTCCTAGGAAAGCCCACATTCATATACTGTGATCTCTTTTTATACAAGCATCAATGTTTTAACCTCTCCACTGAGAAACTATGGTGGAAGTCTAGCCAGTTAGTGATTGATTGTGATAAATTAACCAAAATATATGTTATGTTAATCCAGGTCTATTTTAAATGTCCAAGTGGACAATTTTTATTTTGACCCTGTCCCTGAGAAATAAAGTTTATCATTCAGTGAACTCTCTGAAGGATGTTTTATATTTTCCCTGAATCTTCTTCCGGATAGGAGTTTGGATTTAAAAATTTTCCACCCATAACTTAAATGATCAATTTGCAAAATATCACCCCAAACATGTAATGATGAGCCTGTGGTTTTTGAATAGCTATTTAACGACAATAAAATTTAATCACAGGATTCAACACTGGTAACAACTAAAGCTATAAAATTAACAAACCTGAAAGGCAGAACAGCCTTTACTATACAATTATCAAAAAGGGGACAAGGACATTTTAAGAAAAAATAGGGAAGGGTCTTAGTTTTTTTTAATGTATTTTTTGGTATCGTAGTGACCTTTAAAAATAGACATTGCATATTGTTAGCAATCTTCCTTCATCCTTCACTCTAAAAAAAAGGTGCACATTTTCCTTGCTATATTGTAAGAATTGGGAAAACTGAGTGATAATTTCTCTAAAGGGAAACATTATCTATTTGCCTAATGATTCTATAAGGAGTTCATAAGTATCATCTCTCTTAGAAATAATAATACTTTGCTTTTATATAGTATCTTTCTCCAAGGAGCTCAAAGCATATTACAGACACTACCTAATTAATCCTCCCTGCATCCCCAGGTGGTAGGTAGGTGGCAGGTATTATCAAGATTCATCATCATCTCTAAGGTGAAGGGAGGGAGAGGAAAAGGAGAAGGGAGGGAGGGGGGAGAGAGAGGGGGGGAGAGAGAGAGAGAGAGAGAGAGAGAGAGAGAGAGAGAGAGAGAGAGAGAGAGAGAGAGAGAGAGAGAGAGAGAGAGAGAGAATGGAGAATGGTACATGCCAAGTAAATTAGATTCTGACAACATGACACCAAAACAACCAGTCAATTCAGCGAAAAGGGGGGAAACAGTCCAACTTTTCCTGGTTGGTTGACTGAAATTTAAAAAAAAATTAAATCCAGTTATATTGGTATCATATAGACACAGTCTGAATGGTAGTGCCAAGGAAAGAACCCACATCTCCTGACTTTCAGCCTGGTGGTCTAGTCAGAAGACTATTTTGGACAACACTTAAGATATGAAAACTCAATTTTTCCAACTTGTGCTGGACACTGTACTATCAAATAAAGTCTCACCCATATGGCTCCGGCTCCAGCTCTGCTATTTATTGTTCTTTGATTGCAAGCAGAGCCAACGAAGGTTGTGAAGCCCCCAAAGTGCATGCTTGGGTGGGGGGATGGAATGATCTGGTTTGGCGGTCCACACCACGCAAACCAATCGGATCACTGCCATGTCACTCCGTGCTATGTGCAGACAATTGAAACCTCAGGGTTTGCCGAGGCGAGTCTGCTGAATTGTAGTGTCTTAAGTGCTGTTCCATTTTATTTCAAACGTGGCACTAGCGGATATCAGCTTCCCATTGTGGCGCTTTTTTCCTCTCCCGGGAGAGAAAAGCATACACCATGGTGTTGATCAATAACACGAGAATGAGGAACGGGGTACTTAGGCAGAGATAGATTGAAGCTTAAATTAAAACCCAAAGTAGCACTCCCTAACTTCAGAATGCTTTAGTGCCAAGCTCCCTGGGGACTACAGGCTCCTCTTAAACTACTAAACTTACTTCCCCCAAAGGAAAAGCCCCAAGAGAAGTTTAAATCAAATTAATAAACTAGTTGTCTCTGACATGAACTGCATTTTTTTGTTGTTGTTTTTGACAAGATGTTATGGTAAATAGTTTCTGATTCATATTTACCTAGCATAGGAGCATGTGACTTGTTGCTAGGCCTTAAAAATATAGAGTATCATTTGTCTTGTCAAATGAATAAAATGGTCCTAAGGGAAAGGTATAATTTTGCTCAAATTTGGTACTGCCTGAGTCACTTGAATCACCTTCAGTTCTTAAGGTTATTGGCTATAGCCACCAATGGCATCTTCCCTGTTCCTCCCAGTCCCCATGTCCCAATGGGCTCCAATACTGAGAACTCCTATTATCTATCTCCAGGGGGAAACCGCTTATCCCAACCTGCCTGATTGATTCTAGCTCCTCCCTGGTCCAAATAAGAAGTTTCCCTAAGCATCCATTTGATCGTATTCCTCCAGGACTCAGAAACTTAGCTTTCCCTGTTGCTATTGCCAGAACGCAAAAATCCAAACCCTTAATGTGTCTCGAAGCCTCTCTACTAATTACCTCTATTTTTGTCCTTTTTGTTCTCTAACCTTCTCAAAAAACCTCCCAAACTACCCCAGACTATTTTCTCCTTCTATTATATCCTGACCTAGACCACTCTTCCCCCAAGGGTCTCTACACTTTTGTGAGAGGCACACATATGCTAAGTGCAATTGTTTCTATGCTTCTGAAGGATTTCAGGTATTATTGGTGCCCCTCAATTCAGCACCCTGGAACAAAGCCCCAGTCACCCCACCCTACTTATGGCACTCACTCTCTGAGAATCAATGTGGTATGGTGGATATAGAGCTGACCCTTGGAACCAGGAAGACCCATATCCTGAGCAAGTCACTTAACCTCTTTAAAACTCTAAGTTGAAAATAGTTTCTTGATCTACATTGGTAGGAGAAATTTCCTCCTCTGGGAGTTCTTTGTGCCAATGAAATCACAGGTCAAGTTCCTATCCCTGTCTCAATACTGCCTTGCCCAAACTTATTGCTTCTTTTCTCAGTGAAGTCTTCCCAGGTTAATTCCATGTACTTTAATTACTTCTACAATCCCCCTTCCCCACAAGTCCAGTGTTGCAATTACATTTAGTTCTGAACAGCTATTACCTTAATTTGATTAACTGTTTATCACAGATTTGCACATACTTTTCATGGGTAGTTGTTCTTCCTGTTCCTCATCTTTGACCCCTTAGTGAGGTAGTAAATAAATGGAATGGAATAAATTATCTGGTGTTTACTCTATACATATTTATATATACATTGTCTCTCCCAGTAGAATGTAAGCTCCTTAAGGGCAAGGCTTTTTTTTTTGGTCTTAGTATTCCCAGCACATAACACAGTGTCAGACACATACTAGGCAATTAATAAGTGTTGCTTGATTAATTCATGGAAAAAGAACTGGGCTTAGAAAAATCTGGGATTGATTAAGAAATGCAAATCAAAACAACTCTTGAGGCACCACATCACACCTATCAGATTGGCTAACATGACAAAACAGGAAAATGATAAATGTTGGAGAAGATGTGGGAAAATTGGAACACTAATACATTGTTGTGGATTTGTGAAATAATGCAACCATTCTGGAGAGCAATTTGGAACGATACCCAAAGAGCTATAAAAATATGCACATCCTTTGGCCCAGCAATAGCACTTCTAGGGCTATATCCCAGAGAGATCATACAAATGGGAAAAGAACCCACATGTACAAAAATATTTATAGCAGTTCTTTTTGTGGTGGCAAAGAATTGGAAATTGAGAGGATGCCCATCAACTAGGGAATGGCTAAACAAGTTGTGGTATATGAATGTAATGGAATACTATTGTGCGATAAGAAATGGTGAGCAGGCAGACTGCAGAAAAACCTGGAAAGACTTGTATGGTCTGATGCTGAGTGAAGTGAGCAGAACTAGGAGAACGTTGTACACAATAACAGCCAAGTTGTGCGATGACTAATATTGATAAACTTAACCCTTCTCAGCAGTACAAGGATCTAAGACATCTCTAAAGTCCTTGTGATGGAAAATGCTATCTACAAAGAAGAAAGAACTATGGAGTTTGAAAGCAGATCGAAACATACTATTATCTATTTTTTTTCTTCTGTTGTGTTTTGTTTCCTCTTTCTGGTGGTTCCTCCTATTGGTTCTAATTCTTACTTACAACATCACTAATGTGAAAATATATTTAATGGGAATGTATATGTATAGCCTATATCAGATTGCACGCCATGTAGGGAAGGCAAGTAGAGAGGGAGGGGGAGAAAAATTTAAAACTCAAAAGCTTATAGAAGTGATTGTTGATAATTCAAAATAAATTAATAATAAAAAAAAGAAAAATCTGGGACAAGGATTCAACTGTGTGACCTTGGGCAAATCACTAAGTCCTCTGAACCCTCAAAAATCGGGATACTATTAATTCACTTGGGTTAAAAAAAATGAGATAATAGAGGGGAATGTGTTTTGTAATCAGAAAACATATAAATGTAAATGCAATGAATTACTATTAGGAGCTCCCTCCTTGAAGGTAGAAACCATGCCAATTATTTCCTTTGTTAATGCCCTCAATACATAATATGGTGGTCTACTTACAGAGTTTACTCATTACTGTTCTTGCAGACTGTCTGCCTGTTTGTAGGCTTCCTAAGTACTCGGTATCTAAACACTGACAGGAAACATGCCCTGAATAAGGAGGAGGCGGCACACTTCCATTCATATAAGGCAACTGCCTCAGACAGTCACTTGGCTATACTGGTCATTCACCAATGTCAGGACTCTTGTTCAGGCTTTTGCATTTTTTTTTTTGGATCCCTGGGTAACATTCTGGTGACCCTTTCTGATTAATCCTTTGATCATATCTTTTCCTCACAAGTGTCCTGTCCTATAATTACCCTTGTGGTATGGAGGAGGATGAGGATAACAGCAGTAGTAATAGTAGTGTCAAGGACCTGTCACCTATTCCTTTGTCTGAGTAGCAACTCAATACCTGATCAAAGCAGGGTTTAACCATAGCTCAGAATTAGAAGATGAGTTTCATTCAATTCCATTTACCATACACTTATTAAGAACTTATACACAGAGAAATACATCGTGGCAGAACAGAGCGCTGAATATGAAATTCGAAAGACCTGGATTCAAATGTACTTCTTTTTTCTTTTTTTTTGGCTAGGCAATGGGGTTAAGTGACTTGCCCAGGGTCACACAGCTAGTAAGTGTTATGTGTCTGAGGCCGGATTTGAACTCAGGTCCTCCTGAATCCAGGGCCAATGCTCTATCCACTGCGCCACCTAGCTGCCCCTCAAATGTACTTCTGATATATATTATCAGCTATGTGACCTTGGGCTGGTCACTTAACCTCTATGAAGCCTGGACAACTAACTACTTATGACTTCTCTACATTACCAGTCAACACACATTTATTACCTACTTACTATAAGTGCCAGGAACTGTGTAGGTTAACATTGCTAACTCAAATTTATATAGAGCGTTAAATCTTGCAAAGTTCTTTATATACACTTTCTCATTTGATTCTCACCACCCTGTCAGATATTATTCCCATTTTATAGATAAAAGAAATTGAGGCTAACGCTGCCACTTTAGAGATAAGGAAACTGAGGCTTAGAAAAGTGAAGTGATTTCCTCAGGGTCATAGCTAGTGTGTGTCAGAAGCAGGATTTGAACCAGATATTCCTGACTCTAAGTCCAGCACACCATCTATTATACCACACTTACTGTCCTAGGTTTAGAGCCATAACTAGGGTGGAGTGGTTAAATCTTTGTCCCAGGGTGCTAAATTTAGTGGGCACTAAGAGTACTTGAGATCCTTCAGAAACATAGAATCCATTGCATTTAGTACCCACCTAGCAGGAGTAATTCATTAAATTAGGAAGCTACAAGAATGGAGTGAATTTCTTACATTTTTGGTCCTGCTCCCCAATCTAGTCCCAAACAGACTTTCCAGTGGTGGCCTTATACCAGTGTCTTAGGGTATCTGATTCCTCTCCCCTTCCACACCCGAAATGAGGTGGTATTTCATACCAAGAGTCTCAAGTGTTGTGATTATACTTGCCCTATGTACAAAAATTACTAGTTAAAGCTTATATTGGAAGAAGCTCCTACATTAGGAGTTTGATCACCCATCCTACTTGTATATGTGTGCAGAACACCACATCACAGTCACTGAAGGAGATGTAAATGTTTAGTCTTTATGGATATAACGGTCAGGTATAGCAGATGCAATTGATGGATAAATAGCTATAATATAGTTGTTGTTCAGTAGCGAATGATTTGCCTGGGGTCACACAGACAGGAAGTGCTTGAGGTTAGATTTGAACTCAAGGAGATGAATTTCATGACTCCAGGCCTGGTAGTCTATCCACTGCGCCACCTAGCCACTCAGCTATGATACACAGATGCAAACAAAATGCTGGGCTGTATTTTGGTTTTCGTGACCTTCTTTCTTCCTTGTTTGTGTGTGTCCCAAGGTGGGTGGGACAAACACTTGTAATTAGTCTATTGTATTAAAAGGCTGAGAAAGAATTTCCCATCCTAACCTCACCAGAATTCTTTTACTTAATTCACCAGACTCCACACAAATTCAGACCTTTTCTCTAACCCCACCCATGCCTTCCTTTTGTCCCCTCTCTTGGCTTCTCCAATCACCCTCCTTTCCCTGAGCATAAAAGCAGTTGTAATAGAAAATCTGTTTGGAATTAAACTTAGAATTATTTATATCTTAGAGCTTGGTTTTGCTTTTTATGTCAGCAGCCAAAAAGGAAAGATTATTAGGTGCCTTGCCCCTTAAATGGGGCATGGGTGGGATCCCAAAGCTCTGATGATAATGCAAAATACTTCTCTTTTTGTTCCTCCTAATTAACAGACTCTGTGGGAAGTGGAGGGGGCACATATCTCAGATTGCAAAAGAAACACCTTAAATACAATAATACAATTGCCACTGATAGCCAGTATAGGGTACATGACAATGGGATATGGTATACTGGAAATAACACTTGGAATCAGGACACCAAGGTTAGAATTTCATCTTTGAACATTCCTTGGCTTGGTGACCATGGATAAATCAGTAAATCTCTTTGAGTTTCAATATTCTCATCAGGAAAATGAAGTACTTTGTCATCCATAAAACCTAAAAATATATCCAACATAGATAATGTTAATTTGTGGTTTTCCAAGTCAATATGCAGTTGCAGGGATCCTTTTCTCTTTGAGGTGGATACCACTGGAAAGTACTGTACAATTTCTCTTAATAATTACTTCACATTCAACTCTCCACCATATTGATCCACACTCTCTCCCTCCATCAGGACCTCCCTTCATATTAGCTCATCATGCTGAAAACTATCTGTTTTCTCTATGTTACTCTTAATTGACAGAGTAAATGTCTTGACATGTTTAGAAAGATGGTAATATAGATAATTCTCTGAAATACTGGCTGAAATTTGGTTTTTAGAATTATGTAAATCAGAGGTTCTCAACCTTTTTTTGTGTTAAAGGCTCCTTTGGTCATCTGTCTTGTGAAGCCTATGAACCCCTTCTGAGAATAATAGTTTTAAATGTGAAAAATAACATATCAGGTATACCAAAAGTCTTAGTGCAGTTTGAAATCTTAATAGCCTAAAATTGCACTAAGACTTTTGGAACACCCTCTACACAGGATTAAATAGGACACAATTATATCAAAATACATTTGTCAAAAGTTCATGGACTCCAGATTCAGAATCCCTGGACTAGATTTAAATAATGTTATGTTATCTTTCTGCCCCTTGTTATCATGGATACTATATCTCCACCACCTAGCACCAGTACCTAGTAAATGTTATTGTTATTGTTGTTGTTCCGTCACGTCCGACTCTTCATGGTCCTATTTGGGGTTTTCTTTGTAAAGATACTGGAGTGGTTTTGTCATTTCCTTCTCTAGGTCATTTTAAAGATGAGGAAACTGAGGCAAACAGGTTTTAAGTGACTTGTCCAGGGTTACACAGCTAGTTAGTATCTGAGGCCATACCTGAATTCATGAAGATGAGCCTTCCTGACTCCAGGTCCTATACTCCATCCACAATGCCATCTAGCTGCCTGCCTGGCAAACTGTAGGCGCTTAATAAATGCTCCTTAATTGAGTAGAGAAGAGACAATAACTTGGCAGAATAAAAAGAACCCTTGCACTGGGATTCAGGAGCTCTGGGTTTTAGTCTGGGAATCTGATAGTAAAAAGATGGATAATTATGGGTAAGTTTAACCTCTCTGGTTCACTATCTTATGATGCTGTGGTAAGGAACACTGATAAACTCAAATACGTTCTTAAAAGGAAAGCAATCAGAATGTTGAGGCATTTTGAGCCAATCTAATAACTAGGAAGAGTTGAAGGAATTGGGGATGTTGAGGCTACAGAAAGGAAGACTAAGGGAAGTCACTGCCATTTCAAACATCTGAAGGACTGGCCAGTGGAAGGGCTCTCCTCCATTCTGTAGAGCTCCAAGAAACAGAACCAGGCAAACGGATGAAAGCTAGTGGTAGGCAGCTTTAGATCTGACATAACTTCCTAAGAATAAAAGCTAACAGCAGTCAGACTGTCCTGTGACAAGTGCCCTGACCCATAGATATTCAGAAAGGATCTGGATGACCACACGTCCCTGAAAGTATAGAAGAGATGGATGTTCTTATTCTGAGAGACCCTTTGGCAGGAAAGGCAGGCAGTGAGAACGTTTTGGAATGTCATTACTGTTTTCCAGTGGAGCTTTCTCCTCATGTCAGTTAGCATGGTCCTTGTTGTTCAGGCATGCCTGACTCTTCATAATCCCATCTGGGGTTTTCTTAGCAAAGATACTGGAGTGGTTTGCTATTTCCTTCTCCGGCTCATTTTACAGATGACAGAACTGAGGCAGGCAGGGTTAAGTGACTTGCCCTAAGAAAACCCTGAACAATATCATAATAAGCTTTTTATGCAACATCTTTCTGGGGTATTTGCACCATTTTCCTTCAATCTCAGTTTAGGCTTTAGCCTAACCACATCTTTCATACATACTGTGGTTGGAGATTACTTTGTTCCCCATTGCTTAAAGCTATGCGTATGCACAGAGGTAGGTAGGCGTTACCAGGCATCAGATGCCTAGGTGCCCTTTATTATTATGGGAGACACTGGTTGTTGCTGTTGTTGAGTAGTTTTAGTCCTGTCCAACTCTTTGTGACTCCATTTGGGGCTTTCTTGGCAAGGGTACTGGAGTAGTTTGCCATTTTCTTCTCTCTCCAACTCATTTTACAGATGAGAAAACTGAGGCAAACACAGTTAAATGACTTGTCCAGGGTCACACAGCTAGTAAGTGTTATGTGTCTGAGGCCAGATTTGAACTTAGGTCCTCCTGAATCCAGAGCCAATGCTCTATTCACTGCACCGCCTACCTGCCCTGTCACTCTACTCTTGCTTGCCATGAACTGAGACTACATTTTAAAATAAAAATGTCCCAAAGTTGATTTGAAGGGAAAAAAAGCGAAAGACCATGATCCAAAGAGTGGAAAGACCATAGGATCATAATCTAAATTTGGAGAGGCCTCAGAGTCCATCTAATCCAACCCCTTCAGTTTTCAGATGGAGAAACTGAGGCCCAGGGATATTAAATGACTTCCCCAAATTCACACTGATAGCAAACATCAGAAATGGTCTTTGAACCCAGGTCTTCTGACTCAAAACCTAGGCTTTTTCTATTATACCACAATGCATTCTGATGGAAACACCTTCTATAGTAGGTAGTTTATTAATAGTAGGTGCATAATTTACTATTTTCAAAGAGATGCGTGTTCATCTGAGGTTTTTGTCAACGTTGTGGAAGAAGTTTTGCAAAATGTCCAAGCAAAATAAGGATTACAAGGCTATTAAACTACCAGGCCTATGGATTAGAAATTTCCTTAGTGAATTTCACAGCAACGTAAAAGAGATTGGTCTGAGCGTCCATTTCAGAAAAACAAAGTATATTTACAATGCATATTGCTCGGAGATGTAACCATGAATTCACATGACAACTAAAGAGCTAGCTGCACTTGATGACACTATTTGATAACATCCAGAAAGGCATAAAACAGTGCTTACATTTGCAGAAGGTGTTTGCTGTACCTGTGGAAGATGTCCTAGCAAAGACTTTAAATGGAAGTGATTACCTATAAGTAGTAACGTCACCCAGATGCCCCTCCCTGCAAACAACACAAGACCATAGGACCATAAATTTAGAGCTGGAAGGGACTTTAGAGGTCACTAACTCTAACCTTTCTTTTTATAGAAGAGGAAACTGAGGCACAGAGAAGTTAAGTGACTTGCCCAGGAGGTAACACAGCTGGTATCTGAAGTAGGATTTCAACTCAGATCTTGCTATCCCCAAGATCAACATTCTATCTACCATGCGAGCTAGCTGCCTCTTTATTATGTCGAGCACCATAATACTAACAGAGCCTATCGACTAAAAGCCAGCACTACTTAAAAGAACTTGGTCCAACAGTCCATAGAGAAAAACAACAACAACAAACAAACGAATGAAGAATGTTTGTTCTACGACATGAAGCTGATGGGAAGCCCCTTAAGCTAGTCCACTGGCACATGTAAGCTGGCTATGCACTAAAGACTAGCAATGGGCTAGGCCCAGAATTGAATAGGAGAAAGAGAGCAGGTTGGATTGTATTTGGGAAATTGTCCAGTACTTCCAATGACTCTAAGATGCTCAAAATTAAAAAACAAACAAACAGACTTCATGTTTTTAATAACAACATTATCTACTGATTTTATATGGCTATGAATCATGGACTCCCACAATCTTCAAAAGATCAAAACTGAATGTGACTCAATGGGCAAGGAAGAGACATCTCATGGGTATAAAAGCTATCCAGGAAATGTATACTTAGAAAAGGAAATGTGCTGTTCATGTAAGGATGTGCCATTTGAGTACTGCACTAATATCCCTAGAATGTTAAAAGATTTAGATGGTCTGCCTCATATTGGAAGGAAATTCAATGGAGAACTGGTGGGACAACAGGGACAAGAACTGTCTAGGATGAGAAGGTGTGGAATCATTGCAATAGGCACCATTAAAGGGAATACACGCTTTGATGGATTCATAGATTCATTGAATTATTGAAATATTATTCACAGCATGAAATACAACAGGTAGGTAGCTGGCCCAATTAGTCTGTCATTATGTATGGCTTGGATAGGTGCTGAAGATGGACAGTGAGCCAGGCCCGGAACTGAGTAGCAGAAGATTAGATGTATTGCCCTTGTGAAACTTGATTGTGCTTTTTTTTTCAATGATCTTAATCTTCTCAGTATCAAAAAGCCCATCTCTAACATTCATATTCTCCAAGTAATGCCACAGAGCATGGCCCTGATGGCAGACTAATTCTGTATTCAAAAACCAGGCCAGTTAAAAATGGAAGAGCTCACATGCAGAAAATTGACCATCAAGTAATGAATTTTCTTTTTTCTATCAAAGCAACTCATGAAGATAGTCTACTAAGGCAGGAATAGGCTGATGAGATCTTTGTCAGTGTTAGGAGTACATCTAGACTGATAAAATAATGGATTTTTTTGAACTATTACAATAAATCAAATACTATGTGGTTGCTAATCCTAGAATCCCAACCATGATCTTGGAAGAATTAAGATTACAAATGACCCAAAGAGAAGTAGAAAGATGCATGATGGGCTTAAGCCAACTGCAGATGCTAATAACAATGGCTGTTCATGAGAAGTGATAGAAAAGACATCTTCAAGACTGTGCATAACCTGAAAATAGGTGGGCTGGTCAGAGGTGGCAAAGATGATAGACAAGAGAGACAGTGGCACATATGAGATATTAAAAGACTAAGGTTTCAAGCAATCTGGGTAGATTCTATATGCAGGATTTTTGGGAAAATGTGGTGAGAATCACATAAAATGAGTAGGTGTAGAGGAAATTATGGTCTATCAGCACTCCAAGGTACAATTAATCACATTTCTGTTGAATGCTCAATCTTCCCTCTTATTTATAATACTAGTTTTTCCTCTTCTTGCCATATGACATTTCAAACATCTTCATCCTCACATGGTCAACAAAGATGACAGTTGCTTTATAGCAGATGGCTGATAATGTGTTATTTGTCTTCTCAATGCTTCAAAAGCTTCTTACCGCTATCCTTTTCTTTCAAGACTTTAAGACTTACTAGAAAACTAAGACACTCGTTTGCAAATTACTTGGTTAAATACTGCAAATTTACTAGCCTTCCCAAGTTAGTCTCAAGATACAATGGATTTTGATTTTTAGAGGGTGGAGCCAAGATAGTGGAGTGAAAGCAGTGACTTGCTTGAACTCTCCCCCAAACCCCTCCAAATACCTATAAAAATGGCTCTAAACAAATTCTGAAGCAACAGAATCCACAAAAAGACAGAGTGAAGCAAATTTCCAGCCCAAGACAACCTGGATGGTTTACCAGAAAGGTATATCGCACTAGGCTGGGAGGGGACCAGAGTGTGGCGTGGGTGTGCAGGCCACAGTAAACCTGAAGTAGGCCTCAGAGGACTGAATCTCGGGCAGCTATGGTGGCTTCCAGACCTCTCAACCTACAAACCCCAAAGACAACTTAGAAGGTCAGTGGGAAAAGTCTGTTTCTGCAGTGCTGAGAGAGGAGATATGTCAGAGCCAGCTCCAGAGCGCAGAGCGTGGGCACCAGGGTGGTGGCTGCATCCTGAGCATCTGGCCCACAGACTGAGAGGGAATCCAGTGGCTGATCAGAGGGGGATTACAGGGACCTATTTGCCAGTGCTGAGGAAGGAATCTCTTGCTTTGCCTGTGCTTGGATCTGGGTCACAGTTCTGGGTGGTGGTCCTGGGGCGAGGAGGAGTGCTGTCAGTGGAGAGAAAACCTTCTTCACAGTTCCAGGACAGAAAGGAGTGCTTGTGGTCACTAATAGACCAGAGCACAGGCCAGGAAAGGAGTAAACACCTCGCCCTTTATCATACCACCTTGCAAGAACTGAAAATTTACAGGTCCCTACAAGTATCTCTGAAAACAGCTGTATAAACCCCCAAAGCTTAGGACAGTATATTCTCCACATTGGAAGCAGACTCTTACCTTAACAAAGAGTTTAAAACTCAAGTAATTGGCCGGGATCATGAGCAAGCAATGCAAAAAAAAAAAAAGTTAGACCATAGAATTTTTCTTTGGTGACAAAGAAGATCAAAATATACAACCAGAAGAAGACAACAAAGTCAAAGCTTCTACATCCAAAGCCTCTAAGAAAAATATGAATCAGTCCCAGGTCATGGAAGAGCTCAAAAGGGATTTTGAGAAGCAAGTAAGAGAAGTAGAGGAAAAACTGGAAGAGAAATGAGAGTGATGCAAGAAAATCATGAAAAACAAGTCAACAGCTTGCTAAAGGAGACCCAAAAAAATACTGAAGAAAATAACACCTTAAAAAATAGCCTAACCCAAATGACAAAGGAGGTCCAAAAAGCCAATGAGGAGAAGAATGCCCTGAAAAGAAAAATTGGCCAAATGGAAAAGGAAGTCCAAAAGATTACTGAAGAAAATACTTCCTTAAAAATTAGAATAGAGCAATTGGAAGCTAGTGACTTCATGAGAAATCAAGACACTGTAAAACAAATCCAAAAGAATGAAAAATTAGAAAACAATGTGAAATATCTCATTGGAAAAACAACTGACCTGGAAAATAGATCCAGGAGAGAGAATTTAAAAATTATTGGACTATCTGAAAGCCATGATCAAAAAAAGAGCCTAGACATCATCTTTCAAGAAATTATCAAGGAAAACTGCCCTGATATAGAACCAGAGGGCAAAATAGAAATTGAAAGAATCCACAGATCTCCTCCTGAAAGAGATCCCCAAAGGAAAACTCCTAGGAATATTGTAGCCAAATTCCAGAGTTCCCAGGTCAAGGAGAAAATATTACAAGCTGCCAGAAAAAACAATTCAATTGTGGAAACACAATCAGGATAACACAAGATTTAGCAGCTTCTACATTAAAGGACCACAGGGCATGGAATATAATATTCCAGAAGGCAAAGAAGATAGGATTATAACTAAGAATCACCTACCCAGCAAAACTGAGTATAATCCTTCAGGGGAAAAAATGGTTATTCAGTGAAATAGAGGACTTTCAAGCATTCTGATGAAAAGACCAGAGCTGAATAGAAAATTTGACTTTCAAATACAAGACTCAATGGAACATGAAGAGGTAAACAGGAAAGAGAAATCATAAGAGACTTATTAAAGTTGAACTGTTCACATTCCTGCATGGACAGATGATATTTATAACTCATGAGACCTTTGTCAGTATTAGGGTAGTTGGAGGAAAAAAATTATATGTATGTACATAGATAGATAGATAGGTAGGTAGGTAGAGGGCACAGGGTGAGTTGAAGATTAAGGGGTCACATCTGGAGAATAAAATTAAGGGATGAGAGAAGATTATACTAGGAGAAGAAGAAAGGGAGAGGTAGAACAGGGTAAATTATCTCACACACACACACACAAAAACCCAGAAAAGAAAAGGCTCTTACAGTAGAGGGGAAACAGGGGAAGGTGTGAGGGAATGAATGAATCTTACTCTCACAGGATTTGGCTTAAGGAGGGAATAACATATACATTCAACTGGGTATGGAAATCTGTATTACCCTACAGGAAAATGGAGGGGGACAGTGGAAGGGGACAAGAGAACAGGGGGATGATAGAGAGGAGGGCAGATTGGGAAAGGGGGTAATCAGAAGCAAATACTTCTGAGGAGGGACAGGGTCAAAAGAAAGAATAGAATAAATGGGGGGCGCAGGATAGGATTAAGGGAAATAGAGTTAGTTTTTCACAACATGTCTACTATGGAAGTGTTTTGCATAACTGCACATGTATAACCTATACTGAGTTGCTTGCTTTTTCAATGAGGGTGGGTGGGGAGGGAGGAAGGGAGAAAATTTGGAACCCAAAGTTTTAAAAACACATGTTTAAAAAAAAGTTTTCACATGCAACTGGAAAATAAGAAATATAGGAAATGGGGTACAGAAGTCTATCCTGCCCTACAGGAAAATAGAAGGGGAAGGGGATAAGAGAAGGGGGGAGAGAGACAGAAGAGAGGGCAGACTATCCCCTAGTCTGGGAATGCATGCCATCTTGAGGTGGGGAGAGGGGTGAGATGGGGTGAAAATTTGGAACTCAAAATCTTGTGGAAGTAAATGTTGAAAACTAAAAATAAATAAATTTATATAAAAATAATAATAAAAAACCAAAAAAAGATACAATGGATTTTAAGAACTTCAGAAATAAGAATTAAGACAAGTAGGTGGTCTGAGATATTTTTAAAGGTAATACCATAAAAATCATTTTTGGAGACATCAGGATCAAGTAATATATTTTTTAAAAGGAAATCTAAAATGTCAACAATCAAGTCTATACTTCGCATTTTGAGATTATAGGAGTTGGTTATCTCAGAAGGAATACCTGCTATCTTCAAATTGGGTCTATGCCTCAAATAAGTAAATATGGCAAAAACTCCGTAAGTGTCCTTAGGCAATGAAAGACTTATTTTAGAGTAATACATCTGGAATTGAACCCTCTCTGAGGAAACATTTCATTGTGAATTTGAGATGAATAAGACCTGACATAAACCTCCACAATTTTCTTCAGAGTAACATGTTTCCTCCTCAATCCCAAGTCCATCAATCAGTAATCATTTATTGATTTCCTACTAGTGCTTACCAATAGAACTTACCATGTGCTGGGTGCAGGAAATACAAAGAAAAAAATGACAGTCCTTGTCCTCAGGTAGCTTACATTTTATCAAATAATTTAAATCCTAGGTGTCCTTCCAAGTCCAGTTCAAGCCCTCTCTACTCCATGAAGCTTTCCATGATTGTTCCAGCAATGATTCCTAGCACTCATAGCTGGTACTGCTCCACCTATCAGGTGTCATATGCTAGCACGCAGTTATTTTGTATTAGTCTTCTCTCCCTACCCTGACTGAAGCTCCCTCAGAGAATCTATTACTTCCTCTACTTGTATGAATGTGTTTTCCCCCACAGTGCTGGGGTTTTAATAAACGTTAGCTGACTTGACTAGGAAGGTTCTGAAACATCTGTCTCTGCATGGCACCTAAGACTTGTCCTCCTGAAGTTGGAATGTAGGCTCTTGACTCCAAGTTGGGCAAAAAAAGAAAGAAAGAAAAAGAGAGAGAGAAAGAATTGATCGCTTCTATCAGCAAGCCCTTTTAAAAAACAGCTTTTTAATTTCCTTCCATATTTCCAGGAAAACTGTGATCCACTGGCCAGCAATGACAGCACCAAAATTGTTTTAAATTATGCAGGGAGATTACAATCATTAATACAACCATCCTCCTATAAGAAAATGAATGTGACAAACTTTGCAACATGTGCCAAAAGAAATCAGGAATTCTTTTCCTTATTAGGGTGACAAGTCCACTAAGTGAGCCATTCCACTGCCCATAGTAACATGAAAGAAGAGACCATTTGCTTCTAAGAATGGTCTTTTCAGCAAGGCATGTCCCTCTTTACCCAGTAAGAAAGCCATTGGCACCCTTATCAGTTTGGCAAAAAGACTAAGAGAATGTTTAATTCTGTACTTAAAATTCTTGGTTCCTACTGACAACATTCCTAGTTCTCAGGGAACACTGAAAAGGCCTTTGAAGTGTTCTGTGAAACTGAGACGGAAACATAGCAAAAGAGAGAAAAGAGGGAAAAAAAACTTTAAGCCATATTTCCTTCCCTGTGCCTCCCTTCATCTTGTCCTCTTCTGCTTCCTTAACCCTGCCCCACCCCTTTAACCATGTCATATTGCTTTCCATAAAGAAAATGGAATTGTTTAGAAAGAAGTAAAACACGAGTCACCTGATTTTTTTTTTATCAATATCTCTAGAACATGAGGGATGGAAGCTATAGCACAGAATCATTTTGGGCTACAAATTCATTGAAAACATAATACTTTTCTGTGGATTTTAGTCAAGATTCCACAAATGTCCAGGGAGAACATTTTCAGAATTATAAAATGAGGATTTAATGGCCTCTTAGGGCCCTTCATGTGACTAATCTCATGAAAAGCTCTCAGATGGAAATGCTCTCACAGAGACAATATGACCTAGTGCAGGAGTGGGGAATCTGTGGCCTTCTAGGTCTTCAAGTGTGGCCCTGAACGTCAGTCAAAGGGCACACTTGAGGACCTAAAGGGCCACACGTGCCCTAAAGGACCATGGGTCCTAATGGAAAGCAGCCTGGCCTCAAAACCCAGAACACCTGAGCTCCAAAGTTTTGTCTCTCATATATACTGGCTATCACCTTGGGCAAGTCTTTCAACCTCTCAGTGCTCTACTGTATAATTTGCAGAAAGGGGAGTCTCACGGAAGGTGGCTACCTATATTGATGGAGGGAGTTTCCTCACCTGGGAGTTCCTTATGCCAGTTAAATCACAGATCCAGTCTCTATTCCTATCCTCAGTCCGCAAAATGTGTTCCTGTGGTCACACAACTAAATATTTGCTTGCTCCTCCAAGGACCTAAAGGAAATTAGGCACTAAGTGGGCCCAAGAGTCACTAAAATAATTCACTCTTTTTACATGGTTTCTCTTTGAAAAAAGATCCCACTTGGAATTATGTGAGAAGAAAGACTAAACTACTTACATCCTTTGTCCCAGTGATTCCACTATTGGGCATGTATAGACCAGAAGGAAAGATGTTATGTATGTCTATATATATACATGTATACCAGGGCATCTAGGTGGCACAGTGAATACAGTGCAGAACCTGGAGTCAGGAAGACTCATCTTCCTGAGTTCAAATGTAGCCTCAAACACTTATTAGCTGTGTGACCCTGGGTAAGTCACTTAACCCTGTTTGCCTCAGTTTCCTCATCTGTAAAATGAGCTGGAGAGAGAAGGAAATGGCAAACCACTCTAGTATCTTTGCCAAGAAAACCTTAAATGGGGTCACAAAGAGTCAGACACAACTGAAAAGATTCAATACATACATATATACATATACACACATATATGTATAATATGTGTATATGTATGTATGCATGTGTATTTTTCATACATACATATACATATACATATACACATACATATACCTATACATATACATATACGTATATACATATATATGTATGTATGTATGTATGTATATATATATACATACATATACATCTCCACCCGTAATAGCACTATTAGGTATAGGGAAGAACTAGAGACACAATGGGTGCTCACTGATTGGGACATGGCTATATAGACGTAGGCATATGCATGTCATGGAATATCATTGTGTAGTACTGTATAACAAAGAAAAGAAATTTGGAAAAAAAAATGAGAAATTTTATTTGAACTGATTCATAGTGAAATAACCATAGCCAAAAGAAAAATATAGTCAGAAAAGACTGGTATCAACAAAACTTTATTTTTTTTTAAGAAAAAAGATCTCTACCACTATTTTCTTGGACACAATACAGTAATTTGTAAATATAGGAATTTGTCTTACTGGGAAGACCAATTTATCAGTAATACACAGAGGCTGGTATTCTCTCAGTTAAGATTTGGGAGAGCTGTAAGGGGATCAAAGCGGCACTGGCAAATGCACAAGATATAACTAACACAAACCAAGGCAAAGTCTACCAGTTACAAAAATCAATTAGTCTCACTTCTTCACAGGTAGTTGGTCTTTCTTATGTTGGGGCCAGTTTTGGTTTGTTATAATGATGGCAGGGCCAAAGTTGTCCGGCCTCATGTGCCACTTCTCAGAGCCAAGTCAAATCAATAAAC
The DNA here is from genome assembly GCF_003287225.1 of Phascolarctos cinereus. NCBI lineage: Eukaryota > Metazoa > Chordata > Mammalia > Diprotodontia > Phascolarctidae > Phascolarctos > Phascolarctos cinereus. Next base: position 139,543,585 of record NW_027555736.1, read on the forward strand.
ACTTACTAAAAGTGTCTATTATGTGCCAGGTGCTATGCTACATGCAAACAACTATGTATAATCCAGATCTGTACAGATGAGTGGATTGTCTTAGTAGCTAAACACTCTTGTATAATGCTAACTTTCTGTTGGCCTTTGGAAACACAGACTAGCTTATACTTTCTAAAATGCAAATATTTCCATTTTTCAGTAAAACAGGTAATTTCACCCATAGCATAGGGAGGTCATAAGAAGGAAAGTGGCAAAAAGTGAGGGAAAAAAGGAAATGCTAGTTCTGAATACCTTGCTTCCTTCAAACTCAGCTCATGTGCCATCTCATATAGGAAACCATTAGTAACATCTGTGAATTCTTTGGGGATAGGGAAACTCCCATTGTAGAAACTCCCTCTAGTGATACAGACTGGCAACTATCTATAACTCCAAGTCTTAAAGAGTTGCCAGATACCTTGATAGTGATTTACCCATGGTAGACACAGACAGGGCTTTCAGGGGCAGTACTTGAACTCGGGTCTTCCAAACTCCAAAGCTGGTGCTCTGTCTCCAACTGCTTGAGCAGAAGACACTTAAAAAATACTTATTGGTATGTACTGGGTAGATTGGATGTTGTCAACAATGAATATTGAGGTCCTTTTCCCCCTCCAGTGATTATAAACAGAATAAGCAGCTGGAAAATATCTTCCTTCACATTTTTCTTAAACCTTCACAGAAATGGGCGGGTGGTAAAATCTCCCAGAATGTTTGCAGAGTTATCCGCCAAAGCATCCTATCAGCAAAGTAACCAAAGCTTCCCTTGGGATATTCTAATGGGAGTAGATGAAATGTCAGGAAACAAGGGCAGAAAACACAAGATCTCATCACTGTGAGGGGATTATTTGGTGTATACAAGGGTACATGTTATTATAGTCTTGCTATGTACATTTAAAACTATATATATATATATATATATAGATATGGCTACCCTATAGCTATCTCTGTCTGTATATATTTATCTGTATATCTATATGTTTATACCTATCTATATCTATAATCTATCTATATATCTAGCTATAGCTATAGCTGTATCTGTCTATCTATATCTACCTATCTCTATCTCTATCTATCTATGACTACTGAAAACAACACAACCTCCTGTTTAGGAAAGGAGCATAAAGACGTCACATTTTGGCTTTTCCTAATCCTCCAATCCCAGGGACCATTAGAAATATTTGTGCAGCAAATTTTTGGAGCAGCTTAACACTCACGTCTTTTCCTGTACTAAGAGACACATATGAAATCTGTTTGGGGGGCAAAATGGCCCACAAAAAATAAAGAGATATGCTTTCTGTCTTAAACTAACTTTAGAAACACACACACACACACACACACACACACACACACACACACACTACAAACTAGGTTTCTCTCTTGGTTTAGATGTCAGAAAACTAACTGCCTTTGCTCCAGAATAAATCCTTATTTTTCATAGGACTTTCCAGTTTACCAAGTATTTTCTATATAAAAGCTCCATGAGAAAGGTTGTGCAAGTATCATTATCTCTTTAAAGAAAAGCATCAGGAACAGCTAGGTGGCGCAGTGGATAGAGCATGGGCCTGGAGCCATGGACCTGAGTTCAAATCCTCCCTCAGACATATAACACTTACTAGCTGTGTGATCCTGGGCAAGTCACTTAACCCCATTGCCTAGCCAAAAAAAAAAAAAAAGAAAAAAAGAAAAAGAAAAGCAGCAGACCAGGAGGGCTGGATTTAACAGCAGGGAACCTGGGTTCAGATCTCAACTCTCTTATTTCCTAGCTGTTGTAGCCTTAGGCAAATCCCTCAACACCTCTGGCCTCAGTCTGCTCAGGTATAAAGTGAGGCAGTTGAACAACATTGCTATTATTGTTTGGTAGTTTCAGTTGTGCCCATGTGGGGTTTCCTGGCAAAGATACTGGAATAGTTTGCCATTTCCTTCTCCAGCTCATTTTACAGATGAGGAAACTGAGGCAAACAGTGACTTGCCCAGGGTCACACAACTAGTAAGTGTCTGAGGTCAGGTTTGAACTCATGAAGATGAGTCTTCCTCACTTTTAGGTCCAGCACTCTATCCACTCACTGTACCACTTCATTGCCCCCAGACTAGATTACTCGCAGTCTAAATTTTTAATTTTCTACCACGATACCCATTCCAGTTAAATAACTTATCTATGGTCATACAGTGACAGAGATACAAGTCATATAGCTAATAATAATAGCTAACATCTACATAGTCCTTACCATGTGCCAGGCACTGTGCTAACGGCTTTACAATGATTATCTCATTTGCTCCTCCCCAACAACCCCGAGAGATAGTGCTATTTTTATCCCCATTTTACAGATGAGGAAACTGAGGCAAACAGAGGTTAAGTGACCTGACCAGGTAGGAAATGCTTGAGGCTGGATTTAAAGTCAGATTTTTCTGACTGTAGGCCCAAGGGCTACTATCTATTGAGCTGGAAAGGACAGCTAAGGTCAACTACTCTAATCCCTTCATGGGAAACTGAAATTTAGAGAGGTTAAGTGACTTGATATGGGAATCTGTAAGGGACAATGGAGAGAACACAGGATTAGGAGTCAGACCACTTAGGTTCAAATTCTGGTTCTGCCACATGACCCCTGTGACTTTTGGTAAGTCACTTAACCCCTAAGTTTTCTTCTCTGCATATGTAAAGTGTGTAAGGAGATTATCATTCAACCTCCACTAAATCTGTGATCCTGTTACAGTCACACACACAGGGAGAGGGTTGGATTTGAACAGGTCCTCTGACTGTTAGTGGTTTTCTCTTTTAAATATACCAGTCTGATTATTTCATATTCAGATTCTCCTTCCTTTCAGATTCTCACCCTGTATTGCCTAGTCAAGCCAGTAATCATTTATTCCATCCTTACTATGTGCTAGAAACTATGCTTGACTTGGCACATAAATTGGACTTAAGTGAGGCAGAGTTGCATAAAGTTGTCAGCCTCACTCTCATCCAGAGACATCAATATCCAGGGGAAGACCAAAGTCAAGATGACTCGCCATGGCCTGGGATGCTGTGGATGACCTTGGCATCTTTGATGCCTGACCAAGCTATAAATCGTCATGGCTGTTAGAACACATTGTTCTTATCTATCCATTTCACTGGGGGAAGTCTTCACATGCTTGGGGTAGCCACTCCCTTAAGTCACCAATGGGCTTTAGGTCTGTCAGTTACCCTCAACTTGGTTTAGCCCATCTGCTGAGACTGTTTGTCCGGGTGTGGCTGTTGCACATGCTACAGCTTTTTGTAGTCACAGGTAAGAGATAAGTACCAGGTGGACAACAAAGGTGGATGAGCAGCCCTGAAAAGGGCTTGGCAAGCCCTCGCAGGAGTGGTGTTAGTCTTCACTGAACATCCCACATGCCCACAGGAAATACCACATATAGGAAGGTTTGTATGAACTGATGTATGGAGAACCAAGAAAACAATATTCCTCATCCTCTAGCTTCCATTTTCATTACCCCAGATCCTCTAGGGCAGGGATTCATATCCTTTTTTTGTGTTCCCTAGACACAGGTGTCTAGGGAAGCCTATGAACCTCCGTCTCAGAATAATGTTTTCCAGTGCATAAAGTAAAATACGTAGGACTATAAAGGAAATCAATTACACTGAAATGTAGTTACTAAAATGTTTTTTTAAAAGGTCAGGAAACCCAGGTTAAGGATCCCTGCCCTAGAACACCTTTGTTCTAGATTATACCTCTCAGTCTTGTGAGAGTTTAGGACAACTGTAGGTTGACAACAAATTGGCTCCATCATCAAAGTTCTTTCTTTGCTGTGGGAGCCCTTTACCTTGTTCTCCAGTCTAACTTACCCAACTGTCCTGGTTCTTGTGAATCTCTAAACTGTCCAACTGGCTATTTGAATTCTCTTCAACTCTGCTGGTCTGACTAAACCTCAGACTGCCAGCTGTTGTCTGCCTTCCAGTATCCCTGTCCTTGGTGTTTCTTTTTATCTACTTAATTCAATTGAATGAGCACTTACTAGGCATTTGCTATTTGTCAGGCGCCATTTCAGATTTGAGGAATACAGGGACAAAGCACCTCAAGGAGTGCACATTCTACTTAATACCTGTTTGAACTACTTCCTGGAAGTTTGGGTCTTTCTGTGGCATAGCACTGGGCAAATAGCCTGGTCCTAGGGGACAATTTGGGCAGGAACTGGGTACTCAGAGAACTCTGGGTCTCTTTCATCCCTTACAGATCTCCGCTAGTGACCCTTTGGACATAGCATTGCATCCCTAGACAGAGTCAGAGGACTCTTTCCTTATCTGGAGGAGAGGACTTCAGAGCTTGCCTAGTGAAAATACCAGGCCTCACTGAAGACTGAAATGAGCTAACAAGAAATTTCAAAGCCAGTCAATCCAAATATTTTTTGGGTGCCTGTTATTTATAAAAACACTATGCTAAGTCATTTTGGGGTACAAAAACAATAAAGCACAGTTCCTTCTCTCCAAGAGCTTATGACTGAGCCATTCTTTTTAAAAGGCCCCACTCTACCATATTGGTACAACTTGTGCCCCCTGGAAGTAATTCAAGCTGTTTCTTTTGACCTTATCAGGCTGATGAATTGCCTACTTCCTTTTGATTTCCACAACTTGAGTGATCACCAGTTACTTATTCCATAATCCTTGCAGACTTGGTTCTCACTCTGTGACTTTTTCCCTGACCTGTTGTCTTCCCACACTGGAGTCCTGCTGCTGTACCAGTAGAGACCATGTCCTGGACAACTGAAGTCACTGCTTTGGAACTACCTCACTGGAGCCATGCTTTCCTGACTGGTGAGAGTCTATTGTATCTGGCCAGTCCCAGATGCTTCACTCTGGCCATCTACCTCCTTTCCACTCCCCGTCCTGCTCTATTCATCATCTTGTGCCTTCTCAGACCAAAATACCCTTGCCTAACCTATCATTTTGCTGTTTATATTGTCTTTCTTGATTAGAATGTAAACCCTTTGAAGGCAGGGACTATCTCTTTTGTAATTGTCTTGCCAGAGTTTAGCACAGTGTCTACACAATAAATCCTTTTACTCATCTCACCGACTTTCTATTGTATTCCTAACACCAGTTATTTCAAACCTTCTCATCTCTCCTGAAGCTTCCACTCCTCTCCATTTCTCTTAGGAGACGGGATTACCTGTTTGTCAAGACAGAGACCATTTGACTTAACCTCTTCAACCCTCCACTTCCAAATCTCTCCATGTATTTAGCCATACTCTTTTTTCTTTCCTTCTGCCTCAGAGGAAAAGGTATCCCTGGTCTTTGCCAAGAGGTGGTCTCTTCCACTAATTGGTATCATCTCTTTTCCTGGCTACCAGCTCTTTACCCTTATATTAGAAACACGATCAGTTCTATCCTATCATTTAAAGGTAAAACAAAACAAAATGGAACAAAACAAAGCTTTTCTTTGATCTTGTTAACTCTCCCAAGCTACCATACTAACTCTCCTGTCACTACTAAATTTCTACAAAGTGTAGCCTACACTTTCTCATCCCTCTTCCTCCAAACACACTCCTCAACCTCATCAAATCTGGCTTCTGTCCTTGCTGCTCTACTGAAATAGCTCTTTCCAAGGTTACCATGACCTCCATGTCACTAAATGCGATGACTTTTATTTCTGTCCTTGATTTCTCTATCTCATTTGAGACTGTTGATCACCTCTTCCTCTTTGATGTTCTCTCCTTCCTTTCCTTTCATACTACTCTACTCCTGGGGTTTTCTTTTCCCTCTCTGACTACTCCTCTGTCTCCTTTTTATTACTTCTCATCCCATTCCCATCTCTCTACCACCAGGCTCTGTCCTTTGTTCTCTTCTCTTTACATTCTCTCCTTGCCAAACTCATTCATTCCCCCAATTTTATCACATTATATAAACATTACTCCCAAATTGATGTCTTTACCCTCAACCTCTCTTCAGAAATGTGTTTCCATTTGCCTATTGGATATTTCTACCTGGATGTCTGACCAGCATCTCAAACTCAATATGGCTGACACTGAATTCCTCATCTTCCTCCTGAAATGTACCACTCCCCACAATGTCCCTTTTTCTTTTGCTAGTACCACCACCCTTCTAGCCATCCAAGGTTATCTCCTTGGTAGTATCTTTGTCTCTTTCCCCTCCTTCATGCCACATATCCAATTAATTTACAACTTTTCTTGTTTCCACCTTAGCAATATGGCTACCATCTTTTTATTCCCACCGCACCCTTTCTCATTCAGGCTGGTATTTCTTCTTATCTGGCCTAGTAGTAACCTCCTAACTGGTATTTCTGCTTTTTTGTCTATCCCCTCGCCAATCTACCCTTCATGTTGTTACTCAAGTGATTTTCCTATTGCACTGCACTAATCATGACTCTCTACAACTCAAAAAACCTCCAATGGCGTCCCTTACCTATCAAAGCAAATAGAAACTGTTGATCCTGGCCTTAAAAGTCTCCCACAACCTAGCTCAATCTTGCCTTTCCAGCCCATTACTACATGCTGCTAGCCTTTATGAGAATGCTGGACTTAGAGTTTAGAGAAATGGGCTTGAATCCTGCCTCCGACACTGACAGTACTAGCTAGGTGACCCTGACTGGGGAAATCAAAAGATGTTTCTCACTATCAGTTTTCTTATCTTTAAAATGGGGATATCACTTGCACATCCTTCATCCTAGATTTGCAAAGAGTGCTTTGCAAACCTGTATTCAAGTCATGGTCTAATAATGTTCTCCTTCCTCAGTTCTTGCTCTGCTTTCTCCCATTTCTCTGCATTTTATTTACATTATTGTCCATGACTAGAATGGGCTCCTTCCAAGACCTCCTTTTGCTTAAGTCCCTCCCGTTCTTCAAGGTCACCTCCAATTCCACCTCCTTTATGAAGTCTTCATTTCCGCCTCCAACACATGCCTCAAGGTGATCTTTTTCCCTTTAATTTTCTCCTAACACTTTGCCTGGTTCACATCACATTTAGAGATGGAAGATATCATACTCTCTACAGATGAGGAAACTGAGGCCCAGAGAAGCCACACAAGGTAGTAAGTTGCAAAGCTAGGACTCGAACCTGGATCTTCCAATTCCAAATTCAGTGCTCTTTCCAACATACTACATTTGCACTTATCACATGAGCCTTTGTATCACTTATCAGTGTAAACACCTTCATTTCCTTACCTGTACTACATTATAAGCTCATTCAGAACAGACCCTGAATTATATCTACCTTTGTTTCCTTGGGGCCTAGCACAGCGACTCGCACAGAGTAGATACTTAATAAATGTTTGAATGTTGAAATGAAATAGAAAAAAATTAAAAACCTGAAAATGTCCAATCATCTTCTTTTCATCCTGCATCTAGCACATTTGTACATATTTGTTGGTATGCAGTCTCCCCCATTAGAGTATAAATTCCTCCAGGGCAGGGATTGTCTTTTGCTTTTCTTTGTATTCTGGTGCTTTGCATAATGCCTGGCACATAGTAGGCACTTACCAAATGTATATTGACTGACTGACAGATAAGCCTGCAAGCCTATGAACAGATATTTCAGACAATTAATATGGCAATAATAGTGGAGCAGCAGGCCCAAGCAGCCTCTGAATGTAAGCCAACAGCCTTGCAGCACACTCTAGACACCTTACTGCAACATTTCCCCCACCCAGGCCTATTAAAATGCAATGCCCTTAGGGGACTGATCAGTGCAGAAATCATTGTTTGCTGATTGACTGCCATGGTTACCTAAGGAATAATGCCGTACAACATTTTTTCCCCCCCGGAAAAGGGTAGGCCCGTTATTTAAAAGGTCATAAATAGGCAGCTGTCCAAAGTGTGATATTTGAGGGGGCAACTTAGCAGGTTCTTCTCTACTACCTTCCCGCACAAGAAAAAAATAAACCCCACAGCCCAAACCATTCGTTTGGGTCTTCAAGAGTCTCTTCAAAAAGAAAAAAAAGGAAGTAAAAGGAAATGGTGGTCATACTGAAAGCCTTAAAATGGCTAAATACTAATGGCTAAAACCTCAGTTAATTAAGAACTATAATTAGATACCAGGTAGGCTTTGGGGAAAGTAAGAGTAATGATAAACTGGTTTCCCAACAAACTGAAACCTTTACCTCCATCCACTGCACCATCTTTTTTACATACATATCTTAAGAAGAGATACAGGATTTTTATCATCAGAAGCAGGGAGGGACTGCTCTGTATTGCTAAACTGGGAGTGGGGAGGAAAAAAGACATTACAAAAACATAAGCTGACATGAATGTGATTATGAAATAGATATGGACCACAACATCTAGGCAATTAAAAACCCCAGAAATTTTCCTGTCCTCCCTTGGCTTATGCTGTCAAGCAAATGAAGAGTGGCCAGGCTTTGCCAGTTATATCTAAATGTTGTTTTTTTGGAGCTTTTCAAGATGCCCAAAGATCTCACATATTTTATGATGCCTTTATTTTGTAAACACGTACATATCCATATCTTGTATCCTTATCTTGTAGGACATATATTCCTTGAGGGAAATACCGCCTTGTGTGTTTTTGTATTCTCATACAAAAAAAGCCAGACACATAGCATGAATGAAAGAATGAATAAAAAAAATTATTAAGCTCTTACTATGTAGGAACAACTGGCAGTAGGTGCTTAAAAAATGCTTATTGATGATTAATACCAAAGAGAGACAAAATCAGAAGGAATTAGCCATCCTTCCAGATGTTATGCTTCTAGTCTGTAACATCTGTATAACTGCCAAATATTAGGACACAAAGTAAAAAAAAAATTATGTTCATTTTAAAGATATAAGTGTTGAGAGTAAAGATTTTGTTGACTGACACACAGTAGGCACACAGATAAATGCTTACTGGTTGGTTGATGGATGGGACCTTTGTGGCAGCCCAGTCCAGTTTGTAATGGCAGACTTCTTAATGCTAAATATGCTTCTACATCCCACCCCTAAGGTAGGAAACAATAACCCCTGATTTCTTTCTTTCTCTTCTGCCATAAATCACTGGCCGACATATTATTAAAATGCTCTAATGTCCCACAGTTATCTTTCATGTTACATTAGACCCAATTGATGAAAAAGACCTTTGGGTTGTAGAATCCCAGCTTGAATTAAGAAATTATAGAATTCCAGTGTTGGAAAGGATCCTGGAGTCAAGTTTAGTCAGATGTTTTCATTTTACAGGTGAGGAAACTGAGGCTTGGAAAGAAGCAGCTTTCCTAAGATCACATAGCTCAAGTTAGTGGCTGAGCTGGGATGTGAACCTCATTTCTCTTACTTCTCTGTCTACTGCTTTTTCCAGTACAAGAACCCAGGAAAAAAACAAAACAAAACAAAAACAATGGCTCTACCTCTTACAAAGTAAAGGGAAATGTCACTCCAATGTTATGATCTTCTAATGGAATACAAACGGAAGGCTTAAACTTGCCTGTTCCACCAACTCATTCACATTTAAATGAATAATGTTCTTTTGCAAAGCTTGGATTTGTAGTCAAAACAGTCACAGTTCTGCAAACCTGCTTTAGAAAAATCACCAGATCTAAAGTAGAACAGTGAGAAGTTGATTCACAAAGAGCAGTTAGCAGGAAATTCATCTTAACATCCAAGTCCTGACCTCTCTCTAACCTAAAGTACAAAACTTGGCAGGAAGCAGACAAGGAAGTCATTAATATGTGGAAAGGGGGCCCCTTGAAGACACATTGAGAGTGAGTACCATTCACTAATGAAAATCAAAAGGGAATTGTACAAATATTTACTGCAGGAAAGCTGGAGGAGGTTCCATTTTGCTGCCAAGTCATCCCCCTCTTGCCTCCCCATGTCCTCTTCCCTTCCCCCCCCCCCATTAGTGGAGGCAGCTTCTAACACTAGAAGCCAAAGTTACTAGGTTTGAGGGGGCAGGTCAGATCTGTGATGGGAGTAGGATTCAAAGGACAGTTTAAGGGTTGGCATATTTTAGCCTCTCACCTGGCTGCTTTCAAAGCCAGGTGAAGAGAAAGGTCATCTGGGTGGACCAGAGTGCATTTAAAAAAAAAAAGGACAGGAGGAAATTTAGTCTATTCCTATAAAGGAATTTTCTTCCACTAAAATTTTTTTTTTAAATTCAGCAAAATAAATAATGCTTCTCAAAGCGTGTGACCGCGAGTGCGCGCACGTGGGCGCACACACATACACACACACACACACACACACACACACATACACACGACTTTGCCAAGCTGTACTGGCTGCAGCAGGATTAGAACTGCATGCATATGGCGAATGCAGGGAATAACTGAGGGTGGGGAGTGGCATAGGCAGGAGAGGCAGAGCACAATAATTAATGACCAAGCCTATGTTCATTCCATGAAGTGCAAGCAGCTGCCACAAACATCTTAATTTAAAGAGCTGGTGGTTGGGGAATTATGGCTCTGTAAAAAGCTGCGTCCTGCTGCTGCTCCACAGAACTGGAACATATCAGGCCTTTAAATTTTTAACCAGAGCTTTCATGTTTTCGAGAGCTTGAAATCCTTTGAAAAGTCAGCTTGTTAGGAAATTCAGCTCGTAGTCTCTCTTCCTTTAAGGACTGGCCAGGGTGCTTGGGCACTTGGAATTTAACATTATTTTATTTTATTTGTTGGCTCTTATAGGTAAAAGAAAGCATTTCTTTGCTTAAGAGGTAGGCAATGTAACTTAGAGCTGGTTGTTCAGAGCAATCCCCTCCCAGGGTGGCGATCTCATTTACAGATGGCACCCTCTTACCTAGGCATCCATAGTATACAAATAAAAAAAAAAGTGGGCTTTTCACTTCTCTATCACAGTAGAATGAGGCTACAACATGGAAGAGTTGTAGCTTTGGACATCCCCCATTTACATGACCTGGAACAATTCACAGAGATAGCCATGCCTAGAGTCAGGATGTCCGGAGTTCAAATTGGATCTCAGATACTTTACTAGCTGTGTGACCCTGGGCACAATTTGCTTGCCTCAATTTCCTCAACTGCAAAATAAGGGTAATAGCAGCATCTACAATTGTGGTTGCTGTGAGGATCAAATAAGGTAGAACTATACTGAGTTCTTAGCACAGCGCCTGGCATGTTCTAGGTGCTGTACATGCTTATTCTCTTCCCGTTACAGAATTTCTCTAGACCTCAGGCACTTCCTCTGTAAAAAATGGGGATAAAAACACCTCACCTCTTTGAAGGCAGAGGATTACACCAGATGATTTCTTGAGGGCCCTTCCAGATCTATGATGTCTGAAAATACTAGGTGTAGTTTGAATTAGTGTCAGCTCCCTGCAGTTCCACTCTCCTCCCCTCTATTGCACCTTTCCCCCCACCCCCAACAAAAAGCTAACTATCATAAAGAAAGATTATTATTCTGGTTTTAAGAAAAGAGAAAGGAGTGGAAGACCATCCACACCATCAGATGTAAATGTATGGTCTCGCATGTGGCTGTCCAGGGAGAGTAAGAGTGAGGAGGAAGAGGGGAAGGAGAAGGGAAAAGATTTGGTCAAAAGTGAGATCCAAATTAGTAACAAAGGATAGGCTGGGGTTGAGGGGGGGAGAGAGGAAAAGGTCCATTCTGAGGACATACTATTTAAACACACACACACACACACACACACACACACACACACACACACACACACACACACACGCTGCCACCACCACCCACCATCACCACCAAACAAATGACATTCCTGGGAGGGAGGATGAAGCTTTCATGAGTGACTGACAATTTGTCTCACAAAAGGAATCAAAAATGGTGTCCTTTTTTAGGGCAGTGGAAGCATGCTAGATATGCCCACCTTCCCCCACCCCCTTGCTTAGATATACTCATATAGTTGTGGGCTCTGATGATAAAATTTACAAATTCTGGATCCCCAAGAAAAATGTCAGTTAAGGGCTTAACTAACCTTTTAAAAGTGAAAAATAGGCAAATCCCTCTTCAAGAGGGGATATCCCTCCTCTTACTGTCCTCCTTATTTCTAGCCAAGCAGGGACAGCTTTTTCATGGTATTTATTACCTAAGTATATACCAGGTGTCCTGGGATGCAATATATCAATGGTCTCCCATTGAACCTCAAGAATAACTACCCACATGCATAATATTACAAGAAATACTACCATTTGTCAGCCAAATGGCAGAAAGTCCATTAATTGACAGGATAAATTCTGGCAATGTTATCCTGTCCAGGAAAGAGGTGCTTTTTCCTCAAAACATCAGATTTGAAGATTTAAAAAAAAACTCTCCTGCCCGTAAGGATGACTAATAACCGTCATTGGTAATTTCCCATCCTTTGCTGGGTGTGACTTTTGACAGTTTTCCTTGCTTTTGTAGTTGCCATATTTTGGCTGGGGAACTGTCAGAGGTTTAAGTATAATTTAACCCCAAACCCCAAGCTACTCTCGGTTTAGGTGGAGAGAACATTTTCGAGACTCTTGAACTTACTACCTACCACCCCCACACCTGAGAGTCTCACTGACCCTGCTTTCCCTGAATCAGGCACCATCAATCAAACAATTTAGTGAAAAAAGCAGAAACCTCAGTTCTCAACTGTGATCAATTCAAACCACTTCCCTGCCCTAGATGTAGCCTTACCCATGAAGGTCATCAACTGAGTATAGGCTAGAATAGGGAAGAGAGCACTGAGCATTCTGCCTCCTGGTCTTTACATGATTAACTCCTATGATAAATGCCTCCCTAATTTGGACTAAGTGGGTTTAGGGGTGGGGCCAGTGGAAGGTCAGTCTGAATTACAGAATACATTTAAGGAAACACAACTTTATTACTTTCACTAATACTGCCCTTTCCAGTAGGTACAGTGACTGGAGCTAGGCTAACAAAATGGTGCCTAGTAGAAAGCCTGCAGTTTTACGAATAGGCAAGAAAATTTTGTAATTAGCATTTTTAAGCACATGCCTAAGTGTGTTAGTTTCTACTCACAATACAGTTATATTACTTGCTGGCCTGCCTTTCTTTCTAACTTCCTTCTCCTCTTTTCCCCCCCAAAAGTACTAAGCAGCTAGCTCCAAGCACCAGGCACTGAGCCTGGTACAAGAGCAATTACAAAGATGTGCTCTATACAGGTCCCTTCCTTCAAAGAGCGTTGTAAAAGCCTGCTTTTAAAGCACTAGAAAACTATCCATTCTTTTTTTCCTTTGCTATTATTTTTTCTTAATTACATGTAAATTTTTTTAACATTCTTTAAAATTTTTTTTGAGTTCCAAATTCTCTCCCTCCCTTCCTCCTCCTTGAGACAGTAAGCAATTTGATATAAACTATACATGGACAGTCATATAAAATATTTCCATATTAGCCATTTTGCAAAAGAAAATGCAGACCCCTCCAAAAAAATTCCAAGAAAAATAGAGAGTAAACAAAATACGCTACAATCTGCATTCAGACTCCATCAGTTGTTTCACTGAAGGTGGACAGCATTTTTCCTAATAAGTTCTTTGGAACTGTCTTGGATCATTGCATTGCTGAGAATAGCTAAGTCATTCATGGTCAATCATCATACAACATTGCTGTTACTACATACAACGTTCTCCTAGTTCTGCTCACTTCACTTTGTGTCCGTTCATGTAAATCTTCCCAGGTTTTTATGAAAGCACCCTGATCACTATTTCTTATAACATAATAATATTGCTTCACAATCATATACCACAACTTGTTCAGCCATTCCCCAATTGATGGGCATCCCCTTGATTTGTACATTTTTTTTGTACATATTTTTGTACATGTAAGTCCTTTTCCTTTTCCTTTCATTTCTTTAGGATACAGATCTATTGCTCGGTTGAAGGGTATGCACAGATTTGTAGCCCTTTGGGCAGGGTTCCAAATGGTTCTGCAGAATGGCTGAATCAGTTCACAACTCTACCAGGGCCTTTATTTTTCCACATCCCCTCCCATATTTGTTATTTTCATTTTTTGTTACATTAGCCAATCTTCTAAGTGTGAAGTGGTACCTCCACAGTTGTTTTAATTTGCATTTCTCTAATCAAGAGTGATTTAGAGCATTTTTCATGTGATGATAGATAGCTTTGATTTCTTCTCCTGAAAACTACCTGTTCATATTCTTTGACATTTATCAATTGGAACATGACCCATATTCTTACAAATTTGAATCATTTCTCTATATATTTGAGAAATGAGAAACTTGCTATAAACTCTCCCTCTCTCCCCAGTTTCCTTCTTTCCTTCTAATCTTGGCTGCATTTTGTTTGTGCAAAACCTTTTTAATTTGATGTAATCAAAATTATCCATTTTACATCCTGTAATGCTCTCTATCTCTTGTTTGGTCATAAATTCTTCCCTTATCCAAAAATCATACATTCTAGGTGGCACAGTCAATATAGGGTTAGGCTGGGCTGGGCTGGGAGTCAGGAAGTCAAATTCAGCCTCAGATGCTTAGTAGCTATATGATCTCAGGGAAGTCACTTAATTTAGTTTGCTTCAGTTTCCTCATCTGTAAAATGGGGATAATAATAACATCTACCTACCTGGGTTTTTGTGAGGATCAAACAAGATTACATTTGTAAAGCATTTAGTAAAGTGCCTGGCACATAGTAGGAGCTATATAAATGTTATTTTTATTTTTCTCACAAGCAAATATTCTTATAATCTTTACTTATTCTACTGTATATACTGCTTTAATCAGACCAGATCAATCAACATTTGAATTTCAAAACAGATAACTCAGGAGATGGTTATTCCATAAAAAAGAAAAAAAAATATTTGCTTTACAAAAGGATTCACCTTAGGATTTCTTTATTTGCTTTACAAAAAATTGTATTTACACGTGGCTTTTCAGAAACTCCTCTACTGCTTAAATAAGGCATAACTCTATTCATTTGCATAGCAGATCACTCCCTTCCTACCCATCTGTGGAACAAAAGGAAATTTCAATGGGACTGCAGGCTAACTGGCCATCATTTTTGAATTAGCAAGACTTTATGGTACATCTTTTTTTTTTTAAACAAAACTGCCAAAATAAAATGGAAACAGTTCATGTTATCATCATTTCTTCTTCCTGGCACTATCCCTTCCCTTCTGAACTGATAAAGAATATTTATTTCACCCAAATACCCTCTCTTATTTTTCTTCATGTTGTGCTTTCTAAAAGGAAGCAAAACAAAAATCCTCTCTAGGTCTACCCAGATGTGGCCCATCATTGAGGTAAGTGGCATTCAATGAGTGGCAGAGCTAAAGAAGGGACTCTGGATTTTTGTGGCCGGGCTGAACAAGAACGAGGATCACTAGGACAAATGGTGACACATTATTAACTTGTTTTGGTCCCTCAAACCCAAGGGCTGAATTTCCCTCCAGAGTTCTTTTTTGTACTCTCCATCATGCCCTTAAGTACTTTCTTCCTTTTGCCCCATGCTCAAATTCTTTCTCTTTGAATGCTTCTTATATTCATAAAAAGAGAAAAACCCGTACTAGTCACCCTTTGATTTGGAATTGTAAGATAACCTCGTCTCTGCCCTGCCTCAGTTAGGGTCAGAGGGCACTCAAGAGGCTCCTGACCTTTTTTCCTTCAAGTCTAGCACTCTGAGAAGCAGGGCCACTCCCACATAGAATTCAGGATAAAATTTGAAAAAGCAGGCCATCCAAAATAAGCCAGAGCAAAGGGTTCACCTCCATCTCCATGCCTGACTGTTACTCCGGTTGAATTTGATATCTTCTGACTTCTTTCTGGGTTGTTTTCTCCTGCTTTGCTTACCTCAACGATATCTAGACCTGTAGTATCTGCCAGAAACCTCACTCGTATGGATTTGACATCTTCACACTCTGGCCCACTGTCAGCCATGACAGTGTCAGGCATGAAAGGAAAATATTTATAGGCAACCAAGTAACTATGGATCTGTGTAGCAGACACTGTGTATCACATATTTCTATTCGCTTGACCAATAACTTCACCAATAATAACAAACACGTTTCTTTTTTTCCTCTTATCTCTCAGCGGAGAGGGTATTGACTTTAAAGATACTTGTATGTTAGCCCTGCTTCTAACTATCTTTATGACTTTAAGAAGACCCTTAGCTTCCCCATGCCTCAGTTTCCTCATTTATAAAACTAGGGAGTTGGATGGATGACCTCGCAGGTCCCCTGTATCTCTAGATCTATGAAATCTCAGCAATGGTTATAGAATTTCCCTGAAGTAGTCTCTGGGTAAAGTAAGATGTGAAGCCAGAGGAAAGTTTTTGCGTGAAATTGTAAGCAGGGCTATCAGCTGTTACTACTCTGCGCTATTCACTTTCTTTTCTCATTGCTTTGTTGCCAAGATTGGACAATAAGAAGCACTGAGTTCCCTGGATCATCTCTCCTGTGGTTAAATAGTCCCAATTGCTGACAATTTCCCAAGCATGTCAACCATTCCCAAGTAAGTTAATGCCATGAACTTGAATTTTGCAAGGTTAAAAAGCTCAACATTTAATGTTGAAACGAAGTACCTCAGGATATGACATACACATTTTTAGCAAGCAGCAGATTTCTCTAGTTCAGAAGGCATAGAGGGTGAAAAGTTTGCTGACACAGAGGAAAACCAAAAACTTTCTGATGTCTAAAAACTGGCTGGGGGTGACAAATGCTCCCCAATCAAAACTACTCCCACAACAAAGAAATCACTACCTTCTTTCTCAAGTTGGTGAAAAGAAAACCTCCTTAAACCCAGAGTGAAATGGCAACAAACACCAGATTCCCAGCAAGTAGAACAAATAAAATGTCCCAGGCAGCTAAGTCCTCTCAGGGATTTTCATTTCGAAGTGGAGCTGAGGAGGGGGCAGTGTGGTTTAGAGGAGACAGCACCAGGCTGGGACGTCGGAGATCTAGTTTTGAGATTGTTACTCATTATGTGACCTTGGGCGAGTCATTAAGCTTGTAAGAGGTTATCTGTCAAAACCAAATGAATCAAGGATAATGATACCTTCGGTCTATACCTCACAGGATTGTTGTGTGGAAAGTGCTTTGCAAACTGTCAAACACTATGCAAAATATGCGTGATTATTATTATTGTTATTGTTATTACTATTATTAGTAGTAGTTCCTCCACTCACAAGGCAGGTAGGTGGCACAGTAGAAGAGTGCTGGGTCTGGAATCAGGAAGCCCTGAGTTCAAATCTGGCCTCAGACATGTACTAGCTGGGTGACCCTGGGCAAGTCATTTAACCCTGTTTGCCTCAATTTCCTTGTCTGTAGAATGAGCTAGAGAAGGAAATGACAAACCATTCTGGTATCTTTGCCAAGAAAATCCCAAATGGGGTCATGAAGAATCTGACACAACTGAAAAAAATGACTGAGCCATCACTCACTACGTGAATTCAAATGGAGTAAGGCACTTTCACTTAGACTTTTGTTTGCTCATTTACCAACAGAGGGGAGTTGGAGGACATGATCTCTAAGGTATCTTTCTGATTTAAAATCCTGTGACTGACTGTAAATCTAAGGGATCTTAAAAAGAGTTCATAAAGTCTAGCACCCTACCTCAGCTAGGACTAAGCCTATTCTGAGAAGGCGGATAGCTAGGCTATCTTCAAAGATTTCCAAAGAAGGAGACTCATCTCTCAGTTACCTGTTCCAGTATTAAATATTCTCTAGGGTCAGAAAATTATTTTTAATACACAATTCATTAGACTCCATTAGAATCTATTGAGGTCCAGGAACTGTCTTTTGCTTTTCTTTGTATTCCTAGAGCTTAGCACAGTGCCTGACACATAGTAGGTGCTTAATATGTATTTACTGATAATCTCAATCATATATAACACAATTTAAGTCCCCTTACTGCTTTTTCTAGCAGAGGAGAAAAAAATACAAATATAAATGTATGTATACACACACACACACACACACACACACACACACAAAATCTCAAAGTTGGAAGAAACCACTTTGTCCAACTGTCCCTGAAGGTAAGTCATACCACAACATTTAAAGACTTCCAGAGATTGGGGACACCCTGCTTCCTCAGGCGTTTTCCACTTTTTGCTTGGGTTGTTCAACCAAACTGAATACTGCTTTTAGCTTTGCCCTCTAGGGCCACGTAAAATAGATTGAATCCCTCTTTGATAGGCCTTCAAATACTGATAGCTCTTGAGGCCCCCATCTTTGTTTTTCTTCTTCATACTAAACATCATCAGTTCCTTTAGGTGATCTTTGTACTTTGTGATTTCCAATCCTCCCACCATCCTGGTCAGCCTCCTCTGTACCCCGTCCAGCATGTCACTGTCCTTCCTAGAGTAGTCTATGGAACACAATATTCTAGGTGTGGTCTGACTAGAGCAGAGTAGGAGAGAAGGAAACAAGCATTTCTTAAACATATTAAGCATCAAGTCATCATTATGTGCCTGGCACGGTGCTAAACACTTTACAAATATTATCTCATTTGATCATCACAGCAGCCTTGAGAAATAGGTGCCCCTGTTTACAGTTGAGGAAACTGAGGCAGAAAGAGGTTAAATGACTTGCCCAGGGTCTTACAGCTAGTTAATATCTGAGGCCAAATCTAAACTCACGTCTTGCTGGTTCCAGGTCGAGCATTCTATTCGCTGTGCCACCTAGCTACCACCTCCATTATTCTGGACACTATGCCACTCTCTTAAGAGCTGAATGAAATGTGTTTCTGCCATACCACGCTGATGCCTCACATTGATCTTGCAGTCTGTTAAAACCACCAAGTCTTTTTCATATGACTTGTTGTTTAGTCAAATTTCCACCATATTGTACTTGTAAAGTTGATTTTTTTTACCCAAATGTAAGTCATTTCCCCTTATTAAATTTCATCCTATTAAATTCAACTTAATATTCTAGCCTGCTGGGATTCTTTTGGATACTGATTGTCACCCAATGTGCTGGCTATCCTTCCTCAATTTGTATCATTGCAAAGTCTATTCCTTTGCCCAAAGCATTTATAGCAATTTTGACTAGCACATTCAGTCTTTCAGCAAGTATTTGTTGAATGTTAACTGCCCAGAACATACATACTTTGTGATATAAGAAAACGAATAACAATTTGTCATTTCTAAATTCCATTCATTTGTTGTCATAGTTATTCAACAAATAATAATAGCAACTATTATTATTTGTTACAAATATTAATTATTATTAACAATAACAGCAACACATGATTTTCACGTAGCACTTATTATGAGCCAGACATTGTGCTAAGTGCTTTATAATTTATAAAAGTCACCTTATTTGATCCTCACAACAATCCTGGGATTTTACAGATGAAGAAACTGAGGCAAACAGAGATGAAGTGAGTTGGCCCCCAGTCACACAGCTAGTGAGGCTGGATTTGAACTTGGATCTTCTTGACTCCAAGCCCAGTACTCTAACCATTTTCCCACCTAACTTTCCTCAGATATTTACTGAGGGCCTGTACAAGGATAGCTATACAAGCTAACCCAAGGGGAGGAATTAAGGATAAGACAATCCTCATCCTGAAGGAGTTTACAGTCAGGTACAGGTAAGATGATAAGAACACAAATAATGATAATGGAGAGCACAATGTGAGAAGTCCTATAAATGCTCAACAATTGACTATACAAATACAATGCTATCCAATACTGTGGGTACCAAGCAGTCACCCCCTTATCATACCAACTATATACCAAATTTAGAAACTAAGATAGGATACTACTGATACAATACAGATTTAGTAGAAGTAACTTCTTACATAAGTTTAAAAAGACTATTCTCTTTCTCTAGATTCATTCTAGATTGATAAATCATATGGAAACTGAAAAAGGACGTGAGCTGGCCTCTTTGTCATCTGTGGGGAAATAAGAAGAAATGTTTGGTAAAAGAGTCAATTAAGCCAGGTCATCCCAAGTTAGATTAAGGAAGAAACTGGAAGGGTTGTAAGCAGCTAAAATTTTTTTTTTAATCTGTTGAGAACTTTATAAAAAATATGTACGTGTACAATTTTGTTACAAAAAGTTTATAACAAACTTTTTTTCCTCTCAATTCCAATGGAGGCACCTCACTTGGACTACAGCATCACAGCCTCTGTTATTCTGCAGGAAGAAATAGAAATGGCATCACAGTAAACAAAGACTGAAAGAACAGCAGGAATAAATCAAATATATTCACTGAAAGTGAACAATTCTGTGGGCATTAAGAAATTGATTCACAAGGTATCTGAAAGGAACAACAAGGAATATTCAGAAAAAAATCAGACTATTACTGAAAGAAAGGAATCGAGAAAATATTAATAACTACTGGCCCATAGGCCTACTTCCCCATCTCTACAAAATCCTTATGAGAATCATCTAAAGGCATCCTTGATGAAGTTATGAGAGATGAATAGGTAGACTTCTATAAACAATATTGTAGAGCAAACCATATCTTTACAGTTACACAAATGACTGAATGGGAGGTATAAAGAATACAAGACCCCACTATGATTATTGTTCGAGTACTATAAAAAAGAATGTTATTTGGTAAAGTAAAATATTCCCTTAATAGTTCTCCTCCAATATGTGTAGGGGTCTTCCACACATATATTAAAATCATACCACATTCCTGGTAAGATGCATGGATCAACATAGATGAATTTGTTCAATGATTCTTAATTGTTAATATCAAATGTATCATAAAGCAAGATATTTCCATTCTTCATGGATCATGTCCAGTGCAGAGTACAAATGGAAGAGGAGTTCCCTATAGACAGTAACATCCTCCCACTGCTCCTGTGCGTACATGATATTGTGCTGATTATATATCAAGACCAGGAAAACTGAAGTGATCCACAATCACTCTAGTTCAGCATAACTATCTATGTAGGAAAATCCAAGTGGATGAAGAAAGCTTATAATTCAGACTATGATATACAAACAGTTGGATGGGCAGCTTGTGAAGCTGCTGAACCATTCATTACCTATATCTTTAACAGACATTGCGAATGGACAAAGAACTAGAATCAGAATTGAAAAGGAGGAAGAGAAAATTGCATAGTGTTACAAGCATTTTCATAAAATAAAAAACTTACTTCTTAAGATTAAAAATGTTCTTCTCATGACGTTATATGGTTGTGAATTATGCAAAAGAATCTAAAGAAAAAAACTCCCCAAAGAATTAAAATTTTGGGTCACTCCAAGAGAAATAAGGAGATGTGTGACGGGTATAAACAGAGAGTATAGCATGTTACCCATGAAGAATTGTGTGAAGTGGCAGAGACCATCAGTTATAGATACAAATGGAAAAGGAAGTGGGATGGTCACAAAGAGAGTAAGCGATAACAGATAGATAGCCTGTGTACTCCACTGGCATCTATGTACTAGCAAGAGAGCTAAAGGAAGATACCATGCACATTGAGTGTACGCCCATGAAGAATTTACAGATCCTGGAGGAGTATCCTACATGAAACATCTAAAGGACACAGATTGTGACAAGAAGAGGTAGATAGGCTGCAATCTGTACTATTGTAAGGAGTATCGGAGGCTGGGCTTAGAGTCAGGAAGACCTGAGTTCAAATGCTAGTTGTGTGACCCTGGACAAGTCATTTGACCTCTGCTTGCTTCAATCCATTGGAAAAGGAAATGGCAAACCGCTCCAGAATCTTTGCCAAGAAAACACTATGGAAAGCATTGGCATATTAATGGCTCATGGGATCACAAAGACTCAGACATGACTCAACAACAACAACAACAACAACAAACAACGGAGTCTCCACAGTGATGAGATTATAAATTCATAAAGTATAAATCCATGAAGTATTCCTTCATTTTACAAATAAAGATATCGAGGCCAAAGAAGTGAGGTGTGTCCTCAAAGTAGCACAGCTAGTTAGTGTCAAACCAAAGCTAAAATATTCAAGTCTCTTGACTCCTAGTCCAGACCTGTTAAATGAATTCATTAAATCATTCTCACATTTTCTGACATAGTTATAAAAGTAAGCTGAAAAATAAAAATAAATCATTGCTTTATGTTTGTAAGGTAAACTCCCAAAGCATGAAACTACTGTATTATAAAGAATATGCATTAAGTTATAATAAACAACAAAAGTATATTTTCTAAGGGAAAAAAAGATGATCTTCCTGATTGGTGATTTTTAATTGATTTGGTTTAAAATAAAATCCACCTTAGTCAAAAGCACCTTGAGAATGGATGGGTATAATTCTGATTCAAAGATACCCTTGCCAATGACATGACCAGGGTGCACTTCTTGACCTAATTCACTGGAGAGCAATGTAGTCGGCATTAAAGTCTGTCTTCCTCACCAGGAAATGATGAATTTCTTCTCTGCACTCCTACAGAATTGTCTGCACCACTCATTTGGCCGCAGCTTCACACTGCCTTGTGACATTTCTCCTCCTGTTGTCTTGAACTGTTCATTAAAACTTGTTTTCACTTTGCATTTATTAATATAAAAATCTTCTCAGATGGAATGTAAGCCTTATGAGGGCACAGACTGTGTATCTTAGATGGTTTGTAGCCCTCCCACCAACAATAGTAATCAATGAAATTAAACCAGCAGTGATATAAAGCCATATAAGAGAAATCTGTTCCTCCTCCCACTTAGCTTCTGATCCATCCTCATTAACACATATAAAAATTATTATGTACTCTTATAGCAAATGAACAAAAAGGCCACTTAGATGGTTAGCTGCATTTTAATAGCTGAATAATTCAACTTTATTTCTAAGGTGAGGCATATCCCTACCCACCAACAGTAAACCTAAGGGATTAGCTCTAGTCACTCTACAGAAAACACCATCAAAGACCTTTGATGGGGCAGGTGCAACAAAATACTAATAAGGCTAACAAGTGAATGGGAACTGAGTCAATCAGGAAGATAACATTAATTTTCAGTTCTGATTGATATTAGGATTTGTAAATGGTAGAAGACAAGCTACAAAAATGGTAAGGAAAAAAAAGGAAATTGGTTACCCCTGTACAACATCAGATAGTGACCAAAATGAAAATGACCAGTGAACAATTTACTTTGTAACTAACTAGAACTAGGGTTATTTGGTTTTTTTCTCCCCTTTTCTTCTGCTCCGATCCAGCTGTAGAAAGACAGCATCCAATCAACTCCTCAAGACTAATCCAGGGTAACTCCCCAACCTCCTACCACTCTACAGTCTCCTTGGTCTCACAGTAGAGGGTGGTCCATTTGCTCTGGCAGTTGAATCCATGATAAGTTTGTCATTGTGTCAAGAGAGTAAGGGGAGAGGGGGAGGAACAAAAAAAAAAGCCTCCTGGTAAGCAGGGGGTTAATAGCTCATAAAATAAAACCCTCTAACACAAAAATGTTATTTTAATTGTATTACATTGAGGAGCCCTGAGGGTCGTGGGGTAGATAATCAAAAAGGACAAGGAGGAAATTAAAAAAGGGAAGAAGGCAATCAAAAAGACCATTTAGGAGGGCCCCTTAATCCTCCATAGAAAGAACACTAATTATACTACAGAATCTCCTTATAATTAACCCTGATATTTTAAAGTGTTTTTTTTTTTTGAGCAGTAATAACTTTCACATTCACAATTATTTTGATCGGGAACTCTTCTGAACATTCCGGGAACAGCTATCACAGGTTAGTTTTATTTTATTTTATTTCTCCCATAGAACCCTGTGTTTACCTCTATTGTTTATCACCAACCAGACAAATATTTCTGTCAGGAGCTAATACTACTGCCGGGCTACAATCAGCCCAAGCGCTTTCCTTTTTGGTTTTGGCAGTGACTAGCATGGAAACTCAATTGTTCGCCTGCCTCCTCTCCAATCCACACAATGTCTTCGCTACTTTCACTTACATCTTTAATAAAACTTGGAGTATTTGTGTGGCTGCAAACATACAGAATTCCCAACATACCTTCATTCACTAACAGATCCCGGCTTAGATTCACCGAGCACACATCGCTGTAATGGTTCTTAACATTTGCAAACAAAATCAAGAATCCAAACAGACTCTACCCAGATCCCATCCAAAATAAAGAATCTCACATTCTTTGCCCAGATGGCTGATGCCTTATGTATGAAATCCTGGAATTCTTAACTAGAAAAGTTCAGTTAGAAAATAGAATAGGGAAGTATGCATACATAATACAAGACTAGCTTTAGAATGGGGGAGGGAAGTAAAGGGGACTATCAGATAGTGCAGTGATGGTTAAAAGGACCCAGAATAGCTTGTTTAAGGCAAAGGTTTTTTATTTTCTTTAGTTTTGTTTTTTAAAAGGGCAAAAGAGACAAAACAATCTGTCTGTTTCCTTTTTTCCCCTTTCCTCTCATTCGCTAGGAGAAGGAACGGGGTCTCAGGATCCCATGAGGTACTGTCAGAGACTGGTTCCTATGGGAAGTCTGTATGCCTAGTGAAGCCGTAGGAAAAATGTGCAGCCAGTTCTGACATTCACAGCATTTTCAAGGT
The DNA here is from genome assembly GCF_003287225.1 of Phascolarctos cinereus. Taxonomy (NCBI): domain Eukaryota; kingdom Metazoa; phylum Chordata; class Mammalia; order Diprotodontia; family Phascolarctidae; genus Phascolarctos; species Phascolarctos cinereus. The sequence continues at coordinate 139,567,935 of NW_027555736.1, forward strand.
GTTCTGTATTTGAATGCACTGCCCATATCTTCATTGCAAATTCACTTCAGATACACTGAAATGACTACATGCACTGGCCAATATCTGCCTTTTGACTCAGGATAACAGAAACTAAGGTTAATGAGCTAGTGAGCTTAGTGATTTACTTCTCTGTATCAAGGGGATGGCATGGAAATTTATCCATCCTTTTCTAGACCCCTGGAACTAAACAGTCGGTTACTTCCCATCTTGGCAAATAAATTCTTGACTTAGAATTTATTGTGCTTTCCTCCTCATGAGATAAGAAAAGGCTTTTCTCTCTCCCCCCTTTCTGCACAGGGACAACTCAAAATAACTTTAAGAATATTTTTCTCCTAACCATTCAACCAGCCAAGTACTTAGTAATCACCTGCATGTTTCCAGTACTATCTAGAGCTTAATGGAAAGTACTAACAAAATATAAAACCATAATACTTGCCTACAATGTGCTTATACTTTAATTGGCCCCATTCATCCATCCGTCTAAGTGAACCCTAAGATGGCATACATCTATAGACAGCTAGATATGAAGCCCTCATTGTACTTTTCCATTTCACCATTAAAACATTCTCTTTATTTACCACCCCCCCAAAAAAAGGGGGGAGGGGAACATTCCTTAAGCATCCATGTACATACATATTTAGCAGAGGGAACAAATAAATTAAAACAGAAAGAACATAGGAAAGGTTTTTTCCCTCCCAATTTTAGGCCCAATAGGGCCCAATTTTATCTTTTATAGACTCTTAGAACTACAAGGAGCTTCCTAGTCCAGTGCTCTTGGTGTCTGGAATGTCTCTACACCTAAATCAGCCTACAAGGTCAGACCTGTCTTTTTCTAAGGAACTCCAGGGGATGTGTATTTACAATTCCTTAAGTAGTTTATTATGGTGTTTAATTAATCTTCTTATCAGGACAGAAGTGACCCAGGCAAAACTGGAATACAGATGAAGTTTATTTCAGAGGGGGACCCTTAATACACAAATTCTTGCAGAGAGTACTTCTTCTAGGCCTGACTTTCCAAGACTCTTAAAGTAGGTGTTATACAATGAACAATGGGCTGGATTTCAGGGTCAAAAGATCTGGTTTCACATCCTGTCTCTAATACTATCTATATGAAACCAGGTAGGTCACACAACTTTCCTGGGCCTCAATTTCTTCATCTATAAAATGAGGAGATAGGCTAAATATCTCTGAGGTCCCTTACAGTTCAGTGATTCTATTAAAACTGACATGTATATACCATCCTTCCCCCATTTTATACCCTGTAGCTCCCTAGTTCTTCTTTCTAAGGTCACACCTAATTATTCTGATAAACTAATCCATAGTAATGGTCTGTAACATTTTTTTTTAAAAATCTTAACTGAAACCATCTGGAAGATGATGCCTTATCCTAGTGACTCTATATGTGGGAAATTCAGACCATTATGGGAGATATTTCCGCCTGAGAATAGCCTATCTTAGGATGGCCTCTAATCTGGAACATGCTCTAATTTGAATATTACAGTCTACACAGTTAGCAGACCTTGTGATATTCAAATGATGGGCATGAAATCTGAAATGATGCCAAAGACCCATCCACCTTTAAGGCAGCCAGAGATATGGTCAATATTAGGGTAATTAGCATTTATTTAAGATATCTCCTCCCTCTGTTTTAGACATTCCTACTGCAAATGGAAGTGGTTTAGTCATGGGAAATTGCTGCATTTGTCAGATTTCTCCTTTCTGCCTGTTGTCTCAGGAAGCAGCAATATGGTCGGCAGTGAAGCGAGGTAGTGAATGGTCCTAGTAATGACATGCCATCCTTTACATCTGCCTCTTGTCATAACAGAATACATAACCATGAACAACAAGAGTAAACAGCTAATGTTTTGAACACAATAATAATGATGATAAAAAAGACAAAGCTGCCACTTTCAAATGATCTGTTACCAAACAGCAGACTCTTATTTTTCCTCCAACTTACCCACAGGGGAGAGCTTACGGTAGATGGTGCTAAGCCAAGTTGTACAATGGATGGAGTCAGGAGGAGCTGAATTCACATCTGCCTTCAGACCCTTACTAGCTGTGTGACCTTGGGCAAGTCATTTAACCCTTTTTGCCTCAGTTCCTTATCAATCAAATGAGCTGGAGAAGGAAATGGCAAACCACTCCAGTATCTTTGCCAAGAAAATTAAAAATGGGATCACAATGAATAGGACACAACTGAAAAATGACTCAACAACAAGAACTTGTTTTCATTAGTGGGTAAAAAGAGCATCCTACTTGTGTGAGTTTAGGCGCAATTCTGGCACACTTAAAAATGACACTAGCCAGTGTTTTAAATAGCATTTTTGTCACCCTGGGGCAAGCTTCACAAAATATGCCCCTCAAATCACTGGGGAAGAGAAGCACTATTGTGCCCGTAGAGAAGAGGCAGAGGTACTGGGATATGTGTCCTAGGAGACCTGGGAGAGGCTGATATCTGGGGGCTGGGGGTGGAGGAGGGGAACATAGAACAATGTGACGATTTAGTATTTTCCTATTTTTGCTAATTATTCCTTCCAAATAGATGCTAAGTTTAGTTATTTCTACGATGACAAATAGGGGCTATAAGATCCTTCTAAATCTTGGTGGCTTGGAAAAAAGCCCCAAGTAATCCCACCCTAGTTTTCCCTCTGGCTCTTGCTTTAGGAACTAGAAATCTCCAGATCACCAAGTAGCAAAGGGAACTAAGGTCTTATCACCTTGAGATGGACCCTGTTTGGGCTAATGAAATTAAATACAGAAGCATGATTAGGGATGGTATTATGGATTGTAGAGTCTTTAATTACCTAGCTGACCTGATATGAGGGATGCCAAGAAGGTCCCTGTGTCCCCAAACTTCCTTCTCAGCTTTAGTGTCTGAAATTTCACCATTAGAAATTCATTCATTCAGCTTAAAAATGCCATTTCTAGTTTCTACTTTTTAAAAGGGCAAATACTCCCTGGAGGAGTAATACATTGAATACATCTAAGCTAAGTGTGAATTAATTAATCAGATGTTTTCCTCCTTGCCAAGAGAATGGCACCAAATAGTAGAACTGGGTACTTAATGGTGATATTGTGCTAAAAGAGGAGGGTAAGGGCAGATGGAATACTACATGGGAAGAAGCAACACTGAGGGAGGAAAGAAAGAAGAGAAATAGGGGGTGTTCCAAATTTCTTTGCCTTCTTTATATTTTTAACATTGAAGGAGCCCTAAGAACTATTAACAATTAAAATAGTTGCAGTTGTTCAATGATGTCTGACTCTTTTTGGAGGATTTTCTTGGCAAAGGATACTAGAGCGGTTGGCCATTTCCTTATCTAGCTCATTTTACCGATGAGGAAATTGAGGCAAACAGGGTTAAATGACTTACTCAGGATCACACAGCTAGAACATGTCTGAGGCCAGATTTGAATTCAGGAAGATAAGTCTTCTTGACTTCAAGCCCTTCACTCCATCCACCACACCACCTCTGTTTGGTCCTATCTCACTGGAAAGGCTTTGAGCCCAGCAATGTACTGTGTGTGTACACACACACACACACACACACACACACACCACACACACACACTCACACACACACACACACACACATTTTCCTGACAACAAATCTAAGTGGGCCTTTTGGTAACTTGAACTCAGCTCCTAGGTTTAATGCCAAGCAGATGATCTTGAATGAGACCCAAGGAAGACCTTCCCTACTCTCTACTCTCTCTCTGCCCTCAGTTTTCTATTGTCCATAAGGACAATTAGAAAGAGACCAGTGGTGCATTAACAAATTTGGACGTAGGAAGAAAGTAATAATTTAACTAAAATATGAATGATAAAAAGTGTTTGTTGGGTACAGGATGGGTTCAATGGCATGATGGTGCTGTATCAACACCCTCACCACCATGCAGTTACCTGAGGGATACAACCAGCCAAACTCACCTGTGACTTCATGGCAATGATGGATTAAATTGTTTCCCCTATGTTGCCAATATATCCATTTTATCTGCTCCTGATCCTGTTATTATTGTTTCATTTTCTATGTCGTGAGTGCTCAGACCTGACTTGTAGACTGTTGGCTACAGGCCGCACAGTTTGGGTGTGAAGGAATTTTAAAAAAAATATATCTTCAGGTGTGCAAATCTTTAGCCATGTAGTTTACAGAAGCAAATCATTGTGAAGTATAAAGCACTCAGGGGGAAAAAATAAACAAAAAACAAACACTTTGAAATCTCTTCACATGAGAGAAAAGAATCACAGTTCCTGAGCCCACAAAGACAAGAAAATGTAAATATGTTGGAGAAGAAGGGGTAACTCTTCACTTCAGGTTTTAAAACATGTCTTGTAGACATTATCAACTTTGAAAGATTTATTGCTCATTCTAAAAACCTCTGTAAGACTCTTGCGATACGGCAAAACAAACATCTGACCCTTTTCCAAACATAAAATTTATATAAATAGTCATCCCACAATTATATTCTATGGGTGGCACAGTCAACAGAAGCCTGGAATTGGAGTTGGTAAGACCTAAGTTGAATCCTGTCTCAAACACTTACTAGCTGTTTAATTCTGGGTAAGTTGCTTTCTGCATTTCAGCCTTAGTTTCTTCATCTCTAAAACAGGAGTTTTACGAATAAGCAGGGCTGTTGTGATGATCAAATGAGATAATATATGTAAATTGCTTTGTAAACCTTAAAGTGCTACATTAATGAGATTACTATTATTAGTATTACTTACTATAACAATCCTTCTAATAAAAGACATTTGGAGCACTCAGTTACCATTGAGGATACTGCTTCACTAATGAAAAAAAGCTGTGCCTGAAAGGATAAAGGTGCCTTATCCAAAAATGCCTGATGTAGTAGCAGGAAGTAATTTGGGCACTGGGGAACCACAGAAATCAATAACAACAAGGTGCATGCATTTAATTAATCCTTAAAGGTTTATAATGCATGTTCCTGACAACAGCTCTATGAGGATAGGATCATAAGTAAAATTATCTCCATTTTAGAGATGGGAAAACCAAAGCTAGAAAGCAACTTGTTAAGGTTCGGACAGATGGCAGTCCAGTTCAGAGACAAGGTCTCCTGGCTCGAAGACTCATGTTCATTACAACATAATCCAGACAATGGCCCAGGTAGCCTAAGAAAGAGACCTCTCACACAACATGACCTAGTTAAAGTCTTTGGCTTCAGAAAATGAAGAGGATCAGAGGACTCTTACTTGAGATATCCCATACACCTTCTGGATATCATTTACCAAAAAAATTATCACATCAATGAAAATTCACCAAACGCATATTTTCCGTAAATAAGCCATACAGAATATGTATAACAGAAACCTTGCTCTTCAGGAGTTCTCCTGAATTGAATTGAACTGAAATGGGGAGAATTCATAAAAATAATGCACAAGGCAAAAGCTTAATTAAGAGCTGTGCTACATGGTTTTGGCTATAACTGCAAGCAATGGGAATTTGGAGAAGAGAGAGAGAGAGATCAGTGTAGACAGGAATTGTCTCCGGAGGCTTCAGAGAGAAGGTAGGCAGGCTAAGTAAAGGGTACAGAGGAGAGGAAGATCCTGGGTAGGGTGAACAATATGAGCAAAGCTTCATAAGGAACTTAGCCTACTTTTCCATTTGGGATTTGCTGTTAAATATTGGAAAGCAATAAAGCACAATCTTCACTATGGCTGAGTCACTATGACGTGCCTGTCAAAGTCCAGTCTAGTGCTATGCCTTCAATTCCAAACACAGTAGATCAGAAGCATTCATGCTCTTCACAACAGGGTATTATCTATCACATTTTAGCTGGCATCTTTTCTAATTATCTTATTCAACTGCCACCTCGAAGAAGGCATCTCCCAAATATAGAGCAGATTTTGTCTCAAGCAGGACACCTGTGGTGGATAGAAAGGAGTATGAACTAGGATGCTAGCCCCCTTAAAAAACAACAACGCTTTTAAAATGATGTAGCTCCATTCCTCTATTTTTGGGTAGCTCCAAAGCATTTTAAGATGGTACACTTATTTTTCTTTCCTGTATCAATGCTAAGGGTGATACTAGTGATGTTCTCAGCAGTTTTGGGATTACAGGCTAGGGGAAGGTCTCTAAAGATAGACTCTCTTCTTGAAGAGTCCTATTCACTGATTGGGCATTACCTCACTCAAAGTGAGAACCTGAAAAGACCTTAGCTTAAAAGGGTCAGGGTCTCCCATTACATCCTGGGCCATCTCCAGTCATCCTGATGATTATCTGGCCACTGGGCCCAGATGGCTCTGGAGGAGAAAGTGAGGCTGGTGACCTTGCACAGCCCTCCCTCATTCAAATCAAAGTCAATTGCCAGTCATGTCATCATCTCCCTGATGTCACAGTCTTCTTCCAGAACGAAGGACAAACACAACACAACTGTAGAGTCAAGATTAGGACTATTGTCATCTGAGACAAAAACCTTGGGGGCTTTTGGGGTAGGTGATGGTGCAGAGGGTCTGAAGAGAGAAATATGGTAGTCACAGCAGCAGAGGGAGTGGTCTACCTCTTCCCCATGAGGGTTTTTTTCCTGGGAGGAGGAAGGGAAAAAAAGGCAGGCCCTCTGATAGATGTGAATGACCCTGAACAGGGCTGACCAGAGATAGCAGTACTATATAGTGGAATATCCAAAGACTGTGAAGTGAGGTGAAGTGAAGTGTGGGGATGATTGCTGCTGCAGGGTAGAAACAGCACTGGAAGACTGCTCCCTGTGATAAATGCATGTGTATACACACATACTATCTATTCTATAGAATGTAAGCATCTCAAGGGCAGGGATAATTTCACATTTGTCTTAGTGGTTCCCATCACCTAGCATTTGTTTGGCACCTAAAAAATTCTTGTTGATTAATTGCAGCAGAAAGAAGTTAGATTTTTCTTACCTTTATAATGGTTATAAGACAGCTCAGCCTTCCTTTATCAAAGCCTCCCCTCCCCCTCTTTTCCTCTCTTATGAACCTCCAGTGCTCTACTTCTAAGCTCATCTGCAGCTAATTAACACTGTGGTAACCTGAATACCTGCAGTGACTTTACCTTAGCTGACTGCACTCCAGCCATTAAGATTCTGCATATCCCAACAGGCAGTCCCAGTGGGCTAGCTAGTTTAGATAGTATTAGATCCATTTAGTCTTTGTCAGTGCTCATCTCTTACTAGCAACTCAACAGGTAGAAAGCAGGCGCGTGACATTTAGGCAAAATCATGTTAACAATATTATCAGAACATCTTCTTAGCAAGACCACATATGGTTTCTCTGAGCTGGTAGCTATGTTGCATTGTTTCTGGGGAAAGGGATCCCATAATGACCATCCAAGTTCTTAAGATTCTCAACCACCCGAAGTACTTTTGTACCTTCAGGGTCAAACTTAGCAAAAGACCAACCATGGGCTAACATCTGCAAAATGAGGAATGGGTAAATTTATTCTCTGGGATTCAATTTATACTTTTTTGTCAACTGAAACCCTGGGCTGAGACAGAAGGTCTTCTTTGCTTAGTATATCCATTACCACCAGTCTGCTAAGAATATCTACTTTAATTTCACAAGTATGTATAAAATGAACATTGAGGACAATTATAGTAAGGTAATACAAACAGAACCTCAGTCAACCTCTAACAATTTATAATGAAATTACAAACAGGATACTAGTGAATGCTAATGGGTGCTCTCCTTATTTTGGTCATTTGCCCAAATTGTGGTGACACAATGATACTTTTGCATATATTTTAACAAAATAATTAATAGAAGAATTTTATATGCAAGTAGGCCAATTGTATTGCTTACTGCTTCCTTATATAAGGTCATAAATAGCTTCAGGGTAATATCTGTATTTCAATGGATTTTCATGGATTTTGAAACCAGAATAGGAAAGAAGTCTCATACCCCTCTAGAAAAAAAAATAACTGAGTCTTCAAGTGTAGACCTAATTTTTACTATTACTGTCCATGCACACAAGTCAAGCAAGTAATACCACAATGGAGAAGTAAAGACTATGACACATTTTTGTATCCCATTGATTCTCAGGCATACCCGTACAGAGTACAGCTATATATAAAAGGGAAAAGTTCTTGAGACTGTCCTTATGTAGGAAGAAAAAATGAAAATAACTCCTTAATAATACACAGATAAGGAGGAAAGAAAATGTGAGGGATGCTTGAGGAAAATTCAGGAGCTGATGTTGACAAGAAATATTTCCTTCCTGGGCACCTAGCTTAGTGAAGAGGTTACTTTGAGAGGAGGCTACTGAATGTTTTCTTGACTTCCTGAGCTGGGAAATTATTCTTTCTTCCTCCAACCTCCCATACCTTGGTTTTGTGACTTTAGTATGTATTTTTAAATTACTTTGTGTAAGGATGAGGGGCATTGAATCAGTTGATCAATTATTTCATCCCACTTAAAGCGCTAAGATGGTATTTATATTTATAATAAATAATATATCCTGATACCTTAATCAGGTAAGAACATGTCTCAATCAATCAAGTACTCTAGACTACGAGTGAAAACTCTATGAAAGCCATTGGATGAAATGAAGTAACAATGTGCACAGAATGGGTGAAACAAATGGTTCATGTCCTATGGGTCATCTATAAAATAGCAGAACAGGTCAAAACTGAGAGATCTGGGAAAGTGGCAAGCCAAGAGAGAGTAGTTCTGGTTAAGCCTCCAAAAAGGAGTAATTTGGGAAAGGGAAGAGAAAACCTTGGTTTGGCCTCTTCCCAACCCCCTTGGCTGAAGAAGTACCTTGGAAGCTTCAAAGGGTCCACAGGACTTTGGACTTTTCACATTCCCCCTGGTGTTCTATCAGGATCCGCAGAACAGATAACATCAATGCTTGCATCTGGAGCCAAGGACAGACTGGCTATAGATTCAAGGCTCTCTAAAGAACTCAAAAGAAAAAAAAAAACAACTATGCCAATCATAGAGGGAACATATTGAGTACTCCAAGAAAAAGACTTCTACAAGCTGTGAGTTACCCCTTTGCCATATGAGCTTTTCAAGATTAATTCCCCTTTCCATAGACTCTGTTTATATTTGTGGGAAAGTCTATCAGAGACTGGGCAAATGTGTTCTTATTTTACCTTAGCAAATATATCTTCCTAAAAGGTATGCCTTTCTAATTAAGTGTGGTTGACTAATTGATACCAATGAATAATTGTGGTGGGAAGTACTAGTGGGGACTCAAAAGCAATTGCAATAGAAAAAACACCACAACCCCTCCTCACTTCCTGAACTCTGAGTAGATATGTAGCCACAGTGCTCTGGGATCAGCTGGTCAGCTCAAGAAGGGGGTGGGAGAACAGTTTTAGAGCATGTGCAACATTTGTTTTCTAGTTATTTATATATATGCTGTATCTTTTCAATTGGTTATAGGCTCAACTAATGCAATTGTCATATCTTATTGACAATTCAAGAAGTATTTAGTATCTATTAAGTACTATACACAAATTAGTACACTACTCTACATAATCAACTAAACAAGTTTCTTTTTTCAATAAGCTTTTTCTGGGGGGAGGGGGCTAGGCAATGGGGTTAAGTGACTTGCCCAGGGTCACATAGCTAGTAAATGTCAAGCGTCTGAGGTCACATTTGAACTCATGTCCTCCTGACTCCAAGGCCAGTGCTCTATCTACTGTGTCCCCTAGCTGCCCCAATAAGCTTTTTTTTTTTTTTTAGTGCCTGCTACACAATTCTCTTGCCCGATGAACTTTATCTTAGGGTGATGAGGAAGTGAGATGTATACTGTTATAATAGTTTTTTTTTTTAAACTATCTCCCAACCCCAACTACACTTAGATGAGTTCTAGTCATTAGGCATGTCCTCCTTTCTCTCCTTTTGACATTATTATGATTCCTAACCTCCTATAAGCCTCAGCTCTGGTGCCTACTTCTTCTTATTATTTTTTTCTTTTTAGGCAATTGGGGTTAAGTGACTTGCCCAGGGTCACACAGCTAGTAAGTGTCAAGGTGTTTGTTCTCAGGCCGAATTTGAACTCAGGTACTCCTGAGTTCAAGGTCAGTGCTCTATCCAGCCGCCCCTGGTGTCTACTTCTAAGGGTTTGTTTCTAACCCCCTTCTTTTTAGTGTTTTCTCTGTCTGTCTCTCTTTCCCTCCTTCTCTGTCTCTCGCTCTCTGTCTCTGTCTCTCTCTGTCTTTCTCTCTTTCAATTGTTATATAGCTACTAATCTATTTACTAGTTCAGCTATCTGCCTCCCAGAAGAATACAATCTCCTTGAATATGGTGCCTTGCTCAGCAGGAGATTTAATATATGCTCATTGAATTGAACTGAATATATGTATGACACACTATTAGGCAGTGTAGGTATGAAGGTAGAAAAATATGACAACAATCCTCTCTGTCAAGCAACTCTTCATTGAAAAAGGTCTTAAGAAATGTGTTATTCAGTTTAATTGTAAGAAAACACTGGGATGCATGTGTAGGTCAAAGGAGAAGTTGCTAAGGGAAAGTCCACCTTCAGAGAACACCGAAAAACGGAGAAAAAATTTAGAAATGGTTGACTGCTCTACTGCCCTCAGCTTCAGAGGTAGCACTAGCAGGCCTCAGTCGGAATTCTGCTTTTCTCCTAACTCTCCAGGGATGCTCCTTAAGTAAGACTAAACCTCTGTACTACCAGTCTTTCAAACTCCAGTTTGTTATTCTGGGATTAAGTTGCCTTGTCTACCACTTCTTTAGGGGTAAGCAAGTCCTTTGGAAGTTGAGTAGGGGCTTTAACCTTTCTTTCTTTGAGTCATCTTTTTCCTTTTGTACCTGCTTCCTTATTTTGGTTTTCTCCTGGTACTTGGAATTTCTCCTGAGTGGTAGATTGATTGTCAATTCAAACCCTAGGCCTGAGAAAGCAAAGTTCTCTTTCAAGAGAAAGGTTAGGACAAAAAGAGACAGAGATATTGGGAACACATAGTAGACCTCTAACAGAATAGCTGAGATTATTCCTCTCTCTTTTTTCTGTTGCTTCTTTTTTATTGTTTAATAAAGATATTATTGAACTATTGAAAAAAAAAAGCTGCTCTTCTCTCTGTCTGATGTTAAGTGTTGGGGTTCTCAGGGGAGGCTACAAAAACACCATAAGTTGCAGATACCTGATTCAAAAGGGAAAAAAAAATCACCTCAAGCTGAGGTAGCCCAGCAAAGGAAAATGGCCAGACTGACATGTAAAGTGAAAACAGATACAGTACGTGAACTTTGCCTGGACATTAAAAATGCAAAAACCTCTGCTCATTCACAGGTACATAGGTTGGTCTGGAGAATCCATTCATAGTCCTTGATGTGAACTGGAGTCTAAGAAATCTATAAAAGCCCTAGTAACAATGCTGGTTAAAGCTTTGTCAAAAGTAGAGCCCTCTCTGTGAGACCTAAATGGAGAGCAGGGGTAAATAATAGGAATTGCTTTGTTAGCTTTCAGGGCCAGAAAAGGAAGGGCTTTATATTTACGTGGAGGCAAAAGGGGGAAAAAAAACACCAGACTTTTCCTCAGTTTGCAGACTACAATGAAATAAATGTCTACGCCTTCCCAGCCACAAACTTGCTCAGGCCTTTGACAGACCAAGGAAGGTAATACTGGTACACGTGTACATAAGATTCCACTAGCATATTTATCTTCATTGTTTTACTTTTCCCTGGATTTCTATGGAGCAGTTCTGCTCTGGTGTTTCCCCCCTATTTTGCCCTTGTGGAGGGAAGCTGGCACCACAAAAATAAAAGCTCCCCAAAGTCAACTCACTGACAAGAGTTACCCCAAAGACCTAGGGAGCAGAGTACCAGAGAAAGCTTTGATCCTCTCTTGTGTGCAATGCCTAGTTCATCTATGTAGCTAACTGGATGCTAGAGGACAGGGGCAGGTTTTAAAAAGATCTTGACTGGCTAGGACTCTGGGCCAAATCTGATGAGATGAAATTCAATAAGGATAAAGGTATCACTTAACATTTTAAACACCTGGGTTTAAAGTACCGACTTCACAAGTGTAAGATGTGGGAATGTGGTTAGACTGCCAAATGAATTGAGAAAGATCTGAGGGTTTTAGTGGACTGCAAACTCAGTTGGAGACAACCAAATATAGCAGTTAAGAAAACCACTGTGATCTTGGGCTGCATGGAAGGGTATCACTTCTGGGAATAAGAAGGTGATAGTACTATGTTCAGTTCTAGGTACAATGGTATTTTTAAAAATTAATTTATTTTTAATTTTCAACAATCACTTCCACAAGCTTTTGAGTTTTAAATTTTTCTTCCCCTCCTCCCCACCTCACTCCTCAAGATGGAATGCAATCTGATATAGGCTCTACATATACATTCCTATTAAACATATTTTTGCATTAGTCATGTTGTAAAGAAGAATTAGAACCAATAGGAGAAACCACTAGAAAGAGGAAACAAAACAAGACAGAAGGAAAAAAAAACAAAAAAAGAACAAATAGTAGGTTTCGATTGTATTCAGACTCCATAGTTCTTTCTCTGGATGTGGATAGCAGTTTCCATCATTAGACTTTTGGAGATGTCTTAGATCCTTGCATATATAATGGCATTTTTAGGAAGGACATTGTTATATTGGAGAGGGTCTACAGAATGGCAACCAGCATGGTGAAGGGTCTTTAATGCGTGTTCCAAAAGGACTGGTGGAAAGAAGTGGGGATGGTTAGCTGGAGATGAGATGACTTGTGAGGGAGTGAAACTCTTCAATGTATGCAAGTATTTATAAGGCTCTCTTGCAGAAGAGGGATTAAGCATGTTCTGTTTGATCCCAGGGGACAGAACTAAAAACAATGGGTGTAAAATGCGAAAAGGCAAATTAAGGTTTAATGTCATGAAAACTTCCTAAGAATTTGAGCTATCCAAAAGTAGAGTAGGTTGCCTAGGAAGGTAATAGTGTTCTTCTCACTTGACGTCTTCAAGTAGAGTTCCTTGAAGAGTTTTAGGTAGGTTGGAGTGAGGATTCCTTTCCAGGTATGGTTTGAGCTCTGAGGTCCCTCCCAACTCTACAATTCTATGATCCTTTGATTTCTGGAGCATTATTAGATATCTGCAAAACAGAGTACAACAGGCAATATCTTTCCTATGCAATAACATCAACAAAGAGGGCAAAAGGGCCTGGAAACTGCTTCAACCAGTAAACACTTTCTCTCCTTGCCAAACAGAGAAAGTTGGTAAGCAAGGGCAATAGTAATTTAGACTATAAGCTCATTTGAAAAATCTTACAGCAAACACTGGGGGGGATATTGTGAACAGGAAGAGGCCACAGAAAGAAAAACAAATTTAGAGAAAGCTGAGTATAGCCCAGTTATGTAAGACAGGGATATTTAAGAGTAAAAATTGAAGGAGGTCAACAAACAGAAAAACTTTGTCAAAATTTCTATAATAAAGACAGCATCATGATTTGCATTTAGGAAATACACAATACTTTTAATGTTCCCAAGCTTCTCTCTGAAACAAAATCCCACCTTTTAAAAGCACTAATATTATTCTGTTGCTGCTATTTGTAGCACATATAATGGAATTCCAAATTCTCCAAAGAATCAAAACTATAGGTTAGGCAAAGGGGAATAGAGAGACATATGGTTGGGTGTAAATACATTTCAGAATATTACCAATGAAGAATTGCACATGAAAAGAAGTATAAAGGTTATCATCAAGGAGATGTATGCCAACAATTGTAGGTGGACCAGTCACATACCAAGAACAAGAGACTACAGATGAAAAGTCCATATGTTCCTTGGTACCCACATAATGTGAAATAGACAATAAGAAGATCCTTAATATGCTGGGAATATCCCCTATGGAGGATTTATAAGATATCAAAATAAAACAAGAGAGTGACATGGGATGACAAGGCCTGGATGAATTGTGGTCTACACCTCAATGAGGTCACAGATCCATGGAGATAGGAAACAATTAATTGGGTGAATAGAGTTGACATTAGAACCTGTTGAACTAATTCCCCATTGATTCCTCTTCCCACATTGGCCTAAATTAACCTATAACACGTACATCATTCAGGTCTTTGTTCAAAGTTTTTATTTTCCTCTTTTGGTGTCTCGTATATGTGTATATATGCTAGTGCCAGTTGTCCTGGATTTTCAGTTTTGAGAAGAAATGGTACGATGTATCTACATCATTGTGTCTACATTATATGCTGGCCTATTTAGGCTTCTTACAGCTTCTTTAGGCTTATGCTTTTGTTTAGGCTTCAGTTGACTATGTCACATTCCGTCTTCCAACCTCTGTCTTTGTACAAGTGATGCTGCCTGTCCAGAATGCATTCCCACTTCATCTTTGCCTCACAGAATCTCTAGCTTTCTTCTAAATTTAGCTCAGCTGCCTCCTGACCCCACCCTTCTCCTTTGTATTAACACTGTTTCTTTTGAATGCATTTTGTATTACTTTGTACATAATTTGTATTTACTTATGTACATGTTGTATCTCACCCCCCTTCCCACCCTCTAAAATGTAAGCTCTTTGAAGGCAAAGACTGTTTTACTTGTCTTCCTATCTACAGTGCCTAACAAAATGCTTTGAATGCAGTTGGAGCTTAATAAACATTTGTTGAATTAAAGGAATTATTTTTGCTGATGAGTGATGACTGCTTCTGCTTCTAAAGATAACAATAGCTGTCCTGAGCTTCATGTCCTACAGCCATTGAATGTATTCAAATGGATCCATTTTTTCTGACTTTGTACAAGTCTGCTCCTTCCAGGTATCTTGTGTGCTCCCTTACAAGAAGCAGTGAGGAAGGAATTAAGCTTAGCTTCAGGAAGGAACTGGACAATCACTACCTCATGTCACTAACAGCTATCAACAGTTGACTAAATGGAAATGATTTGGGGTCATGGTGGGCTGGGGCCAGCCAGCATTCCAATGAACTCAGTTCTTGGTCTATCCACCACACCCCATAGTGATGATGACTTCACCAATTAGGTCCCATCTTAATGGAAGTATCTTTGAAAGGCCACTTTGTAACTTACCCTGGAAAGACTTTCTGTTGGCTAAGATTATTTTTCCTTTTGCTCGGTATTTACCAGTGCTTCCTACTACACCCTTGCGGCCAAAAAGAATCCAACCAGGAGAAGCCACAAGGTGGACTGCACACATCTCACACAGTATTTTTTTCCTAAGGAAATTTTCTCTGCTTTCAAGGATTCTAATATTTCAACTGTCTGTTCAAGGCAGTTGCTTGGCCAGTACCAAAAGCCAGCCTCTTGCTGAGGGGTTTTCCCCAGTTTCCCTCCACATTCTGTTGCTCTTCCCCAATATCCCCTCTTCTATTTTGCCTTTTAGAAAAGGAATCTCAGACAGATGTCTCCTGCTGTCGCCAGCCTGGGCTACTCTTTTTTGCTATGTTAATGGCCAAGGCTGAACGCCCAGTCCTCACCCTCCCTCTACTCTGAAGCAAGAGAGCCAGTACAGCTGGTTTTTGTGCAAAGACAACGCTCAGTCTGGTGGCAGGGAACAACTGGCCTGTTTTCTTTGGTCTTTTAAAGGTTGAGAAGTAACCACTCCCCAAGCTGGGTCAATGGAAATCCGAGCTAAACCAACATTTAGGTAGAGCTAAGACCACCAGCTCATCAGGTAACCTTCCTGTCTCTCCCCACATATATCAGTTTTTAAAGACCAAGTCCAAGCCTCACAGCGATAGAGCTGACCGTGTCAAAAAAAATACATCGATATTTGCTTTCTGTTAGAACCCAACAAATCACCACATTCACCTGCTTCATTGAGCAGCCTGTCTGACAAAAGTTAAAATTTAAAAAAAAAAAAGGAAAGAAAAACCAGAAACTGAATGCTGCTGATTTGAAGGTTTCCGATTATGTTTCAATGACTTCATGGCTTGGCCCAGCCTCAGATGAGTCTTTTAAAGCCACTCATTTCCTGCGTATTTCCAGTGTTCAGCCAGGAAGAATGTACAGTATGAAAAAAATGTCTACCCTCAATTGCAGACCCCTTGAAAAAAGAATCTGGAGGCTTTTTAAATAAAAGAAATAATTATAATCTGCTGGATGCCTTATAGAAGCCACGAAATCTGACCTTTTTCAAAATACCATAGTATTTCCTGTGGCTTCTGTAGGCATAGCCCACATGGCTTTATAAGTATGTGTCCAACACATAGGCTCTGGGTCTTCTTACCAAAAGTCAAATTTCCAAAGCATAAATAGATGTCCTTGGAAGACAACATCCAAAAATGGTCTTAAACTGAAACCCAGCTGGTAAAATGGAGCTGCCAGGGCAAGACTGGGGTGCGTGCAGGCTATTTCTTAATGAATGGAGGTTTTATTTTCCATCTTGCTGCTTCCATTTTGTAATCATTGCTTTTGAGAGGCTAGACTTTCCAGGTATGCCCATCAGATGTGGATTACTTTAGTCTACAACTGGAAAGGGAATTTGTAAGCCCTGAGACCAGTGAAATTTGGGTCAAAGATTTCTCTGTCAAAGCATGGTTAACCATCGGAGAAAACAGGACATACCCCTTAAGAGAAAGAGAGAAAGAACATTCTGAACTTAAGCTACCTCTGATCAATGACCTCAGCTTCTGATACGCTGTCCTAAGAGAACACTGAAACCTTTTGGAAGAGAAGCTCAAGGAGATAAAATCTTATACAGACTTTCCAGATGAGGGAGATCCCAATCTGGGGCCCACTGAAGGTACATTACTTCTTTTCAGGGCTATGGAGATGCAGCCAAAATAAAATAAAGATTTGTACAGTTGACCAGATAATACAGACAATCACCATAATGTATACCTGAAAAAAGCCTTCGTTCTGAAAATCAAAGGTTTCTGCCTTAATGTTTTAGAATATTACCTCGACTCTGCTATATTTGGCCTGTTTAGAGGTTATTTAGGAATTATTAAAGTTTGTTTCCAGTGAGGAGAATTAAAATATCACACCAAATTAGGGGTAGGGACAGGGCCAGTGATTTCACTGGTACGGGCAACTTTCTGCAAGGAAATTCCCTCTATCGATGTTGGTCAATACCTTCTCTTCTACTTCTAGACTTCACAAGCTGTCAGGGGCAGGGAGGCATTAAATGACTTGTCTAGAACAACACAACCAGTTTGTGCCACAGGTGGGCCTTGAACCCAGATTATCTGGGCTCTGAAGCCAGTCTTCTATACCACTGGCATCAAACTCACATAGAAATTGGTGCCACTCATCCAACTCTACAGGTTGTCTATTAACTTAGTTTTAAAATGTAATATTATATATTTTATCGTACTTTTATTCATTTTGTTAAATATTTTCCAAATACATTTTAATCTGGTGTAGGCTGCACTTGGGACTGCTGTGGGCCACACAAGCAGTGTGCCTGACACCTCTGCATTGTACCATGCCGTTATCACATCAAATTATTCTGAATCAAATAATTAGTACAAACCCACTTGGCAGGCCAACTCAGTAGAGCTGCTTTAAGCTTTTAAGCAGGCAAATGTGGTCTTTATTGGCTTTTCCACACTCAATTTAGGCTTAGTCAATATATAGTTTGCGGAGATCTTTACATATGGTGTCTAAGAAGCAGAGGTGGTAAGGCAACTTCAGGAGAGGGAGAGATAGGTTGTGTAGTCATTGAGTTCCGAGAATCAAACTCAGGGAATAGCTAGTAGTCTATTTTGGCTGGAGTGTCAAGTTCATTAAAGAGAACAATATGAAAGGTAGATAGGAGCCAGATTGTGGAGCACCACACATGCTACTCTAAAGAGTTTGTATTTTATCATAGAGACAATCAGGGGCCATCATGATTTTTGAGCAAGGTAGTGACATAGTTAGACCTGTCCTTTGGGAAAATTATTTTAGCACTTGAGAGATTAGAAGAAGGTAAATCAATTAGGAGGCTATTACTATGGTTCCATTTAGAGGTGATAAGCATCTGAACTAGGGTGGTGGCCGGTCAATGGAGAGAAAGAAACAAATGGGAATCCTCTTGAGGGATTTGCTCTTGACTATATTTAAGTTGAAGTGTTAATGACTCACATTGTCTGAATATGATGCCCATTCCTGGGTAATCTTAATTTGTCATTTTTTGCAATGTGAAAACCAAAAAGAAAGCTTAATAATGGGAAGTTTGAGAATCATGACACATTGATGAGGAAGAAACTTTTGATAAGCTCAAGGGTAGGGTGGAATAGGGTGGTTCTTGGATGCCACTTTATGACACTACCTAGGCAGAACCTCATCCTTATGCCTTGGTAGCTAGAAGGGAAATGACAAATACATTATATCCTGCAAGTAAAGGAGGGTTTAAATTTTTTTTTATAATTTAGGAGGAAATATATATAATTATTTATAATTTACATATATTATATAATATATAAAATATATAATAAAATGTATATAATTATCATAAAACATAATTTAGGAGGAAAAAAGTGAATTGGCAAACTAAGAAGATACTATTATCCTATTCAATCCCCATCCTATAAAATTTATGAATAGTAACACTGCTTCTGTATTCAATGGAAATATAAATATGCTAATTAATCAATGGGGCACCATAATCTTTGCATAGGTACCTGTAGAGAGATTTCATTTGAGACTCAGCATCTCTCTAAAAGTAAAAGAGTAAACTCAAGTACTTCAGGTGACTAGAGAATATTAAATAGTCTTTAACATTATAATAAAATAAAAATGATTAATTGCCATATAACTGTATATGAAAAATAACAGATTGTAATCTCAGTACAAGAGTAAATCTTTTTTTTTTTTAGAGCTTTGGCCACATTCACGAAAAAAAATCTCTTTAGTTCAGACCTCAATAATTTCAAATTCAAGACAATTCAGCGAATGTTGATTTTTGCACCATCTACAACCTGCCATCTGGAGGATCAGCCTTATGGAATCCTCAGGTTTTGCGAAGAGCTCTGTGAAAAGCCCCTCTGGGCACTGAGCAACCAGTGAATACCACACCAAGATTATTCCTGACATACTATGATTTCTTGACTTGTTGCATCAAAGAAAAGAATCCCCCTGATTGGCTGGCACTATCTATACATGGATAGCCTTTTTGAATGAAAGTCAAGAAATGCAGTTAATATGACAGGAGGCTGAAGAACCAAGAGATAAGATGCAAGAAATAAGATAAAAGAACAGAGAAAAGGCAGAGAGAGAGAGAGAGAGAGAGAGAGAGAGAGAGAGAGAGAGAGAGAGAGAGAGATACAGAGAGAGAGAGAAATGAGTGGAGGTTCAGGTGGCAACAGCAATAGTTATCCTAATAGCAATAAGAAATGGTGAGGATGTCAAGAAGCAGCAGAGACTGATGGGAGAGAATGACTAAGGACAAGGGAAGGAACATAGAACATCTCTGCAGACTTGAAAGCTTGAGAGGGAGAAGCTTAGAAAACATTTACTTGCATTCAACACTGTTGCATAGTTTGCTTTTAGAATGTGTGAGTAAACACATAAGTCATACCTCCATATTATGCCTTTGGAGACATAAAGGATCATTGTGGTATGGGGGATAGAGGCAGGGATCAAATGAGAGGGAAAACAGATACCCTATCTTTACGAGAAAGAGGCAAATGGCCAAAAAGCAAGATGGCCTTAGGAATTTTTCAAGAAAAATTCAAGGCTTATTACTTAAGTTCTATTTCTCTTCCCTACCTGCTATACCACCTTCACTTACATTTGCTTTTATAGTTACTACACAATAACTAATTGAACCATTAGAAAAAAAGGTTAACTCATATTCAGGGTATTTTATTTAGGAAGTCAGGAAAGCATACAATATAATTTAGAAAGATTTCTATTTGCATTATTGGTGAAGCTAAGAATTTGTCTAGCTTTTCGAGGAAGCAATTTGGAACTATACCCTGAATGTCACTTATCTGTGTGTACTCTTTGACCAAGGGACACTACGGCTAGGTCTATAACCCAAAGAGATCAAGGGAAAAAAAACGGACCTATACATACATAAATATGTGGATCAGCTCTTTTTGTTATAGTCAAGAAGTAGAAACAAAAGAGGTGTTCATTAACTGGGCAATGGCTAAACAAATTATAGTATGTAAACATAACGGAATATCATTTTGTCCTAAGTAGATGGTTTTGGAGGAACCGGAGGAGACTTATATGAACTAAATTGATGCAGGGTAAAATGAGCAGAATTGGCACAGAAACGACACTGTAAATTAAAAACAACTTTTAAAGATTTAGGAATTCAATTCATTGCAATGGCCAATGGTGACTCCATAGTAGGGAGGATGAAGTAGGGATATCTTTCACACCAGTGGTAAACATCTTTGGTGTGACTACATTTCCCTGTTTTAGAACTTGCTAGATATTGTATAACAAAGCATTGCAGAACAAGGCTAATTCTGTACATCTTTCAACAAAAAGACTTTGGCTTACCTTTCCCCACATGCAAAACTAAGTGTATAAAGAGGCCTATTTTCCTTACTATCATATGCAGTTGGATGGATAACTCATAGAGATGGTGTATCAGTTCATCTACCATGTTTAAGTTTTGTGAATGGAAAATGAACTGCACTCAGAACTGAATAAGGAGGAAGAGAGCAAATTGGATTATATTTGTAGTGTTGAACAGTCCTTTTCACAATCCCAAGCTCTATCTTGAGATGAAGGCCCATATTTTTAATAACAATATTTCTCTGTAGAATATCTTGCCCCAGTGGATCAAGAATTGACTTTGGAGCTAGGATCTCTGTGTTCACATACTGCCTCTGACATATACTAGCTGTGTGACCCTGGATAAGTCCCTTAACATTTCAGTGCCCCCAGGCAATGCTCTAAGCCTCAACTACAGAGAAAATGTTGACCTGCATTAGTAGAGAGAATTTTATTATCTGGGAATTCTTAATCCCAAAGAAATCACAGGTCCCATCCCTATCCCTATCCACTATTCCTCTAGTGATGCTTTAAGTCTATGAGTCATGGAATACTAAACTTTGTAAAGAATTAATTTAAAGGTCAGTCAAAGAGAAATGGAGAGGAACACAGTGAGTATGAGTATGTTATATAACACCAATGAATGAAGAGTTGTGCAAGAGGAGCTGCATAAAGGATATCATCAAAGGGATATACAACTAGAGAAGAAAAGACAGTTATCAAATGACGCAAAGGGACAGACAGTCTGAGTGCTTAACTGGTATCTATGCAACTTCAAGAGTTCTAGAGGTAGGTCCCCACTTATTAGGTAGATTTGCAGGAGGACATGGACAGGGGTTACCCAAGATAGGAAAATGTCAAATCAGCTGTGATCCATACAGTGGGAAGAAGTTTCCAAGTGAATGAGATCACAGATCCATAGAAGTACTTCCACTAAAGAAAACAAAACAGTTAAAATAAAGAAGCCCAGGTACATCCAGGGTTAAACTGCTAACTACCTTGAAATCTTGGCCATTCAAATCACTACCTTCTTTAAGGCTTCCAGAAAGCCAAGGTTGTTTTTTTTAAATTACCACAGCATGGTAAATACAACTGTGAGAGAGCAATGCTTAACTTGCTTCAGAAATAACATTTCACAAACACTTTAAAAATACTTTAGCAGCACCCAATGACACACAATTAATATGCTACTTATGACCAATTCGTTAAAACTGGTCCTGCTAACTATTAGGAGAAGTAACTATTAGTTATCAGAATGTGTTACTGGATATACCTTAATGTAAAATAAATTGCATTTCTTAACATATTTTCTAACTCAGACTGGCCTCTCTGGTTCTGGTCACTTAGAAACAATTAGATTTTTACCATAGTTATTGGACAATAGCGGTGACTGCCACAAGCACCAGAGTACCCTGGGCTCTCTACAACATACTAAAGAGTGGTTCTGGGCAGATATGAGTAAAACCACAAATGAAGACCCTGAAAAAAATGAATAAGTAACAGATATCTGAGTCATAGATCAGCATGTGCTCACTATTGAGTCACAAATCAAATACTGATATGCAGGCAGACCTTTCTTGTTCTTCTTGTCTCCTTTAGGGATCTAATTCTTAGTAATATACCTTGAGAAGACAAAAAAGTTCTTTGTTTCCAAGACTTTGTCTTTTGTTTTATAATTGATACAGATTTCCCCCCAATACATAAATGTTTAAAGCATCATCTATATTGCATCTTCTACTTGTTAAAATTTAAAATGTTGCAAATAGCCAAGAGCCAGTGCTTTAGTTACCACCAACCCTGCTTACCCTGAGCACAGTCTTAATCAACTAACTGAAAACAGGTTCATAATACAATATAAATGTCATTATATGGGCTCATTCTCCATCCGTGGTGCACATTAGTTACCATTAAAAACACATTACCCAAGGATCTGGTGCTGAAACAGATACCATATTCTAAAGCCCTTATCTAAAGGGCTTTTGGAACATACACAAGTTCCATAGACGAGATACAGGAACACGTAGATATGAAGTAAATGTCACTAATGTAACATTTATGCCTCAGCAAACAAAGGTGGAGGAAGCCATAAACCAACACATAGTTTCTTACCAGGGGAATTTTCCCAAAATATTTAAAACATTTAATTAGGGCCTGACTTTCAATTGGTAATATATAAATCCTGAATAAAATGGCAGAGCCTAAAGACAAAAGCCCTGGTGCACATCCAATTAGTCACCAAGGCCTATAGCTTGCACCTGCATGAGAACCCTCACACAGGCCCTCTGTCCTTCCTCTTCTGACAGATCCTTATTACCTCATTACTGCAAGAGCCTAGGTTCCCCATCTCTGCTCCCTCTCCTTTCTAAACTATTCTTCTTATTGTTGCTAGAATCGTCTTTATAATGTACATGTCTGACCACATCATTCCCTTGCACAAAAACCTTCAGAGGCTATTTATTGCTTACTGAGGAAGAAAAAATCTTCTGAGCATGGCATTCAATGCCTCCACAACTGGATTCCATTAGTGTAAGGATCTGTAGGCCAGCCATGAGAAAACCAGTTCTGAGCCAATCACGTAACATGAAGCAATGTCCAAAGAAGGCCTTAGATGATAAGAAACTGAAAGAAGCCTGTTAGGCTTACGTACAACTCCCCTTCATATTCTTTTCATTCCAGCCAAACTAGACAGCTTACTGTTCTCTGACCTCATCTTGTCTGTGATTTAATAGTTGTCGTACCCATTCTTCTCTACTTTCCTAAGATTAGCTTAGCTGCCACCTCCTCCAAGAAGCTTTCCCTGATCCCTCCTCCAAGCCCCCCAAACCTGCACCCAACCACAAATGTTCTTCCTACTTCTCAAATCTCCTACACAACTCTGCTTTAACTTCTCCTTTGGCAGTTGGAATCATAAAACGATAGAGCTGGCAGGACTTAGGAAGTCATTTAGTCCAGTTGGTGCTGGAACAGGAGTTGTCTCTGCAGCATTCCTGACAAACGACCTTTGTCTGAAGACTTCCTGTGATGGGGGAGCTTGGGAACTCTCTGGGCAGCCCATTCCACTTTTGAGCAGCTCAATTTATTAGGAATTTTTTTCCTTATATGAAGCTGGAATTTGCAGCTGCCACTTAGTGATCCCTAATTCTGTTCTTTTCTCCTGGAGACCAAGAAAACCAAGCCTAATCAATGCTACTTCCATAGGAGAGCCCTCCCGATACCTGAAGAGAGCTGGTGTATTTCCCCCTAAGACTTTACTTTTCCAAGTTCAACATTCCTCTCTAGTTCCTTCAACAGATCTTAGCATAACATGGATTTGAGTCCATTTACCATCATGGCGCGCCGCCCCTCCCCCATGGCATACTGCAGCTGGTCAATGTCCTTTCTAAAAGGCTGTACCAAGAACTGAACACAGTGCTTCAAATGTCAACTAACTAGGACAAAGCCTGATTGGACTATAACCTTCCTCGTGCTGGACACCTAAAGACCATGTTTACTCTTCTGCTTGCCAAGTCACACTGCTGACTCAAACTGAGCTTACAAGCCACTAAAACCCCAAGGTCTTTCCCCCATGAACAGCTTTCTTGCTGAATCTTCTCTCTTATGTGCTTCTTTTCTTTTCTTTAAACACAGGTACTAGAATCTGACATGATTTTATTAGATCCAGCCCACTGTACTGGCCTATCAAGCTCTTGTTGGCTTCTGTGTATACCTACAAATACACACCCACAGTATAGGAATGTGCAGATATTAGGTAAATGGTATTAATATTTACTTAGTCATTTAAGATACGACCTATTCGGCTCAGCTTTGTGTCAGCTGCAGAGCTGCATTCTATCAAGGCCTTCATAAAAGCCATTGATAAAAGCACGCAGGACAAAGCCTAGGACAGAGTCCTGTGGCACTCTCTGGAGACTTCATTTCCGGTTACTTTAAAGGTACATTAATCAGTCCTCTACTTGTATTACTGTGGAAGAGTAGAAAACCCACTGACCTTGGAATTAAAAGATCTAGGTCTCATATTAACCAATGGTGGGACCCTGGACAAAAGATTTAAACTTTCTGAGACTTGCGTTTCTCCACTGGAAAATGGGAATGATAATAATTTAGTCTAAATTTAGACTTGGCAACTAGGTGACACAGTGGATAGAAAGCACTAGGCCTGGAGTCAGGAAGTCCCTTAACTTCTGCTTGCCTCAACAGCTGTAAAATGAGAATAATCATAGTATCTACCTCCCAGGGCTATCAGATGAGATATTTGTACTTATCAAAGTGACTGGAACATACTTAATACTTACTAAATGCTTTTTTCCTCCCTCCCTTCCTTCCTCCTTTTCTTTCTCATAAGGTTGTTACAAAGAAAATGTTTCAAATACTATCAAATTTATTATCATCATCTTGTTTTCATTTGTTGGGGTGGAGTTCAGACAGAAACTGTCCTGAGAGAAGTCACTAGCTTGCTATTATTCTTTTATATTTAATGTTCCACAAGCTATTGCATAGGTAGATAAAATAACTGCTTTATGTAATTGAATAAAAGCATGGGGATGTTAATTCACTTCAGCAGACTCATGGGGAGCGTCAGCAAGACCACTGTAGAAGCAGACCAAACAGTGGAAAGAAAAGGTACCTTATCTTGTTCTCATGAGATTTTGAATTCTTCTCCTTGGTCTCAGTAGTTGGAAAGGTTTTCATTTCACATCATTTGAAGGGTATGAGTATTTGTTATGGAGATATCTGATAAGAGTTTCTCCTAAATTTTTATTTTAAATTTTACATTTAGGCAACTATGGGAATCAGTTCTATCTGTGATAATAGCCTAGTTAATTGAATGGTCCAGTAGAGAATTATCAAGGATATTTTGAGGTCTCTACTTATAGTACACAGATTTGTTGTGTGTTAGTTTATGAAAGATAGTGAGCTTCTGATGTTTCATTCTAGCCGCTAGGCTGTGTCTTGCTAGGTATTCAATAGATGATGAATTTGTGCAGCCTACAGTAATATGTTGCACTATTTCTGCCATTTTCTGGATTAATCTACAGTGATCAATATATCCAGGTTCCTTAAGGACAAGCCATCTATGGTTTCTGTTGGTCATGATGTGATTCTGAATCACAATAATAAACTACTTTGTTTCTATCAATAAATCTATATGACTCAGCCATTTTGTTCTAGGCTTCTTTTCCAACATATTATTGGCTGAGTTCTTGAGGATGTTGTCTATGGAGGGAGGGCCTTTTGATTCCATTCTCAGATCTTAACTATTTTGTAGGCTCCATCTAGAGGAGAGATATTTTTGATTACATTTGATAAATCTAATGGTGTATCTGCATTTTAAGTTTTTCTTGTTACCCAGTCTACATATTACAACAGCATTTCCACAAGATTTTAACCGATTTATCATGTACTCTGACAGGATCTATCAATCCTCATTTCCTTTTTTATCAAGAAAGTATTGATTTTTCTATAGCTGCCTTAGGATGATGAGATTTGTATTTTGTTATTATATGGGTTTTTGTTAGGATACTTTTAAAATTTGATATGGTCCCTTTTGCAGTTTTGTAATGTATGTTAAAACTACTGTCTGAATGTAAATTGCTTTTAAATATAGATTTCAAGATGCCGCTAAGTCTTTTGATATATACAGTCACAGCTTTTTTCTTACTGTTATTCTTGTGGATTTTTTTTATTATTACCTTATATATTATTATTATCTTATCTTACTAGATTGTGCATTCCTTGGGGGCATATACTGTTTATTTCATCCTTAATTCCTCATCATTTAGAATAGCCCACTGAAAATACTAACGCTAAGTATCTGTTGAGTTGAATTTCCTGTGTGATGAGGCGTTGGGCATCCCAGATCCTCAACACTGCATCTATTCATTTGTCTTGTTTTTAAGAGGCTCACACTCTGGCCAGATAACGACAAACTAGATTGAATTAAGAAGAGTGGTCTTTTTTTTTTTTTAGGCAATTGGGGTTAAGTGACTTGCCCACGGTCACACAGCTAGTAAGTGTCAATGTTTGGTTTGAGGCTGGATTAAACTCAAGTCCTCCTCACTTCAGCACTGGTGCTCTATCCACTGCACCACCTAGCTGCCCCAAGGAGAGTGGTCTTTGAAGAGGACTTTGAGAGGACAAATATTATATTTTGACTTGGAACCATTATCCCTGTAAAAAACTTACTGGATACAAAAAATAGACATTTAGAGGTTTGTATGTGCTAGATTAATAGGAGGATTGGTGGCATAGGTTGTTTCTCCTTTTTGGGAGTTACCATACAGGAAGAGTGCACACAGTCCTGGATTTTGCCTGGAGCAGTTGTTTCTGTAGATGATTCTCATTAGGGATTCAAACAAGTTACAAAGACCATTCAAAGATCTCTTCTATCAATCAATCCTTGAAAGTGACTTTCCTAGCTAATGTACAAACTCATCTTTTGACAGTCATGAGATTTTCTTTCCTTTAGTCACTTATAATATTCAGCACTATAAAATATGATTTATTGATGGAAAATCAAGGTAGAACATCATGGGAAATGACCTGGGAATCAGGAGGCATTCTACAAATTCCCTTTTGACATTTAATTCTTTTGGTCATTGGTTTGCTCACCTGCCTAATAAAATGATCTCTAAGATTCCTTTGCTTGTGATGGGGTTGGAATGAATGATCTCTGAAGTCCATTCCACTCTTGAAAAGTATGCATTGCTGGATGTCTCAATTCTAGAATATTTTGAAGCAAATGCTGTTTTATTCTTTCCAGGTGCACACACTAATTCCAATTAACTTCTGAGATATATTTCTAGGTAGAAGGCCCTGCTTGGATGAAAAGATAAGCGCCCAACACAAAGCTTTAATGCATATCTGTCGAATGAATGAAACTTGTTTGTAATTAAAAGCATCATAAAATGCCCACAGAATTCTTAAAACTTTTGTTTCCCTAAATGAGGTAGTCATCTACAATCCCATGATCTTGTTTACTTAACATGATCTTTTTTTTTTTTTTAGCAATACCTTTCTTTAAAAGATAATGCAAGGTTTAGCATCCATTTTGGCTCAAGCCCAACATTCACAAGTTCTTAATTAATGTCCAAATTAATTAACTTGTGCTAGTATGTTTATTTTTAATTAATATCTGATAATAATCATACTAGTGGCCTACTATGTGCCAGGCACTATGCTAAATGCTTGACAAATATCTCACTTGAGCCTCACAACAAACATGGAAGGTAGGTAATAATATTTATTACTATTGATGATTTCCACAGAAGGAATGGTAAATTGCATAAAAAATATCATCATGGACATACACAACTGGAAAAAGAAGTGGGCCGACCAAATTATGAGAAAGAGAGATTACAGATAGACAGTTATCTAGAACATGACTTCAGTTACCTTTCTTAGTTTATATTATTTCCCTTTATTGATTCTCTATTCCAAACTGGTTTGCTAGATCTTACCTGTACATGATATTTCATCTCCTACTGTGCCTTTGCACTAACAGTCCCACACACCTGGAATTTAGTCTCTTCTTACTTCTACTTCATAAAATACCAACCTTCCTTCAAAGCCTAGCTCAGGGGCTACCTACCACATAAAGAGTTTAAACAGCACCTAACACAGTGCTTCATATATGTTTGAACTCATAGCATCCTGATTCCAGGTTGAGTGCCTCATCTACTGTGCACCTGGCTTCCAATTAATCGAAATTTTCAAGTTCATTATGTACATATAATTGTAAACTAACCACAGCTCTTCACCTAAGCAAAATGCCTGATATCATAAGAGAACAGAAAGAGAATTAGCCTTGAAGCCTGAAGACCTGAGTTTAAGGCCCCTTTGTATTCTTTACCAACTTTATGATCACAGGGTAAATTACTCAGGCACTCCGAGCCTCTGTGTCCTTTTTCATAAAATGGGGGTAATAATCCTTGCACTGCCTACCTTTACAAGGCTGTATGGGAAAAGCACTTTATAATACAAATATCAGCTCCTATTTATTCTTACTTATATTATTTATGTTGTCATATATAAATATATGTATTATTTATATATTATAATAGGGGTAGCTAGGTAGTACAGTTGAAAGAGCATGAGGCCTTAACCTCTGTCAGCTTCAGTTTCCTCATCTGTAAAATGGGTATAATACGTGCCTGTTGAATGAGATCATCTGATCTAGTCCCATGACTTTAGGCAGGAAAGCTCTCATTATTAGCCCAGTGTCACTGACAAAGCAGCTAAGATCCAGAGAGGGTAGGTCCACAGAGCTAACTAAGTTGATGGCAGAGGAGGACTTCTGATCTCCTGGCTCCTTATATAACAAACTGCTCCTTCCACAGAACCGTGATGCCTCCCTAAACAAGGTATTTTCATTTTGATACTGGGACTTTGTTTGTGGAAGGAATTTCAAAGCCTAAAGTGATCAAAGTGGGAAAAGGGATGATAGGATTTAACACAGTGCAGAAGCAGTGGTTTTCAAAGATGAGCTGAGCACATGAAAGGCTAAAGCCAGATGAGCCAGGGAACATGCCCGCCTTCCCAGATCCTGCAGCAAAATCTTCCTCTTCTCTACCCCCGCCCAGCCTTTATATTATTTGGCTACCTCGATACTACTGTCATATTTCTAGAAGTGGAATGAAATTTAAGAGCCGACACTTGGCTGCTGAGAGAAAAAAAACAACAATAGATTTTATTTCTTCCGGTAATAATAATAGTTAGCTTTTATACAGTGGTTTAAAGTTTGCAAAGCACTTCATACATTTTATCCCATTTGATCTTCAAAACAACCCTGGGAGGTAGGTGCCATTATTAGACCCATTTGGCAGATGAGGAAACTGAGGCCCAGAGGGTTGAAGGGACTTACTAGTGGTCACAGGCCTTCTTGACGCCAAGTCAAGCACTTCACCACCCGGCTGTCTACCTAATCCTTCCTCCTATGGCCCTCTGGACTAGAAGAAAGTTACAGGGATAGAAGGGGGTTGGCTTTGGCTTGGGGTCCAAGTGAATAAAAATAATCTGGAAATCCTGTCAATATCAAAAGCATTAAACTAGTCACTTGATCTCTGCCTCAGCTTCCTCAACTGTAAAAAGAGGAGAATATACCAGGTCACAGGGGTCAAACACTCCCCAATGTGGCCAGAACCAGATTATATTGTAATTGGGAAATATTCAACAAATTAAATAAAAATGCAAATAAAACATAGATAATTTTAATGTATGGTTTTCTAAGTCAATATGCCACGTGCAAGGATCCTTATGAATGGGTTAGTAGCCCCTGTTTCCATTCAGGTTTGACTTTCTATTTTGAGTTTGACCACTGTGCTCAATGACCTCCAAAGCCCTTTCTACTTTGAAACCTATGTTTCGTGTCATCACGATGCTATGTGTTTCCTTAGAAATACATTGACCAATAAAATGAACAGGTGAAGACGAATAATGGGATTAAAGTCCTCTTGGCTACTGCCCACAAAAGACAGAAGAGAAACTGATGGCTTCCGTAAGCCTGTGGGCAGCAAATAAAGTAGCAAAAGAAAGTAAAGAATACCCAAAATGAAAAGAGAAATCTTCCTAACCAGCAAAAAAACAAACAAAAAACCAAAAAACCAAAGGAAATCTCAGGCATCAATCAGGAGCAGTATAGAGGGCAATGGCCTTTGAATCAGGAAGGCCTGGGTTCAAATCCAAGCTCAAATACTTACCCACTGAAGCTTGAGGAAAAAAAAAAAAAATCACTTAATGTCACGTGACTCACTTGTCTCTTCTGCAAAAGGATGGGGTTGGATGCAACGGCCTTTAAGGTCCCTTCCAGCTCCAAATCTAAGATTCTCTGAACTAGTGTTTCCATCCATTTACTCCCCCTCATTTCCTTCCAGGGACTGCACAATCAGAACTCTGTCCCAAGTCTTTGTGTTTCCTTTTACTTATGGATGATGGGCCTGACAAATACCCACATAAAATGCAAAGATGTGTGAAAGGAAGAGATGTGGAGAGGACTGTTTTCCATCTCCCAATAATAGCGTTTCAATTTGGTACCTAAATAAACAATCTATTTCAGTGGTTACCCTTTGATATCTCGAATGTTCCCTTCTGTTATTTCTGGCAGTTCCCAATCCTGTGATGTGATTAGAGAGGACGATTACACTTACATAACACCATCAAATTAATTTGCAGCTGAGAACAGCAGCAGCAGGAAATCATTGGAGTTCTCAAACCTCCCTCTCTCCCTCCCTCTCCACCCCTCCCCCTTCTACAGTTTATTTAAGTGACATCAAGGGATTAGAGCAAAGTCGGTCAGTAGAGCACTGCTGGGAAAAACAACCAAAACATCAGCCCTGACCTTGTAAACTAAAGAGGAACACAGCAAATAATGAAAAGCCCTTGTCCCGGCTCTGCTGAGAGAAACAGCAGATGAATCAGCTTCCCCAACACATTTCCATCTGAAAGATGCATGCAGATT
The DNA here is from genome assembly GCF_003287225.1 of Phascolarctos cinereus. Classification (NCBI taxonomy): domain Eukaryota; kingdom Metazoa; phylum Chordata; class Mammalia; order Diprotodontia; family Phascolarctidae; genus Phascolarctos; species Phascolarctos cinereus. The sequence continues at coordinate 139,598,756 of NW_027555736.1, forward strand.
CGAGGAGAAAACAAACTATACCCTTCAGTAGGAACACAGTCCATTTTCTCTCCCATGTCCAGCCAGCCAAGGAGCACCAGCACATGAGAAAGTAAGACAGCTTGAAATTTGGGTACCTCTTCCTTTAAAAAAAAAAAAGAGGTGGGGGAACATTTGTTTGTTTTAAATGGAAAAGGTAGTTTGAGTATTTTACCCCTGGAAGACTAACAAAAGATTTAGAGTCAAGCCTTACTGTTTCTCCTTTTGTAGGAGATGTGATACTAATGTAATCCTTTTCCTTTTCTTTTCCTTTCTTCCTTTCCTCCCTCTCTCCCTCCTTCCTTTCTTCTCTCCTTTTCTCCTCTCCTCTTCCTCCTTTCCTTTCCTTTCCTTTCCTTTCCTTTCCTTTCCTTTCCTTTCCTTTCCTTTCCTTTCCTTTCCTTTCCTTTCCTTTCCTTTCCTTTCCTTTCCTTTCCTTTCCTTTCCTTTCCTTTCCTTTCCTTTCTTCTTCCTTTCCTTTCCTTTCTTCTTCCTTTCCTTTCCTTTCTTCTTCCTTTCTTTCCTTTCCTTCCTTTCCTTTCCTTTCCTTTCCTTTCCTTTCCTTTCCTTTCCTTTCCTTTCCTTTCCTTTCCTTTCCTTTCCTTTCCTTTCCTTTCCTTTCCTTTCCTTTCCTTTCCTTTCCTTTCCTTTCCTTTCCTTCCCTTTCCTTCCTCCTTTCCTTCCTTCCTTCCTTCCTTCCTTGGTCTAATGTCTTTCAGACACTACTGTGTGTAATCAAACAAAAGTCCACTAATGTGATATGCTTGATGGACCATAAACCTAGGAGTCTGAAGGCCTAGATAGTAGTCTACCTTTGCTAATTATGACTTTCAGACCTTGAGCAAGTCATTATTCTCAATGCCTTGGTGAAGTGCAAAAAGCACAAAATTCAGAGTTAGAAAAATTGGGTTTGAATCTTGGTTTTTCTCTTATGAACTATATGACTTTGGGCAAGTTATCTAATGTCTCTGGTCCTCAGTTTCCTCATCTGTAAAATAAGGGGGCTGAACTAGATGATCCCTAGGCCCATTCCAGACATAAACCTTAATGGCCTATAAAATGCTGTTTCAGTGCAAACCCAGAAACTGCCAGTAGGTGACTGTGGCTAAGGTATTGTTTTCATCTGTAAAATGGGACTTATTAAATATACTTTTCCCTGTCTATGTCACAGGGTTATTTTAGTCTCAGATTTATCCTGAGGATAAAGTCAAACAATATGTGTGACTCTTGGTCCTCTCTTCTTTACATGATACCCCATTCATACTCTGGAAGAATGAAACTCATCATGGTCAGACACCCACTACCTCTTCCTAAAACTGCCTCCCCAAATAAGACTCTGTTAGGCTTTGAAAGTTCCTAATATGTGTGAAAGACTTAAAATAAACTCTGAGGCATTATGACATCAAAGAACTGTCATTTCATTAGTGGGGGAGCTCCCTTTACTGAGAGAGATGGTAACCCACTAAAAGTCCTTAAGCAAAGGCTGGGTGACCACATTTCCAGGATGACATAGAGGGGATCCTTGTTCACCTTTGGGGTGGATTATACTAGATAGCCTCTGAGGTCCATTTTGACTCTGAGGTTTGGAGCTCTGTCCAAAACTTGGCAACAGAAATCTTAAAGTTCCCTTTCTAAGGACTTCAGGGGACTCCTCTGCTTATGTAAAGCACTAGGTGTCAGAAGTGGGATATGAACCCGGATCTTTCTGACTTCAAGCCCAACACTCTGTACTATGTCTTGTTGCCCCTCTATGGCAGCAGTAACATTTAAGTCTCTCTCTCTCTCTCTCTCTCTCTCTCTCTCTCTCTCTCTCTCTTCTCTCTCTCTCTCTCTCACACACACACACACACACACACACACACACACACACACACACACAGCAAATATGAATCAGCTTTTATATCTACCATTTCAATACTATTACCTCTGACATAATCTGACTGTGTGACCCTAGACAAGGGACTTCATCTCTCTATTCTGGGCAACTTAACTACGACTAAGTTGCAGAGAGGGTGTTCTGCACTGACAGAGGGATTTCTTTACCTGAGATCCCTGTATTAATGAAATAACAAGTCCAGTACCTGCCCTTATCTCCTAATCTAATACATGTGTGATGAGACCTTTGGAGCATGCTCAGTTCATCTAACATGGAAGCACCCCTAAGAATGCTTGTCTGAAAATGTCAAGATTTCTTAAGATGGATGCACTTATTTTGCTTATTTAGTCGATCAAAGGATTCTCCATTTATGATGGTGTCTCCATCTTAGGAAATATGGGAATACCCAAACAAGCCCCTTTAGGGGTGCCTCCATGTTAGATGAACTAGACATACTTCAAAGGCCCTGTTGAGCTAAGAATTGGTCCAAAATATCAGTGCTTTGCACTATTTGCATGGTACCTTATATTCCATGAACTGTCACATCCATTACCTCCTTTGATCTTAAGGTATTATCACCTTCATTGGACAAATGAGGCAAGAGGCAGATTAAGTGGCCCAAGGTCCTGGAGCCAGGAGGTGACTCTTGGTCCTCTCTTCTTTACATGATACCACATTCATACTCTGGAAGAATGAAACTCATCATGGTCAGATACCCACTACCTCTTCCTAAAACTGCCTCCCCAAAGCCTCTGTTAGGCTTTGAAAGGTCCTAAGAATAAGAATCACAGAACCCAAGTTCCAATGATTTCAACACTCCCTCTTCGTAGTGTTCCAGTCCATGTCCAGGCCTGGTGGGAGACTGAGCATTGCTAATGCTTTGTTTTCAGTTGCAATCTCTATTAATTAAGTGATGTGACTAGACACTGTCAACTGAATCAGAATGGAAACAGACGTTCCCTGAGTGTGCCAGGGCTGGCTGGCTGGCACTCTGTGGGGTTTTCTGCACTTGTATCCTTTGATCATCTTTCCACTTTCAAGCTTGCGAGAGGCTATCTTTGGTTTGCTCATCATCACCATCATCATCAACATCATCCTTATTATTATTAAAGTAAAAGGAGTATCTTCTTCCCCAGATGCTTTGTGGAGATGTTCTACTTCAGCCTGGCTTTTATGTGTGTGTTTGTGCTTGTGCTTTTTGAACACGGTGACAACATAAAACCCAATAGCCTTTACTGTGTATCTAAATCATTACCCAGTGGCAGTGACCTGACCCTCAAAAACCAAAAATGACTTCAAGTGTTCCCACCCAGAGAATTGGGGTAGTTGCTGTGTTCTGAGCAATATGCCCTAGGGCCTAAGAGTGTGTATGTGGTGGGGAAAGCCCTTGGGAGCTCTTCTGGGACACAAAGATGCAAGGATACCTTGCATTGTTTATGTGGTCAAGTAACTTTGATGAAAGACCCTCCAATGGGGCTTGAGACTACTGAGGCAAAGTGAAGGGAGAAAGAGGCAGTTCTAAAACAAACCAACAACAATAAAAGAAAACCCTGCTACTGATGAAAGAGAGGGCAAGCTGCTAGCTGCAGGCTAGCTGCCTCAATGGGGCTGAACTGTACTATTGTTGGACTAACCATCTAGCTACTTTATTTTGCCAATGCATACAGAGAATCGAAACAGAGAAAACTTAAACCAAAGAAGGTCTTTCTTCTCTTTTTGTATTGTAGCAGACTCACAAGAGGAGAGTTCGTATTTATTTCCTTCTCAAAAAAAAAAGTCCTCTAAAAAAAGTCTATTGCTCTAGGGTGTTTCATATCTCATTCAAAAGAGCCAATAAACATGAAAGAAATCCAAAGCCCACTCTGCTTCCTCTCCCCATAACCTCACACACCAAAACAACCAACATATTTTATCACCTAATTCTAGATAACAACTGTTAGGCAAAAAGATTTTCCCTGGCTAAGAATTGTGGCTTGTAGCATATACGCATTTTTGCCAAATCAAAATGGCATGGTAGTGTACAAATAGCAGCCTTATAGGGAAAATGGAAAGTGCATTCCTACTCATTTTTTCATTGTGTTTATCTTTCGCTGTCTCCATCCCCTTGCTTCTGTGACACCAGATTTTTTTTAAAAAATTGCTTACTATTATTCAAAGCTTTCAAAGAGCAATATAATTTTTAGACAGTTGACATGATGCCACCTCCTCTGCATATAACACACAAGTCAGTGACTATCTCACTTGATGATATAATACTGTGGCATGAGGATAGAAAGTCCATATTGAACTCCATAAATTCTTAGGTTGTTTTTACAAAGTGGTAGTTATTCACTTTGCATAGACCTGTAATCATAACTCTCATGTGCACAGAACTAACCCTATGAGGTAGGTAGTCCAAAAAAATAAAAGATTATGCCCATTTTAGAGATGAAGAAACTAAGTTTCAGGAAGGATAAACAGAGTCACGGTACAACACAAAAAATCAATCCAACAAGGAAATGCTTGATAAATCACTTCCTATGTCCTTGGTGCTGGGGATATCAAGATAAAAACATCCTGAAGGTGCTGACATTCTACAGGAAGAGTTGACAGTCAGCCTGGTGTGCTTTGCATTTCTCCATGGTTTCTTTTTCCACTCAATAAGGCATTGGGATATAGTGGAAAGAGCAATGAATTGGCAGTCAGGAGAATTTAGTTATAATTTGAGTTCTGTCACTAATTTGCTAGGTGATCTTGGAGAAATCATTTTAACTCACTGGACCTTGATTTACTTTTCTGTAACTTCAGGCACTGGACTAGAGGATCTCTAAGGTTCCTTCCAAATCTAATTAAGACAAGTCAATACAATATAATGCAGGAAGCGTCAGACTATTCTCTAGGAGATTTTGGTTCTACTGATATTGACCTTAGGGAATACATTCTGTGTTTCCCTGTGAGGAATCCTAGGGCTGCTAGGTGGCACAGTGGATAGAACACCACCCTACAGTCAGGAAGATCTGAGTTCAAATCTGACCTCAGACACTTACTAGCTGTGTGACCCTGGGCAAGTCACTTAACTTTGCCTCAGTTTTCTCATCTGTAAAATGAGCTGGAAAAGGAAATAACAAATTGCTCCAGTATCTTTGCAAAGAAAACAAGAAAACAACAAATGAGGTCACAAAGAGTCAGACACAACTGAAAACAACTAAACAACAATGAGGGGGGAAAAAAAGCTGCCCTCACTGGGGCTTTGGAGGATGAGACATAAAAAAACACTGAAAGGGATGACAATAAGTCTAGAAAGTTCCTTTACTGGAGATGACAAGAAAGGCCTCCCACTTGCTTAAAGGCAAGGGTGATAGTATAATGGGACTCTGGATTTATTGTCTGAGGATGCTGTCTCAAATTCCAGCTCTGTCACTTGTTAGCTATATGAATTTAAGCAAATCATTTCACTTCTCAGTTTTGGCATCCATAAAATGGGAGTGGGGCAGAGTCGGGGCAGCATCCTGGATGATCCCTTAATTACCCATCAACTCTAACTAAATGTTATAACTAAGAGTTCTAAAATGAATCACATCAATTTGGGAATTCCTTCCACCAATGCAGATCACAGCCCATCCATATCTGCCCATCCTGAAAGACTTTATCCAAATCTTCCTGTTAAGTTCATCATGGACATTGTTACAACATGCTGGCAGCTTTTCTTAATTTCTGTTATTGTGAAGGTGCCAGTGGAAGTCCTTTCCACCCATTACCCTGATTCTTGTCATGTGTCCAGCCCATTTTCTCTTCACATCCTCCAATTCCTTGATGATGTCTTTTACTTCTATTCTTTGGTGTTCCCCATTAGTGATATGTTTCAGCCCGTACATACTTTCCATGTGCCTGTCTATTGCCTTTTGTGAAGTTCTCCTTTTTACTTTGTGTTGAGATCTCTGTTTCATTGTTGTAAAGTAATGCCAATAAAATGTTAGTATTAAAAAGATGCTACTTTGTTTTCATAGGAAACTTGGAATCAGCAAAGAGTTTGCAATTTACCAAAGACATTCTTATCTACTCTCCTTCTTCTATGAAACTGTGGGCCAACTTGTCCTTTTGGATTGTTTGTTATGAATATGCTCAGAAGTTTTTCAATCATATCTGACTCTTTGTGATCCCATTTAGGGTTTTCTTTGTAGAGATACTGGAATGGTTTGCCATTTCCTTCTCCACTTCATTTTACAGATGAGGAAACTGAGGCAAATAGGGTTAAGTGACTTGCCCAGAGTCACAGAGCTAGCAAGTGTCTGAGGCTGGATTTGAACTCAGGTCCTCCTGACTTCAGGGTCATTGCTCAATCGACTACACCACCTGATACATAGCAATGAACAGACTCTATAGGGTATCTAAAGGAATATTGAAATATGGGCAAGAGACATTTTGCATCCACTTGGACTTTCCTATTTGGATGGACTCCTTTGAGTGATTATAAAGCTTTTCCCAGAGACTCTGGAATGTTCTGGGGGCTTGAAGCAATGAACATAATATCATCCTCACATAACAGCATCTGGAAATGGAGAACCTCCTCATGTACAGCGAATCTCACTTCAACTTGAACCCTGCCCTGGGCCTCCTCCATCACAGTGGTTTGGTGAGGCTACGTTTCCCTACTTGTGTCATGTTTGCAGTGAGAAGTCTGTTGAACAGGGTTATTTCTATTATTATATCTTCCAAGGAATCTTGAATGATTCTAATGTATGGATGGGAAACACTTTATGATAAAAGAGACTTCAAGGTGCCATTTTGTTCTATTGAATCAAATACTCCCCCACCTCTAATTAACAATAAGCAATGTGGGGTCTTCTACTCCCTTCAACTTTCAGTTTATTGTGAAATGATAAAGATGTGGCCTATTGTTAAATATCACTTATTAAAGCCTCTTTGCTTTCTACTAATACCATTATTAAAGATGCCTTCATTTTTTAAATAGAAGACTCTCATACATTTTGAATAAATGGGACAGTAGGCATACAAATGGATAGTCACTGATGTTCTCTCTGTTGTGTTTTTTGTTATTAATAAGATCCAAGCTTATCCATGCCTTTGGTATCTTTTCCTCTTTCAGATACCTTGTATTTTGGTATCTCAATATCCTCACAATTATCTTTCCTGTAGCATGGCTGTCCCCTGTATACATCTGGTCCAATTCAGTTGCTTTTTCTGTCTTTGTTCTTTAGTGCTATTTGTACTTCCTCTTGAATCATATCTGGGACTGTGATGTAAGGATCTAAGTGACATAGCCTTGAAGGAAAAAATTGTTATGATTTTTCAAAGCTTTCCCATTTTTCTTCAGTTTGTAGGACACTTTTCATTTTCATCTTTGGATGCCCTTGGTATGACTTCCAAAAAGTCCTACTCTAATGCCTCACTGTGGTATGGAAGTTACCCTGACTTCTCATGCCTTTGCCAATGAATTGTAAGCTCTGGCACATTCTATCATTCTGAGAAAGCTTCACATATGACTCTTGCAATAAACTAAGTCTCTTTTCTGAAGACCAAGCCAGCTAATGACAGAGAGCTGGCTGTGTGGTGAGGTTTTGGGGTTCTTGTTTTTTTTTTTTTGGCCATGGCAACCCATAAAATAAAGAAAAAAATAGTCCTTAGTACTCTCTTTCTGCTTCTTCAGAAGAGTAGTAAGAAAAGGGACCAAGTCTCCTGGTTTTTAGATTGTCAAACTTTAATTTGACTATTGATGCTCTCAACTGAGGTCCTTGTCCAATGATAAACAAGTACAGATATTGTTGCAGGATTTGAATTGTATCAGTCTTGATGTTCTTGCTTTAAATGATGTCAGAAGAAAAAAGAAGGTTGCAGCTAAAAAGAAGGAAAGCTAAATGGTTTTCCTTGGAGAGTCAAAAAAAAGGAGTTGGTTGAATGGGTTTTATTGTGTACTCTAAAGCTTCAAGAAACATTATTTCATGGGATGTTTGGTCATCCTCAAAGTGCTCCAAGTAACTTTTAGGCTGTTAAGTTACAAAGACAGTGCCATCCTATCGGTAGTAGGAGCATTCTCATCTAATTCTATGTCAACAAAATCATAGATCTAGTCCCTAAGCCTATTTGGTCATCACAAATTATAGTACTGATAAGAATGTGCAAAAAACACCATGAAAATATTTGTAGTTTATATGCCAAGAATGGCTACTGAGCATAAAGTGTTAGAGAACTCTATGAAGAACTTGAGAAGACCCTCCAAATTAAATCAGCATATATTTTGATACCTGATGACTTCAATGCACAGACGCAAGAAGGTTGGAATGGGGGCAAATACTGGGAAAGCACAATTCAGGAAGAAGGAATAAGCTAGACTAATGAGAGATTTCACAGAAGCCTCATCTCTATTATTAGATTATTATCTCTAGATTATTAACACATTATTTTAAACAAGATAAGGAAGTACCAGACACAAAAAATTAAGCACTATTTTCTGACAAAATAAAAGACTTATTATTAATGTATTGATGTGGCAGTTATCCCTGAACCAGCTGTCTACGTAGAATCAGACCACTAACTCACCAAAGATCAGAATTAACGAAAATCTAGAAGAGAAGAATGAGAACAAAGATATGGCACACAATTCAAATAAATTAATCTGAACTACTGAAGCAAGCAATTGAAATTTTAAAATAAGAAATGGACAAGAAAAATTATATCAACTAATAATTTTGCCCAGAATTTTAACCCATGTAAATGAATTGATATAACAAGGAGAGCAGAAGAGCCCAGAGAATAAGTTGGGTGACAAACATCTGACTTACCTGCCAAATGGAGAGAGATGACAGCCAAAGGCAACACCAAGTTTGAATATAAAGTCACTGGTCAAATCTTACGATGAAAGATGATAGGCAATTATGAGTACCATGATTTCATAAAGAAGAGAGAAGTGGTAGAAGTTCAAACCAGTGTAAGGAAAGCAGAATGTGATGAAATTAAGATGACTAAGCTTGGTCCTAAAGAAGAGGTATGAGCGGGCATATCCCTCCCTCCATTCTTTGTAGAGGTAGGGAACTATATAAATGTGGAACACTGCCAATGTTAGTTTTGATGTATTGATTAATTTTGGTGTCCTGTTTTCTTTCACTTTTAATTACAATTTTTTTTTTTGGTTATAGGGACTAGTTCACTGGGGGGGGGGACAGACATAGTGGGAAATGTAGGTGGTATAAAAATGTAAGATATTAATAAAATGTATTCTTTTAAAAGAAAAGCTTGGCGAGATATCAAACCAAGCAAAGGCATGTCAAGGGCATTCAAGAATAACAATAATTGCTATTTATAGAGTACTTAAAGGTTCATAAAACACTTTATATATGTTGACTTATTTGGACTTCACAACAATCCTGTGAAATAGGTGCTATTATTATTGTTATTATTCCCATTTTACAGATGAAAAAACTGAGGCTGAGAGCAGTGACGTGCCTTAGCCACAATCCCACAGTGAAGTGTCTAGGAGGCAAGATTCAAACCTAGGTCTTCCTGACTCCGCATACAGCACACTGTTCAGGATCTCTCAACCAGCCTTATTTAGGTATATTGTGAATACAAACGAAAAGCTGTCTCAACATGCCTAAAATAAATGCAATAAAAAACCCCCCACTTATTAAGACCTACTCCCTGCAAAACACTGCCTAGGCACTCAGACAGAAAAAGAAAAAAAAATGTCTGCTCTCAAGAGGCTTACATTGTTCTGAGAAAGGCCATATTGCATCAGACTAATAGTTCATCTAACTCAGAATTCTATCCTTAACATTTTGTGAAAGACCATGATTTTCCTCATAACATCTCTAGCTTTCCTTAACAATCTGATACATCTGTCACCATTTATTTATCTAATTCTCCTGAATCTATTTATAGATTCAGGCCATACCAACTTTGGGGGAAGTAAGTTCCCATGCATAAAGTAACATTTTCTTATATTTATCCTAAAATTATCTTTTTTTGTTGTCCTATTGATGTTTTTTTTTAAACAATACTGTCATTTCCTAAAATACGCCTCATGCTGCCATTCTCTCTTCCCCCATCTTAAGCGAAGCCATGAAGGAAGCTTGGGTGGGAGAACATTTTGCAGGCATGAAGGTCAGCCTGTACAAAAGAATGGAGGCAGGAGATGAATGAAATGTTATGCATTGGAGGTAGGAGACTGAATGTTGCATTAGAGGAATAGCAAACAGCTACACCTAATGGTTGGAATGCAATTTGTGAAGGCAAGAAATATGAAATCAACTTGGAAGATAGGCTTAGAGTCAGATTATGAAGGCTTTTAAATGCCAAACAGGAGAATCCCATGTAGTGATTTAATTTTGGAGTCAAAATAAATGATGTTAACATGGTTATTCTTATTCACATGCTTAATTAACAAACACTCTAGTACAGCTACTCTGGTCTACTAGCCATTCTCCAAACATGGCTGGTGCTTTTTCCTACCTGGAAATAGCTCATGCTGTTTTATCCTTTTGACCTTCTCTTCTTGCCCTCTCTTCCCCTTCCCTTCCTCCTTCTTTCAGACATCTTTTGCCCTTCAAAATTCAGCTTAAATCTCACTTCCCCCAAGGAGCTTCTCCTCATCACTACTGTTGGAAGTAGTATCTTCCTCTTCCAACTTATGGAGTATACCACTCATATGACATTTACCCTACAGATTAATACTGTATTATTTGTACATGCTTTAAATGCTTTGATATGTCAATGAATCTGTGCTCTCACTGGCGTGGGCATCCCCTCAAGGGGTAAAGATATCAACTTGCTTAAGCCCGGTCGTCCCTTGGGAGTTTTGTCTATATACATCCATAAATTTTTTTACTAAAGACCTACTCAGTGAATTGAAGGCCTTCCTCTGGTTCTTATAATATAAAAAAAGACAGCTGGCTGTTCACCTATTATCCTCTTTCACTGCATGACTAACCCACGTACTTTTTCAGCCAGCCTTTGGTGTTGTCTTATCTATTCTTTCTTGACTATGGCATTGTTTATAAAAAGCATCAGCCTACGTAGATCCACCACGTGTCTGCATTACCCTTTGGATCACCTGAAATCACATATCTTCTGAGAAAATGGTATTCCATGCCTTCTGACCACATAGCATCACTGGGAGATTATGATGCAAAGTTAGGTGAACAGCCCATTCAATTACTTCATCACCACACATATCTCATCCAGGTGCTACCGATGAACAATGAGCTGGGCCCAGAACTGAATAAGAGGAGATCAGAATGAATCACTTTTTGGGAAGTTAAAACACTTTCAATGACTCTCCGAGCTCCTTGCTGCCCCAGAAGTTTATCTTTTCTTTGATACCAATATTTTCTTGATACCTGTCTAATCTCTACAGATTGGTTTGGGCAGACACTACGTCTTACTCTTCTTTGTTACTCCCCTTCCCAACCTTCTCAGTGCATGGAGTATATAGTATAATGCTTTGCTCAATAAATACTGAATAATCATTCTTTATATAAACCATATTGTCTTCGCTGAATGGATTATGTTTTGTGATATAGTGAAAAGTGTTGGATTTGGTGTGAGAGGAGCTCAGTTTGAATCTTATCTCTGTCACCATAGCTACCTTGGTCAAACATTTACTTCTCTGGCTTCCTCATTTGTAAAATGAGGGGACTGTACCAAAACATCTCTAAGGTCCCTTCTAAGGCAGCTAGGTGGCATGATATTGGACTGATCAGCCATAGCCAAACACAGTGTACCCTGACCCCAACATCATGATGTCATTGGTCTTCTTCAAAAAATGAAGGATGAACAATTACAACAGGCGGTGTAGTGTAGCAGCTAGGTGGCACAGCAGAGAGAGCGTCAGGCCTGGAGTCAGGAAGACCTGAGTTCAAATCTGGCCTCCGACACTTACTAGCTGTGTGACCCTGGGCAAGTCACTTAACCCTGTTTGCCTCAGTTTCCTCATCTCTAAAATGAGCCAGAGAAGGAAATGGCAAACCACTGTAGTATCTCTGCCAAGAAAACCCCAAATAGGATCATGAGGAGTCAGGCACAACTGAAAAATGACTGAACAACAAGGTCCCTTTCAAGTCTAAATCAATGATCCTATGGGCTTAACAATTCAGGAAGACAATCTTTTTGTTAGTTTCTACCAACTCAGTGGGTATGGATGGGAGACACACCAGTCTGTACTTCCCTTCTTATGGACGGGAGTCAGAGTGGCAGTCCTCCAGTTCCCTAGCACAGTAGTCTTTTGTAAGAAATTACACATTTTGGCCAATAGTCCCACAATTTCACCCTTGAGTTCCTTCAAGACTTGGGCAGAAGCCATGTGTTCCAGTGATTTATTGACATCTAGTCTGCCCATTCTAGAACATCCTGTTCATTTACTACTATTTGTTCCAATACTCCCGACTTCACTGTTTTCATAAGACAATCGGGCAGTGGGAACTTCCTAAATACCTTCCTCAGCAGAGCATGAAGCAAAGGATTCACTGAATCTCTGTGAGGCCACCTTCCAGCCTGCGAGGACCACGTGGGCTCACCTGAACCTCTGGCTGTTTTTGTGACTGTTTAAAAAGAAGCTTTTAGTAATGGATCTGGATTCCTTTCTCATAAAGAAGTCCTCTACTTCCCCCAACTTCCTTTATCAGGAGACCGAATCCAATCAATGCAGTTAATAAACTCACTCAGTCAATAACCATTTATTAAGCCCTTACTATGTGCCAGTCACTGTGCTAAGCTGTGGGGATGGAAAAAAAAGCAAAGAGATCCCTGTTCTCAAGGAGCTCACCATCCAATGGGATTAGATGGCCAAACCCATCTCTTCCACAACCCTACTGTCTCTCTGTTCCCTTCTTTATATTCATATTGTCGCCACTCTAGTGGAGGCTTATGCAGGCTTATCTTCTTTCACCTTGATAATTGTAATAGTCTCCTAAGGTACTGGGTTGACCGCGTCATTCCCCTGACCGAAGCGTTCAGTGGCTCCTTAGTGCCTGTAGAATAAAATATGAACTGTTGAGTGCCGCGTTTCAGGGCCTTCACAGCAAGGCTCCAAGCTGACTTTCTACTCTTATTTCAGAGTATTCTATCTTTCTTTATCTTCCAACCAAACTATCCAGTCTCAGTCAGTATTCTCCTGCCTCTGTTCACTTTTCCAGCTCATCTCCTATTTCCATGAAGTACTCCCTCCTCATTTGTTGAAATCCTTTTCTTTCAAGACACAGTTCAGGGGCTGTTCCCTTCATGAAGGGGATTCCTGGATTCCCCCAGCAGAGAGGTGTCAAACATATGACCCACCATACTTCTAAGTGTGGTTCGAACTAGATTAAAATATAGTTTCTATTTAATTTAATGTGTTGATATATTTATAAAAAAGAGAAATACAAGAACATGTGTGGTTTTCTAAGTTAATATGCAGCCTGCAGGGATCCTTATGTGTGATTTCACAGCCTCTGTTTCTATTTGAGTTTGACACCACTGTGCTAGGGCACTTTAGATCTCTCCCTTGGTCCTATCACCTTTATTTATACCTATATTAGCTTGAAATGTAAACCGATTAGCTTGGAAACTTTTTGTGCACAAAGATTATTTTATCATCTCTATATGCTCAGTGCTTTACACGTAACAGACACTTAATACGTAATGAATTGAATTCTAACAGCAGAGATAAGTTTGTTATTATTATCTGAAATTTATATAAAACTTGCCACCTACAAAACACTTTAAAGACATCTCACTTGATTCTCACAGCAACTCAATGTGTTATAAACCTCTTCGCATGGCAGAAGAAACCACAGGATAATAGACTTAGAACCAGAAAGAACTATATAGGTTATTGTCCAGTCCCCTCATTTTACAGATGAAGAAACTGATGCATAGAGAGGATAAATGATTTGCCTAAAATCAGACAGGCAGGAAATGCCAGAGGCAGGATTTGAACTTCTGGCCCTCTGACTCTGCCCGTCCAATGCACTAAAATACCATAATCAAGCGTCGCAAAGGTTAAGTGATTTGCCCATGGCCACAAAATTAATGAACAGCAGCACTAGGACTTAAACTAAAGTTATAGGACTACAAGTACAGGGATGTATATGAGCATTTCCCAGTAACATACTGGGAGGTTGGAGGTAGAGGACCCTCCAATAATATGTGGAATTTAATGTTTTTCAAAGCATGTTTCATTCTATTATTTCATAGACATACCGACTAGCATCTAGTTCAATATTGCATTTTGCAGATGGGGACACTGATGGCCAGAGAAATTAAATGACTTGCTCATGGCTATTTTTTCGAGCACTGTTGTTCAGTCATGTCTGACTCGTCGTGACCTCATTTGAGGTTTTCTTGGCAGAGATCCTGAAGTGGTTTGCCATTTTCTCTTCGAGCTTATTTTATAGATGAGGAAACTGAGGCAAATAGGGTTAAGTGACTTGCCCAGGGTCTCACAGCTAATAAGCATTTGAGGTCAGATTTGAACCTGTGAAGATAGCCTTCCTGATTCCAAGCCCAGTGCTGTATCCACTGTGCCACCTAGTCGCACCCTCATGACCATACAGCTAGTTATGACAGAGTCAAGCCGAGGGTGGGGAATCTGCAGCCTCTGGGCCATATGTGGTTCCTCACCCCTGCAAGGCTGTAAGGTAAGTCTACACCTCCATTCAACAGTCACAATACTCGAATTAGATCAATTGACTACATGCTGATCAAATAGCTTTTGAACTACCAGGAAAGCCTAATCGATATAAAAAGTCAGTTTGGTGGCCTTAGGTACTGTCTAATGTATTCAGCTAAGATGCATATTTACAGAAAGAGGCAAGGGAGAGCAGGAGGCTTCTCAGTCAGGGAGTTCCCACTTGCTAGTGGCTTGCCCAGATTTTGTTTGAGGGCAAACATGGAATTACAAATAAATGCATGCAGCATTTCACATTGCATGCTCAAAAAGTTTATGTTGCAGCATTTTATCCTCAGATTAATTAGTGTTCCCATTACAAGACCCTTGACTCAAACCCAGCCTGAGGTGAATACCAGTGCCACCACTGGAGCAATTAATATATCACTAAGAAATAAAGAAAGAAAAAAAAAAAGACCTTTGAGTCAGTAGCAGCCACAATTCCCACAAGAGTATAATGAGGAAGCTGAGTAGTTTAAAGGATTAAATATTGGCATTTCCCTTTTAGGATCACATTTTGCACGCAACCACAATTCCAGACCTGAAAGACTGGCCGTCTCAGATTTGACCAAAAATGTAGAGTAATCCTCCCATAATGTAATCTGACATCGCCTCTCCTCCCTGATTAACTACTTCAGGGTTATGTGTCAGGGTCATGAATGTCCATTGGTTCCCTGAATGTATAAATTGTCAAATGTATAAAATGTCAAGTTGGCTTGTGAATGCCCAATATTCCATCTCCCACCTTCATGTCTTGGCATCAGCAGTGCCCCATGTCTGGAACAAAGACCCTCTTCATGTCCAATTTATACAATTCTTCACTTCTTTCAAAGTATAGCTTTAAGTGCCAACAGGCCTTTCCTGATTCCCCCACCCCACCCTGATCATTGGCATGCTTCCATTCTTGAAATTACTGTTTTACATTTTATAGATGATATATACATGTGTATATATATGTATATATATATATGTGTGTGTGTGTGTATATATATATGTGTATATATATATATATGATATTATTGTAGTTTAAATGTTACTATATAAAAATATACATGTGTATCTCCATACATACACTGGTGTGAATGCTATATTCTCCAAGTACACTGTAAACTTCTTGAGGGCAGGAGCACTTTTTCCTTTGTCTTTCTGTCTCCAAAACCTCACATAGTGTCATATACGTAGTAGGTGTATTAATAAATATTTAATGAATTGAATGAAAAATGCTGTCTGCTGCACATTCCTTTAATGTCCATTCCTTTAAAAAATCCATGACACCAACTTGTCAGTTAAGAAAATTAAATAGGACTAGAAAGGAAAACACATATCTTCATCTTTTGTTTATGATGAGATATAAGAGGGCACAATAGAACTGCTGATTTTGTTTGGTTTTGTTCTTTTGGGCAAATATCACAGAACTCAGAGTCTGGGAGTATTTTGGATTTGGCCAACTATCTCAATTCCTCAATCTTTTAAAACTGCCTTGCATGCAGAATCTCAGACTTGGCTTTTTGGTTTCAAATTTGAAGCCCCTGCGTATTTCAAGGGAAGCTTAATCTGTATGTTTGTTTAAAATTTTATTTCAAACTGATTCATAAGAATGTGCACTCTGAGTCTCTTCCTTAAAAGTACTGAAGCGTCTACTAGAAGAATAAAATGATTCTTCAATCCAGATAGATTTAAAGTCAATTCAGGTGGGCAAAGGTGGTGTTTAAGTAACATATCCTCCAATGCCCCAATTCATTTAGCTTTCAACTTAAACTTACCAGGAAAGAAAGGCAACACTCAGGAGAAAGGCTAATGAAGGGTTCCCTTAGTCTATTCATTGAAATAATTAACTAGCTGACACTTTTACCTATGACTTTTGATAGTAAATTTAGACACAGTGTTATATGTTATGTGTTTACCTATGACTTTTGCTAGTAAGTCTAGACACATTATATGTTATGTGCCCTTTATTTGGGAGAACTTTGTGGTTAGATTGAAGCTCACTATTCCATGATCACCTTTATGTCAGGGCCCCTGTTAATAAAAACCTGTAGGAACCATTTCAAAGCAATATTTATGAAATATTTTGTCTGTTAACAGCATTATAACATAAACATGGCATGCAGTGGATCAGAACTAGGGCTACTTTTAACCTATACAAGGAAGTTTCTCTGAAATACTTGGGTTCAATTTCTAATTACATGGCACAAGAATGATCCAGAGATAGAAAAATCAAGACATTAACAAACATTTCTGAAATACCTACTATGTGTCTGGTACTATGTTAGGCCCTAGAAAAAGATTATTTTACTTAGTAAACTGGTTAGCATACAAAATACATAACTAGGCAGTCAGGAAAATCTGGTTAAATAAATGTTTTGGTGGAGTTGTGAAATGATCCAACCATTTTGGAGAACAATTTGGAACTATGCCCAAAGGGATATAAAAATGTGCATACCCTTTGATCCAGCAATAGCACTTCTAGGGCTATATCCCAAAGAGATCAAACAAATGGGAAAAGGACCCACATGTACAAAAATATTCATAGCAGCTCTTTTTGTGGTGGCAAAGAATTGGAAATTGAGAGAATGCCCATCAACTGGGGAATGGCTGAGCAAGTTGTGGTACATGAATGTAGTGGAATACTATTGTGCTATAAGAAATGATGAACAGGCTGACTTCAGAAAACCTGGAAAGACTTGTATGGACTGATGCTGAGTGAAGTGAGCAGAACCAAGAGGACTTTGTACACAATAACAGCCACGTTATGCAATGACTAAGATTGTTAAACTGAACCCTTCTCAGCATTATGAGGCTCTAAGACATCTCCAGAGGCCTTGGGATGGAAAATGCTGTCCACATCCAAAGAAAGAACTATGGAAGTCGAATCGCTATCACTTATTTTTACCTTCTGTTGAGTTTTGTTTCATCTTTCTGATGGTTCCTCCTATTGGTTTTAATTTTTACTTACAACTTCACTAATGTGAAAATGTTTAATGGGTATGTAAATGTAAAGCCTATATCAGATTGTGCGCCATCTTGGGGAGGATGGGGGGGAGGAAGGGGGAGAAAAATTTTCACCTCAAAAGCATATGGAAGTGATTGTTGATAAATCAAAATAAATTAATAAAAAAAGAAAGAAAAAATAAATAAATGTTTTGGTTAATCTAGAAGTATTATATGAAGGAGAGAAGGCAGCTAGATCTGGCCTCAAACACTTACTAGTTGTGTGACCCTGGGCAAGTCAATTAACCCTGTTTGTCTCAGTTTCCTCATCTGTAAAATGAGCTGGAGACGGACATGGCAAACCACTGTAGTATCTCTGCCAAGAAAATCCCAAACAGGGTCATGAAGAGTCAGACACAACTGAAAAATGACTAAACAACAAAAAACAACAAGATGACAGTGGTAGGGGGTAACATGGTGTGCGTGGGAGGTGGTAGCTGACCAGGATCACAGATTTAAAGTTGGAAGGGACCCAAGAGATCATCTTACCAACCCCTTCATTTTACAGATGAGGAAACTAGAGGCCAAAGAGTATAAATGGATTACCCCAGGTCATATAGCTAATAATGGCCAAGCAAGGATTTGAAAGCAGGTCCTCTACCTCTGACTTGAGTGTTCTTTGCCATGCACCATGCTTGCTCACATTGCTGAACACTGTTCTTAACAGCAGGGAGTGAAAAAGTAAATTTTTATTGGAAGAAACTGGTCCAAAGACAGGGAGGGAACACATCCAAGCTGCATTGTCACAAATAGACTCCGAAGTTTGGCAACAACCCCAGCCCTTTATGGGCAGCAGAGAAGTTAGCGTGTTGGTGGTAACCAGTCAGAATGCTCAAGAAAACTGGTCTATTTTGGCATGCTGTAGTTTTCCAGTTTCTGATTTACAGATATTATCTGTGGATAACCAAATTTTAAAAGCTAAAACTAAAAAAAAAAAAATTAACCCTTGTTCTGCCCCACAGGCCACTGTAGTTCTGGTTCCCATGACTGCATAAGCTGTTCCCCTCCAACACCGTCCCCTATTGGAATGTCCTGCCTCCTTACCTTAGAAGCCCATATCTCCTTTCAGATTCAGCTTGAGCATCACCTTCTAAATGAGGCCTTTCCTGATTCTTCCAGCCCCTAGTGACCTCAAACAATCTTGTATCGCTTGTTTATACTTGTGTTTGTATGTACAGTCTCCCTGGTAGAAAGTAAGCTCCTTGAGGGCAGGCACTTTTCACATTCCTGTCTTTTTATCTAAACAGAGTACCCCGGTACAGTGGCTGGCATATAACATGCACTTAAATGCTTGCTGATTAATTGATTTAATGATTCTGAAGGTACTTTAGCGTCTTTCAATACATTAATATATTCATTATAAATACTAATTGCTTTACTATAACTATGTCAGAGTCCATTCATAGATCATTCTAATTCAGAGTATTTTGAGTTTTCAGTTTTACCTATGTTTTAAAATTAATCCCTATCAGGCATCCTTATGCTTCCAGCTTTTGGGGGAAAAAAAAGGTCAATAGACTGACCGGAGGAAATGGCTTTGATATTGTACCCATGTATTAGCTGAGTTGAAATGCTCCTGGTTTTCTTCCATATGATGACTCTGAGTAGAACTGTTCTTACATATATATTGTCTGTGCACACACAGAGACAAATAATAACAATAAGTGATATTTATATAGTGCTTTAAGATTTCTAAAGCCTTTTGTAAATATTATCTCATTTGATTTTCACCACAACCCCATGAGGTAGCTAAGATGAGTGTTATTATTGGCTTTTCGTTGGATGAAGAAACATCCTCTGAGATGTTAAATGACTTCCCTGTGACAACCAAGCGTCTGAGGCACTAGTCATACCTAAGTTTCTTCTAATTTCTCATCTAGTGTTTTTCCCATTGCTCTATGGTATAGTTGAACAATTCAACTATCTTTGACTAATTCAATTCAACAAGCCTTTATTAAGGGTCAATTAGGTGACAGACACAGGGCTATGCACTGAGGATACCAAGAAAAAAAATGTTCTACTGAGGGGACAAGAAGCATACACAAGTAAATACAAAGTGATTTCAGGAAGGT
The DNA here is from genome assembly GCF_003287225.1 of Phascolarctos cinereus. NCBI lineage: Eukaryota > Metazoa > Chordata > Mammalia > Diprotodontia > Phascolarctidae > Phascolarctos > Phascolarctos cinereus. Next base: position 139,618,350 of record NW_027555736.1, read on the forward strand.
CAGAGAACACTGACAACCAGGGATCCTGAAAGGTGTCATTTAGGAAATGGCACCTGAACTAAGCTTGGAAGGGAGCTAACAATTACAAATAGATTTTATTTTAAAAAAAAGAAAAAAAAGAAAACAAGGCTTGGTCTACATGTGATGTGGCATATTTATATACCAGTAGAAGACTGCACTCATAAAAAATACTTATTTTATTGCAATAAGGTTGGAAAAATGTATTTTGTTCAGTTTCAAATGCTTCTCAACCCAGGTCAACTAATCAAGCAGTTAATCCATCAATCAGCAAATATTTACTGATCACCTCCTAATTGCCAGGTGAGACTATGGGACTGCAAATACAAAAGTGATATAGTTGGTCCCTGCTCTCAAGAAACTTACATTCTCCTTACCTTCTTCATGATACATGACTAAATTTAAATCACTGGCTATGGAGAAACTACTGTGGCTGTTCTTAAGGTGGGGGGGGGGAGAAATCCACTCTTTAGATAGTAAACAATACTTGGGCAATTTTGAAAAACAGAGATGAATCAGAAACACCTGCAAGAATTTTTCCACTTAAAAACACAGGTGTTTCCAACTTGAGGGGAAAAAAATTATAGATTAAGCTTTTTAAATTTTTTCAACCAAGTGTTGGAAAAATAGAAAACCAAGTTTATAGCAGCAACAAAACTCCCAAACTAAAGTGTACTTGGCTTTATGCACACTTATTTTCTCCAATGGTTCCTCATTGCTGGAGTCCAAAAGCCAAAGGGATGGAATTCTAAGGTAGCTCTCATCAGATTTTCCAAAATTAAGGCTCTCTTCAGGTTGGTGACTCCCAGGCCTTATATCAACATCACCAGGAGACACAACAGAGAAGTCTCGCCTTGGTTTATTCAGAAGTTCTAGGGTTTCCTAATTTAAATTTTGACAGTTGAAAATCCAAATGCCATCAGACACAGAGACCATTGTACGTGATTTGAATAATTTGAGACAGATGTGCCATCCATAGTTTCCATGGCTGACCCAGATCTTGAAACATCTGTCCACCAAGGTTATCAAAGATAACAAATGAAGGGTAGCATGTATGACTTCCTCTATAACTCTGTACCTGACTCATAGCAATGATTTTTAAAGAAATTTGGACAAAATAGACATGAAGAGAGATGAAAAAGGAACAGTTTCCTCCTCCATCATCAATGCTCCTACTAGCTTATATCTCCAGTTCTCATTTGTATACATAGTTATGCTTGCTGAAATGTACTGGTTGTGTCTGAAGAAGCAGTACAAATCGGATACTCTTCATGAATGCCATTTTTCTGGATGCTATCTATTGTGGTTCTGTTCTTTACTGTGTGGCTGCTGCAATTTCAGGACCTGCTCACTGACTGCTAACCCAAGATGACATCTCCAAGAGGGACAATATGAGCACATTGTAAACTGCTGCTGTGGTGTCTTCTCTTTCTCTGTTAGACATGGTCTAATGAGTTTAGAAAATGACATTCAAGATGCTGTTTTGCCAATTAGAACTTCGACTACCTGATTCTTGAAGGACACAGGCATGCCTAATTGTAAGCTCAGACATTTTATTAAGTTGTTATTCTCTGTTTCCAGGGCTGAAAAGCCTTTTAATGTTCACCCAGGAATATATTCACTTAAAAAGAGAGGGGAGGAGGGTGAGGGAAGACACAGCTGGAAAAAAAATATACTGGATCCCAAATAGGTGTAGTCATTTCCAAAATGCCCAGAATTCTGCCAGTGTTAGACTCAGATACAGGCTCCAGGTCTATGAATTGAAATCAGGAAAACACTACAGATGTTTTCCAGTTTTTCTTTACAGCAGCTGTTAACACTGTCTTGGGCAGATGAGAAGGAAAGATAGCAATAGAGATGAAAGAGCCACACAATTCTGTGAAGGCCAGGGCCTGCTGCCTAGCTGAATAACCTTATCAAGAAGACCAGGTCAAATGACACCCTATTCCTCCCCACCACACCCACCTCACCTCATCCCTCTCCCCTGCCAAAAAAACCCCCCCAAAAACCACAACAACTCAGTTGTTTTAAGCACTCAGGGTTAAGTCTTGTTTCCCTTGACAAGTTTGAAAGGTGTTTCCTATCAAGGACCAGGCTCCCTAAGCCTCAAACCCTCTACTGTTGTTATTTCTAGACCTGCTTGGAAGGGAAAAATTTGTTTTTCAAAATTCAGGAAGCCATATTAAACACTTACCAATGCCCAGAGAGTTGGAGGGTCCCATTGGGCTGCTGATGCCTTCCATGGGAGCCACCATCCCCTGATCCAATTGTGTGAAGAGTTAGATGGGCATATGATCTGAGAGATGGGGCCAGAACTTGGGTCCCAAATCCTCCTCGGTTTTTTTTTCTTCAATTTTGTCCCCATGCATCACCCTGACTTACCTAGCTGAGAGCCCTACCACCTGCCCTCTGGGTCTATCTTCCCTTTCAATTCTAGAGTATCCACCTGTGTTCTCCCACCTCCTAGAAGACTTCTATTTTCTGCTTTAACGTCTTCTCACCACAGCACCAATAACCTATCCCCTTCTATAACACCCCCTTACCCCTCCCCCCCAAAAAAAGGTCCTTGTGGCTTCTCCCTTCGTGATTGGCATCTTATTAATGAAGAGGAGCTGGTGTCTCTCATTACAGTTACAGTGAGTGAAAGCACCTCAGAACTAATTTAGTTGCTCTCACTAGGGAAGACACTTTCTTCCATCTAGAAGTTCACTTTCTTGCTGCCTGTGGCAATGAAAGAACCCGTTTTGTTTTAACATTAATAAGGTGAGAGAATAGAGAATTTCCAAAAGAAATTAAGAAAGGCAAGAGGGTAGATGTCGGCCTCTGAAAGGTTCCCAAATGCAGGCCCAGTGTTGGATTCAAATGAGGGATGCTCCCTGCAGCAAAAACAGGAACAGCTGGAAATAAAAGCCCAACAGGCCAAGGAGAAAGCCAGCTAAGAAAAGGGGGTATGGCAGAAAGACCTCTGGACTGAGAGTCAGGAGATCTGGGTTCTAGTCTCAGTTATGCTAGTAACTGGCTACATGACCTCGGGCCAATTTCTTAATCTCTCAGGACTTCAGATTTTTCATCTTTAAAATGAGGGGCCTGGATGACATGATCCCGAAGGTACCTTCCAGCTCTAAAATGCTATTATTTTATTAATGTAGAAAGGGACTGTTGTAACTTTTTTTTTTCCTGTTTGGGGTGAGGGTCATTTTTTTTTCTTCTTTCCTTTCCTTTTTTTTTTTTTTAAACTGTGGCAACAAATTACAAATTCCTCCAGAATTAAAGAGCATGGAATGGAAATTATTTGGCTTCTCGAGCTGAAAAGGTCAACTAGATTCAGAAACGTACTTCATGCTTCTTACTGTCTGAGTAGAAACCTAATTACAGATCATACTTCATTGGCTAAAAGGGATCAAACTTATCAGAGCTGTTATCTGAATATGTGTTTTTTAAAAAATTACTCTGAGTTACTAATTCATTTATCTTTTTTACTTACAGGAAATTCCACTCATTGATAAAGCTCTGCTTTGACACTCTTCCTGCCATAAAATACCTTTATTTCCATAGACATAACTTTATGACCATATCCCTTTCATCATGTTTTACTTAAAATACCTTGTCATTTGGGAAACCATAAAAAAGGGCATCTTAAAAAAATGTGTTCATCATTTAGCTTGAGATGGCATCAGGGCATGTAATGATTTGATTCTCTCTGAGCAGCTTTTAAAAAATGAGGATGAGACAGCCTTGAGCTGATATTAAAACAAGGCAGGATTTTCTCTTCCCTGGATCTGCATGATTCAACACTGAGTGACATCATTTGGAAAAGGAATGCTGTAACCTAAAGGTAGGCTTTGGGATCATATAGCATTTAAATCCCCGAAATGGAATCAAATGGGTTTTTATGGGGAATCAGTGAAGGAAGGACAGAAAAGGACTTCCATGATACATTGGACACATCTATTTTCTTTCTCTTTCTGTGATGGCATCAAATGTGTGAGTGCAGCAAGCTAGAACAATGCAATACTTTTGTTTCCTGTATTTAAAATTCTGCTTTTCGAATTGATTTTACCTATCAGAAATAATAATAATAACAACAACAACAAAAAAGGCAAGCAGCGTGGTGTGGCATAGGATTTAATTTGATTTGACTTTTATCATTTAGACTGGGTCTTCTGTCTCCTGTCTTGCCTAGGCTAGAAATGAAGGGCTACTACAGGCCAGTGCACTGTGATTGGAATGGAAGCTTTGACCTGCTCTGTTTCTGACTTGGACCAAATTTTCCCTTTCTTAGGCAATTGGGTGACCCTTTGCTAGGGGCAGAGGAAGAGGAAGGGCTCATCATATTAATGCAAACGGCGCAATCACACCCAATCAGCTTAGCCCACTGTGTCTGAGGAGACTGGAGCTCAAGACATCCACTAGACTCCCCCTCACCAATAACTAGGATTGCAGTCATTCCCCACCACACCCAGTAAATTCAGGATTTTAAATATAGGGACCTGGATTTGAATTCTAGTTTTATCACTTACCTGTTTAACCTTAGGCAAGTCACTTAATCATTCTAGGTCTCAGTTTCCTTATTTGTAAAATGGGGGAGGGTGTTAGTCTAGATAAAAGGTTATTAACTTGATGTCAGTGAACTTTAAAAAAAAACTTTTTCATCAAAACTAGTTTCTTTGTCACTCTATGCATTTTAGTGTATGCATTTAAAAACCAATATTCTGAGAACAGGGTGATAAGCTTCACTAAGCTACCAAATGGGTTTAGATGACTTCTGTGGGCTTGGATGAGATTCCAGTTGTAAACTTTGATTGTCAAGTTGAAATGCACCAACTATATCTTTTGGAGGTTCTTGGACCTCCCCAGAACTAAAGTCTTATTTCTTTTCTCTAGAAAGGAGCATATTCATCTACTTATTCTTATTTTAAGTCTCTTAAGGCTATTGACAGCTTTTTCCCCTCCCTGCAACTTTTGAATTAAATGAAGGCTAATTCCATCAGTCTTGGTGAGGTTTTGTGAGCCCTAGGTTGGTTGATAGATAAATCTACACTCTCTTGTTAAAACTAGGCTTATATTTTTGCTGCAAAAGGAGCTGTGAAGATTTCTACCCATTAAACTCTCATCCCATAAATTTTCACAGCTTCCCTTAGTTTGCAGGGATATGTGGCCCTCCTTTAAAAATAAAGAATGGTAAACATATACAAAGGGATGAAACATTGGTAGAATGATGAATAAATCCAAAGTTTTCTGACTTCCTTCCCAATGCTTCATTAATACTACCAACTTCATTTTCATCTTTGACTTAGTCCTGACCATCCCTGGGATATAAACCAAGCCCTTAAGACACTGGCGTTTTACTCATGGGTAGAGAGAATTAAAAAAAAAAAACTATAGAAGAAAGAGACCAGAGTCTAATTTCTAGGCCATACTCCCCTTCTTAAAAAAGAATTTGCCTGCAGTGTCTATAATTTAGACAGTCTTAATGAATGATTTCTAAATTATTTATTACTCAAAGACAGTCCTAAATATCCCTCCCTGAAAGATCACAAAATATTTGGGCATAAGTCAGGTAGTTCAAGCATTTGGCCCTTTTGACTGGGTTTGTTGTTTAAAAACAGTCGTGATCTGTGAATAAATTTCCTTCTCTCCTTCCTTATTTCAAAGTTTGTGCTGTGTGCATGTAAGACCCATTTGGGATGGTAGAAAAGTGTCTTAGCCACATTAATTGCTCTTTTGCACACTTCCAACTGAATCAACTATTCCCAAATTAGTTGAAAATTAGACACCGCTGGAATATACAAACTGGATCCATGAGCAAGAATGCATTGAAGTATCTTAGCATCCTTTCAGAGAGCTTTCTGCTGCCAAGCCAAAACACCCAGACGGGTAGACTGCTGTGAAATATGTAGGCGATGCCTGCTGACTGATTTTCAGATGACGAGGAGGTATTTGAAAGCATCAAAGGGCCCCGTATAGATATGTGTACATTAAACCTTGCCTCTGTGATCTCTGCACTTGACTATTGTAACTCACTGTTTAATGGATTGACAATCTCTGCCCTTCACCGATTTAACACCTTTTCAAGGAGCTGCTGCCTTCACACAGGCTTCTTGCTGGGGCCGAGTTTCAAAAGTTTCCATTCCCAGGTCTGTGATGTTGCTTTGGTCACAGTTTGAGTTATTCAGTTTGGGCCTTCTTTCTTATGGGCCTGTTTCTGCCTGTTTTATGCTGATGTTTGGATGTGGCTATTATTTGTTCCGACCTATAAAGCACTTCAATCAACAAATATTTGCCAAGTGCTGATGGTGAATCACCCTGTGATTGATGATTTAAAAAAAAAAAGTGGAAAATGTGGCCCTTGTCCTCAAGAAACTTACAGTCTACTTGGTGAAATATGACAGAGAAGCTGGCAGATATATCCAATAATGCAAAGCAGCTTATGTGTATATATGCACACATACTTGAGAGGCCTGGGAGGTGAGGGATCTCCTTCCTTCAGGAGGAGAAATGGGGTTAGGATGGCTAAAAATAAATTTGATTCTCAAATGACTTTATTCTGGATTTCTTCTTGGATACAAGCACAAAAATCCTCATTTTCTTTCTATTCTCAGTACTTAAAGATGTTTCTTTACTTGTGCTCCAGGTGCCAGGTAGTTGACTATTACTACCTACTTTGGAATGCGCCAACAAGTGCGACACCTTTAAGTTTTTTTGGGAAAATCACTAATGTGTTGTGAATTGAACAGGTAATGAGGGTGTGCTCAATCCTGACATATATGTGCTGCTGAATAGTTATGATCCTTCAAGTCAATAAAGAAGACACCAATCAGATCAAGGGTCTATGCAAATCCCACAAAGGATTTGAGTGTTTCCCAGATGCAGGCTGAACATACATTTCACCTGGGATGCAGGAATCTCTGAATATCAACTGATTGGTATGCATCTAAATTGCTTACTGGGCTTGAGGTAGGCCTCCCTTATTATGCACACCCCTCCCTACAACATTTTTACAATTTCAAACTAGGTGTTCCCCTCATCTAACAGCTCTGGCCTCACTTATCTTTGGAATATGGAGTAGAATTTGGTCATTTTAGGGAAAACCAGCTAGCTTCACATATGAATAGTCTGTAAAATTGTGAGAAATAGAAGTGGACTGCTTATCTGATGAAACGTATTGAGGGTTTTTTTTATTCCTACTAACAAACATAACATTTAGGTCATTGGGAGCAAGTGCTTTGCTTTTTTTTTTTTAAGGGATGGGGTTTACTTAATATATGAGGTTGAGAAATACTTGTTATCAAGAAATTATAGGAAGACTGGGGCAGAGGACCTAGGGCACTGGGATGTTTTTAGAATGTTCTCATGGAATGTTTTCATTGACCCCCAAATGAACACTGAATGTGACTTCTATAGGATGGATTTTTCCAAAAATTGTAGTCCCCGAAAAGGCAACAGACATCAAAACTAAGCAATTTCCGGATAAATTCATCAGCTATGTCCAATTTTAGAAAACATTTCTCCTAGTGTGGAGAAAAAATGATGGGGAACAGTTCCCTTTCTTAAATCTCAACCATTAGCCCTAGGAAATCAGACACAAGGGGAAATTAACCTCCACAATAAATGCTTATTAGGAAAAAAAATGCCCTTCCTTTCAGCTGGAACAAAAGCAAAGCTCAACTTGCTATTTCCTGAGATAACTGTTTTGATAATTCTGTTGAAAATGTTTGAAGGAGAAAAAGTTTTTTTTTTACCCCCCTTTTACTACTTCTATGTAATCTTGAGTCCTTGGTCACAAGAACTCCCATTTGTAACACACCAGGGCCAGGCTCTCAGAAGGGCTTATGGGATCAGAGACCCATAATATCTTGATTGAATTGAAAAATGAAATTCAAAACACAATTCAAAAATCCATTAAGTTGAACAATGTGAGCTGACATCTGTACCTGTAAGCCAAGATAATTATGAAGCCGCTATACAAATTTAGTTATGACTTAGGTGATAATATTGGACTAACAGAATGAAATGAGTTCTTGAATGTTCTAGCTGCCCGGGGACCAAAGGTCAGTCAGCTCTTGGTAGTCCTGTTTCTATAGTCATTTTGGCAGTAGGCTGGTGAAATTTCTTAACTACAATGCAGTGTACTTGATTCTTCAATACTGTTTCCATTTGGTACCTCGTTCAGAAATGTAACCTGGTCCATTTTATAGAAAATTCAATTCCCTCGATTTCTTCCTGGGACTCTTTACCTGAGCTGTCTTTTGATCCTTCTTGTTCTTTCTTCCGCCCTCTAATGATTTACCACCCACTGTATTCCTTAAATTTTTCTCCACCCTGTTTCCTACCCTCTTGCATTTTTCTTGCTCCTTTCATTTTTCCTGTGTATGCTGACTCCCTAGTTCCTCTTCTACTAAATTATGCTCTATTATTTCCACAGCCTGAAGAACTCACAGCTGAAGCATTATTTCTAACCTTATTTTGTATTCCTAGCATGTGCTATAACCTGTTTTGAGTTTTATTTGCAGCCAAGATGCTGACACAGCTCCAATTTTGTTTTCATATTTTGATTGGGTAGGAGTGTTCGTTACTGTGGGTACCAGGGAAAGGGGAAAAAAGTCATTTTTTTAAAAAGGCACATTTATACCTTCATTAAAGAGCTCTTTGTCTCTGAATGGATCATATTTAAATTTTTAAAATTATATATGCTCCCAAATGTTATTACTTCTTTTCTTGGAAAAAAGGGTTTTGGTAGAGATTATAGCATGCTAGCATTATTTCCCTTATTATGTTCCTAATATAATTTCTACACTTTTAAATTTTATATCTTCTACCATATTTCTTTACTGACCCACAATCATATGTTAAGTAGAGATACATGGCATCAGGGCTCTTGATAAGAAATAATCTTGTCAGAGTCAGTTTCAGATCTTAAAGAATCTCTATAGGCATTAATATAATCCTGCTTGTGGCATCAGTTTAGGGGGCATGCCATGGACATACCTTGAAATGAAGCACTTTTAATAGGCCTGCTTGCTTTTCTCTGTGCATTGGAAGAAACACCACATTTCATTTGCTTGACCTTTACACACGCTGGCCTCTCTCCCTTCAGGTTTCTGCCTCTTGAAATCCCTCATTTCACTTCAAGATTCCTCTCCAACTCAAATCCCCTCCTTAGTGGTAAACTGCTCCCCAAGAAATTACCTTGTATCTAATTTGTAAATATTTTTTTCTTCTCCTTTGTATCCCCAGTGCCTAAGGGGAGGGTGAATTTATAATTCACCTGGGCCAGGTGTTAAGAAGGGTTATTGGATTAGAGACTTATAATGTCTTGATTGAGTTGAAAAATGAAATGCAAAACAATTCAAAAAATCCATTAGAGTAAAAACATATAGTACATGTTTAGTAAGGGTGTGTTTGATTGATCTGAATTGAATTTAAACTCCCTTATGTGGGGGAGGAAGGATGGAACAGGAGAAACCTACTTTGTAGTCTATTCTATTCTAATGAATGGCATCACTGAAGGGTTCCAAGGTAGTTACAAACTTCTTATTGAACTTAGGTTAAACCAAAATCTACTTTGTGGGGAAATAATAACCCATCTAAGACACTATCTTCAGTATATCATCCTTCTCTTCAAAAAGGCCAATGGTTCCTCATTGCTTACAAAACAAGTACAAATTCTCATCCCTTCACAACCTGATCCCCATCTGCTTTAGAGCTTTTCTCTCATTATTCCTCAATTCAAAACCTTTGTGCAGTCAGACTCCTCTACTCATCATCTTATATGTTGGCTCATACCCTATCCTGGCTTAGAATGTCCCCCTCCTCCTTTCCCTGTCTACAATACCTCAACTTATCTGCATCCTCTATAATCTTCAAGGCAGAGATCAAATGCTATCTCCATTGTGAAGCCTTCTCTATTTCCATCAATGATAATCGTATTTAATGTTGGTCCAACATAGTTTTGAGAACTTCATAAAACACCTAGACAAAGGGTTTTTTCCCCAATTTCTGTCAGCCTTACCTCACCTGATTCAATTTAACAAACATTTCTGAAGTGCCTTCTATGTGTAAAGATTGAGCTAGGCACCAGGGATACAAAAACAAAGATGAAATAGTCCCTGCCTTCAAAAGGCTTATACTCTACTGGAAACTTGCATTTTATTCCACTAAGATTATAAAATCTTTGAGAGCTGGGAATCATATCTTACACTTCCAAAGACTAACATAACACCTCCATTGGAGCAAGTACCTGGTAAAAGCTGCATTGCTTGAGTTAAAATCTTGTTACCTATATTCACAGAAGGTAGTATATTGTTTGAATCATGTATTCACGATGCCTGTGTCCTCTGTCCCAAATCACTTAATTATCTTTACATATTTAATACAAAGAGAAATAATGTGGCATAGTGTATATAGAGGGTTTGTTTTCAAATCTAGGAAGAAGTAGGTTCAAGTCCTGACCCTAACACATGCTGAGACCTTGAGAAAATCATTTATCCTCTCAGTATTCCAGGAAACTCTCTAAGATAATAAGTTGCCTAGGAAGAGCCAACTAGCATTGGTAGAGGGAGTTTCCCTACCTGGGAATTCCTTATAACCTATTTAATGCAAGTCACAATGTTCTCATGAAATGTGAACCAATGTGCCTGCACACATTCATGGACACAGTATGTTTTAAACCATAACAAATGGATTCACTTCACTTGATGCTCCTTTTAGTTATAACAACACAATCTAAAACAGAAATTTATTTGGAATCAAATAACACGAGCAGGAGAAAAACTCTCAAGGATTCTGTTGTTTTTCAAGAGAACGACAGGGCCTGGGTTCCTGCAAAACCCTGAAAACAGAGCTGTAAAGAAGGAGAGACAAAACTAGAAAAGGCCTTATTCTTTCTTTACTTGAATTATCATCACACCAATGCCTTGGAAAGAGAAATATCCTGTCTCCATTGAGTCAAGAGAATCCACGGCAATGGTTGAGCCTTACTGGTTAGGCGCACACACTCAAAAAAGGCAATTCACAGAACAAAAAAGAAAACAAAACTAGATGTCCTGGTTTGGACTTCCTCTGAAGGAAATTTGAAAATGCATTTCTTTCATCGGACCTATTTGCTGTTGCCTGGTTCCTCCTAAATCTCCAATTTTATGTTTACCAAAATGCTACATTCACATATCTCCAATTAAGCCCTGAATTACTAAGATATGAGACTTTATTTTAACTGTAGGTTCGTTTTTGTTTCTCCTCCTAAATTTCCCAGTACTTCTTACTGTGGGGGCTGAGGAGTCACTGAACAGGCTGCATTATGATTTTCCACTCTCCCTACTTCTTTTATTGAAATGGACAGCCCAAACCTAGAAGAGAACTCTATTTTGTAGTCTCAGGGATACTCTCCTAGCAGGTCAATTGAACTTGTAGATTGGATGGATTAAACATGCTAGTATAAATGTTAATTCTTCACATTTTATTAGGAGGTATGGAAGCAGCAGGTTGGTGGGGCTTATTAAGTATCCGTATTAACCCTAAGATTACAGAATGATACTCTTGGTATACTCAGTACTGACTTTATTATTAATAGGAATTTTCTTTTAGAACTTTTATTTCACTGTATCACATTATTTCTAGGTATTTGTGGGGGGGAAGACAAATTAGAGGAAGAAACTCTCACACTTAGTAAAGATACAAATAGTTTTTATAAAAATTGAGTTGTAGAGAAGACTTTAGAGATGTATCTACTGCAACAGAAATGAAAACTGATATTCAGAGACATTACGAAGGTCACATAACTATTTTAGTAGCAAGGAAAAGCATAGCTTTTAACCAAGTTAATGGATCAGACATACTCAGAAGCCAAAAAAGACAGCCCAAATGTATACCTGAGAGGTGGTATGGTATGGTAGAAACAGTATTGGATTTGGAATAAGGATACTGAAGGTTCAAAGACCAGTTTTGTCCCTTACTAGCTTTGTAACCATGGATAAGTCACTTAATTCAGCCTATAAACTGGGGATAATATTTGCACTATCTTGTTGTAAGGATCAAGTGTGAAAATGTATGAGAAAACATTTTGTGGTTGTAAAACACTTCTTAAGCATGTTGGAGGTAGCATGGCTTAGTTAATTGAGAGCCAAACTTGAAACCTGAAAGACTCGGGTTTAAATTCTACCTCTGGCCTATAGTGGCTGTATGACCCTGCATGAATCATTTAACCTCTCATGCTCTAGGCACTCCTTAATCTTTTATACGTCATAGAGCTCTTGGCAATTTGGTGAGGCCTATGGATCTCTTGTTAAGACGCTTTTAAATTCATAAAATTTTTAAAAATAGGACTACAAAGGAAATCAATGATATTGAAATATAGTTATCAAAATCAAATTAATGAGGCCCCTGAAATCTATTAATAAAAATCCCTGTTAACATTACAAGTTTCAGAGAAGTTTCCAACATGAATTGGGATATGGAGTTTTCTCACCAGGGAGTCCTCCATAAGAATGAAATCACAAGACCAGGTCCTATCTCCATCCATATATAAACACAGAGAGGCGGTCATAGAATAGTGAATAGAGTTACTGTGAAGCCTTGCAGTCAAGAAGAACTGGATTCAAATTCTACCCCTGACAGATTGTGTTATCGTGGACAAATCACTTAACCCTCACTGCTTCAGGAAACTTTCCAAGATTATTATTTACAGATGAGTCATTCATCTGCATTGACAGAGGCAAGCTTCCCTCACCAATGCAATCCCAAATCTAAATATGCTCTGTGTTTTGTCAATTACATGTATGAATATACCATTATGGTTTTAAAATGGCAAATTCATATCTTAGCCGAGAAAAATATAGGTTAAAAATATGGGGAACTTTCTGCTATGATAAAATAACGCAAACACCCATAGCAGCTGGTACATCATCTTCCCTGGAAAAAAAATTAAGATAGGTTTCTTTCTCTGCCACTTGCTTATAAGCTGCATGAGTACTAGGGGCATATACTCTTACTTTTTTTTTTCTTATCTCTAGTTATATCTAAGATAATGGTGAGGACATAGATCATGCCCAATAGATTACGCTGCTGGATTGCTAATAAACAGTTATTTCTTGGGGTGAGTGGGAGGTCTTCTTTCTACTGGATTCAAGTTTCCAATGACTTTCAAGTTGCTGCACACATACTTGGGAAGACGTGTATTAGAAATGCTCGGAAGCAACATGGAGTTCACTGAAGTCGCAGTATCTCCTAACTGGTCTCTCTGCTTCCCATCTCTTCCCTCTCCAATCCATCTTCCACAGCTGCTAACTTGGTCTTCCTATCACAAAGATTTGCTGACTGGGTCACTTCTTTCCTGTAGCCTTTAGAAGGAAACACTCACTCCTGTCTGTAGTATTTAAAGCCTTTCATTCACAATCTGGCAGTAACCTACCAATCTGGCTGTGACCCATTTTGCCCTGCTGATGTCAGGTTACATACTGGCTAAAGTGGGCTACTTGCTGTTCCACGTACGCGACACTTTCTCATTTCTGTGTCTTTGCATAGGTTGTACCCCCCTACCAGGAATGCTCTTCTTCCTCACTTCTGCCTCTTAGCATTGCTGGCTCTCTTCAAGGTTCGTTCAGCTCAATAATCACCTCCTATAGGAGGGCTTCATTGACCCCTTTGGTTGCTAGGGCTCTCACCCCACCAAATGACTTTGTATTTACTTTGTGTACCTCCAGTTTTTGTATATATTTAGTTATCTGGGTGTATATTGGTTCTCTCACATATAATTTAAGATCCTTGTGTTTTTGTTTTTGTTTTTTTTAACTCCTTTGTATTCCCAGTAGGGTCAGAATGTACTGGGACTGCAGTATGTTCTGTGTATGTACTGGCATATAGCACCAGTCCCTGGCACACAGCAAGAACTTAATAAATGCTGGGCGAATGAATGAATGAATGGATGCGTTTTGGCCTTCTTTAAATGCAGTGTAAAATTTTCTTTTCATCAGACCAGCGTGTCATTGATATGCTCTGGTTCATCAGCCTCCCAACTAAATCCCAAAATTCATCCTCAACAATCAATTAATCAACACTAAAATGTCTCCAATTAAACTCGAGATTAACATGTGCTGAGACTTCCTTTTAACTGCAGATTAAGATTAGCTTCCCTCTCTTCCTGAGCTTTTCCAGTGCTTGCTTAGCCTACTGCTAGGACTACAGTGAATCACTTGGATTTGAGCCTGAGGTGAAGGATTATCAGACCTTAATGGACTTCAGTGCTGATGCTCTCAGCCTAGCCAGTAAAAGGCACTATTGGGGATGATTTTTTTTTTCTTAGGGATGATTGCTAGATACTGCAGTAAGGCACTGACCCTTGTCCTACTCAACAGGGATGCTGTGCTCTTACTATTACTGATGGAGACTGATTCCATAAGACTCATGGGTATAAGAGATGCCTTGTAGTCTCATATGTGGTATAGCTTTGCTCAGCAGTCTCAGCTTAATAATCCTTCCTGGGATACTCCTTGTACATCTAGGGTTAATTCCTGGGCATGAGAAAGTGACATTTTAATGAGAGAAGAGTTCAACTAGGCAGCTTAAGGGATAGCACTCTGAAAGACCTGAGTTCAAATCCTGCCTCAGACACTTTAGAGTTGAGGTAACCTGCAAAAGGGTCTGTCTTAGTTTATTTATCTGTGAAATGGGTATAATAATAGTATCTGCCTGATTCTGTGGTTCTAAAGATTAAATGAAACTAAATGCTTTGCTACTGGTGTTATACAAATGCTAACTATTGCTATTATTGCCCCATTTCCCATCATCCCTATCACAAGTTATCCTTAAAAGCCAGTCTCAGCGGCAGCCAGAAGCCTCCATTATGCCTACGTCAGGGGAAATGTATCTCAGTCCTGACTTTTCTGTACACTATGCTAAAACCTTGAGAAACCACCACACTTGTCACTAGTGTCAAAGAGGAAAGATGATTATTGTCATTATTTTTATGGGATAAAGGCAATTTGTGATCTCCCATTCCCAGAATTCTCAGTTCCCTCTAGGGACTTCCCTCTTCACCGGTGTCTTCTCTGGCTTCTGTTGGAGCAGAGCTCAGGTACCACCTGATCCCAACAGTTAATAGTTCTCTCTCTGTGTCTCTCTGTTTCTTAATCTCTCTCTCTCTCTCTCTCTGTGTCTCTCTGTCTGTCTCTTTCCCTCTCCCCTTATTGGTAGCCTTGTGGTACCCCCTCCCCCCCAGGAGACACTAAGTCCTTTGAAGGTAGGGATTGTATTGTTTTCCTGTTTATATCCTCATTGTCCTCCAGTACTAATAACCACAACTTACCCATTCCTGACCCAATTATGGAGTATTTAGGGATCCAATGAGTGATTTTTGTACCCCTAGGGCCCAACCCAAGGCCTGGAGCATAGTATGAGCTTAATAAATGTTGGGTCAATTGAGACCAGAAGAGCAAAAAAGCACAGGGGAAAAAACAAACAAACAAACCTTTTCTTCCTTTAATTCAGATTATAACCATGTTCCCCTAGGTTAGTTACAAAACTGCTGTTGATCTTAAGTGGGGGCCTGAATATTTAGGGAAAGAGAATCAATTACTCCTTTTTTATTTTGTATACATTTCCTCAGATTCCCTTCCTCACTATCGACTTCTATCAGGTTAATATTATCTGAACCCATGCTGCCGTGGACTGAGTTCCTATTCAAGTGTTAACCAATCTCTCCAACATTTTATAGGTTTCTAGATCCTAGATTCAGCGGCTACCATAGTACTATGGACAAAGCAGGCATTCAATGAGTGTTGAATCATGTGCCCACTGTAATTTCTATCGCCATATTATTTCTTACATCGTTTCACCTCCTTTCTTTTCTAAACCCCCCTCCCCGAAGGGGCTTCTTGGTTTTGCCTTCATTGTTAATAGTAACATGAATCTGTACTGATGGGATTTCCAGATTATTCTGGTCTATGCTGTATAAGATGAGACTTCCCACTGAGCCCCCAGTGGCACTGTTAGTACACTTTAACTTGATGGGACTGACTTATCTAATGGGATTCTCTCTTCAGTTGTTTGACTATGTTAATGTTGCTAGAAGAAAAAATGGCTTTTCCTATACGTAAGCTGTTTCCAAATTTGCGTAGGGGTTCTTCTTAACAGATTTGCAGTTTTCTTCCTATGGAGATATCACAATTACATGTTCTTTTTTTCCCCTTATAAAAACTAATATCATGCTAGGCGCCCCATCAGGAATACTTAGACAGATTTAACTCCCATAAAAATCAGTCTTGAACATTTCTAATCTAGGTTTTAGGACCTCCTTTCCTCTCTTTCTTTTTACCCCACCTCCACCTCTTCTCTCTGCTCCCCTTCCTCCTCCAACACATCGATGCCTACCTAGAAACAGATCAGAGCCAATCTATTCCCTAGAGGGAAACAATGGTCTCTTTTCCTATTAATGAACGGTATGTTGTGGCAGATTCATGTAGGGTTTAATTTAATAAACACAGAAAGATGAATATGCTTCTGGGATATTAAACCTCTTTGGGTCTGAAATTAGTGACAAGGAAGAAAAGCAGCACTTGGCTGAATCTTGTGAAGCTGCCCACCCTCTTGCAGCTGGGTTCTTGGTAGTAATCTGATAAAGTATGGGCTTGGGGCCATTTTAATCCTTTTATTTAATCTCTGCTGTTTGACCCTGTGTGCCCTGGAAGCGGTCAGATCTACAGTCCTCATCTTTCCTTCAGCACTGCCTTCATCTGGGCTGCCTCATCTTCCTCTACTTTACCTCCCTAATTCTCTCAGGCTTGCCCCTTCCTGCCTCAATCCCTGCCTCTAGCTCTGCGCAGATCCCAAGTTGGTGCTTCTAGTAGAAACATAGACAATAGGACTGAACAGGAGAATTTTGTGATCCTCAGGTATGGTTGATATTACATGTAGTAAACACTGGCAAATAATTATTGCTTTAATTCAATGTTTAAAGCAGAATTCATTATCCACCCCCCAACCCACTTCTCATCCAGATTTCTCTACTTCTGTGGAGTGTACCCAAATCCTTCCAGTCATCCCAGTTTTCAACCTCAGTTTCATTTTTTTTCCTCACTCTCATTCCACATTTCCGATCCATTGCCAAATCTTTTTTTTAACCACCATACCAACTGCATATCCCATTCTCTCCACTCCTTCAGCTACCACTCTAATTCAGTCCCTTATCACCTCTTTTTTTTTTGTTTTTGTTTTTGTTTTTTTTTGCTAGGCAGTGGGGTTAAGTGACTTGCCCAGGGTCACACAGCTAGTAAGTGTTATGTGTCTGAGGCAGGATTTGAACTCAGGTCCTCCTGAATCCAGGGCCGGTGCTCTATCCACTGTGCCACCTAGCTGCCCCCCCATCACCTCTTGCCTTAGATTGCTGCAACAGTTTCTTAATCGACCTCCCTGCCTCAAGCCTCTTCCCTGTCCAATCCATTTTATATATAGCCACCAAAGGGATTTTCCTAAATTTCAGGTCTAACTGTATAAAACCTCTCCCTCTTCCCAGCAACATTCAACAAACTCCACTGGCCCTGTTAACTCCTAGGGGCAAATAAAAACTCTTCTTTTTAGCATTTAAAATTCCTTACAAACTTGCCCCATCCTACCTTTCCAGCCTTACACATCTCTCCCTTTCATGCTCTCTGTGGTCCATACAAATTGGCCTTCTGGCTGGTTCCTCACACTGACATTCTATCTCTGCTCCTCCTTCATTTATACTTGTTTCAAATGCCTGGAATGCTTTCTCCTTTCCCCGGTACCCTGTAGAATCCCTTATTTCCTTCAACACTCAAGTCAAAGAGTGTAGTCTACACAAAATCCTTCCTAATTCCCCCTTCCCAAACTTCTCAGCATTTATTTTCAATATATTTATATGTCTACCTGCTATTTCCATCAATAGAATGTAAGCTGTTTAAGGACAGGAACTGTTTCACTTTTATTTTTGTATTCCAGTATGAAAAAGGCATGCTTAGTTAGATACTGGAATTGGGTCTTGGCTCAAAATGTTTACCTTACTCACCTTGCCATACTGTTTACCCCACACTGCTCACTCCTTTGAATTAAATCAACAAATATTTTGCTAGGGAACTGGGGGAAAGAAAGATAAATAGGACATGGGCCCTGCCTTCAAGGAACTTATAATTGACTAGGGGTGATACTATGCACATATAAATTTGATACAAGTTAAAATAAAAATACACAGAAGAAGTCCATGTGATGCGCTATGAATTGAAGAAGAGATTACAATGAGCTGGAAGATAAGCAACTTTTCCATGCATTTGAAGTGGGTTTTAAAGGATGGGTACAAGATTAAGGATCCCAGTGAAATTACAAATGCCTTATGAAAACAATAGCAAGTTGGGCTATTATAAGCCACTGATATCTCAATTTGGTTTTATTTACCGTATTTTCTAATGGGCTATTCAGGAAGGCCTTAAAGGAGTGGGCCAAAAACAATCAAACAAAAGAGGCAGGTTTTGATGGAGCCAGAAGAAGTCAGGTAAGACCCAGATCACTGGCGGCTGTCTAGGAGAGAAGGTACAATGGGTGCCTTGGGAGGCTAGGCAGAAGCACTACAGCACTGGGTACCTGGACAAGATCAGCAAAAATAATAGAGGCTACCAAAGAGGGGAAAAAAGTAAGAAAGCAAAGTTGAATTTTCCTGACTTATTTTATCTGAGGCCAGACCTTGATTAGACCTACTTGTGCCCAAATACCAAGTTCATGATTTCCCCTGTTTGTCTTCTGACAGTGTTATCACAAATTTGAAATATATCTGCTCCTTAATTCACTTTTTACCATGCACACAAAACTGAATTGGGCTTTACCAGAAGTACCAGCATGGCCAGAAAGACAAGTGGATACTTTGCCATTAGGTAATAGTTGGTAATGCCAATAGACAACATGGCTCTGGAGCTGATTTTAGGGGGAAAAGGGGAGGGGAGGAGAACCTAATGGGTTATCTAATATTTCCTAATCAGATCTATTCCCAAATAGCATAGTGAAATGCTGAAGTACTCAGCACCACACAGTCTATTGGCATGGAATTTGAAGCTCAGGAGAAAACACAGATGATATGGTATTCATGAAATGGGAGACAATAAAGCATAATAGAAAGTAAACACTTCAGAGCAGGAGTCCAGACACCTGATTTCTGGTCCCATCTTAAGCGGCTGTGTACATTTGGGCAAGTGGCTTCCCCTCTCCAGATCTCAGTTTTTATCATTTGTAAAATAAGAAGATGAACTAAATGGCCTATTGTTTTTTTCTGGACATGTGATTCCACTTGTATAGGGAGCTTGGTGATCAGGACCTTCCCTCCCCACCAAACACATGCTTCAGGAGAGAGGAAACTGTTTTGCAATTTACAATCCTGGCTGGGGCTGGGGCTCTGAGAGATGGTGACTTGTCCTGGGTCACTCAATCAGTATGTGTCAGATATAGCACTTGAACTCAGATCTCCCTGCTTCCCAGGCCTGCCTTTTAGCTAGTTCACGTGTATAAAGTGCTTAAGAGATGTTATCTCATTAGATTCTTACAATAATGTTGTGGGGTAGGTGCTGTTATTTTCCTCATTTTTTTTTTAAACAGATGAGGAATGCTGAGAGAACTCAAGAGATTTAATCAGAGTCCATCCCACAGCTAGGCAGGATTCAAACTTAGATCTGCCTGACTCCAAGCTCTCTCTTTTAGATGATTTACACAAGAGTTAAAATTCTATTCCCTAATTTTTGGTGGTATGTATGAAGGAAATCAGGTATATACACCTATGAGGCTTCTCCACCTATTGAGATATTCAGGTTGAAGGAATTAATGTAGTTGACTCCTCATCCAGCAGAGAATATTGAAAGATGAAAGTCTTTTGCTAAGTGCATCAGAATGGAGGTACTCTCCTCTAATCACCATTCTGAATTCAGGAGAATCAAACTACAATCTCTGGCGCTTAAGGGGATAAGAACATACCAACAGCTGCCTCAGCTGTTGAGCCTCCAAACAAGGAGGGAGCATGGGACCATAGAAAGGAGTCAGATTGGCAGTCAAAAACTTGGGTTCAAATTCTTGCTCTGATGCTTTCTTTCTATGTGACCTTGGGTAAATCACTTGGCCTCAGTTTCCTCATCTATAAAATGAGGAGGTTGAACTAGGTGATCTTAATGGGTTTCTTTCAGCTCTAAATCTATGATTCTAAAAGACAGATTTGTTTTTTTTTTAATTTTAAATGATCTAAACGGCAGTACGGCATTACAAATGGGTCAAACCACCGAACGGAAGCACACCTGGAGTATCTCCCCCCTCTCACTGAATCCTTGAATATTGAATCTTGAATAAGAAATTGACATGCCCTTTAATCCAATAGTCAATATCAGGCTCTATTGGGTAGACTATTGATTTAATACTCAAGCGTAGCCTCCAGCAAGAAAAGTCTAACGCAAACGTGCCGTCCATGTATTGATGCGTATCACCTGTATTTGTTTCTTCAGTAAGAAACAATTATAAAGCACTTCATTTGATGGGGGCTGCCGGAGCAGGAGGATCAATGTAGTTAATACAGGTAGAGCTACATTTTCAAGGATTTTTGATCTGGCTTACCGGATCGCTAGGAACAGGCTTGTTAACTTTTGCAGGTTGCAAAGTTTCTCTAACGGGGGATTAGGCTATTGTGTTTTTTCCCACGAAAAAAAAGGGCCTTTCTCCAGATTCACATAAAAGGGTTAAACATCCCCAACACCCGAGGAGAAGCCTCTCTCTTCATTAGCTTTTCCTCTGCCACTCATTAACTTGGAGTCAAATCTAACTCCATAACAAAGCCTAATTACCTCGTTGCAGACAAGTGTCTGTATTTGGTTGTTGTGCTGCAGAGTGACAACAGGATAAATTAGCAGAGCTAGAAATTAAATCATATTAAGTATGCTTTAATGTTTCAGACACGAAGCCCTCCGCCTGGCAGTCTGCACAGCAGGCAAGGCATTACTCTCTCCATGTTTGGCTTCCCCAGGGACTGTATAAAGGCAGAATAGGGATGGAAAACCGAGTTTTCTAAAGAGAGACAGCTCCATTCAGCGAGGCCCGAGAGCCAAGAAAAAGGCTTGTCAAAGCTTTCCTCCCGAATTTGGATACCTGCTTCCTCTCTTGGAGCTCACATTGTTCTTGGCACTGAAAATGACTGCTGTCTCTCCCTATGCTGCAAGTACCCCCGTGGAAATCTTTAAAAAAGCGACACTGCTGGGTAAACGCCTTCTTCTTGTTCTCCGAGAGCTGTGTTAATTCCTCAAACTGTATTTCCATTCCCATGGGTTTGCAAACCAGGCGTTCTATTTAGAGATTCGCGTTAAAACACACCCCAAAATTTAAAGCAAAAAATAATAACAATGTATAGGGTGGGTTTTTTTTCAAGTTCAAAGAACTTTGTAAACATTAATTAATCAATTCCTCCTTCCACCCCCGATCCTTTACAACTCTGTGAGATACGAATTACTCCCATTTTATTGATGAGAAAAATTGATGTGGGGAGGGAGAATAACTCGTTCCAAGCCACAAATTGAGTTACAGTCAAGGCTGTAATGGGAATGTTGGATTCCTAGACCCTCTGATCACCTGTCCTGGTGTTTTTCTTGTTTAGATGGGTTGTCAAAGTATCTGTGTGGGAGGGAGGGGGTGTGGAGTGCTAAGGAATCTGAGCAAAACTTTCTCCCTGGTTTGGTCATAAAAGCTTCATCCAGTTCAGACCAAGGGCTCTTTCCTGAGCATTTTTTGCCTCTTGGCAATAGGGAGTGCATTCCTCTCAAACAAAGGAAAGTGACTGGGATCAAAGGCTCACCTGACAGGCCATTTAAATGGCCAAGCCTGTCAAACACACTTCTCTCTAATAAGGATCCCAGATCCACAGGCTGGTTTTATGAGCTTAGCCCTGACTGCTGAGGAAGGAATCCTCAATGAGCACAGGCTGCATCAGCAGCCCCAGAAGGCAAGGGGGATGACACTCAGGACAATTTTGGAGGGCAGAAAGGAGGATTAACAGGCCACTGAATTATGTAACTTTTCAACATAAAATCTTAAAGTTGGTATCATTCATCCACGAGCTTCTCAGAAGAACCTAGCTGGTAGGCACTTAGTGGGAAGCCAGATCTAAAAGGATTCTCTCAAGCCTTCTCTGGAAATGGAGCCAACCTTAGCTGACCTTGAAGTGACTTCTGTGCCATCAATTATATTTCATAATCCTAAATTGAATGAATCGCCATGTTTTCCCAATTTATTAAACCAACCCTGCATGCATACCCAGTTATAAGGAAACTTGCTATATAATTTATATCTATATATTTATATTTATAAGGAGGTTTGTTCTTCAATCAACAAGTCTTTATTAAATGTCTACTATGTGTCAGACACTTTTCTAGGCACTGAGGATAAGAAAAAAAACCCCTGTTTTTGTTCTGAAGGATCTTACATTTACTTGAAGGAGACAATATGGCCATTTGTATAAACATGTACAACATAAATACATTAATTCAAGATAATTGGTGGGAGTGCTAGGGGGGAAAGACACTAGTGTCTGAGAGAGTGAAGAAAAATTTCATGTAGAAGATAATTACATTGATATAAGTTTGTGACGTTTAGATTTTCTCCTTCCAAAGCAGGATTACTGGATATTTCCCAAATACCCAGTATGGTATTCGAAATATTAATGTGTATGTATATATGTATGTAATTCCCAAAGAATAGGCTCCAGAAGCAATCTTACTCATACTTCATTAAATGGACCATAGCTTTCCGTGTTTATTGGGGGTGGGGTTGGTGAGAGGTTGTCACGATGAACTGAACTGGAATCATCATCAGATTCAGAACTAGAAAGGATGTAGTCCAATACCTTTATTTTACAGATGAGGAGCCTGAGGTCAAGTGATTCACCCAAGGTCAAGTAGGGAGGAAGTATCAGAGCAAGCATTTGAACCCAGGTTTTTGTCCAAGACCACACAAATATTAAATAGTAGAGCTGGAATTCGAACCTGCATCTCATGACTCCAAATTTAATGCCTCTTTCACTGTATCTTACTGAGTTTATTTCTCCCATAAAGTCAACTTCTAGACACGCTCTCTCTGCCACCCATCACACCCTCCTCCCTTTCCTCCTCAAGGTTTCCTTTCTCAGACTGTGGGCAGAAGAATCTATTCTGTGGGAGTGAAGAATCCATGAAATCTTGTAAATATGTTATGCTACATACTACCTAGCACAAAGCGAGCAAAAGAGGCATTCCTTTAAAAAGACTTAGGTGTGGTGCCCTTCAGATTGCAGCTTCCTACAAGTAGCATTGTTCAGCTAATAACTTAGTTTTATTTGGTATTGCACAGAAGAAAACTATTTTAAGGGGGGAGGGGGAAGTAACCATTTCTTAGTTTCCATCACTACATGGAGTTGAAAAAAAAAATTTGTCAGGTTACCAGGAACTATTAGGATTCATCAGTTACTCAGGGAAACAGATAGCTAAAAATAAAGGATGACTTTGACAGACAAACACTATCCCCCACCCCACCAGAAAATAAAACAAACCCATCAAAAAGTCCAAATCAGAAGACAGCAATTGGTTAGACTGGATGCCTATGTTAACTAAATGTTCCATGCAGTAAGCAAAGAAAATGACAGTGAATTAAAGAGCTTGGAGAGTTTCCTGCTTTTGGAATTTGAGTGCCTCTTTTGTTTTTTTTCTCAAAGAACCTCAAAGTTTGGGAATCCACTCACCTTAACCGTGTATGCCCCTGTACTCTGGACAATGAAATTATTAGCAAAGCTTCCCAGGTTGCTCCCTTGAGGGGAGAAAATAAGTCTACTCGCCTCAGAGTTAGCATGCCCGTGCCCTATTTTGGTCCTTCGGAACCATTCATTTTAGTGATCGGGACAGTACAGTCCTCAGCATGTTTACCAACACTCCAAACGGCACGGAGCCCACCGCAGCCGCCTGCTTACTGAATTAAATGTAGCTGATCTGTAACCCTAAGTCATCTATTCGTCCTCTAACTGTGCTCCTCCAAGCAGCCAGTAGTACCGGCATGCGCAGGGAAGGAGAATTCATGCTTTGCTACAGTTCAGTAAGCTGAATCCCAAAGCTTCGGGTACTCTGGCTGCAGTGTCAAGTCACAGTTATATAACCCACTGAGCTGAATGCCTCCCCGGAGGGGAGAAAACGAGTGCACAAAGAAGCAAAAAAAAAAAAAAAAAAAGGCAGGAAAAAGCACGATGAGAGCAATGTTAGGAAAACAGACTTTTA
Organism: Phascolarctos cinereus; assembly: GCF_003287225.1. Lineage (NCBI taxonomy): Eukaryota > Metazoa > Chordata > Mammalia > Diprotodontia > Phascolarctidae > Phascolarctos > Phascolarctos cinereus. The sequence continues at coordinate 139,642,625 of NW_027555736.1, forward strand.
AAACTTCCAATACCTTGGGATTTTGGAGAGGTTTGTTTCCCGTTTAATGCACTAGTGTTCTTTAATCCTGGAAACCCACACGCTTCAATTTGGTCAGCTGAGGAGAAAAAAAAAAAGAGGCAAACCAATGGAGCCAGGCTTAGCTCCCCCATAAGAGGGTCCGTGTAGAGTAAAAATATGCAGTGTTGTACAATTATCTGTATTCACTGAACTGAACTCGATGACTGAGGGCATGTGAATTAAAGCATTATCACATTCAACTCAAAACCAAGGGAATTTATTGAAATTTATTGAAAGCCTGGCATGAGATACAGTAAAATGCCCTTTAGTTTCTGAACTCTCAACATGGACAAATGGAAGGAATGAAAGGCAAGTGTGGAGGATTAATGTTTTACCACAAGCTCCTTACAGCTGATCTCCAGAGACTGCAAGATGGACAAATGAGCATCACTCTATGTTCTTCTTCCCTAAGCTCCATTTGGCTGAAGAATTCTGAGCAACTAAATTTAACCGAACACATTGATGACTTTGGTCAATGCAATCCATTCCTCCGTGTGTGGGGAGTGGGGAGGTCGCTATTAACATCACACAAAATCTTAGTGGCACAGAAGAAGATAATCTGTGAGAAAGGGGGTATCTTTTTTACTTTCAAAGGGTTGTTGCATTCTGTTTTTAAGGTGACAGGGGCCTTGGGCTGGGGTTAGGGGGAGTTCACTTAACAAGTTAGTGTTTAGAAGTGGACTTCAAAGATTTGGCTTTTCTGCTCAGGAAGGGTCCTGAGTCTGGGAACAACTAATGAACCAAGAAGCCCCAACAGAAATGAAGAGTACAATGATTAGGAGCTGATGAATGCATTGTGCTTCTGAGTTTGAGAAGGGCCTAGACTGTGATTACTCTGGGGAGAAGCAGGGGAGAAGGGGGCAAGTTTGAAAATGTTAGCTTTCTGTAGAGGAGACATTCTTGGCTTGGGTAGGAATAGAGATAGACAGCTCAGCTAGGTTTAGCTCTAGGGACCCAGAAAAAAATTAGAGGCTGGGGATTTGGTCCAGGAATTTTAATTAGCTTAGGATAGTTTAGTGAGCTAGGGTACCATTTAGCCCCGGCTGACTAAAATTCTTTTCTATGCACATTTCTTAGTAGTTGCAACCCTGTTTTTTCTATTTCTGCCCACTACTCTTGTGTGTGTGTGTGTGTGTGTGTGTGTGTGTGTATGTGTGTGTATGTGTGTGTGTAATTATAAGATGATCATGTCTATAGTGCAAGAGGGGACCTTTAAGATCCTAGACCAATCCCCTCATTTTACAGATGCTCTTTCTACTGTGTCTCACTGGTGGTAGGGGTAGAAAAGGCATCCAGTTGTGGCAGTGACCAAAGAAAGAAAAATAATAATAATTAGGGACTGGGTTTATCTAACCGCTCCAGTCTTTGAATACAGGGTGCCAAACAGGTTCAGGGACCAAGAAGTTCATAGACTGAAGCCAGGGGTTAGAAGTCAGCAAGGTGTTTAGAATGAAGTAAAGGAACAAACGCTGGGCCAATGGCAGGCAGCTCTTAGATTTGCTCTGAGGAAGAGCAGGTGCCCAGGTGAAGCTGACAAAACTCAAGGCCAAGGTGCATCTCTTTCCTTCAACACGCTGCTGGCTTGGTGATCTCATCAATGTGGTGGTACTCCCTTCAATGGCCACACACCACAATCCATCCACATCTTTTCATAAGTATTCATTTAGTCTTACTCAGGGTCATCACCTGTCCCCCAATAATTGTTAAATAAGGCTTCTCAGCTTCTTGTCAGCCACCACTAACTCTTCCAACTCCACCCCCAAAGAAATAGCTCTAACTTTTTTTTAAGTAGGTAGCATATGAGATCATACCAATATTTCTCTATTCATATCCTTTGTGCAAAAGAGGGTATATTACAGGGGTAGGGAACCTGCCGCCTCAAGGCCACGTGTAGCCATCTAGGTCCTCAAATGCGGCCCTTTGACTGAATCCAAACTTCACAGAACAAATCGCCTTAATGCAAGGATTTGTCCTGTAAAACTTGGACTCAGTTAAAAGGCTGCACCCAAGGACCTAGAAGGCCACATGTGGCCTCGAGGCTGCAGGTTCCCCACTCCACAACAGAACCTAGACTGGGCAATCTGGACCTAATGCTAGAACTGCTGTCCAACCATTTCCCCAAAGGGAGCTGGAACCCTCCAAGGCCAAGATCCTTTTCCTCTTGGAGTCTCCACCTTCCCTGGCCCAACATCTGTTGTAGGCCTCCCCAGAATGAGCCCTCACCTCATCACCATCAGATCCAATAGGAGTAGCTGCTGCAGAATCATCCAGATCCCGCTTTCTCTCCCCCATCCCTCTACCACCCTGTAATATTTACTTCCCTCTGTTGATTATTTCCTGTTTATCAGTGTATATCTGGTTTGTACATAGTCGTTTGTATACTGTCTCCCCCATTAGACTGTAAGCTCCCTGAGGGCAGGGGCCATCTTTTGCCTTTCTTTGTATCCCCATTGATTAATAAGTAGGCCCTTAATAAATGCTTATTGATTGATTCCTTGCTGGTTCTCCTGAAAAAATGTGGGAGAAGAGGAGAAGTCCTCACTACAGGAATTTTTGTCTCTGGACTTGAAGCAAAAGGGAATGTATTTCTGTCAGCCTCACATGGAATTTTGGAAGAGATTTTCCCATAGCAGCGATGTTAAGGGCTGTCAAGGTCTATTACAGCATTTGAAAAGCAATGTGGTATATTGGTAAAAACTATCCTGGACAGGGAGACAGGAGAGCTGGATGTTAGACCTGGCTCCAGTAACAAACTGAGTGAAGGGGGCAAGCCACTTAACCTCTTGGGAGCCTCTGTTTCTTCACCTGTAAAATAAAGAGGGTTGAGTTCTAAGCGTCCTGCTTCCTGTAAAAATCTGTTTCTCCAATATGCAGTATTTGACTGCCTTTGTCAACGTCATTCAATAAATTAATAAAACAGTAAGATTTCCAATCTTGCATCTAGGATTCAAAGTGGTCCTGGAACAGATCTCACATTTCTGATTTCCCTTGTTTGGCTCTTGATTTCAATGATCCTGAACAGCCTGAAATGGGAAGGGGAACTTGCTTACTCCTCCCTTATCAGCGATCAATAATCATGGCTGTGCTACTTCTCCCTCTTATGTCCCATGAACACATTCCCCAGGGAAATTAAGGAAGTTCTTTAGTGGGGGTCACTAGGGATCAACTTTCATCTGATGCCTGTACCAAGTAGCTCCGAAATTATGAAGCCAGTTATTATTTTAAATAGACTATTGAATAAATGAATTTACATAATTGGCTGGCATCATTTCCAATAACCAGATTAAGTAAAATACAGGCATTCATTCATTCATTCATTCATTCATTCAATTCTTCCAAAGCATTATTAAATACCTACTCCTGTGCAAAGCATTTTACTAGGTACTTGGAGAGAAAGTTCTGATAAGTTCTGATAAGACAACCTGCTGGCTAGTGGGGGGAAGAAAATACAAACATCAATAACTATAATACAAATATTATGTAATAATTAGTATATGATCAAAAACCAATTGCCATATGAGGCCTGAAGAAGAAGGTCATTATCAGACAAGGCATCATGAAGCAGGTAGCACTTCAATTGAGTTTGAAGGGATGGATAGGAATTTTACACGTGAAAGGTGTCTGAAGTCTATGCCAGGCATCAAGTAATACAAAGAGCAAAAACATGGTGGCAGGAGAGTGTTTGGAGGCTATAGAGTAGTCCAGAAAGTGTGTAGGAGAGGCAGCTGAATAAGATAAGAATGGAAAGGGAGGGCACTGTCAGGTTATAGAGGGTTTTTAATGCCAGGCAAAGATTTTTTGAACTTTAAATGGCACACAACAAGGAACCATTGATGATTTTTGAACAGAAAACATACGATCAGATCTAAGCACAAGGAAGATTATTCATCCAGTGGAATGAGGGATGAATTGTAGGGTGGAAAGAATGGAGGAAAGAAGACTTGTCCAGAGGCTGTTGCAACAGTAAAGGTGGGCAGTAATGATGACCTGTGCTAGGATTGTGGCACTGGAAACAGAGAGGAAGGGAGGGATATGAGAGATGTGGGGGTGGATTCGATACAACTAACTGTAATTACTAACTGGATATGAGAGGTGAGGGAGAGGGAAGAACCAGAGGGAACACCAAGGTTTCTAACATGAAAAGTTGGATGAATGGTGGGGCCAAAACCAAGAATGGTGAAATCAGAAGGAGAAACATTTTAGAGGGAAAGAAAATAAACTTATTCTTGGGCTTGTTGAGTTTGAGGGTCTGGTGAGTCAGCCAGTGGAGATCTCCACTCATGGAGCTAGAGATGAGTTTGCACTCATAAGAGAGATGAGGAGTAAGAATGTAGATTTGGCAGTCATTTGCACTAATGGCAAATGAAATCAGAGAGAGAGAGAGAGAAGGAGGAAGAAGAAGAAGTGGAAGGAGAAGGAGGAAGAAGAAGGAGTGGAAGGAGGAGGAGGAAGAGGAGAAGAAGGAGGAGGGAGGAAGAAAAGGAGGAGGAAGAGGAGGAGAAGAACGAGGAGGAGGAAGAAAAGGGGGGGAGAAGAGGGAGAAGGGGAGGAGGAGAAGATAAGGAAAATGGTTGAAGGGGAGGAAGAGAAGAGCGCCAAGGACAAACTCTTGGGGGAATATCCACACTTAAGAATTGAAGAAGATGAAGAAGAGTCAGTGAAGGAGACAGTGTAGTACAATAAAAACCACATTGAATTTGAAGTTAGAGAACTTGGGGTCACATTCCAGCTCTGCCATTTAGGCAAGCCAGGTAGCCTCTCTAGGTCTTAGTTTTATCATTTGTAAAATGGGGGGGCATGGTTTGGGTGAGATGACTGTGGAGGTTCCTTCCAGATCCAGGTCTTATGATCCCATGAAGAAAAAGAACTAGAAGAGTGTGGCATTTCTAAAGTCACATGAGGAAAGAATATCTCATAGGAAGGGATGGTCCAATGACATCAATACCCACAGAATGGCTAAGGATAATAAGGAATGAAATTAGTTATTAGATTTTGGTGACTGGGATATTGTTGGCAATTACCATTCAGTAAGGTGGCGGGGAAGAAAGCCAGCCAGCCACGGGACTGAGAAAGAGTGGGTAGTGGAAAGTAGGGGTATCTTTTTTTCCCCTTTTTCCATTTAGCAGTGAAGAGGAAGGGAGGGACAGGACAGTAGCTGGATGGGGTGGAAGCATAGGCAAAGGGCTTATTTTAGGACTAGGGAGATGATCACATTTTTCAATAGATGGGAAGAGACAAAAATGAAGAGGAGAGATTGAAGATGCCTGGGGGTGGGGGTTAGGGTCAGGGTAGGTGATGGTGCTTAGAACAAGATCTTAGAAGAGGCAGGAAGGAAAGGGATTAAAGGCAAAGGTAGAAGTGCCAGTCTATAAAGAGTACAGTTACCTCTCATCCTGTAATCCCAGGGAGGGAAAAAAGAGTAAGTGAAGATGCTGAGTTTTGTTTTGTTTTAAATGGAGGAGAGGGATTGAGGAAATTCACATCAAATAGCATCATTTTCTCAGTGATGTAAGAGGCTACTGAATTCAGTAAACATTTATTAAGTGTTTACAGTGTTCAAGACCGTGGGTATATAGAGATGAAAAGAAAAGTCCCTGCTCTCAAGGAACCTGTTCTATTGGGGGCATGCAACATGTCTCTACATGAGACCATGAGAAGAGTAAATACAAGGTAATTTTCAAAGACAGTGTTTGTCTTTGTACTGCTAGCATCTAACCCTGCACCTGGCACACAGTGGGGGCTTTAAAAATACTTGCTGAGTGAATGAAGGAGATTTCATGTTAACAAGTGTAGATGAGGGGAGTAGGGAAAGCTAAAAAGTAAGGGAAGGGAGCCTTTATATAGAACCTACTATGTGCCAGACACTGGGGTAAGTGCTTCTTACAAACATTATCTCATTTGGGGCAGCTGGGTGGCACAGTGGATAGAGCTCTGGAGTTGGAAGGACCTGAGTTCAAATCCAGCCTCAGATACATAACACTTACTACCTGTGTGACCCTGGGCAAGTCACTTAACCCCGTTGCCTGGTCAAAAAAGAAAAAAAGAAAGAAAGAGTGTCAAGATCATCCAATAGCTAGTAGTCCAGTTTAGCTAAATTAATCAAATCCAATTCAATCCAAGTCCAATCAAGAGGACTGGTACAAAATAAGGCTGGAAAAGGTAAGTTGGAGCCACATTATAGAGAGTCTTAAATGCCAGTCTGAAATGTTTGAAATTGATCCTAGAAGCAATAGTGAGCCACAGCAAAGTTTTGAGCTATAAGCCCAGGGGTGAGAAGAAAGAACACGTGTGAAATATGTATTGTAGGGAGTAAGATAAACAGTTCAAAAGGTTACATGAGAAGGACTGTTGAGGAGCAGAGAGTGGTCACCAAAGTTATATACTGTAAATCTGTAGTGGGTAAAACCTGTCCTTACCACCCAGGTCTGTGGCAGCAGAGGCCCACAGAAATCTGGGCATTCCAGTTATGTCCTCATGCAGAAAACGCAAAATGATTTTGGTGATATTTCTGGTTAGAGTGACTCAAAACTCTTTCAAAAACAGTGAATAGAGATTCACCCCCCAAAAAAGGTGGGCTAAAGGATGGAATATAGAGACATATATCCATCTACCTACCCCCCAAGGTGAAAGGGAAATCAGAAAACTGCTTACTAAACACAAGTGAGGGCATTTCCTTCCAAACCCTGGGGTGCTTCTATAATGGAACATTTGTTTTCAATGACCTGGGATCCAGCAGTTAACTACAGAGACCATGACTTTCATTTAAATGGGTTTTGGTGGGATGCCTTTTGAGACTGAAAGCTGAGAGAAGACAGGGCAAGCTCTGATTGGTTGCCCTCCTGCACCTGCAAGTCATTCTACCACCTATGGCCAGAGTACATCATTATGTGAAAGGCTGGGCTCTGAAACCCAGAAAACCTGCGTGCTACAGAATGGAGGCCTGTTGTCAAGGTTCCAAATCAGGTAAAAATCAAATAAAACAAGTAGCAGCCGTTTGAGTTTGCTCACGATTATTGTGTTTGACAAGGTAACTCGTGCCCACTTTTACATTCGTTACCGAGCTTTTGAAATGATTCTCCTTTGTCTGCCTGAACGTAGAAATTTTTAATGAACAGTTTCAGTGTCTGGTTTCATGAAACTGAAGTGTAAACACTTATGAACATCCAGCTAACAGGCCTCCATCCACACACATAGTTATTCTGCTCTTCAGGGAGACCCTCATCAAGAGCCACGTGGTTTCCAAACGGCGGTAACCTTTCTGCTTCTTTTCTGACAGGTCACTGCTATGAAGGAGGAGGGCCGACTTCAGCCTCCTTTGTTTCAGGTGGTAAACAGTTTAAATAAGGAAATAGGCAAATGGGAAAGGGATTTGGATTTTAACTGCAAACATCTGAGGATGTAATTACCAAGGGGATCCCCAGGCTCCTCTGTATGGTCTTTCAACAAAGGTGTTTGCAAATAATACCCCCACAAGAGCTTTTCGGGTCTGCCTTGAGACACACAAACACACAAATACATATGAAATCTCCATCAGGTGTAATAGGTGGTCTGTAGCTTTTACAGCTCCCGGCAAGAGAAGCGCTGGAAGGGAGTGAGTCAAATTCTTGACTATCACCTTCATCCATTATCAAAAGCATTTAAGCTCTTCCCCATGCACGGAAGTGCCCAGAACAGGTTAAGAAGACAGGCGTGAAGTCCTCAGAGATCTGACAGTTCTTTGGCATACACCGGAAAGAATATTGGATTTGGAACTTGGTCCTGGCTTCAAGTTCTTATTTCACCACTTATTACTCATATAACCTTTGGCAAATCAGTTAAACTCTTCGGGGCTTGGTTTGTATCTCTTTAAAATGAGAGCTTTAATTAGATGATCTCTAAGGTCCCTTCAGGGGCAGCTAGGTAGCACAGAGGTCAGTGTGCCAGGCTTGGAGTCAGGAAGACTCATCTTCCTCAGTTCAGATCTGGCCTCAGACACTTACTAGCTGGGTGACCATGGACAAGTCACTTAACTCTGCCTCAGTTTCCTCATCTGAAAAATGAGCTGGAGAAGGAAAAAACAAAACACTGTAGTACTTCTGCCAAGAAAACCCCAAATAGGGTCAAAAAGAGTTAGACAAAACTGAAAAAACCACCCAACAACAACAGGGTTCCTTCTAGTTTTAAATCTAACTAGCTCTAAAAATCTAGTTCCAGATCTAAGTCCTGCGTGGCAGGAACCAATTTTTCTTCTCCATCTAGATGAATGACATCATGAAGAGCATAGGTCTAGGATCTAGTAGCCATGTATTATAGTACAGGCCCTGCCACCAACTCATCTAGCCTTTAAGGTCCCTGAAACTTGGCATCACCTTACCATTTCAGCCTTTTCTCATGATTTCTCCTCTCCATACACTCTTCACTTTGACCAAAACGGAGATCTCTTTGCTGCAGCCATAGACTTCTATGACCTTCACTGAGTTGTTTTCTATGCCTGGAATGCCCTCCCTACCTCTCCTCACCTACTGAATTTCTTTGTGATTATTTAGTCATTATTCAGTTGTGTTCAAGTCTTCCGTGAGCCTGAATTTCTACTGATCCTTTAAAACTCAAAGCATACTCTTGCAAGGAGCCTCCTTTGAGCCTCTCCCTTCCTCTATCACTGTCAGCAAGTACCTTCATCCTTCAAATCTTGTGTAACAGGTTGTTTTGTAACTCTCTGAAGCATTTATAATCTATATTGTATATGATTATCTCAGGCAGTATCTTATTTCTCCCTCTAGACTGAAAATTCCATGAGGGCAGGGACCACATCTTATTTAAACTTTGTATCTCCCCAAGTGCCTAGCACAGTGTTTATTTGTTGTTGAATTGAGTGACCATAGGCAAGTCATTGAACTTCTCTCTACTGCATTTGTCAAGGGCAAATAAGAATAGCTGTTCACCTTACTTGATAGAGATGTGAAGAGCAAATGAGAAAATACATATGAAGAAAGCCCTTTGAAAAGGTAAAAGTTCTAAAACTTCTATATTAATACCATGCTAGGTATTATTATTGTGGTCGTTACTGTTATTCAGAGTAATAAATATCAAGTTTTGTACCAGGGATAAATTTAGTTGGGTGGAGAGCAGGATATAGCTGGTGGTAGCATAAAAGTGATAATCCTTTCCCTAAGAAAGGGTGGTCCATAATCCTAAAAGAGTTAAGTGGGATTGGAGGAAAGTAGGTTCTGAGAGAGGGACCCAATACTCAATGGTAATAAAGTCCTGGGGGTGAGGGTGATATATACAGTGTATTGCATAGGCAGGGTGCTTGCCATGGAAAGGAGACAAGTTGCCCCCAATCATGTGGGAGCTCTGTTTAAAGCCCTTGTCACTCCAGCTTAGTTACAGTTTTATTGTTATGAATACTTCTACTGCTATTAGGGAGGAAGCGAAGGGAATAAACATTTATATAGTGCCTACTATTCGCTAGGCACTATGCTAAGTGCTTTATAAATATTATCTCATTTGATCCATTAGTGAAAATAACAGCTTATGGCTATTAGTGAAAATAACAAATTTAGGGGCAGCTAGGTGGTGCAGCAGATAGAGCCCCAGCCCTGGAGTTAGGAGGACCTGAGTTCAAATCCGGCCTCAGACACAAAACACTTACTAGCTGTGTGACTCTGGGCAAGTCACTTAAACCCAATTGCCTCACAAAAAAGGAAAAAAAAATAACAAATTTAACCCGGAAGAAATGGTGTCTTCGCCCTCCATTGTGAAGATTCTGAAATGGAAAATCATACTTGGGACTGGATGGAGAAGCACTAAGTCAGTCAGTCAATGAGCATTGATTAAGAACTTACTATATGATAGGTACTTGCTAAGTGTTGGTGACACAAAGAAATGAAAAAATAGCCCCTGGATTCATGCAGCTTACATTCTAATAGGGAACACAACATCCAGATAACCTGAGTAGATGCATCCTGACAGTAGTAGATATACCTGTTCAACCTGAGTGGAAAACAGGACTTGACACTGAAGGCATATATCCTTGTGATTGTGTGTAACAGAAATTACAAAGAGCCTGTGTATTTGGGCATATCACTGGGGTAGGAAAAGAGTTAGACAGATAAAATATTTGTTAGGCACTAAGTCCCAGGCACTGGGTTGTTGTGAGGATCAAATGAGATATTTGTAAAGGACTTAGCACAGGGCCTGGCACATAGATGCTTAATAAAAGTTTATTCCTTCCTCTTATTTTCCATTGCACTACAGGGATACAAATATAAGCAATCAAAATAGTCTCTGCTCTCAAGAAGTTGACATTCCAATTGGGGGAGACAATTTATACAAAGGAACTATAAACGGGTGAGGGTGCCATGGTGGAAATAGCTGGGAAATAGTATGGGTTCTGGTTCTGGGCAACATAAAACAAAAATTCACTTATTAGAGCCTGGTGCTCAAGAGATGGAGTCCAAGGTTTTAATGCAGGTGGGGAGAGATAGATGATGGTCAGCACGGATTAAATATAGTGTGGAGATAACCAGGAAGTATCATGGAGGCTTGGTCCCAGACAAGATAAAGTGAAAACTCACCTATTGGAGTTTCCCAGAGGTGGAGTCTAAGGTTTCAGTGTGTGTGTGTGTGTGTGTGTGTGTGTGTGTGTGTGTGTGTGTGTGTGCGTAAGTTGGAAACGATGGATGACATAGAGATGGTAAGGAAATAGTAGAGACTGGGTCTACCCTGGGGCATGGGGTAAGGAGCTACAATGTAGCTTCATAGTATGTTAGGGCTAGAAAGTTTCTTAGAGATGACATCACCCAAACCCTACATTTATAGATGAGGAAATTGAGGCCTGGAGAAGTTAAATGACTTTCTTAAGGTCACATAGCTTCTTAATTTCATAGCTGGAATGAGAGCTCCTGATTTCCGATACAGTAGTCTTTCCATTATACCATGCCAAGAAGTAGAGTCTTAAGAAGGAAAGTGTGGCTTAGGAAGGGTCATTAAGAGTTGGATAGATGGGAGGCAATAAGAGGGCAAAGCCATAGGCTACTCAAGAGGGCACATCCCACTGCACATAAGGCAGAATTTACTTGTTGGTGGCATACCCATCATGAACTGCTCTGTTTTCTGATGACAGTTGGTATACTAGAATGTAAATAGGAAGTCTCCTACCTCATGTTCACCTGGTTGGACCCAAGTCTTATGACTCAGGAATTCAAGTTCTTACTTAATGGCAGCCCACGGGCCTCTAGGTAAAGGATTCTCTATATCACAATAGAAATCATTAAGCAACCCTAAGGATAGAGGTAGAAAAGACTAGATGGTCATAGGGCATGAACTGCACCCTTCCTCAGGACAAGGTGCCTCAGAATCTTAAATGAGGAAATGAATAGATGAGTGGAGGTTTACCCAGCTGGCTTACGTAGGTACCTGAGATTAGCACCATGAATCAACAATAAGGGGGATGATAGATCCTATGTCATCACTGGTGACCTTAAAGGATATCACTTCCAACCCCCTCATTTTACAGATGAGGAAACTGAGAGCAAGTTACTTGCCAATGGTCACAAAGGTCATTGACGCCAGAGTTAGAACTAGAACCCAGGTCTTCTGACTCTAAATCTCATGCTCTTTCCATCATATTCTATTTCCTCAGTGCACAGAAGAGTTCTATTTTTTCCCATTTTAGTAAAGAATCTGATCTTAATAAAGAGCAAAAGCCATCACATGCAAAATTAAACATCATAATTTTATTTCTAAAAGTGGATATGTTGTATGTCTATTTACAGGAACATAACCTGCTAAAATCCTGAAGAGATGTGTCACCATGGTGTGCAGGTGACCCTTGATTCTATTAAAGGCTGTGCAGGTTCTCTGGCAGGTCCCACCAAACTTGGAGAGACTTCAAATATGGGTCAATTGATGAACTGTAGGTCCATCATCTGAGGATCAGCACAGCTCAGTTCAGAGAGGATAAACATGAGAACGGCAGACAAATGGTGAAAGTTTTAGCCCCAGCTACTCTCAAAGAGCCTTCCACTAAGTCACAGAGAGTTTGTGATCCATGTCAGTGGAGGGAGTACCAACCCAGAAAATACTCTGTGTGTGTGTGTGTGTGTGTGTGTGTGTGTGTGTGTGTATCTGTTTGGGAGGGTTGATTTTTCAACTATCTACAAAATAGATATCAATGATTTACTTTTCCTGGCTTTATCTTATGCTTTGTATCTAGTTCTCAAAACACAGTCAGCCTCACTTTATAGAGGGAGTCTGAAACAGTTGAGCAATGTTTTCAGGTGAACACAGCAAGTCATTCAATGCCACATAGCTTAGATCCATATCTACTGCCCATGCAGCTCCTAGGAGCAGCCTAAGGGCTGAAGAAGCCCCCAAGAAAGAATCTTGAGGTTGCTGAAGAGCTTGTTAAAGGTGATTTCCCCACATAGCACTAGTGTGGCTAGAGACAGCATGAAAGGCAATGGACAGCAATTTAGAGTCAGAGAAAGGTGTCTCTTTTTTCTCTCCAGCCAGAAATAAAAATATTGTCTAAGGCAATCTCTCCCACTGCCACTACAAATGGAGAGGTCTGAAGATCAGCTTGTTTTGAAATTAACCCGGGGTCTAGGAGCCCTTTGGGAAATGTTTTCTTTGTGTTAAGGGATTCCTAGCTATACCAATAGCCCTCTCCATCAGGGGTTTGATTTTAGCTTATTATCCCTCTTCACCCCTTAAGAATAAACCTCCTGTCTCTAAAAGTGATGCTGTGAGCCTGAGGAGAATCAGGCTGGGCAGCCCTAGAGAATGCTGACAAGAGCACTTTCCAGGGAGTGCTGGAAGCACTTGGCTTTGTCCCCTGCCTGCTATGTACCCAGGGCATGAGACATGTCCTCATCAGCACTCCTGCTTCGCCTCAGCCTGTCAGGTCTGATTGTTCAAGGAGGGTACCCCGCTCCCTGGGTTGGCTCTGAGTCTGCTGCCAATGCCGATTACCATCAGATTGCCCACCCAAGCCCGCGGTGCCTCCCTTCTCTGGTGCAGTGGCAGGCCACCCCTTGATGAGAGGGCCCTGTATGGTTAATCACATCTCTCCTCTGCCTGTCTAATTAACTCCGTCACTGTATCTGTAGTCAGATAAAATACTCATTTCACACCACATTAATTTTTATCAGCTGAACATTAAGCAACACAAAGCTATCTATGCTCGGTTTAATTTACATACTGACAGGCCTACAGAGCATGGCTGCAATTCCTGCGAAGCAAATAAGCAGAACTGGCATCAAACAAGGCTCTCCAAAATGAAATATTGATGCACGAGGCTGACAGTCCAAGGGACGGGGAGGCCCGAGGTGCAGGGGAGAGGAAGAGTGATTTTTTTTTTCTTGAAAAAGAATCACAGATTTGCTAATTAATAATCCTCTTACAAGGCAAAGGTCAGGGGGACAAGAGCTCAGTCCCTAATAGGCATGGATTAAGCTTGCTTCAGGGAAACTCTCCTTACCAGTTGAGAAAAAGCATCTTTACCACTGGTGGGGGCTCTCCCCTAGTACCTTGCTTAGTTCTGAGAGCCTTCCCTAGGCTGTCCAGGGAATCCAAGGAATTGACTAGGCCAGGCCTGGCCCCTGACTTTGGGAGGAATCAAGGGAAACCATAAAATAAAAATAAACTCAGTAAAGCATCCTCTCCCCCTGTCACTCCCCTCATCACTCCCCTCAACTCCTTCTCCATTGTCCCTATTGCGATTTCTTCTCTTCAAGGTTCCTTTTGAAATACATTTTAATCTGATATTCCCCCCCACCTGTATAAAAATGCTATTAGAGTGAAGTGTGTGGCCAGCTGGGGTGGCCAGTCCCTTCTCAACCAGGTGTTTCACCCAAAATTTCCTATGGGGTAACCATAGGAGCCTATTATGGCTCTGGTTCCAGGGGAATCATGATTTAAGGAAGAAAACCCCAAGTGAAAGCTGCATTGCCTAGGAAGACCCCCCTCCCCCAGCCACTCAGCTGGACTGCTCCCTCTTATGAGCTGCATAGACTTTGGACTGCATTTGGAAGCCCCTGTGAAATCCCAGTTTCTAACTGACCTCTATCCATTTGAAATCCCCTCTGCCCACTGGCTGACATATATCTAATCCCAAGCCTCCTACTAGGATCCCACCACTGCCCAGCCCCACAGTAGCTTTGCACTGATGTGATTTTCCACTGTGCTGTTTCTCAAATCTCAGCAAGAATTCCAAGCAGCTCCACTTTGGGTAATAAAGCGCCCTCCTATTGTAGGTGGTACATGGCTTGTCAACAAAGAAACTTCTGGGCTGGTTGGAATTTCACAACACCTCATGCTGTGTCTTGCAGTTGTCAGCTGGTGCCAGTGTTTCATGGGTATTTCTACCATCCCTGCCACCTGAAAGCACCACCTTTCTCTTTTCTCTGGTCTCAGTGACACCAGATGGGTTGTAGTGACCTTTTCTTAGGTCATAAAAGGCACTAGAAGGCTGGCTGGGAATTTTTTCCTTCTTTTTCTTTTCTTTTATTTATTTTTCTTTCTTTCTGATGAGGTACAGAAAATGTTTTGTGTGGGTGCAATGAACCAGGCTCTAATGAAAACAGTGAAACAGAACATGGTGGGGTAGAATGAGAAACTGGGGACATGGGTTCTATCCCTGGCTCTGACATTAGCTATGTGACCCTAGAAAAGTCCCTTGACTTCTTCAGCCTCAGTTTCCTTATCCATAAAACAAGAATAACCATACCCATTCTACTTCACATGGCTTTGATAGAGTCAAAAGAGTCTGTGCAAGTGCTTTGAAAATATAAAAGTCGAGGCAGCTGGGTGGAGAGGTGGATAGAGAACCAGCCTTGGAGTCAGGAGGACCTGAGTTCACATCTAGCCTCAGACACTTACTAGCTGTATGACTCTGGGCAAGTCAATTAACCCTGACTGCCCTCTCCCCCCAAAAAAGAAAGAAAAATATAAATGTGAGATGTTTTCAGTCTGTGCGGTAAGTTGAGCTTAGGTAATGCTCACACTATTCCTTAATCTTGACAAGAGAACAACAAAAAAGGAAACCTATTCAAATGTGAGAATATGTTAGCAAGGTCCTCCTTTGCCTTGTCCCCTCCCACCTTTTCCTTCTTCCCCTCCCCCTCACTTCCCTCTTTTTCCTTTCCTTAAGAAGAATCATCCCAACCATTGCCACTATGATCATCTCAGCCTGCACAGCATGTCTCTTTCTCAGTGGCCAGGGATACTGACATAGTTCACATAATAACCTAAGGGCTAAGATAGATTTTAAGATTCTCTGAAGTTCTTATATATGTTCAGCATTCCAAAAAGAGGGGAAGGGTGTGGGGAATCTCTCTTCTGGTACCATATAGGTTTCAGCTAGTGCAATAGATAGAGCATTGCGCCTGGAGTCAGGAAGACAGTTCAAATCCTGCCTCAGAAACTTCCTAGCTGTGTGACCCTGGGCAAGTCACTTAATCATTACCTACCTCTCTTTCCTCAACTGTACAATAGGGATAATAATAGCATCTACCTCACAGGATTGTGGTGAGAATCAAATGAGGAAATAATTGTAAAGTGCATAGCATAGTGCCTGGCACATAGCAGGTGCTTCATAAATGCTTGTTCCTTTGTTCCCCCCCCATTTCTACATGTAACAGGGATATTGTATATGAAAATATAGCAGGTACTTTATGCAGAGTGTTTTAGGCAGTTCTGATTCCCAATTTTCAAATATTGTTTGTTCTAGCTCTTAAGCCATCATAAACACTAACGAACTGCTTTAAAATCAAATAGGATTACACTTTGAAAAGGACAAAAGTTCATTGTACAAGAAGTGCCTATCTGAGAACCAAAGATTGCGTAAGCTGGGACCCCCCGAAGACTGGGAGCCATTAAATATTCAGTGCTTTCATTTTTTCACTGTGGGGAGGATTCCTGAGACTCTCAAAGAGTTCCCCAGTGATTTGCTTCAGAGATGGACTTGGGCCTTGCTAGACCTCAAGGCTTACTGGCTACCATATTCCTGGAAGGTTGCTCCTGGGGCTTCCACTGGCAAAATGCTCTGTGACCTTTTAAAGATGTTTTCTTTTCCTCCAACAATGGAGCCCTCATGACCCTAGTAGATTATGGGTGATGTGATGCTTGGAACCACAGGATGCTAAATCTGCTTTTTGAGAATCCAACTCTGCTAGGTGAAATCTGGGAGTTTTCCCAGCAGCCTCTACGAGATGGCCAAGAGGCAGCCAAACAATATGAGTCCCTCAAAGGCAGTATCTTTTTAAGGAAAACACACAATGCCTTAGAAAGGTAAATGGAAAATAAAAAGTCAATCGTTTCGGTGAATGCTGTGTGTTCATTATTTTTCAGAAAGCAGTCATTGTGCATGTTTGAAAACAAGTCTACTTAAAATGTCACGTTAAGATAATTATTTACAAATAATGACATAAATGAAATAAAGGTCTGACTGAAACAGAAAATTTCAGTGCCTAACACCATTGCTTTAATGAATAGAGCAGAGAAGTGCTGAATAATTTTCTGCTTACTCCACTGCAGTCTTTCTCTTTGCCTCCCTCCTACACACACATCCCAGTTTAGATTTGCCTTGTTAATAGACTCTTCCTCCTTACCTGGAGTACATAAGGCAGTGCGCACGCTGCTTATATTTTTAAACCATACTTTGGACAGATTCTAAAACAGGCACCTTAGGAACACTACATTTAATATTATGCTGCCCTTTGAAAAATGAGAAAGAGAAACAGAAGGCCCACAACAAAAATTCTGGAGTAAATAGCTAGAGAACTTGAAGCTAGCTCTCTGTCATTCAACTTTCACTTAAGTCAAAGACAATTGCATCACTAAATCCAGCCCATGTGGAACACATGCAGGTATCTGAGCACAGAATCTGGTCTATTTTCAAAATGATACCAGATTGTTCTGAGCCATTTGTCAATAGCAGTCAAAGAACAGCACTTTTATTCTGACTGCAAAAAGTCTAGAATTAATTAGATTTGGAAAAAAAAGTGTGTGACCTTCCTTCCCTCCCTTTTCCCAGAATCCTTCTTGCTCAAAGCATCCCTTAGACCTTCCATCCACGTTCTTGATGTCTGTGTTCAAAAGCAGCTTGGTCTGCAGCTCTGTCTTGACTCTTTCATGCTTTCAACCAGATAAATGCCAGTATTTAAAAAAAAAAAAACCTCATTTGTCTGGTAGAAGAGTTTCTCTTAAAGCCCAGGCTTCATGGGGCAGAAATGTTACCCCTTGTCTCTGCCCGTCCCTTACTAATTTCACGAAGAGTTCACAGAAACTTAATTCTTTTAGGTTTGACGCCTATAAAGATTCATAACTTGGGCATTACAGCACTGGGACTCTATCAAGTGCCAAAAGACTCCACCCACTCCCTGTGATACACCCCATGGGAGAGAGGACAAGCAACTCTCCTAACTGGGGGTGGTGGGGATAGGTAGCCTTGTGATGAAAGGCTATAAGATAGTAGCCCTCCAAAGTGAATGTACTTAGCCAATGCCCAAGTTCTCCAGCATTTGACACTGGCAAAACTTCCTCAAAGCAAAAACTGGGTCTAGGCTTCCTCCTCTCTACATACTCTTTTGATGAAACCAAACTCTAGAACCTCGATATACAGCCTTAAAATACATACATATGTGTGTATGTACATACACGCATATATAATATTTGTATATGTGCGTATATATATTAAACCAGGAAATGGGAACATATACACATTCATACAAAGTGGTCCAAAAATCTTAGTGAAATTTTAACCTTTAACAGCGTAGTTTTAAGCTTTAATAGTTTAAAACTGTACTAAGAGTTTCAGGACATTCTGTATATAAATAGCTGTGTATGTGTGTGTGTATGGTCAAATAAAATCAGGAAGTAGGAGCCACTTTAAGATACGTGTGTGTATCTCTCTCTCTCTCTCTCTCTCTCTCTCTCTCTCTCCTCTCTCTCTCTCTTTCTCCTCTCTCTTCTCTCTCTCTCTCTTCTCTCTCTCTCTCTCCTCCTTCCCTCCCTCCCCCTCCTTCTTTTTCTCTCTCCCCCCTTTCTCTCCCTCCCTCTCTCTCTCCCTATTCCTCTCTCCCTTCTCCCCTTTCTTTGTGCGCACACGGCGCGCACACACACACACATACACACACACCCCATACACCCATATAATGGCTTCTGCTCCCTGTTTTGATTTTTAGTGACCTTCTTCAGCAATGATGGGAAAATCTCCAAAGACGTCCTTATTTCTCATCCAATGCTAAAGACCTGTTGGTTATTTTCAGCACTTCTTAAACTGTGGGTCGGAACCTCATATGGGGCAACATTAAAAGGTTTCTGAACATGCAATGACCAAAAATTAATTAAAAATCCAAGGTGTTTCTGGCAGTGCTTGCCTGTGTTGCACCGAGCAACTTCACGAAGCCTTGGTTCTGAACACAACGCATGAGCACTTTGCACTGTGCATGCCCTCAGTCCATGCAACGAAAAGGGATTGTGAGTGGAAAAAGTTTAAGAAGCTCTGATTTAGATTGTTAAGTTCCTAGCCAGCAGGAACCAGCTAGCCAGTGAATAAGCATTTATTATATGCTAGACATTATACTAAGCACTGGAGAGATACAGGAGACCAAGCTCCTTAAATTTGAGTAAACAAACACTTATTAAGTGTCTATTGCAAGTAGAGTACTATTCTAGATGGTAGGTAAGGTATACATTTTTGGCAGAATACAGTCCCTACCTTCAAGTAGCTCACAGTTAAATATAGGGATAAGATAGTATCACAGTTTGCTAGAATACACAATATTACATGAGAAGTGCATTGGAAAGTTACAAAATGTGAGGTCTGAGGTGGAAGGTCATTACCAACTGAGGGATCAGAGAAAACTTCCCAGAGAACTTTAAGAAGCTTAGTAACATACCATGACATGAATACTGTTTTACCATGATGCTAGGAGGATCTGGGACAACAATACAAGTATAGCTCTTAGCATCATCTCTCCTATGTCCTTCCCTTCTAATTAAATGATCCAGGAAGTAACTCTATGTACTCAGACATAATCCTCTTCTCCATCCTCATAGCACCCTTTCCTTTTCCTTCCTCTTGGCTCTGGCTTCTCATGTTTCCTGTCCTACCATCCTCATGTTTCCCCTCTTCCCTACTCCCCTGCTTGATCTTGTGTTCTGAGAAAGGAAAATGGATAGTGCCTGTTTACGTGGTTAGCGATTCATATTTATGTAGGGTTTTAAAGTTTTTAAAGCACTTTACATATGTTATCTCATTGGATTTTCACAACAATCCCACAAGGTAGATTCTATTATTATCTCCATTTTACAGATGAGGAAAATGAGGCTGAGAGAGATTAAGTGGCTTACGTGGGGTCACATAGCTAGAAAGTGTCTGAGGTAGGATTTGAACTTGGGTCAGTTTTCATTCCAAGTTCAGAGCTTTAATCACTATGCCACTTAGTTGCTTACATGATAGCTATATGGTATTAGTCTGGGAACCAAAAATACGGGTAACTCCTTTGGGGTTGATGGGAGTGAGTAGAGGAGAGAAGACTGCTCAACAGAGCCTTTCCCACTCCTCCCAAATCATTTGATGTAATCGTAGGATGTGGACTTTTGTCATGGAGGGGAACCCATCCAATGGAGCTCTGGAATGACAAAGCAAATCTGTCCTGATTCCCCAAAGACGGATGTGTGTGTGTGTGTGTGTGTGTGTGTGTGTGTGTCTATTCTGTGGTTTATAAGAAAAGCCCGAAAAAAAACAGTTGGTTTTTTTGGGGGGTGTTTTTTGGGAGGAGGGGTGCTTCATCTCTGTGTGCAAACTTTCCTAAATGACCTCTGAGGTCTGTTTCAACTCTAAATCTATGACCCTAGGAATACTGGAGTCTAAGGTTCTTTCTCACTACAAATCCAGCATTTTTACAAAACAGCCCAAGTTGCAGGGAAACAAATGTAGGCCTCACCAGTCTGAGCATTTTTGCTCTTCTCCTCAGAGAAGACCCTTTGCTCAGCACCAAAATACAACCCTGACACATTTTTCCTTTTCAGACCCAACAAAGGCAATGTGTGCTGGCTGAGGGTGTGTCAGTTTGGCCTACAGACTTTTAGTTTCTTTGAATAGGTAAACTGACTCCAAGTGAAAGACAGGTAAAGAGGCTGGAATGGAAGGAAGGGGAAGGAGAAAGGATGGGAGAAGTCCACAAGGCTCTTAAGAAGAGTGAACTTTCTGCGGTCATTTACATGCAACTGTGAGGGTGATACCAGTAGCAAGCTTCCTTTCTTTCAGGCCTACGTAGTGGGCTTAATTAAGAAATGATTCTTAATAAGTCCCAGGGAGCCACAGGTTTTTCCTTGAAAATGGGAAACAACCATATCTTGTGGCTCTTCATTATGAATTCTTTTGGTACCACGAGTTGTTTTAAAACCGTGAAATTAGTTGTGGCAGAGTGTCCATAAAAACACCCATGAGATGAGACTGAAGGAGTTGTGTAATGTTTCTCACACCCTGCACATGAGATGTTAACTCTTACTGGCCCAACCAAGGATACCAAGTGATATTGTAAAAACAGTGAGCCCACAGGTATTTTTAGCATATCTATGGGCAAACTGATCAGAAGAATCTTGTTATTCATCTGCATTTTGGGAGGGGGTACCAAACTTGTGATTTCATTGATATTCTAACCCTCCAGTGTGGAAACCCCCGTATCAGTGCAGATCCTCACTTATTCTGCTACTTATCACGTGAGACTGTTGCTGCCTATACCAGTGAAATCAGAGATCCAGACCCTCTCCCTACAGTTTCTGTCTCAAAGATAATAAAAGCTCCATCAGCACTTCATTCTCTTACCGCTAGTAGTATAATCAAGCTCCCCTCAATTAGCTATTCCTTAGAACCCTAGCACCAAAGGAATACCCCAGAGAATTTCTCATGCCATCCCCTATTCTTGCTGCAAAACTGACATAAATAATACAATAATAACTAGTATTTATAGACATTTTAAGGCTTGCAAAATACTTTACAAAGGTTAAATCTTTTAATAATATAAAAAACATAAAAAGCAAGCACAAAGACTAAAAAAAATATGAAAATTTGGGGAAATTTTGGAGTAGGGGCAAATAGCTTGATGTACTTTAGCAGCTTTTAAGGGCAGCCTAGTGAAAAATAATAACTGGCAGTTATATGGATGACCCTGGGTCATTTAGAATAAGCCAAATTTTATTCAGTCTCTCCTATTTAGGAAGAAAGAGTTGGGAATGGATAGAGGGTCAGTTCTGGAATCAGGAAGATCTGGGTTTAAGAGCTGCCTCTGACCCATACTAGTTGTGTTGTCACGGACTGATGGTATAACTTCATTGCCCTAAAGAACAGGTTTGATTGTGTCACCCCTTCCCTCCCCCCCCCCAATCAATAAACTCCAGTGGTTTCCTTTTGACTCCAGGATCAAAACAAAATGCTCTACTTGGCATTCAAAGTAGTCCTTCATCACCTAGCCCCCTGACGTCTTCTTATATATTACTCTTCAACATGTACCCTTTGATCCAGTGACGCTGGCCTCCTCTCTGTTTCGAGGACAAGATACTCCATCTCTCAGCTTTAGGCATTTTCTCTGGCTATCTCCCATGACTGGAATGTTCTCTTTCCTCCACGGCCTGGCTTTCTTTAAGTCCCAAATAAAATCCTACCTTCCACAGGAAGCCTTCCCCAACCCCTCTTAATTCCAGTGCCTTCCCTCTACTAATTATTTTCTATTTATCCTGTAGTTAGCTTGCTTTGTATATATTTGTTTGCATAACGTCTCCGCCATTAAATTGTAAGCTCCTTGAGGGCAGGGACTGCCTTTTGCCTCTTTTTGTATCCTAGTGCTTAGCATTGGGCCTAAATGTGTAGTAGGTGCTTAATAAATGTTTATTGATTGATGGATTGCCTTAAGCAGTTTGGTAAAATGATTAGCTATAGAGGAATTATTGATCTATATTAGTGGAGAGAGTTTCCAAGTTCCTCCCCACACTGATGAAATATGCCCTCTTTCTAAGAAGTCAGGAAATGCATAGTACATTTTAGGGAGAAAAAAAACCAATTTCCATTCAGGTAGAAATATATATATTTTTAAATGTGCTTATAGGTGTAAGCCCTCAAATATCTAGAAAATTCAACTATCCAAATTGACCTGTGTTCAGGATAGCCAATAATAACTAAAATAACTGGATAGCCAAAATAACTAAAAACTAAACTAAAATAACAATAATAACTAAAAGTATCACATGAACCTGCTGTAGGAAAAAAACAATCTCTTCTTTAGTGTCCTCCTCCTCCCTCATGCCACACCATGACTGTCAGACACCTTTACTTTGTCCTTTGACTACTTAGGCCTCAACTAAGGACCCTGCCTAATATGCTCTTGACTAGCCATCATACTGGAAGGGATCTTACAGAACTTGTAGGACTTACAGAATTTAATGACTGATAATGATATCCTGTATCCTCCTTCCCAGAAATACTGGATATTTGCAGTTGAACAGAGGCAACGCCTTCCTTCAAAGGGTTAAATCTGCCATGGTGGCATCTCAAGCAGACATGACAGGTTAGTGGGGAGTATATTTGCGAAGTTGGATTGGAAGGGAGGCAAGAAGACTTCTAGGTATTTCTGTGTAAGATGAACCACTTGCAAAAAGAGAAATAGTCCTAGAAAAGGAAACAAAACCTTTTCTTGATTTATCTGTAAAGAGAACAGGGTCATGATAAGATAGAGCCAGAAAGGCTCCAGCTTGGAATCCTTAGCTTTTTTCCAGGCTCAGCTCATATACTGTCTCCTTACCTCCAATCTCTTCCTGCCTCCCACCCCCTGAGCTGATCTCTCTTCCATCTCAAATGATCATAAATTCACTTCTCTGTTTATATATTGTACATTCCCAGCAGAATGTAAGCTCCTTGAGGGACAGAGACTGCTTATGTTTTTGTTTGTTCATCTTTAATGTCTTGAAAATGGAAGCCATTTAATAAATAAACCTGTATTGTATTGGAGTGGTTTCCTCAAATCATACCCCATAGAAAGCATAGCCATTTTATCGATATCAATGACCAGCCAGTCCTAAGAATGACCATAGGAAGCCGTGAGACAAGAAATAAGATCAGAGCCCTCACTGTTACCATCACAAATTATGTATTTTTCTAGAACCCTCTAAGAATCAGGGGAGGTAGGACTTTCTTATTTATCACAAAATTAACAGCTTTACACTTCTCCAGTTCTACTCAGTGAGTCAACTCTCCCCATATGTTCTTGGCAACAGCAGGGCCAAAAGATTAGATAGATAGATAGATAGATAGATAGATAGATAGATAGATAGATAGATAGATAGATAGATGATAGATAGATAGACAGCTAAAATGAAAAGGAAAACCAAATTCTTAGGTTTTAGCTTTGAAGCAAGGGGGGATTATAAGATCATAGATCTTGACCTCAGCAGCCATTGAGAGTCCAAACCCTTCATTTTACAGATGAGGAAACTGAGGTTCAAGAGAGTAAGTAAATTGCTCAAGGATATGCAGGCAGTACAGGGCAAAGGCAGGATTTGAAACCTGATTTCAGCAGCAGTGTCTTTTCCTTTGTACAAGACATTAGAAGAGTGTTTAGGCAGTGGGCTAGGTGGCTTTGGAGGTCTCCTCCAACTCTGGGATTCTATGTTGGTCACAGAAATCCTGATCCTAGGTCGTAGAGTTAAAAGACCTGAAATTCAAATCTGACCTCCAACACTTTCCAGCCACATGACTCTGAAGTCCTTTAGCCACTCTGAGCCTCTGGTTTCCTCAATTGTACTTCCTGTCTCCCAGCCCTACTGTGAAGAAAGTGCTTTGCAAACTGTTAAAAGACTACAGAAAGGCAAGTTACTATTTTCACTTTCTTCTGTGTGTAGGGATAGGGGGAGGATGGTAAGTCTGGCCAATAAGAGTCCAGTTCTTATGGAATTCCCAGGAAGCTCCGTCTGCTGTCTGTCCACACGGAGGTGGGGGAGCCTTCATTCTATTCTAGACGGCCACCATGGATTTCTGAAAGCCCATTACCCACGTGCTGAACTGGCAGGAGGTAGAGCTTCCTGTGCTTATTCTGAGAACTGGACCCTCATTGGCCAGATCTCTGTGACATACTTCTCAAGTGGAGAGGTTCTTAACCCAAAGGGTCTAGTGGAAAGTGCCAATTCTATAAACCCAGGGTAAAGAGAAGGAGGTTTCAAGGTTTTTAAGTAAGGCATTATCTCTTTTAATCATTAAGAGGAAGATTATCTAAGACACAGCCCATTAAGCTAGGTGCTTGGAACTCAAATGCAGGTTTGGCTTACTCTCTCATTGTGTGAGCAGTCAGGGCAATCCAAGCCAACTACTTCATTCCCTCCCTCCTTCCCTCAAAAAAAAAAAAGATTAATCATATTGCCTCTAGATAATGTTCTGGGAGCTTTGAATGAAGAAGGATCAGCAAAGTACTATACAGCACAAAGCAGTGTCCTATACTTTAGCATTCAGACCCTTCCCTGCCTGTAGGGCTTACAGGAAAGAACGTTATATAAGGGCAGAATGCCATGCTCTTCTGTTTTAGATTAAAAAAAAAACACTTCATGAAAAGAAATAAAAGTTTCAGTGGCTTATGTGTTTCTGGATGTGAATATGATCTACTTGAGGGGTGGGGAACCTATGGCCTCGAGGTCACATGTGGTCCTCTAGGTCCTCAAGTGGGGCCCTCTGAATACAAACTTCGCAGAACAAATCCCCTTAATAAAATGAATCATTCTGTAAAACTTGGACTCAGTCAAAGGGCCACATATGGCCTTGAGGCCAAAGGTTCCCCACCCCTGACAAGTAAGGCAACCAGAAACAGAGTAATGCCATCTTGAAATTTCACACCAACATTATTTTTCTATTTAAAACATTTGAAAAATTGTTCCCAGCCTCAATGCCAAAATGGCAAATGTTAAAAACCTAAGGCCTGTTTAGAACTTCTCTACATTTTTATGTGTGATTTTAATCAGGGGTGTGCTGGTAAATGTTTGACAGCTGGCTCTCTGGGAAAAAAATTGTAGGCAGGACATAATTTTAAGTTTAATCTGAACAATTAACATTTTTCCTATCACTTTCTAGACATTCAATAAAAAAATAAATCAAGCTTTGATTTACCAATTTCCAGAGTGTAAATTTGTTGTTATCGTTCAGTCATTTCAGTCATATCTGACTCTTTGTGACCCCTTTTAGGGTTTTCTTGGCAGAGATACTGGAGTGATTTGCCATTTCCTCCTCCAGCTCATTTTACAGATGAGGAAACTGAGGCAAAAAGGGTTAAGTGACTTGTCCAGGGTCACACAGCTAGTAAGTGTCTGAGGCCAAATTTGAACTGAGGTCTTCCTGACTCTGGCATTTATTGTACTTTAAATTACTCCTCAAAAACCCTAAATAAATAAACCAACAAAAAAACAAAATGGCCTCATCGTCTTGGTTTTTTAATCTAAAACTGGCAACATGGGTAACCTGTCCCCTGCTTCTAGGAGTTATGTGAAAATAGGTGAAATGAATTCAGTCTTCTGACCTTAAGACTGGAGAATGGATACATATAACCCTTTATGGGGAAATCACTTCAAAGAAAGGGTTTTCCCATCTTTTCCCAAAACTCCTGATACTCAATTTATTTTTCTTGCTCCATCACAGACAATACACCCATGTCTTATCATGGCGAAAATCCAGAGTACTCACTAGTGCCTACAGCAGAGAACAATAGTCATCAAATTCATAAGTTAGGGCTTGTTTATTTTTTTTTGTTACCAAAGTACATTATTTGTTTCTTTGAAGGAAACTTGACCCTGTTCAGTTCAGCTCATGAGTACTCAGGAGTAAATGAAAATATCTCTGAAGTTCCACAAAGAATAGGTGTGAACTATAAAATAATGAGAATGGTTTCACGTTATGAATATTCTCCTTTTAAGCCATATCTTATGTGTTTAAATGATAAACACCACATTTCACAGGAAAGAACCAAGTCTAGCTAATATTTTCACATGTTTATTACTGAGGCATAGGGTTTAATTTAAACTTAAAAAATTAACAGCACTTCATGGCACAGTATATGTATAAACAGAACTCTATATAAATTTACCAATTGTTCTTTCCTGATATAGACATTAACCAATGTTCTCTCTTTAGCTGTAACACATACATATACACACACATACATACATATTTAAGAAGGAATTTATTTTCATAAGTTTAAACTACTTCTCATTAGTACCAAGTAATCAAGAAGGTGACATAGTACATAGAATGCTGGGTATGGAGTCAGGAAGACTCAGCTTCCTGAGTTCAAATCTGTCCTCAGACACTTACTAGCTGGGCAAGTCACTTAACCCTGTTTGCCTCAGTTTCCTCAACTAAAATGATTTGGAGAAGGAAATGGTAAACCACTCCAGTGTCTCTGCCAAGAAAACCCAAAATGGGGTCACAAAGAGTCAATACAACTGAAAATAGAAAAAAAAATAATCAAGAAGAGTAAACTTTCTAACTAACTAGAGTTTTAACATATATCAATTTTTCTTTGGGCATGAAAATAGCGAGATACACATATCTCCAGTTGTGAGTAGACTCCCAAATGATGAATCATTGCTTCCAACAGTCACTTCCCTATTATGTACCTCAAGTCATCCCAAGCTCCTCATTTTTTTTTTCAGTGCAATGATCCCCTTGCCCCATGACTCTTGAGTCTTCCTTTAACAGGCAAAAGGACACCTGCCAAGGAATGACTTCACTATACACAGTAACGTTGACAACAGTCTAAATAAAGTCATGTCATTTCAGCTTCAAATACCACTCAAATGGGATGCTTTCCCTCACATCAGAGCCATGGATGAGTACACACAGATTGTTGAATATGGGAAAGAAATGGACAGTAAGAGTCTATAGTTGGCCTCTCCTCTTTCTACATGGGTGAGAATTTAAAAAAGCCCACTCTGCCATCTCTGTGGAAACCTTAACAACCCACCATCAAAAAGATCAAGGACAGGCTGTCCCTGCAGGCCGTTGTTCAATACTGCATGCCTGACACCAGTGGCATGCATTTAAATTTGGGGCTCCCTTAGCCTTGGTCAGGTGTACAATGAACAGAGCTTCAATGGAGAGAAGCCCTTTCCTGCAATCATGGGGCAGAATGGGCAGGGGACACACCTATTCCTAACACTGTTCGGAAGTTTTCCTCTCAAGTCTCCCAATTGATTCTACTGCATCTTTAATAAGCATTTTCGTCAGGGATGTGCTGCTTTGAAATTCTTCCTTTCTGTAGGAAAGTCAGAACTGTCATGAGAAGTCTAACTCTTTTTGCTTTTGATTTCTTGGTAAGAACCCAACAGGGGAAAAAATACAAGAGAAAAAGGCTCAAGCAGAAGAAAAATGCATATCCCAGTTGATGCACTTGAGTGCAAATACCTACAATGATGCACATTCTGAATATATATTTACTTCTGTGTGAAGGTGGAGGCATACCCACTCAAATGTAAGTGCAACAAGCAGTGATGAAGTCTAATCTAAGAAAGAAAATAAAAGAATAGTTAACATAGCTTTTGGTAGTGGTAAGTCCATGCTTTGAGAATGTCTTTCTTTAACTATTGCATACAAATTCACGACATCACAGGTATTCACAGAATCATAGATTTTGAGTTTGAAGGAACCTTAAGCGTCATGGTCAACTCCTTCATTTTACAGATGAAGAAACTGAGGCACAGAGAGGTTAAGTCACTTGCCTAGAATCATGGAAGCCAGGAAGTGTCAGAGGCAGTACTTGAACCCAGATCTTCCCTGACTTCAGGTCTAGCACCCTATCCACAATGTTACACTACCTGTCTTGTTCCTGACATTTATACATTTACATATATCCCTTAATGAGATAATGGTCATGACAACAGGAACTTTTTTTTCTTCCCCTTCCCTTGAGCTTATTGATATATCCTCACTCCCCTCCCCATTCTCACCTTGCCTTACAAGGGCCTTTGGAAGAAATTTTGGTGGAAACAGAGGGGGATGGAAGGGCAGAATCTGGGTTATTTCTCATATACCCCCCTTCTTCAGTCAATGAGCTTTGACCATTGGTAAAGTCCCCAACTATGGTCACCAGCCATTCACAGCTTACTTAGACAAGCCTGTATCTCTGATCTTCACTTCCAGAATCTCTGCCTCACTCCAATTCTCTTCATGAAATGCCCAGGGAAGGCTGAACCTGTTTGTTTGTTTGTTTTTTGAAAAGTTAGTGAATATCACTTCGGTCATTTGTCTAAACAGAGATCCCCCTAATTCACACCTATGGGTAATTTTATCTTTCCCTTGGAAAAGGGTCTTAGTAAAAATGGAACATACATAAGAGGATATTGGAGGGAAATCTTTATTACAAAATCGACCAAGAACTATGTATAAGTTGGTGGTGAAGTTGATAAAGTGCTAGTCCTCGAGTCAGGAGGACTTGAGTTCAAATCCAGCCCCAGACACCTACTAGCTGTGTGACCCTGGGCAAGTCACTTAACCCTGTTGCCTTAGTTTCCTCATCCATTAGATGATCCAGAGAAGGAAATGACAAACCATTCTGTTATCTTTGCCAAGAAAACCCCAAATGGAATCACAAAGAGTTGAATATGACTAATTGACTGAGGTCCAGAGGCCCCAATGAACCAGGGAAGATAAGAAACCTTGGTTAGAAGAAATAGACATCAGAAGTGGTAAGAGCTAATCCTTGAGCTCCTCAGAAAGAAATTTAGGTGGTGAATGGAGGCTGCTAAGGGTCATTTACCTTTCTAGAAGGCTTAGTCTCTCCACAGTCTTTTATTTCCAGTCCCTCAGAGCCTGTAAGTCTATTCCTCACTGTCCCCTTTCCACTAGTACCCCAGTCTCATCCCAATAATGGTGAGGGGAAAAAGAGAAGGGAGACGAATGTGTTCTTGGAATCTTAGGTACATACTCATTATTATCATGATCACCAACAAGCATTTATTAAGCACTTCCTACGTGCCAGGCACTGAGCTAAATGCTAGGGATATAAAAAAAGACAAAAACATGCTCCCTGTCCTTGGAGAGTTCACACTCTAACGGGAGGGGATATCATGCAAACAACTATGTACATACATGATACATGCAGAGTAGATGGAAAGTGTCCTCAAGAGAAGGGACTAGCAATGGAGGAGGGAGGTGAACCTTAAAAGGCTTCTTGCAGAAGCTGGAATTTTAGCAAAGTCTTGAAAGTAGCCAAGGAATCCAGCAGGCAAAGGCAAGTAGAGAACAATGGGGGCTCATGGGAACCACTGAAAAGGCAAGGAGTCTGGAGTGTAAGTTCGTGGAGGCTGGAAAGGCAAAAAGGGGCTTGTCTGCAAAGGGCTTAGAATGTATTTTCTGGTAGAAGGATTATTATTCTCTATGATTGTTATGTATTATTTAGGATCTAAGCACTCCCTAATCTATATTTTGCTACTGGGCCCAGATGGCTCTGGAGGAGAGAGTGAGGCTGGTGACTGCCCTCCCTCAATTATATCCAATTCACATGCAAGTCATGGCATCACCTTCCTGATGTCAAGGTCCTCTTCGAGAACGAAGGACAAACAATAACAACTAAACTGAACTGAAAATCAGGAACTGTGATTTACCATGACTCTACCACTAATTTGTGTGAAGTGTGTGTGTGTATGTGTGTGTGTGTGTGTGTGAGAGAGAGATTCTCTTTAGAAGCTTCCAACTCCACAAATCTATGATTTAAACTAGTTGTATCAAACTGAAATAGAAAGAGGGCCATTAAACCATATACAAAAATTCCTGCTGGCTGCAAATTACTTAGAAAACCATATATTAACATTATCTATGTTCTATAGTATTTAAAAATTATATTTTCCAATTACATTTAAAATGATTTAGTTGTACTCTGCAGTACTGTAGGCTGCCTGTACTCCTACATCATGTATGACACTTCTGATTTAAGCTATTTGAAACGGTAATATTTTTGGATTGTTTGGTGTTAATGAAGCCCCAAGGTTAAACAGCCCATGTGATAGTACTCAGTAAACACCTTAGTTTTCATCATCACCAAAATAGCCAGGTTGGGCTTGAACCAATTATGCAGTAACTGGCTGGAAAAAAAAATAATTAGTCAACTCGAAATGGACAGTTCAGACGTGACAACAAACACTGCTTAAATCTGAATACTCAGTCCTGCCCAGGATGTACGCATGTGTTTCTAGGTCTGGTCCTGCCCAATGGATTTATCATATAAACAGCCTTGCAAATAGCCACTCACCTACTAATTCAGGGTGAGTAATGTGGTATTCTAGAAGAGGAGTAGTAAAGAATGTTGATTTCACCATCTACTCTCTGGGTTGGTATCTGCTGCTGGGTAGAGGCCAGGGTTGCTATGGAAGTTAATGAGGGTAGCAGGGGGGTGGGTGGGAGCTCTCCAGCTGAAATGAATGCTGGAGAAGATGGAGGGTAGGGCCCAGGCTGGCCCAGTCAGGATTAAAAATTCACATGCACCCATAGATTAATGAATGAGGAATCTAGAATTATTCATCTTTAACTCAACAGGCTGTTACTTACGTGGTACCAGACCCTTGATGCTTGGGCTTCAGATCTTGCCTTCTTATATTCTCTACTCTCTCTACCCTCCACCCCCATCCCCCAACTTGCTTTTACTTCTGGTTTTCTCCTGACTTCCTCTTTGCATGCCACTGCTGCCTTTAGCTCATTCACCAACTCAATGGGGGGCAACCAAGCTTGGCTTCAGATCCAGGCATCTATACCACCTGGCCCTTCCAGTGCCAAAACTGTATCCCTCCTTGGCCATCAACCATGATCTCTGCTTGCTTAAAACTATGATTCTATCCCTACCTTACAGTTTGAGCTGAAAAGTCTTTGCTGAACTCTCTCACCTGATCCCTCGACGTAGGGATGATTCACTTTGCACCTTGGAACTCACACAACCAAAGTGGAATAATTTTTTTCTTTGCATAAAAAATAATTTTAATAAATACATATTAGTATCACTTATTACTTTTTAAACTAAAAAAACTGAAGCAAATGAAAGGATAGTTTCATTTTCAGAAATACTATATAAGTAGATATATTTATGACTATTTTTTTAAAAAAAGCATTTATTAAGTACTAGATTCCAGAGATGATCTCATTTTGTTTTAAAATGTGTATTCAGTTCAATTCAACAAAAGAGAACAGTGGAGTATAGTGGACAAGTCATTGGAATACAATGAGATGATCCCTAAGGCCCTCTCAACTTCTAAAATTCTACAATGTCAACAATTCTTCAATGTGTTGGCCATCTGCTATCTAAGTCTAGCGAGCACTGTGCTATACACTTTATATGTGGCCCTGATGTTAGGATTCCATGTGATAGCTTTGGAGGAAATAGAAAGAGAAGGAATTACATAATATACTTTGAAATTCATTAAGCAAAACTTTCCCAGCAACTACTCCCTGGGAATAAGTCCAGTGCCTTTGGAGACATTAACAATAGCTGCAGGGCTGTGACATTAGTACTCTCTACCAAGAACTTCGGGGGATAAAGGAGACATAGAAGACATTGCTAATACAGACAGATACAGACAGAATCACTGCTCTCAAGGAGCTTACAATCTAATTGGGGAGACAAGACTAATCCACGGGAAATAAGTAGTGAAGAATATAGTCGAGGAGAGCTTGATACTGGGAAGTGAGGAAATGTGGTAGTGTGGACTGAATACTAGATTCAGAGGATTACTGTTGAAAACTTGGCTCTAACACTGACTAGCTTGGATAAATCACGGCTCTTCTCTGGGCCTCAGTTTTTTTATCTGTAAAATGAAGATGTTAGACTGGAAGATTGCTTATATCTCTTCTCGTACTAAATGCTCTGATCTTTTGATGGGTCTGTGCAGAACTTTAACCAGGGTGAGGAAACTAGGGCTTTGCTGTAGGAAGCTGACACTTTAAAGATGCAGATGGTGCTTATACTCTTCAGGAGGTAGAAACAACTGAATTTTGCACATAGCATGAATAGTTGGTTAGAATCGGAAGCTATCATACAGATATACTTCTTTACCACCCTAATGGTGGCTTTCTACATAGGGCCTATGTCTTCCTACATAGGGCTTCTGAAGTCCCTCCTGCCCATTAAATGTAAATACTATAGTCCTAGCCCAGGCAGCCAGAATGGCTAGTTATGGTTCTAGATCTATGATCTGCTTGAGGTGGGTACATCCTCCAATAAGTTTAGATAATAGTCATCCATGCTTTCTCATATTGACAGAGACTCTTGTCCACTTATGTCCTGAGGGTCTTCCCCCCTCTAGTTTCCTTAACATGACATGGATGCTAAATTAATTCTTCAAGTTAACAAGAGACTATCAATGCTGATATTCATCAAAAGAGAACAGGGTAGAGTGGATAATGCATTGGACTTGGAACCAGGAAAACGTGGGTTCAAATTCTCACTTACATACTTACTATTAGCTGTAGGATCCTGGGTATATCACTTAATATTTCTGGGCCTTCATTTCCTAATGTATAAAATGGGGAAGTTGGATTCCTTCTAAAGGGAGTCCAATATTTGTCAAATGAGAGGAACCTCCCCTAGTGACAGGAGGATTTGCTGTTTTGAAAGGTAATAATCTTGCCCTCAGTACAGTCTCTGCTTAGCTAAATAGGTGTGGGGGTGGAGGGGTGATACTTCTGGGGACATAATGCATCTGAAGTGGCCTTAGGAAGCATGGTGTGGTAGAGAGGAAGGGATTGATTATGGAGACTGATGCTGAGAAAGTACACAATGTATTCATTTGCATTGTACAAATGCAATAATCCACATTGGAAAACCTTAGCAAAAACACTCCTTTCCTCTCTTATAATCAGTCCTCTCAGGCTGCATGATGCCATTTTATGTTATCTTCCTTTCCTCCTCCAAGGCTGCTCCTGATTTTCATCAAAAACTGATGTCATGGTGCACAGAGGGCAGGCAATGGACAAGTCTGCCTCAGTGACCACAAAAGATAACAAGTATGCAGCTGAGGCAAGGGACTGTAAAAATTCTGGGTGGGGAGGTGAACTCTTCTCACTATGCACCATGGAGATAGTCCCCCTCACCAAATAGCACCTCAGTTTACTCAGCTACCAAATGAGTTTAATAACACTTACCCTGCCTCATGAGGGAGAGGTGAGGCTTAATTAACCAATGTTCATTTCTTTCAGGCCTTTGGATGTCCTCCATAGGCACAAAATTACGTTATTACTTGGAATAATAATAATAGTTTCCCCTAATAATTCTGTGTTATTATTGCATTTAAGCAACTGTATTAGGGGCCTTCTGGATCTAGTTTAATAGCTATAAATGTCTCTCTCTGGTAAAAACAAGGGAGCAATGCCGGGTGATTATAGCCTGTCTTATAATCCAAAGCTAGTTAGTTTAAACCCTCTGAAGGATTCCTAAAAACAGTGTCTTACCAAAGGGGACCTCATTGGGTTTGCCTTCAAGACTCGGCCACTGAAAATGGTTAACCCTAGCCTGGCTGATATCTTGATACTACAGTGTTAGGCAAGTAGACTGTTTCACCAGTCAAATCACCCTATTGATCACATGAAGTTTCTCTATAACCTTAAAGGCCAGTTGACTTCAGTGTCACATTCTCAAACAGAGTGTGACCCTATAAGAATTTTAGTGAAAGCAGAATTTGCCTCAAGCATGTATGATAAACACCACAGAAGACAGAGTATGATCAGAGGGGTGCAAGGAGGAGAGGACCTGGGTTTAAATCTCAGCTATGCCACTTATTTCTTATGTGACCTTAGACAAGTCAATTAACCTCTTTATGCCTCAGTTTCCTTAGTTAGGAAATGAAGGGGTTGGACCAGAACACCTCCATAGTCCCTTCTAAACCTATGATCCTTTTATGTGGCTCCGAATTTTCACTCCCCTTGATCAACAACAAAGGGGTGTCACTGTCTTTCAAAGTCTACATTTAAGGTCGACCTAAGTTACTTTAGGAAAGAGACATGTAACTTGGAAGGTAGGAGAGTACCCTGAGAGTACTGGCTGTCCTCTCTGTAGGCCTATCCTATTAACATTAGGTGTGACTTTAAGATAATTTGATTGATGGTTTAAAAAAATATATACCAAAGCTAATCCATCCAAATGAAACTTGTTCCCTCAAAGGGCCACCTTGAGAGGCTAAATACTTAAGCCAGTGATGCTGCCACTGATCACAGTATTTCTGGAGCTCCTTTTTGGGAGCTGCCTTCCAAGCTGATGACACATTCTTTAAATACCCTCCATGGCGGCAAATCTTGATCCTTCAAGGGTGGATTTGAATTTTGGAAACAGCCAAAAGTCATTTAGAGGCAAGCCTGGTGAGTCAGGTGGTTGACCAAGCCAAAAGAATACTTTTTGAGGGGGTAATGAACAAAACACATACATTTTAGAAAATGAAGTGTGCCTATAAGGTAATGTCACTGTCTTTTGGTCTCCTGGAAAATTATCTCTGAAGGCCATTCCAGGGAAGAAATTCCAAAACTACTTTGAGTAGTAGCAGCAGTGTAAAGGTTTCCAAGGGATATACTCATTTGATGAATGAGTCCTAAGGTGGTGTTTTGTTTTGCTGTGTTTTGTTTTAATCTCATGGCATAGTGGATAAAGCATTGGACTTGGAGTCAAGAAGACCTGGGTTACTGTTACTGCCTCAGACAGTTACTAGCTATGTGAAACTTGACAAGCCACTTAACTTTTCTCAACCTCAGTTTTCTCATCTACAAAATGGGTATAATAATAGCATCAACTTCACAGGATTGTTGTGAGACTCAAATGAGGTTATATAGGCAATAACCTTAAATGAGGTTATATGGGCAAGACATTTTTAAAACCCTAAAAAGGCTGATGTAAATGTGCACTATTATCATTA
The DNA here is from genome assembly GCF_003287225.1 of Phascolarctos cinereus. Lineage (NCBI taxonomy): Eukaryota > Metazoa > Chordata > Mammalia > Diprotodontia > Phascolarctidae > Phascolarctos > Phascolarctos cinereus. The sequence goes on from NW_027555736.1 coordinate 139,677,587, forward strand.
TTATTAGTTAGCTAGCATATTGAGGCAGCTGGGTGACATGTGGCAAAAGTGACTTGGAGTCAAGAAGACCTGCGTTTCAACCTGCCTGAGCCACTTACTAGCTGTGTGACCCCAGACAAGTCATCTAATCTCTTCCAACCTCAGTTTTTATTTTTTATCAGTAAAGTGGGCACAATAACAGCATCTACCTCACATACCAACATCTACCTGACTTAAGGGTCAACTGAGATAATATGTCAAGTGCTTTGCAATGTTAAGCTACATTAACATTGAGTTTTGGTTTTAATTTAATAAGTTTCCTGGGTAAATTGAATTTGTATATTATTGTATAATGTCACTATTAGAGTTTTGAATAAATTAGATTTATAAGCTTATAAATAAAAAAATAATGTTATATAAATACAATTACTATTATTAATTATTTAATCAGATTACTAGTTATTCCCTTGGAGGATTAAGTGAGCAGGGTCCTGATGGGATGAGGCACAGGGTAAAAAATGTTTTCTTGTAGGGAAAAAAGAGGAAAAAAAACCCCCATGACTGTGATACTGCCTGGTCCTAGACAGCCTGGCTACAGGCTACAGCAGCAGAAGCGCAGCAATGAAAGAGATACCTTAGAACTGGCAGTCTTGACAGCAAAGGAACTGAGTAACTCAGATGCTTGCTCTCCATCTCCTCCTAACAGATCCTCATTTCTATCTACTTTTCTTTTTTTTCTCTGGCATGTCTTGCCTTCCCTCAAACTTTATTTATTTTTATCTTTACCCCTAATTTGTAAATTAGGTAAATATCTCTCTATGTAGGTATGTATGTATGTATGTATGTATGTATGTATGTATGTATGTATGTATCTATCTATCTATCTATCTAAACATAAAACAACCCAGGTATAACCCACCTAAGGTTAATTGGCTCTACTAAAATGGAACATGAGGTGAAATGATGTTGCAGGGGGCAGTTAATACCATAGCAACTATTGTTACAAATGGAGGAATTGCTCCTGGAGAGCCACAATGTAGACTATTATAAAAGCTTAAAATCAGTATTCGCAGAGTCCTGAGATGACACTAGGGCTGGGCTAGGTGGGGCTACTGAAACTATAATAGACCTGGGCTGGGCTGCTTGGATATGCTAACAGACCCAAGGTGTGGAGCCTTGACATGCCAAAATAGCACAGGGACCCCAGAAGTCTGCAGCGGCAAGCCCCAGTGAGGACTGGAGTTCCAAGGGCTGGCTTGAGGATGAGTAGCAAAGAATAGGCAACATCCTGGAAGGGAAGGAGTGGGGGGAAAGGAAGGCTCTTTCTTCCCTCCCTAACATCTAGTGTAAGATCTAGCTACAGGTGACAACTCTCAGATCCATTTGACCAAAACAAGGACAATACAACCCACACAACGGCAACCATATTGACTGTATCTGGGAAGGTACAATCCATCTCCCCAGAAGAACACAGCAATGGAAAAGTACTTAGTCCTATTATGTAGGAGGAGAGTGAGTGAAAAGAACCTGGTGATTCAGGAGGGCAATCTCCTTGACATCCTGGTTTCAAGTTCTTCCCTCACCTCCACCCCTAATACAAGTACCTATGTTTTCTTGGGCAACTCATTTACCATCACCTCAATTTCTTCATCAGTCAAATAGGTGGTTGGACGCTAAAGTCCCAGTTCTAGATCTATGAGCTAGGTGGTATAGTGGATAGGGTGGTGGGACTGAAGTTAGAAAGACCTGAGTTCAAATCTTCCCTCAGACACTTAGTAGCTGTGTGACCCTGGGTAAGACACTTAGCTTTTGTTTGCCTCAGTTTCTTCATCTGTAAAATAGGGATAATAATAGGGTTGTTGTGGGGATCAAATGAGATAATTGCAAAGTGCTTAGCACAGTGCCTGACACATAGTAAATACTATATACATGTCAGTTACTACTACTACTACCTGAATTCGAATCCTGCCTTAGATACTATTTATGTGAGTTATTTAACCACTTAACCTGGGTTAATCACTTAACCTCCCTCTGCCTCAGTGTCCTTATCTGTAAAAATGGGAATAATAAAACCTACCTCAAGGGTTTGCTGTGAGGATTGAATGGGTTAACATGAAAAGCTCTTCACAAACCTTAAAGAGCTATATAAATGCTAGCTATTATTATCCTAGAACAACCAATAGGACAAAGATTTCAAAGTTGCCCAAGCTGGGTGAAAAATGGGCTAAAATCTCAATTTTTTTTTCTCTTCTCTTTTTCTTTGTGTTCCCCAAATAGCTAGCTGGAACAATTAACTTGTCTTTGTTGTGAAGCAAGGACAAAGCAAGACTCAGACTGGACACTCAGGACTGAGGTGGACCAAGCTTTCTGGATTGACTGTATGGACTTACCCTAACATCAGGGCGGGACTTGGCTATGAAGTAGGAAGGCTGAGGTTGTGAAACAACACTGATTGACTGCCTTGGGCAGAACTAAGAGCAGTGGGTGGAAGTTGTGAACAGGCAGATTTAGGCTTGAATAAGGAAAGATTTCTTAAGAATTAGAACTGTCCCAAAAGAGAAGAGATTGCCTTGGGAAGCAGAAGGCTCGCCTCACTGAAGGAAAGGCTGGCCGACTTGTTGCATATGTTTTCTCTAGGATCAAATAAAAACTCCTTTGAAGTTGAAATCTTTTCACAACCTGGCCTTCCTACTTATCCCATCTTCTTCCACATTCTATTCCTTCTCTGCCTCATCCTTTCAGCCATAATGGCCTGCTTGCTGGTATGCACACAGCATGCTCCAGATCCTGACTGCCCGAATCTTTGTGCTGCCTGCCCTCCCATGATTTAATGAACTATCTCCTTGTCTCTCCCTCTTGGAATTCCTGTATTTCCTTCAAGTTCCAATTCCAGTCCCACTTTTTTACAGGAACACTTCCTTGCTACACCCATCCCAAGATGCCAGTGTCCTCCCTCACAGAACTCTATTGTATGAATTTTCTATACACTATGTATATACTTCTGTGTGTTCTTCTTGTCTCCTCCATTAGATTGTAAACTCCTTGATGTCAGGATTTGTCTTTGCATCCTCAGCACTTAGCACAGTGTCTGGCATATAGTAAGAGCTAAATAAAGCTTGGTAATGAATGTAGGAATGATTCTTGTGGATTGGATTAGATAACCTCTAAAGTCCCTTATAATGATGTGATTATGGAAGGCAATATAATGAGAGGGTATACCTGTCTAGTCACTCTGGAAGAAATATTTGGAAGGTGTATGGTGAACATGCCCGCCTCTCTCTCTCTCTCTCTCTCTCTCTCTCTCTCTCTCTCTCTCTCTCTCTCTCTCTCTCTCTCTCCCCCAGGTAATATGTGGAAAGGAAGGAAGGAAGGAAAGAAGGAAGAAAGGAAAGAAAGAAGGGAGGAAGGAAGGAAGGAAAGAAGGGAGGGAGGGAGAGAGGAAAGACAGGAAAGACAGGAAGAGAGGGAAGAAGGTAAAGAGGAAAGAAGGAAGAGAAGAAGGAAGGAAAGGAGAGAAGTCAAGGAAGGAAAAAAGGAAGGAAGGCGGGAAGAAAGGAAGGAAATTACATTGTAATTACTAAACGTGTAGTTTGTATTTTCTTATCTGTGTACATACTACACCTTCTTAGTAGAATGTTAAGTACCTTCAATCAAAAGATTGTTTCAACTTTGTCTTTGAATCTTCAGTGCCTTTCATAAAATAGGTGTTTAATAAATCTTTGTTGAATTGACTTGCACTAGAAAGGAGGGAGGGAAAAATGAGGCGGGTTAGAGAGAAGAAGACAGGAAACAAAAAAGGAGGCAAAGTGAAGGTGGAAGGAAGAAAGAAGGCAAAAAAACAAGAATGGATAAAGGCAAAGGAAATAGGCTTTACTCAGCTGTACCTAGTTGGTACAACTTTATATACTTCTCTGTTAAAATACTGACAATATGGAAATGTTAACAAGTATTTTTGTTGATTTATTTTGTTTTCAAAATCTGAATGGTGAAGGAGAGTAAGGGTAGGGGTGGAGGGGAAAGGAGAAGAGGGTGAAACATCAAAGACAAACATCTTTTCACCATTTCCCCTAAAATCAGCACATGCCAAAGAATTCACAGATATGCCTGCAAATCAAAAGGAAGAAGAAGGAAGTTTTGAGCCCTACTTCAGGTGCTAGAGACTCCAAAGAGAGATTCCATTTCATCATTAGAAATTGTGGGGGCACTCTCTTCAACTGGATGTCTTTCTTTTTGCACTATTCAAAACCCCTCCTTTTTAGGGGTATCCTAGCTTTCTATCAGAATGTGCTAAGCCTTAGGCAAGAGCTGCACTTAGCACCAAATAGGTGTTAAATGCTGCACTTTGCAGAATGGACTTTCGCTTATAGGTGGAAAAAAAAAGGTTCACTGATTTTTCTTTCATGAGAGGTAGAAAAAAAAAAGACCTTTGGATTGAATTTCCCTTATTCTTAGTTTTGGTTGACTGTTATTTAGATACCTATAAATAAATATATATTTATAGGAAGAATGTAGCTAATGTTCTGTGCTAGCAACACATTTCCACAACAAGATAGTTACTTACCTCAGTGGGAGATCTGCATGAATAAGAACTGTGGAATCAAGTCCAGTAACTATGCTAAGGTATATACATACGTATCTGCCCCTCTTTGAATTCCATCTACTACATGTGAGTGTGCACACACATGCGCACACACACACACACACACACACACACACACACACACACTTCTTTCCTTATCTTTTAGCAAGGAAATCTGTGACCTCAAAGAATGGATAGTAAACTTCTTTCCTATAAGTACATGTCATTACTTGGCATCTAAATATCTTGGTCAGTCTTGCACTCCATTTTTCCATATCTAGATTTCTGCTTCCATTTCAGGATGGGGTTTAAAAAGAGGGAAGGGGTTCTTGCATGGAACAATCCAATGGTATATCCTTTTGATTTATGCTGCTACTTCAACTGTGGTCCTTGAAAGAAATACCATTGCACCCATAATGAGGGTAAAGGTTTAGTTAACTAATAAATCCTTCAGGACTGGGCTCTGATGTTGATGAACTTTTCGTTAAACTGTGCTGTTACATGGGAAAGAAGTCTTTTAAAAGTAACATGACACAGACACAAATCCACTACGGAATTGGCCAAGTCAGATAAACACCATGTGTTAAGGCTTAAGTTTTCCATAAACAATAATACCACTCACTCTGAAAGTACCAGGCAACCAATTATTCCATCACTTCCTTCTATTGGAGGGGGGCGGGGAAGAAGAGGAGAGCTAAAAACCTGCCAGTGATTCAATCAGAAAATGCAAATCAGGTCAAGTTTCTTACAGATCTATGAGATTTCCCTTGAGAAATTTCTACAGCATCTCAGCATCAATGTGCCCTACTGAGTAAGGGCCTTTTTATGTGAAATAGAAGGGAGCCAGTTCCTCACAACTGGGTCTTCCCCTTTGTCAGTGGGTACCTTCCATGGAACTGAAGTCTTCCAGTTGCACAGGCAGGATCTTAATTTGATTTCTACACCTGAAAGGGTTCTAAGCTGCTTGAGGTAATGGATTTCCTATTGCTTTTTGCTTAACCAGTCAGGGGGATATTATTCTGTTAATAAGGTCCAAAGTGAAAGCCAAAGGAAAAAGAAGCCTGTTAACGGGCCCATGCTCATTGAAGCTTTGGCCATGACTAGAAGCAGCTCTCAATTTGAAAGCAAGGAAACTAACTTGGTATTTCCAGTGAAACAGGAGGGAAGTGTATGCTGGGTAGGCAAATTCTTAGGGTAGAGTAAGGTGGGATGTCTGCTCAGGGGATCCCCTTTCTGCTTTGGGGAGGAGGTTATTTAGAGCTTCCTAATGATGCTTCACACCATATGCACTTAATAAGTGCTTATTGAATGAATAACTATGGAAAATTACCAAGAAGGTACAAAATTATTGGGGATCCATTTCTCAAATGAATAGAACACTTTTTGGGGGGCAAAGTTTCAGGAGTTTCACAGTTCTAGTTGCAGTCCTTGAGATTCTCTTCCTCATTGTCCCTCATAGTCTTCCTTCAAGGTTCAGCTCAAGCATCACCTCATATAGGAAGGCTTCCTTGGTTCCTGCTTTGCCCCTTCTCAAACGACTTTGTAACTATTTAACTACGTACGTGTATTATTTCTGTCCCCTTCTAACGCTTCTGCCATGAAATGGCAATAGTCAGTGTGGAACAAGCGAGAAAAAGACAGGCACATAAATGTACTGCTGCTAGAGCATTGAAGAATCCCAGCCATTTGGGATTTCAATTTGGAATAATGTTTTAAAAATATCGACTAAATTATCCAAACCCTTTAAAGTAGCAGTTCTACTACTAGGCACATATGCCAAGGAAGTCAAAGATAGAATTAAATCTAAGACTTAATGAAATAGTCACATCAGTACTCTTCGTGATAGCAAAGCTCTATAAACAATGGGAGTACCCATCCTTTGGGAATGGTTAAGAGAAGCTGTGGTACATGACTGTATTGTAACACACACACACACACACATATACAACAATATGTATATGTATGTGTGTGTATGTATGTATGTATATATGTATGTACGTATGTATTGGAGACTGACCTATTTCACCCAGGCTGAAAGGATAACAGCCACTCCCAAGAGGACAGTAGGCCTGACCCCAATACTGATTGGTTTGGAAGCTTTAGTGTGCTCCATTTTTCTGACCTGGGCCATTTTCCCCTACTTAAGTAGCTCTCCACTCCAGAGGGCTTGCCATATTGGTGTCAAACTCATAATTGCTGTAGATGTTCCATCATTTTTAGCCCCATTGAAAGTAAGAACTCCCAAACTCAAGCGATCCACTAGCCAGGGTTGGATGGCCACATGTGGACTTCTAGGTCCTTAAGTGAAGCCTTTGGGTGAATCCAAAAATTCTTGTTCTGTAAAATTTGGATAAGTCAAAAGGCCGAAGGTTCCACACCCTCGTACAAGTCTCTGTCTCCCCAACAGCGGGAATTATAGCCATGTGCTACCATGTCTGGTTGTAATAGAATATTCCTGTATGGTAAAAAAATGATGACTACGAAGAATTCAAAGAAATAGGAATATTTATATGAACCAATGCAGAGTGAAATAAGTATAATGGAAAGAAACAAGATACACAACATCAACAACCATGTAAATTTAAATGATCACTAAAAGGATGTTGTGTTCTGAGTAACTGACAAATCAGTGTAGACCCTGGAGGACAAACAATAAAGTCTGTGTTTCCTCTGATGGCAGAGAGGTGAAAGACTCTAGGACAAAATATTGCAAACATTGTTAGATATGGTTTAATTATTTTTTCTTTGTCAAAAGGAGGGCTCATGAAGTCTGGAAGAGGGCAATAGAAAATATATAAAGACAAAAGACATACAAATGTAATGAGGGGACTGGACAATGAAGTCCTGTTCCTTAGAGTGTGCTCAAAATGTTCTGCCTAGTATCAATCCACGTGGAAGCTTGGGGAGCCTGTTTCTGGAAATGTATGATGGATAGGCCCTTTCTCTCCCTCTCTCCAAGTATGCACAGATGTCCTCTAACTTTCCTGTCAATTTACTGCATGGTGATCAGATTGGCTGCTCAATTAGAAATCAGTTGGCATACAAGAGGCTCAAATAAACAAACTCTCTCTCTGGCTCTTCCTTGGTAGCTAGCAAAGAAAGCAGCAGCAGTGTGCTGCCTCCCCCAGGCTGCCTTATCTCCTCATCCAGCCTCGATGTGTTTGTGAATGAATGGCCATCTGTTTCTTCCATCCCTGTTGTGCAATATTATTCTTCTCTGATCTTAGGTGAATAGAGAGGAACCAAATTATTACCCTATGTTGTTATTTGTCCTTTGTTCTCAAAGATGATCATGACATTAAGGAGTTGATGCCATAACCAGCAAGTGAACTGGATTTAAATGAGGGAGGGCTTTGCAAGGCCACCAGCCTCACTTTCTCCTCCAGAGCCATCTGGGTCCAGTGGCCAGATATAGATCAGGATGACTAAAGATGGCCCTGGATGCCGTGGAAGATGTTGGCCCTTTTAAGCTAAGGTCTCTCCCAGGTTTCAGTTTGACAGAGGCAAAGAGCATTCAGTAATTAATCTAGGTAAGTTTATGATGGAGGTAAAGGCATAAATGGTATGCCTACCCCATTTGCGGATGACACAAAGTTGGGAAGGATGGCTAACACACCAGATGACAAAATCAGGATCCAAAAAAGATCTTGATGGGCTAAAACCTGGGGTGGAGTCTAAGAAGAACTTTAATAGGGGGCAGCATGCTTACAAAAGGTCAGAAGAGCCAACAACCAAAAAAAAAAAATGCTAGCAGTGATAGCTGAGCCTACTAGGGATACATCTTTGAGAAGTGATATGTTTGACCCATCCCAACAATGAATTGACCAACCAGGGATGACACCATGTCCAGCAAGCAAGGGATTGACTCACCCAGCAGTGATGCCAAACTCTAAAGTAAACTTGGGGGAAGGTAGAGATATTTTGTAGTAACCACTCCCCCAAGACCAAGATGGAAGAAGAAAGTGTACGGTCCTGAATTCAAACATTGTTTTACTTTGGAACTTGCTGGACCTTCTCAGTATATATCCCTCTGATGTTAGTTAGTTAAATGATTTTGATTAATTGGTGATTGATATTGGTAGGGAACACCTGGGATGAGGGGTTTATGAGCTTCAGTGCTAGAAAAATATTGCCACAATTCCTCAGAATTTACCCCAGATCTCTGAGGAGGTATGTAAGTAGCCTCACTCTGGGAGATATAAGCCACTTGCTCAGTTTGAGTATGGGTTGGGAGACTGGGCCCCAGAACCTAACACTTACACCCAAAAAACAAAGTGAAGGGATTTCTGGGGCTGCCTTCAGTTCTTTACCATAAATTATACCCCCCTAACATAAAATAAAAATTAGTGTGGGGAGCCACAGTGTGATTTTCTTACTTGTACTGACTTCTAGTCTCCTAGAGATGGCCCTGGCCCACTAATTTTGAAGTCTTGCTCTGGAAACTTTCAGGGAAAAACTGGTGTTTTGGGAGAAGAGCTATCAAGAGATAGGTGCAAGTTGTGACTATCCTCTCAAAAGTTGTGAAGTCTATTCCTAGCAACAGTGGGGTGGCTTATACAACACATATAGATTCTCTTTTCTCAATGCAGGTCTTAGCATGCATTTCGAAGGTTGTTTTTAACTAGAGATAGGTAAATGCTGCAGATCAAAGCTATACATAGTCCTTTTAAGTTTGAAAAAACCAGGAACCCTCATGATACCAGTTACAAGACAGTCTGGAGTAAGTGAAAACAACTTCATTGAGCATCTTTCCAGTTTTTTTAGGAGGGCAGAAAGAAGAAAGGAATTACTGACTAAGCATTTTGGACCCTTACAATTGGAAGACAGGATGGTAAGAGTGTAACTTAGTATGGGGAGGGGGGAGAGCTGAAGATCAAGAAAGTCAATCGCCCTTCTGAGGAGCACCTTTATTTCCCTTAAATGTTACTCTCCCAGCCCATAGCTTTTACATTCTGACTAGGCCTGAGGGGGAGGATTGGTGAAAGTGTCTCACAGGAAGCCTTGAGGAAAACATGCAGAAGTTTCCACAAATACAAAAAAAATATATTGCCATTCTATTGGTCAAAACAAATTCATTTTTCTTGTTTGTCAGGCAACAGCTTTTATTGTGTTTATGTACTTTTTTTAATCTAATAAGCCTGATTCTGTGTCATCTTTCTGAGCATTTTCAGGCATGAAAAGATACGTATGATGATGAGATTCGTAATTCTTTTCAAATGAGATAAGTAAAGTATTTTGCATACTTTAAATCACTACATAAATGTTGTCTGTTATTTTTTTCTCCAGGGTGTTTCAAGCTCACCACCATCTGACATCATCATACTAATAGTTGACATTTATATGATGCTTTAAGTTTGTGAAGAACTTTCCATCAGTTATCTTCTTCGAGCTCACAATTTTCCTGAGGTGTAATTGTGGTATTATTATCCCCATTTTATAGATGAGGAAGTTGAGTCTAAGAGAAGGTAAGTGACTTACTTGCCCATAGTATCTTGTGGATATGGGTCAGACATCCATAAAGAGGTAGCTTTATTGTAATGGAAAAAAAAAATCATTGCACTAGCAATCAGGAAACCTGGATTCTAATGCTGGCTTTGCTGCTATCCACCTATCACTTTGGACAAGGCACTTAATTTCTCAGTACCCTTGTCTCTTGATCTCTAAAAGGGTCAAAATGGATGCAATGGTATCTAAGATTCTGTCCGCCTAGCTGTAAATCTCTAAGGTTCTCTGATGGGGTGGGGTGGGCATTGTCAGAGGGTGTGTTTGTATCATGATATGTTCACCAGGTGCTGCTACTAATCTCTTGCCAGTGTACTCCTCTCGGCTGCCAAGTGTTGACAAGTGCTTGCCCCTGCCTGCAGCTCTACTGGAGTTGGTTCTTGCCTTCAGGAACTAGGGGGTGCCCAGAAATAGGAGCAGGTGGTTGTTTCAGTGACCAAGTGTCATCATCACTTACCTTTCTCATAAATTCCCACTGGCCCCCCTGGATACTGACCACTGGCCTTGAACTTCAGAGAGCCTCTGAGCCTGACTTCCAACTTGTAACCTCTTCCTGCTGCTGGCCTCTCTACTCCCTTGCTCCCTCATGCCCTCTGAATCCAGCTCTCCATGGTTTGGTCTGGTTTTCTGGCTTTTCATACTACTCATTGATGCCATCCATGACTGATGGGCTATGAAAGACTTCCAGTTCTGACTCTTTGCCCTAAATCCACAGCTTGGCTATTACCCACAGCCCAGTGCTGATAAGTGTATGGATTGGTCAGCCAATAAACTATTTATCAGGGGCTTGCTTACTCTGTGTCAGGCACTATGCTAGGTAGACACTAAGAGTGGATCTTTCTCCCATGAGAGGGTGAATCTTCTCCGGACCCAGACTCCTCACTAAACTCTGTCCCTCGGAGGCCCATGCTGAGCCAGAACACAGAATTTCTTGAACCTGTTGAGTAGTCTTGTTGAAAAGGTATGTGATATATTACTCCATTTCCTCTCCTTTCAAAAATTACTCCAAAGTTCCATGTGGATTGGAATCCTTCTGTCCACTGATAGTGTCAGCAGACTTTTGCTCTTCTCTTCCCTGCTTACTGCTGCTCTAAAGCAGTTTTGCATATGGGTCTTAGAGTATTACCCCTTATTTGTTAATGCCAATAAATTAGGCTAAGCCAATTTGGTCACGTGTCAGTTTAATCTGGATTAGAGGCAGTGGCATAAAGAATTCAAATGGAAAAAGAAATAGAGGCAGAGAGGGACAGAATGAATGAAAAGCCATTAGATGTCTTAGAATATCAGTTAAATCAACTGTTAAAAACAGAGGGGAAGACTAGAGGATCATCAGGCTCCTTCTCAGCTCTGAAACCCTGTGATTCTATATCTAGAGCTTCTGGGTGGAGAGGTCTATTATTTATTCATCTTCGTGGCCCAAGGGCCCAACACAGTGCCTTAATAAATGTTTGAGGAACTGAATTAAACACACTTTAAGCTGAGACCAAATTCATAGGAAGCAAGTCAATGCAAGTTTAGTATTTTTATATGACAGAATGATAGTCATGGGAACATGGATCATAGAACTGGAAAGGACCATTCTAGACTGACCCCCTCATTTTACAGTTGATAAATTGGAGATGTATAGAGATGAAGTGACTTGCCCAAAGACTCATAGGTCATAACAGGCAAAGCCAGGAAATGAACCCTGGTCCTCTGATCCCACATCCAACATTCTTTCCATGGCATCAATCTATATCTCAGCTTTAAGTACAGTGCCCAACACCTAGTAGGCACTCAATAAATATGAGTTGATTGAATTGACTGAATTAAGTCACATATGGGCATCTACCAGGTTAGGAAAGTAGAACTCTCTACTATTTTAGGGATAACTAGTCTCTGATGAATGAGCCAGTTTGGATTGCTACTCAACCAGGGTTCTGTGAGCCTAATAATCATATCTGACATGGGACATCTATATCCTCTAGCACCATCTAGCTAATCCCCAAAGCAAGTGAATTCTCTGCAATTGACTCCCTGGCCCTTAGGAAATTTAACCACACACACACACACACACACACATGCACACACACCACACAAACACAGATGCACACAGGTAAGAGAAGGGGAGATGTCAGGGATAGGAGAAAATGAAAAGTAGCAAAGCAAAGGTTAAAGAAATCCACATGGATGTCAAACTCAAAGACCTCTAATCAGAAAGAAATAAATGCCTCAACAGAGAAATACATTTGTTCCCAAATCCCAGGTGTTGCTTATTTTGCAAAGGAAAACCTCTGGGTTTGTTTGTTTGTTTGTTTTTTCCTTCCCTTTCTATATCAACAGTGCTATTGCTGAAATTCTTGAATCTGTTGAATAGTTTGTGTAATTCCAGCCCCTTTACCCCCTATCACTTTTCATCTATTTTGTGTGTTTCTTGCATTATCTTTATCTATGAACATGTGGCATCTTCCTGGTAGAATGTAAGCTCCTAAGAAAATAAATGCCTGTTGACTGAAATTTTTTTTAAAGAATATAAACTCCTTGAAGGCAGGGGCTTTTTTTTTTATCCCTATCACCAGTACTTGGTACATTGTAGATTCTTAATCAATGCTTTTGATTGATTAGTTATTTAATTAACTGACCAATTAATTGGTCAAGCTGGTCAATTCAGTGAAAACAATGAGTCAAGTTTGAGGATAAATAAGTGTGCTTCCCCCCCCCCCACTTCATTTACTGGATGAACTGGGATAGGAATTTTGGGAAATAGGAAGGAGGTAAAAGATAGTCTCTACACTTAAGGACCTCACATTCATTGAAAGGGATAATGGTCATACAAATGAAATAACTGGAAGACAATATTTGAGGAGAAATGGAAATAATTCTATATTTGGAAGGCCCATGTTCAAATTTCAGCTCTTTCGTGTGTGTTCATAAGCAAAATGACTTGAATTCTCTGGGATTTAATTTTCTTTATTTTTCAGATGAGTCTATTGTATTAGATGGTCCCTTCCAACCTATGACCCTATGACACTATAAAATAAGATGGTAATTATCTGCTAGATTATTGTTGTAGAAACAGGAGTTCTCTGTGTCTGGTGAAACCTCCAGACCCCTTTTCAGGAGTTTGTTTCTTGCCTATATTCATAATATTGCAGGAAATGCTAAATTCTACCTAGAGATTAACAAAAGCAAAAATGTAATTATGTTCCTTCCAAATTTATAGACGCTCTGAAATTTATTCCCAGACCTCCTGGGGGGAGGGGGTTCATGGACCCCAGGTGTTAGATTGTCAATGCTGGAAGAGTTCAGAGAAGGGAGATACCAATGTGGTTTAGAGTAATCAGGAAAAGCTTTGTAGAAAAAAATACAATTTAGGTTTGAGATTTGATAATGTTCTTGACTCAGTAGGGTATTTAGAAGTGAATTTAGACTACATACATTTATTGCTTCCTGCTGTGTGCACAGTGGACAGGCCCAGTCTTTGAAGTTAGTGGGACCTTTGTCCTTGAGTGAGCTCTGAGGGACACAAAGGAAGAAAGGCTCTGTGTGCTTCAAATGAAAGTTTGGAGAGAGAGGTAAGTTTGCTCTTCTTAAGAGTCACATTGCCGTATAGGAGGCATGCCCATCTATCTATCCCCTAACCTGGCTTTTTCCTTTAGAAAGAGGATTTACAATTCAGTAGCTCTGGAGGATAACAGTCTTTTCTTTCAACCCCAACCCAGGTCCAAATTAAGAATACCACATGATATGCTCCTACTAGAAATCTATCATTTTGATTAACAGGTCACCTGAGATAAACTTCAAACCTATTCAGATGCAAGCAGTAGTAGATATGAAATAATTTAATGAACATGAAACATTGAAAAATCACAAAGCAAACAAAAAGACAAGGTGAAATTTTCAACCTGGAGGAAATCCTTCTCAAATGAGATAATGCTACTCAAATAAAGACTTGCTGAGTGTCCTAGCACTAACTTTCAGTTGGTTAGCTCTATGGGTTACGGGACCATTGTGAAGAGCCTCCTAACATTTCTTTTAATGTCATCCCATTACCTTCTTGCTATTTGGCAGGGAGGAGGAAATAATAAGCCTTCTGCCCCTCTATCAGCTTGAGCCAGAATACTAGTTCTCTGAAAAGATGACTGGACAGGGAAGCAGTGTTCTATTATTAACAAGGTTGGACCCAATCCATTAAAAATTGATCTGTTCTTTATAAGTAAGCAGCACCCCACAATGACCCTCAGATTTGGTACAGATTTTGGAAATTATGGTATCCTGAATTCTCAGAGGAGACTGGAAGAGCAAATTATAGATCATCCAATGCAAAGGAAGTTAATTAAATGCAGGCAATCTGAATAAACCAGTTGTAGAGGCTGCTAGTTGGTAGAGTGGACAGAGCACTGGACCTGGATTTAGGAAGACCTTAGACACTTACTAGCTGTGCATCCCCAGGCAAGTCATTGAATCTCTGTCTACCTCAGTTTCTTCATCAGAAATAGAGGGTAGTAATAGCATCTACCTTTCAGGATTGTTATAAAAATGTTTGTAAAGCAGTTTGCAAACCTTAAATGCTATCCAGCTAGCTAAAAGTAGTAGTGGTGGTGGGAGTAGTAGTGGTTGAGATGGAAGTAGTCATAATCGTAGTGATTCCTATCATATTGACAACATGACAAAACAGGAAAATGATAAATGTTGCAGAAGATGTGGGAAAATTGGAACACCAATGTATTGTTGATGGAGTTGTGAAATGATCCAACCATTTTGGAGAGCAATTTGGAACTATGCCCAGAGAGCTATAAAAATATTCATACCCTTTGATGCAACAATAGCACTTCTAGGGCTGTATCCCAAAGAGATCATAAAAATGGGGAAAGGACCCACATGTAAAAAAATATTTATAGCAGATCTTTTTTGTGGTGGCCAAAAATTGGAAATTGAGGGGGTGCCCATCCATTGGGGAATGGCTGAACAAATTGTGATATATTAATGTAATGGAATACTATTGTGCTATAAGAAATGATGATCAGGTGGACTTCAGAAAAACCTGGAAAGACTTGTATGATCTGAAGCTGAGTGAAGTGAGCAGAACCAGGAGAACATTGAATACAGTAATAGCCACATTGTGCAATGACAAACTTTGATAGATTTAGCCCTTCTCAGCAATGCAAGGATCTAAGACATCTCCAAAAGTCTCATGATAGAAAATACTATCCACTTCCAAAGAAAGAACTATGGAGTTTGAATACGGATCAAAGCATACTATTTGTTCTTTTTTTTCCCCCTTCTGTTTTGCTTTGTTTCCTCTTTATTGTAGTTCCTCCTATTGATTCTAATTCTTCCTTACAACATGACTACTGTGAAAATGTGTTTAATAGGAATGTATATGTATAGTCTATATCAGATTGCACACCATCTTGGGGAGGGAGGAGGGGAGGCAGGCAGAGAAAAATTTAAAACTCAAAAGCTCATGGAAGTGATTGTTGATAACTCAAAATAAATTAATAAAATTTTTTAAAAAAGTAATGGTGGTGATAGTAGTAGTAGTAGTAGTAGTGATGGTGGCAGTGGTGGTGGTAGTAGTAGCAGTGGTAGTAATAGTAGTAGTGATAGTAGTAGTAGTAGTAGTAGTAGTAGTAGTAGTAGTAGTAGTAGTAGTAGTAGTAGTAGAAGAAATAAAGAGGATGTAGGGAACTTGCATGTAACACTTCTCTGGATTTAGGCTCTTTCTGTTTGGTCAGATGGCAGATTAACAGGAAGTGGCCCCCTCTCCCTGCTTTTTTTCATCAAGTTTGACACTGAAGTGCTCTATTCCCTTTTAGGATCCTCTTTCCCCTTCACTGCCCCTTCTCCTCCCAGTCCCACCTCTCTCTCCTTTTGCATCTGTTTTTCTCTCCAGTTATTTTGGAGCTTAGAGGCTACTTAGAGGCTACCTGACCTTGTGTTGCTATTATGATTGGGACCAAAAGACCTGTTGCTTTACAACCTAATTCCACCTTATTTGCAGGAGTACTTGAGTGTTTGTACCTTTAGGGTTCTGGTTAAGAATTGTATTCCAATTTTATAAGAATCATTTTCAAAAGATTTACATGCCATATTAAGCCAGACATTTCCCCTTAAAATCCAGTGCTTGCAAGTGCTCACTTAGCTACCTTGTGGAGAGAAGTCACATTTAGCCTACTACAGCCATATGTTGGCTATTTTGCTTAAAAAGTTCTTAGGATTCCTGGATGGGAAGAGGAGCCGATCAAAGCTGCAAATTCCTTCTCAGAGTGTACATAACACTACAGTAATGAGGCCAACCTTCATTTTGCTCTGCCATAATCACCAAAATTGCATGCCTAACCAAAGTCAGTCTTCTCAGATAATATGCCATTGGTTCTAAAGCTAATGAGGAGAAACAATCTAGATAACTGTAAAATCTATGACCACTGCAGTAAATACAACTCAAAATCTTCATAATGGTGGGTCAGCGCCCTCATCTTTGGGTACAAAGAATAGATTTGATATACAAAAAGGAGGGCGACTCCAGCAATTAAGTATTATTCGTTAACTTCAGCTAGGTGGCACAGAGGATAGAATGCTGGGCCTGGAGTCAGGAAGACTTGAGTTCAAATCCACCCTCAAACACTTACTATCTGTGTGACATTGGGCAAGTCCCTTAACCCAAACAGCCTCAGTTTCCTCATCTGTCAAATAAGCTGGAGAAAGAAATGGCAAACCACTTCAGTATCTTTGCCAAAAAAATCCCAAATGGGTTCACAAAGAGTCAGACATGACTGAACAACAACAAAAATCTTCATTCTTCATTACAGGGCAGAATTTGAAATAAAGGTAGGTGGTTTTTTGGATTCCATAGAAAGTTTAAATGAAATTCCAAAAGGCATTTTCAATAAAGTGATCCCACCTATATAATACAATACCACAACACCACAGCCCAAAGTATAAGAACAAATCCCCAGCTGACTCTCAGGCTTTCCCTTACTGTCTCACTTCCTCCAGTGCTGTAGTGTTTTCTACCTCTCTCAAAGTGTTTTTGTAGAGACTAAGTATGATGACATCCCAGACTATATCATATCCAACATATTTATCTTATGTGCATATATGCAAAGTTAATTCTTTCATCAGTTTTCAAAATTACTTGTCAAAAAAAAACTGAGTAATGATCACGGTGATCCTAAAGAAAAGGTTCTGAGCTTTTGATATTTGTTACAAAATATTAACATATTTTATCTACTAAAAAAAAAACCATGGAAGGATGGTTTATGTCACCCATGATAATCTTTATCATTGATGGAGCCTCCTAGTAGATGGAGATTTGTGACTGGGAAGTACAAGGATGTCAAAGGATGAAATGGAAATAACCACAAATGGGAGGAATAGCAAAATGTTCACCTTGACATACTCAAACACAGCTCACAGGATTCTATAGCAAGTCCAGCTTTCTTTGCAGGCAGACTAGGTGGCCATACATAGCAACTGGAAGAGTCCCAGAAAGGTTCCCTCACTCTAAAAATCTCTCTTTCTCTCCCATTGCCTATTACAATGCCTGAAATTCCCCCCATTAGTGACGTATTCCTTGGCGTTTTGAAGATATTTTGATTCTCAAGAATTTCCCCTTAAATATCAAACATCCCCTAGAAAGAGTAATAACTTTCATACTATACTGTTACATGGAAAGAGGGAATGTTAGCGTATTATACTGCTTTTTAACTAGGCCACGCCAACAACAAGGCCTGGAAGGAATGGGTCTTAGGCATAGTGGGCTGGGTGCGAAACAGCATCTGCCACCCCCCATCTGGTCATATCAACTTGGACTGGAGTGTATAGTACTTTCACTCGCTGTTCCCAGTTGCCCCAAGTGTTAGGAGTGCTGATTAGTCAATAATACTCCCTCCTTCAATGCCCAGAAGCACTTTCAATGTAAGAAGGAGGCTGGGCTGGTAACTCATCTTATTCAGAGGCTGAGTTAGCTCAGACTGCTGGTATGCTGAGCCCTGTACCAGTTCTATGAACTCCACTTTTTTTTAAGCACTTGATTTAAATGAAGAAAGAAATTGGCTTATATTTTTAGCAGCTCCTGCTACTAAAACTCATTTGACAGAAGTGCCAAAGGGACAGTTAAGTCTGAGTATGATTTTTTTTTTCCCACGGAGGAGGAGGAAGATATAATTTATCTGAAAATGACTGGTACTTTCCTGGCCTGGGGACATGATTCTACCTGCTCTCTTTTTTTAAAGGTACAGAACTTCTCACCCCCACCCCCCTTCTTTCAAATCTGAAACCTAAGATATTTACTCTTCAACCTCATTTTGAAGCCCACCTCAAACCACTGAAAGAAAAAAGGCATGAAATCTGACTAAAAAAACCCTTCATGCATATATTTGTATACACATCCTTCAATTATATTTCTCAATTAGAATGTGCCTAATTCTACAGACCATGGAATTCAGAAAGGCCCCTGGTGATCCAAGTATAATATCAGTTAGTTTGTTAGGGGAATAAGGGCAACCAAACTTGGAAGCAATAATGATATTATGTCTATAAATACTAGATTCAGGGGTGGATGTAGTTTCTTTCTTCTTTCTTTCTTTTTTTTGGGGGGGGGCAAGGCAATGTGGTAAAATGGCTTGCCCAGGGTCACACAGCTAGTAAGTGTCAAGTGTCTGAGGACAGATCTGAACTCAGGAATTCCTGAATCCAGGGCTGGTGCTCTATTCATTGCTCCATCTAGTTGCCCTTGGATGAAGTTTCTTAAGTAGCTTTTTAGAGGGTACTGAAAGATTCTTCCACACCCCAAAATATTCTCTCTATGTCATTCATGTCTGAAATTTCCACCATTAGAGCAACACCTTTGGGATGAGGCATTATCTCTCTGGAGGTTCTTATTACAACGTGAACTCGTTATGTGGAAGGTATGGAGATCAATCCAATAACACCCATCACTACCTCAACACGACTTTATTTGTCTTATTAATTTGGCCTTGGGGGAATAAGGAAAGAATTGGACACTGGCAAGGTTTGAAAACAGGTAAGAGGGAAAGGAAAAGATTCTATGAGTGAAACACTATCCTAGATATTTTGTCCAGGGCCAGTCATAAATTCAAGTTCTGGCCACCCTCACCATTCAGATTGATCACCATACTGCTGTGTAGTATCTGCATTCATCGTTGAAAAAAAAAAAAAGAAAAAGCTTAAATGAGCAAATTATGGGAAATGACTAATCTCTTTGTACATCATCATATCAGTAGCTCCTGCTTCTTTTACAGCCCTTTACAGTTTTCAACATGCTTTGTTGTATATTTTCTCACTTGATCCTCAGAGCCCTGTGAAGTAGGCAAAATCAGTATTTTATGCTTCTTTCACAGGTGAAGAAACTGAGGTTGCAAGAGACAAGGGGATTTGCCCAAGGCTGCATAGACAGTAACTGGCAGTGTAGCAATAGGATCCCATGTCATCCAACACCCATGCTTCTCTGTCCTTGGGGCATGTGGCTTCCCAGTGAACACTCAGGGTAAGAACAGTATATGACTGATGAGCATGGTAATTTTGATAATCTGAGGGCGAAAGGAGGTAAAAAATAACATCCTTTTTAGTAACTTCTCCAATAGGAGCTCATTAGCTAATTGTAATTTTTTCTCCTTTGTGAGGATATCAATTTTGTGTATTTCTCTTATGTTCAGGCTACCATCTGAAAATCACTCAACTATTTGCAAAAAAGTAGAGTTTTATTTACATTGAATACAATTGTGGGAGCAAGTTATGGTGTCTAATTTTTTTTTTTTTGGACTTTTGAGGAAATCAGTACAGAGAGAAGGTCAAGAAAGTTTTCCTCAGAGTCCCAGAAACAAGACTTAACTTTAACATTGATGGAGCCAGTAGGAGCCATCAATTCCTCATCAAGGAGTAGGTAAGCACCTGTCAGTTCAATTCAGTTTAACAAGTGTTGATTATCCACCTTACCACGTGTCCAATAAATGGATCAGTCATAGTAGAGAAGACACAAAACTCAGGTACTCTGGGGTGTTTATTCTAATGCAGCTTGTGATCCAGTAGAGGGAAATACGTACAGAGATACATCAGCAATATAAAATAACCCTTGAACACTAGAAAACTGGGAAATAAGATGCTGTATGAGGTCCTCAGGCAAAGGCTTTTGATGCTGGGAGAGTAAATGGAAATCAGGAAAGACTTCATGAAAGCAACAGCATTTGAGTTGTGCTTTAAACTTGGGCAAGAATCCAAGAGGCAAAAAGGAGGAAGAGGAACATGAGTCAAAGTAAAGATTCAGGACATCACAGGCCATGGACAGTGACAAACAGGCATTCGTATTGTCTGAAATGATTCGTACATAGAATACAGAGAAGAGTGTTAAGGGATAAGTTAAGGAGATACCATAGTACGTGATATCTTGAATATCAGACAAATATATTTACCTTTACTCAATAGGCAATAGAGAGCCATTGACGATTTGTGAGCAAAGAGGTGATGTTATTAGATTTACAGATAAAGAAGATTAGTCTGGGAGTTATAGCAAGGATGTAATCTACATCAAAGATAGACCACCATAGTGCCTGGTATGGAGTAGGCACTTAATAAATGCCCATTGATCGACAGGATTAGAAGGAGCAGTAAGTCAAAGTGGGAAAACCTGTTGGGAGGCTAGTTTGATTCTCCAGACAGGTGGCAATGAGGGCCTCTATTAGGGTTATGGCAGGGGTAATAGCTAGGTGGTACAATGTATAGAGCACCAGCCTGGAGTCGGGAAGATGAGCTTCCTGAGTTCAAATCTGGCCTCAGACACTTGCTAGCTGGGTGACCCTGGGCAAGTCACTTCACCCTGTTTGCCTCAGTTTCCTCACCTATAAAATCAGCTGGAGAAGGAAATGGCAACCCAGTCCAGTACCTTTGCCAAGAAAACCCCAAATGGGGTCATAAAGAGTCAGACACAATTGAAATGACTGAACAACAATGGAGGGGAGAGAACAGAAGTGAAAGATTACAGAAGTAGAATTGATCCCTTACCTTCACGTTTTCTGAGGCCCCAGTGAAACAGGTGATGTTGTAAAGATAAAAGACTTCATGCAGGAAAACAAAAAGGGATGTGAAGTGGTCTTCTCCAAACCTGATATGTGGTTCCACTCACCAATCAATCAATAAATGTGCATTCATTCAACACTCAACAAACATTTCTGTGTGTAATGCACTGCACTACAAACCAAGACAGAAATGCAGAAGTATCTAAAACAAAGGTTTTGCCCTCAAAGAGCTCACAGCCTAGCGGAGGTGGAGGGGTCACAGGATCAAACCATAGATTTTGAGTTAGAAGAGGGGGCCTGGAAGTCATCTTGTCCAATACCTCCATTTACAGACCTATA
This sequence comes from Phascolarctos cinereus, assembly GCF_003287225.1. Taxonomy (NCBI): domain Eukaryota; kingdom Metazoa; phylum Chordata; class Mammalia; order Diprotodontia; family Phascolarctidae; genus Phascolarctos; species Phascolarctos cinereus. The sequence goes on from NW_027555736.1 coordinate 139,699,001, forward strand.
TATAATATAAGGTCCCAGAGAAATGAAGGAGGCAATAATAACTGGAGGAGCCAGGTTTGGACCCCACAGAATTTTGGAATTCTATGATTTCCAAATCATAGAATCATAAGTTTTTCCAAACTACAGTGTTCTCTTCATCGCACAACTTCAAATATAGCTAATTCATATAACAAAGGAAAAAAGCCTTCCTCTGTTGGGTGGTATCTATGTGAGCCCAGGTTCTTGAAGACTGTGACATCTAAAGAAGCTCTGGGAGATATTCTCCAACTGAAAAGATTACAAGAATGAGTGTGGTGGCAGGTTGTAGGTTTGTTATTGGGAACCAGCCTAGCAACGTTTGGGAAGTCTTAGCTTCAGGCGAATTACAGGGCAACAGGTTTTCTGACCACAGCAATTTTTAAAAAATTTCATTAATTTATTTTGATTTATCAATAATCACTTCCATATGCTTTTGAGTTTAAAAATTTCCCCCCCCTTCCTCCCCACCCCCCTCCCCAAGACGACGCACAATCTCATATAGGCTATACATTTACATTCCTATTAAGCATATTTTCACATTAGTGAAGTTGTAAGTAAAAATTAAAACCAATAGCAGGAACCATCAGAAAGAGGAACCAAAACTCAACAGAAGAGAAAAAAAATGATAGCAATTCAACTTCCATGGTTCTTTCTTTGGATGTGGACAGCATGTTCCACCACGAGGCCCCTGGGGATGTCTTAGAGCCTTGTAATGCTGAGAAGGGTTAAGTTTATCAATATTAGTCATCGCACAACGTGGCTGTTATTGTGTACAAAGTCACAGAACTTTTTGAACACTAGAGAAGAGAGGTATCTGTGTGTGTGTGTGTGTGTGTGTGTGTGTGTGTGTGTGTGTGTGTGTGTGTGTAGGGGGGTGGGGTTGCGGTCTGTGTCTCTTGAGAAACTATCAAACTGGTAAAATATCAGATCCCTGAAGTATAGAAAAAGGCATAAGGCAGCATGTGTTGAATGGTGAATGGTGTCAATCTACAAGCACCTATTAAGGGTTCACTATGTGCAAGCCACCGTGCTAAGTTCTGAGGCTACAAATAAAAAGCAGAAATACCCCTTATCCTTAAGAACTCACATTGTAATAAAGAGACAAGATGTAAGTAACTATGTGCACAAGACACATACGTCATGGGTGGCACTAGTAGGGGGAGGGACCAGGAAAAGGCTTCCTGCAGAAGGTTGAGATTTGAACTGAATCTTGAAGGAGGCCAGGGAAGTCGGGAGGTGGAGATGAAGAAGGAAAGTATTCTGGGCATGAGAAACAGAATGAAAAGTCACAGAGTCAGGGATTCAAGGGACAGCGAGAAGGCTGATGTTGTTGGATTATAACATCTGAGGAGGACAGTAACATGTGAGAAGAATGGAAAGGTAGGAAGAGGCCTGGAGCTAAGGGATGGGCTGTTCTGTTTGTTTAATGAGGATTTTCTATTTGACCCAGGAGGTAAGAGGGAGCCATTGGAGCTGAACAGGTACTACAACAGTTTAGAAAAGGAAGAAATCACCTCTAGTGATTGATACATCACTGTTTATTAAGCCTGCAATGTGCCAGGCTCTGTGCTAAGCACTGGGGATATAAAAAGAGGCAAAAGACAGTCCCTGCCCTCAAGGAGCTCCCAGTCTAATGGAGGAGACACTACATACAAACTGTATACAAGGAACTACGTAAAAAACCATATACAAATAAGCTCTATGCAGGATAAATAGGAAATGGTTAATACAGGAAAGGCACTAGAATTAAGAGGGGTTGGCAAACACTTTCTGTAGAAGATGGGATTTTAACTGGGACTTAAAGGAGCCCATGAAAGGCAATAAGTAGGCAGAGATGAGGAGGAAGAGTGTTCCAGGCAAGGAGATGCCTGAAGCTGAGAGATGGAATACCCTATTTGTGGAACAAGGATTTTTGATTTGATCGTGGAGGTGAAAGGGAACCACTGGACAATAAGTACTATGGTAATTTAGAAAAGGGAGAGAAGACTTCCAGTTGAAATAGTCAAATAATGTTTTATGGACAAGGTAAGTCAGTCAGCGACAATTTATTAAGGGCTTTCTATGTGCTAGGCACTGTCTTATATACTGTAGATAAAAAGAAAGAAAGAGTTTTCATCGGCAGAGGATGTGCCAGATGGGTAAGAGAGCAGTATGAGGACAGGTTTGGAGGCAGGGAATGAACAAACGGTCTGTGGGATAATGATTAGGTTAGTTTGGGGAGAGTAGAGTTCCTTCGGGGGAGTAATGGAGAATGTCTAGTGAAAGTTCAAAACATCATATAAGTGATTTAGTAGTGGAAACTAGCAACCATCCAGTGCTGTCTCCTCATCCCATTTTACAAATGAGACCCAGAGAGGTGAAGCTATTTGTCCAAGGAGTTGTTGAGACCAGATGGTAGGTGGCTTGGAATGCCAGGTTAAGGAACTTTAGCCTGGATTCAGGTGGGAATCATTAAATGTTTTTGAGCTGGGAAATGGCATAATCTGAACAGTTTGCAGAGGAGAAGAGGAAAAATATAAGGTGGGGGAAGAGAAGGTTAAGACAAAGTTTGGGAATATTTTAAACACTTTGAATGTACTTCAAAATCGAAGTCACAAAAAATAGCAATGAGAACGGAACTTAGGAAGAGCTGGTAGGGTTTCAATTTTCAGACAGATGACACAAGCAATTCTCCCATGAAGGAAGACTGGTCTAAATGAAAGAAGGTATTTAAAGCTCAATCTCATGCTTCTGAAGTCCACAGCTGACCATTTTTCAGTTGATCTGGCTTTGCCTGTTGTCTCAAATGGGCCATTGCCATACAGACAATTAGATCAAACGCTCTTCCTGACCATTAAGATGATGAAAAACCAGGGCAGGACCCTAGCAAAATTGTGTATTCACCAATTATATTGTGTCTCTAGCCACAATTTTCTGGTACTTTTTTTTTTTAACCATCATTTTCAGGTGCCCAGTGCCCACTCTACTTTCAAAACTAGTTTTCAGGAAATGATATGATATAAGCCATTTATACCTGAGTGTGGTCCTAAAACAATGTAATTAGACAGTCTGGCATGATAGAAAGATAATAGACTTTAGTGACAGAAGACCTTGATTCATATCCTGATTCTGATCTTTACTGCATATGTGACCTTGGGCAAGTCAGTCAACCTCTTTTGGCCTTAAGTTCCTCATCTGTAAAATGAGGAAGGGACTGAACTAAATGGCCTCAAATGTTTAAACCACCTCTAAATTCCCATCATTATATTTATAAATAATAGCTGATATTTAACTGGATTTTAAAAGGGTTCAACTCTAATACAGATAAGCAAACAGAGGCTGGGAGAGGTTAAGGGTATCATTCCAAAGTCACAAGCTATTCATCAGAGAAGCTGAGAATTTATGATTCCAAATGCAATACTTTTTCTACAATCCAACTTTAACTGTGGGGAAATTTACATTTCATATTACCTGTGGAGTGAAAGGTTTTATCTACTGGAGGGAAAAAAAATAAACTTCTCGGCAAAATCAAGCAATGTGATATGGGAATGGGAGTATGAGGGTGGGCAAGGAAACCATTTACGGACCCCCAAATTGCCACGTAGGCAAAAGACAGTCCTGGATACTACAGATGGATAAAGCTGGCTGTTAAAACAGCAGCGTGACCATTTCTCCATACCCTATTTTTTCCACACAGAGACTCAGCTTTGATTAGGGAGAAACTTCACATATTTGGAGGCCTTCAAACCCTCACCCTCCTGAAAGTCATCACTACCTCAATACACAAATGAAAGCTCAACAGGAAAACACATGGAAAATCCCTGACAACACTTCGGTTGGCCTATTGGCTTCTTATTTTATTTTATTTTTTTCAAGCTGGAAATCTAAAACATTAGAACTAAGAGCTTCCAGATTTCAGATGGCAGCGAAAGGGCTGGTCACAGGACAGGGTGCAAACATCCCCAAAGAAGGCAAAGCCTTCTAAAAATCTGTGCTTGTTGGAGGGTGTGAGCCTGCTACAGTGACTCTGGGATACTACAAAACATTTTTCATGTGGGAAAAATACCCCATGTTTTGTACAGTGGAGATTCACCCCCAACTCCCTAAAGAATCCAAATTTCTTATCATCATAATTACCACCCTTATTATAACATAACATATCTAGCACTACAAAGTGAGTCCACGTGACCTATTTGATTGGAACTAAGCAGCTACCTTCGGCAGTTAGGAAAGTGATGGCTGTTGCTGTTGTTGTTAACATTTTGAATTGGACCAGACTTTTGATTTCAGTGAAGAGGGAATGCCTAGTGAGGCAGCCCTTTGTAAGGAAGCAGACCATTGGGATTTATAGACTTGGAGAGTTTCCTTGTACACTAAAACGTTAAGTGACTTGCCTAGGGTCACACAGCTGGTTCGTGTCAGATATGGGACTTGAAATTAGGTCTTCCTAACTGTAAGGCTGGTTCTCTATCCATGACACCGGTGTTTAACTCAAATAAAAATGGGGGCCACTAACGTGTACTTAAGGATCCCTGCAGGTGCATACTAACTTAGAAAAAACATATTATCTATATTTTATTTTATATTATATTCATTTTGTTGAATGTTTCCCAATTACATTTGAATCTTATTTGGCTATACTGGGGAGTGTTTGCCCTGTTGGCTGTGTGTGTCTGACACCTCTGTACCATATCTATGGTTGTATACGTATGTGTACATTACGGTCACAAGTTATTATATTGGGGCAGGAGACTCTATCTATTTATGTAAATCAGCAACTGTTCTTTACCTTAGAACCTTAGAGAGCCTCTCTCTAAGGTTAAGTGACTCATCCAGGTTCACACAGTCCTTGTCAGATGATACCTAAACCCAAGTCTTCTTTCTCTCAGGCCAGCCTTCTATCCATCACATCACCACTAGCATTCAATTAATTACAATGATGATGATGATGATGGTAGTGGTGGTGATGATGATGATGACATAGTCTGCTCAAAGGGATTGAATAACTTGTCCAAGGTAATACATCTAGAAAGTCATGGAACTGGGATGGAAAGCTAGGTCATTGGATGACTCTGAATCCAGTGTCCTTTCTACACTATAGATAATGAATTGAATTAGACTAAATCAGCTCAAAAAATCTCGCTTAATAGAATGGAATGCAAAACCATTTGTTAAGTGCTTACTATGTGTGATGGATTGGGCTAAGTGCTAGCACTCAAACAGAAGAGCACCACAGCCCCTGCCTTCAAGGACTTCACAGTTCTAAGTGGAGAAGACAACACATAAAGGAAGGATGTGTTTGTGTTAGTTCATTGCCAATGGAAAGACCAGGCAGTATTTAGGCAGGGGAAGTAGCAGGGCAAAGCCCTGAGGACCTAGCAGAGTAATGGCAGGGCAGATGGCCCCCTTCCAGAAGGATAGTTGGTGGAAGGATTAGACTGGAGTGAGGTTTTGTGATAGCTCCAGTAGAAGTAGGCATGGGGCAGTCAGCATCCTATACCCAGTGAGAATTGGGAAATGATGGTTGATTGGAGGAAGGGAAATTCCTGCTTCCTTCACATAGTAGCAGATGGTGCTGGTCTGTTTTCCAGCACAGAGCTAGGGTGGGGGACAAATAGGTTCTCAGCTGCCTGGAAGGGAAGGGAAAGGGAAGGGGAAGGAGAGAAGAAGAATCTATAAAGCTACTACTAGTATGTGCCAGATACTGTGCTGTGCACTTTGTAAATATTATCTCATTTGAGCTGATTTGAGCCAGGCAGAAGTTGCTGCTACTTACTGGTTAGAAAGCCTAAGAGAGAGTGACGCTCTCATTATTATCTTTGAATCTCCTGTACCTAGTACAGGGCCCGTCCCATTGCAGGCACTTAATAATGGTTATCAGTTGGTTGGTTTGATAGCTTCCTGACTTACATCCACAAATCCATCTTGTTCAAAGGATTTTATAGGCTTTGAGACCTAAATTCTGATTCACTTGTATCGAGGGCCCATGCAGACTAAAAACCTTTATAAATTTACAAAATGATCAGTATTCCCAGGCACATGTGGTGTGCACTTTTCTAAGTATTTCAGATTCCGTCTTTACTTTGCCTTGGTCAAAGTTATTAATCCACACAGTACACTAATGCCATTGGAATGCTTATTCTCTTAAAACTGGCAGCCTTGGTGTATACAAGAAAACAGGCACAGGGAGTGATGGCAAACACATGACAAGAGTCTGTTTGATTAATTTAACTTTCATGAAGTTCTTGGGACCACACCTCCATTTAGGGACAGGACTGTTTTAGTTTTCTATGGCAAAGTGGTTTTGATTAATTTTTTTTTAAAAAAATCTAGCAGGAATTAAAAACAATTATAGGAGAAAACAATTTTAAAAAAATGTACAGCAGAATCCAGGTCTCATAACATTAAAACTAATGAAGCTATAGCAAAAGTGTAACTAGAATAGTGTAGCTGAGGCTTTGCTCCAGTGTACTAACCTCTTGGGTGGGGGATTCTTCCTCAGGTGGTCCTCTGCTGTGCCACTTGCTATAGCAGCATGAAAGACCCTGTATGGCCAAGACCAGGGTACTATCACCATGGTATCTCTCTCCTATTACAACTGTGTCCAAGGCTGGACTGTCATGTACATCACCACACAATCACTCCTGCCCCCCTCCTCCACCCCCACCAGCACAATTATATTTGCCCCAGGATAAGAATTTCTAGTTATGGCTCCCGGCAACAGCAATAAATACAGAGTTACACTGCAGCCAGCATTAAGTAAGATTTTATGTTGATATTATATATATATATATAAAATGAGTCTTTGATATAGCATTTATTATCAAAACAGAATCCTGCCTTCCCCGGTTTTCTCCTTTATATTGTATTATTTGCTCATTATCTGTGTCTTTTTCTGTTTCCCCTTCTCTTCTGGTGACAACCTCTCCTCTCAGATGCTTAGAAACTGGGGTGTCGGGGCAGCTAGATGGCACAGTGGATAAAGCACTGGCCCTGAAATCAGGAGGACCTGAGTTCAAATGCACCCTCAGACCAAACACTTGACACTTACTAGCTGTGTGACCCTGAGCAAGTCACTTAACCCCAACTGCCTAAAAAGAAAAAAAAACAAACTGGGGTGTATGTAGGGGGGTAGGGTGGAATAAGTGCTTGTCAATCCAATCACGAACATTTAATATAGAAAACTCACCTCAATATGACAAAGGGTGGATAGAGCTGATCTGACACTTATGAAACTAAAGATTTTACCTTTTATTTCTTTCCCAAAATATTGCCAATAAAATAGATATGGCCTTGTTGCAGTACACTGCAAACAACAGAACTAGTTTGAAAGTTGTTTTGTCCATATGCCCACCTATCATCCTCATGGAAAGTGAAAAGCTCAGTCTTCCAGGGGATGCATGTACATTGTGCTTTGTATAATGTACATATAACTCCCTCCTTAGAATGGGAGTTCCTTGAGGGCAGGAACTGTTTGCTTTTTTTTTTTTTTTGTCTCCTTCCAACCCCCAGCACAGTGCCTGCCACATAGTGAACACTTAACAGGTTGACTGAAACAATGCACATTTATTCCCCCCCCCCCCATTTATTGTCTGCTAATATCCATCATAAATATTCTCTTCTAGCCAGGCTGGTCTTCTCATTTTGAATAGGCATTGCTTAATCCTAGCCTCCACCTCTTTGTCCATATATTTAAACCTTCCTACGGATTTCTGTGATGCCTTCCTTCACCACACCAGCCCACAAGGGCCTCTTCCTCTTCTGAATTGACTTGAACATTGTAACACTTGTTTGTGCCACTCGTTTGATATTTAAATATATGCTTCCTCATAATGCTATTTAATTCTATTTGAGAGTGAAACTGTTAGCTTCTTGAGGGCAGGGACCATGTCTCACATTTCTCCTATGCCTTTAAAGACACGTAGCACCACCGGAACTCAATAAATATTTGTTGAATAAATGAAAGAAGACAGAGCCAATATTTTTCTTGAAAATGGTGGCACTGCAAAGCACCTATTCCCAGACATGGACCCCAGCAGAAAATGCTGAACCAACAGGGCAAAGGGAATAGGAGTTTTGTTAAGTTGAGACCTCCGATACAGGTTTTCATTCTTGCGTGAATTTTTATAGCTGAGTCATGAACTCATGAAAATAAAGCTTAAGGCAGTAATGTTAGGGATCCAGAGTAGGCCTCTATGAATAGTGACAATGTGCTTCCCATGCCAGGAATGGTATTCTATACAAGGGCATCAGCACAAGCAAAATTAAAAAGGCCCTGGGTGCATTTTTTTGGTGAGACTCAGAAAAGAAATTACTTATACCAAGCAAGTTCCGAAGACAGCTTCTATTTTGGGGACCTGGATAGTATAGCATATTATCAAGGCATGACACAAAGCTTAAGACTGCCTATTAATGTATGGATGAGTGTGAGTAATTCAGTGAAGCCACTTAAGCAAATAACAGTTGAAGGATAAACTATCACTGAAGTGTTTATTCCATCAAGCCCCAAAGGGTAGACTAATACAATAGATTTGGCTTTAATAACTAACCTAAGACAATGGGACCTAATCCTATCAGCAAATACCAGAGGTTGGAAGGTTTCATCTTCTGAAAAGAAATCAACTTGTCAGGGGCCAAATTTAGGAAATCAAAATGAGCCAGAGTTGGACTCATCAAATTAAGAAGGGGATAAATCTGCCTGTGGTGCAGACTCTCCCTTCCTTTTCTGTGTCTCCTTCCCTTTCGGTGTGACGATCTCTCCTTATCAAATGCTTAATTTTTTCTTCCTTTCTTCTCCCTCCACCATTTCAAACCCTTCTCTCCAGAAGGAAACTGTGAAACTCATTTGCAGTGACGTATATGTGACCCATGGCTATCTTTCTCAGATATTTGCATTGCAACAGGGTACAAGAAGGCTCTAACCTGAGATATGAATATCTGTGGGATTTCAGACAAGCACTGGGAGGTGTTTTGGCGGGTAGGAACTAGACATTTGAGCTGCTATGACTCTGAATATATTCATATAGCATCAGAGATTTAGAGCTGGAAGAGATCTGAGAGGCCATCGAGTCTAACTTCCTCATTTTACAGTTGAAGAAACTAAGACAGAGAAAGAGTAAGTGACTTACCCAAGGTCATATAGATAATAAGCATCAAAGGTGGCATTTGTACCTAAGGCCTCTAACTCCAGATTCAGTGCTCTTTACTTTGTGCCACATTGCTTCAGGTTTACAGGACATTTTCCTAACAACTCTGGAGGATTGTTAATGCAAATATCATCATATCCATCTTACAGATGAGGCAGCTCAGACTTCATAAATCACTTGGCCAAACTTGCAAAGCTAATACTGTTGGAGACAGGATTTGAACTCATGTCTCATGACTCCTAAATCAAGCTCTTTCTATGACACCATGAGAATACAAAGCATAGACTCAAGAGAGTATGGCACAGGTGGACACAGAATGTGGGCTAGGTTTTCCAGATTCTCTATGCACATTTATAGTAGTGCCTGAAAAAACGAACAAACTTCTTGTTTACTTGTTTTCATCCGTGTCCAACTCTTTGTGACCCCATCTGGGGTTTTCTTGGCAAAGATACTGGAGTGGTTTCCCATTTCCTTCTTCAGCTTATTTGACAGATGAGGAAACTGAGGCAAACAGGGTGAAGTGACTCGCCCAAGGTCACATAGCTAGTACACGCCTGAGGCCAGAATCTCCCTGGTTCCAGGCTCAGCACTCCATCTGCTGCACAATCTGGCTACCTCAAACTAGGTTTGTTCTAAAACAAGAGCTCTGAACCTTTTTTTTCTGGTAGGTGTCCTGGACCCCTCTGGCAGTCTGGTGAAGCCGATGGACCCCTTCTCATAATAATATTTTTAAATTCATGAAATTTATAATATACATATATAGAATAATAAAGGAACACAATTATATTGAAATAGTTACTAAAATTAAAAAAAAAACAAATCAAGATTAAACACCCCACTTTAATAACCCCTGGCCTAAAAGAAGTAAGAATACGAGCTTGTAAGAATTTTAATAAAAGGGAAAGTCCAGCCTCTAATCCAGGCATGAACTTTCTGAGTTACTTACTGGCATATTATCAATCACTATCCCTCTGACGTCACTAAGTGTGAAGAGAACAAGTGAAAATGTGTGGGCTGAGTCTTGAAAAAAACCTACCTACAAAAAAGCCTGAATTAATAGCACCATTTCTGACTCTCAGACACTGAGAAACAGCCCAAGTCACAATCTATAGTGCTCAAAATGAAGTGAAGAATTCAAGCCATTAACAGGGTAATTCAATCTCCTTCCTTTTCCTCCTCTCTCTAGATTCCTAACTTGCCTGTTGTCATTGTTTTTAACCCAAATTATCTGGCTAAACACCATAATTCTGCACTTTGCTTTAGATGTGTAGAGACAACCTGAATGACACACTACTGACCTACCTGGGTCCATTTACTTCCAAAAGTGCAATTAATTCTCTGTAATTTTCACTACCAAAAATTGACATTGTAATGAAGAATTTAATCCTGGCTTTTAAAAGCAAACAGCCCTACCGGTATTTTCCTCCTTATTGTCCAAGAGAACACAAATCCCTTGGAATTCAGGGCAAGGTTAAATCCCTACAGTTTTGCCCATCCACTTATCTTTTCTCCTATACAGAGGACACAATATTTTTAGTCAGAGGTATAAGCTGTGGGGAAAAAAATTAAAGATTAAGGAATACATTCATTCTTACTCATGTCTTGTGAGCAAACTTTGGCTATGTTTACGTAAATACTCTAACTAGTTTGACTAGATTCAATTTTTAAAAATAGGTTGAATTCAGCACCCCCAGATGTTTCTGTTCATTGATGTGATTCAGAACAAACAAGCAGATACTGAATTTTTTTCTTACATTTCATTTGGTTGTAGACATGTGTCCTGTGTGAATGGTGTCTTACTGTAGCTTAGAGAGATATGATGGAGCTTGATACAATACTTTCTTTTGAGGCTAAGCTCAAATATTACCTTCTTCCGTAAGTCTCTCCTGGTCCTCCCATCTCCTCAAGTCTTCTCTCCTAAGGTTTCCATCCATATACTTTCTACATGTCTTGTATATACCAATTTACTTGTATGATTTTTTTGAATGTTAAGCTCCCTGAAGATAGAAGCTGTTTTTGCCTTTTCTTTATATCCTTAGCCCAGCACTTGAGGTTAATAAATGTTTGTGGATCGATTTGCAAAAATGAGTTCCTTTGCACTATTTATTATCTGGAAGTCAACAGAAGTATAGCTAAGGACAAAGAGTTCATCTTGGCCTATTATTTTCCATATCATCCTTTTTTTTTTTCCATTCCCTGCATTTCCTCCCCTTCACCTACAATACTTCAGAAGGAAAAGTCACAGGAAAGAAGAAAAGAAATGATTCTAGGTGCTTCCAAAGTAAAGGATGCTGTTTAAATTTTAAAAAGGAAAAAAAAAGATAAGTACATCCACAGATGAGGCTGTTATAATTATAGCAACATAAAATTTCTCTCTCTCTCCCTCTCTCTCTCTCTCTCTCTCTCTCTCTCTCTCTCTCTCTCTCTCTCTCTCTCTCTCTCTCTCTCTCTCTCTCTAACACTCCCAATCCCTCCCTTGGATTCATGTGCAGTTACAGGCTTCACAGCAGATACAATAAGTTTAATACAAAATAGACCAAGGAGCAAAAACACCAATCTACTTTTCTTCTTTGTAAGAGGATTCTTGAGGTTCACAGATTGTATTACATGGACCACACATGTAGCACATATGTGCAATGGGGGGACATTTATTGTGCCAATTTACTGTCTCTTCCTCATTGACCACACCTGGAATAAGATTAATAGTAGTAGGATTTGTTACTCTACAAAGCTAAATGAAGGAGGATTCTTTCATCATTTCTCATTTTCCTTGAAAACCACACAATGTGACAGAGGTCAGCAAGAAACTAATTAGCTTTTATGCCTTTATTTTCAATCTCTATTTTAATATAATGACATACACCTGGAGAAAGAGCGAAACATTCAATCTTAAGATGTTTTGCTCATAGGAAGCTAAACATCTGGATAGCTGGAAGACTGATTCTCACTCTTCATCCCAGCATATGCTATGGTATATAGACTTAGCCAGAATCTATGTCATATATTTTTAAGAACAGGGAAATGTGATTCAGTTGGGATTGTGAGTTGGTGCAAATAAAGTACCTCTACTGCTAACCCATCCCACTTTATATTTGAAACTTGAATTTGTCTGTGATTTTCTCTCTCGGTCTTCTGTGTTTTTGCTGCCTTTGTTCATTGGTACAGTTTCAACCAGAGGCAAGAAATGTCAGAAATTTCACCAGACAGTTCTTTCTTTGGAGATTGAAAATCTCATCCCCTATCCCCAAAGTGAAGTGCTTTAAAGAATTCAGATAATAAAATGCTTTAAATATATGCAGTTCTTGTTATCCGGGGATCTTGAAACGGTTCACATTTCACTGGAACCTGCCAGGTGACCAAACTATTCCTCATATGTAAACTAGGTTCAGAGGAGGAGCATTTATTCTTTTATTCCATAGCATAATACTTAGTAAATCATGGTCCTTTAATGTTATATTACTGATCTGAAAGAGTCATAGATGAAATCCTCTTGTACTAACAGGCACTGTGGCTGAGTGCAAAGGAAGACGCGGGTTCCGGTCCCACCTCTGACACCTACTGGTGATGCTATGTCAGCCTCTCAATGCGGTTGGCAATTCGCTAAGACTATAAGTAACAGAAAGATGGTACCTGCATCAGTGGAGGGATCTTCCTCACTTGGAGGCTCCTTATGCCACCGAAATCAAAGGTCTAGTTCCCATCCCTAAAATAAACTCTAAACGACAATCTAGATTCTTCTGTTGTAGCTAGGATTTTGTTGTTGCATGGTTTAATAAGTGCACCAACAGCCAAGACTTCAACAACTGTGCTCTAGTTTCTTTATCTGTAAAACTGGGCGGGTGGCTGGGTGGGGGACACTAGATGATTCAATTTAGTTTAGTTCAACCAATAATTATTAAGGTGAACCTTATTAAGGCACTGTATGAAGCACTATACTAAGCAATGGGGAAATAAATATGGAAAAATAATACTGTTCCTGCCCTCAAAAAGCCTATTATCTAATCTCAAGAAGCCAATTATCTCTTCTCTAATTAGATACACATATGAATAACTGTAACAGTTGTCAGACTATATTAAGTGGAAAGGTTAGTTGCTCAAAAAGCAACTTTCTAGATTGATTATTCTACATCTTGGTCATTCTGTTGTTGTTGTTGTTGTTGTTACACAGAGATTACTGTAATCACGTCTGACCTGCACTGCTTTACCCAAAGTGACTAAGATTTTGTCTATGGAAAAGATGTCTCGCTGCCACCCACTCACTGGGCCCAGAGATGACAGGAAGCTGGCTAAAGAGTCACAACTTTCATTCTGAGCTTCGGGATCTGTAGCCACAAAAGCAGCAAGACGCAGAAAAAGACTGCATATTCTCACAGCTCAGATGAGCTCTGGGATCCAGTACCTGGCCCCTCTGGAGGGGCAGGCTTCTCATCGATGAGGGGGTGCTCCTTTTGTGATGTGAAGCTGCATCACTATGCCTAAGTCATTTTGCATACTTTACACATACGGGCTTGTATCTTTCTTACCCACAGGAGATGGCCCATCCTGACTCTGAGCCTGATCCCATGCTTACACCTCTCAATTAAGAAAACTGCTTTGAATTAAAGCCAAGCCTTTAATACTTCTGAGGATGGCCTCCCCCCAAACAGCTTAAATACAAAAGAACATTCACTGGTGTCAGGATTTGCTCATCAGCAGCTAAGGCTGATTTCTTGTCCCTGTATTTCCCACCACTGTCAAGGACTGCTAATTGTCTGTTTTCGTGTTTAAGGCCTAGACCAGTCCCATTTAAGACTGGCCCTTGCTCAAGAGAAAGAGTGGAGAAAAAAATTCTATTGTAGCTCTTTGGCTGGGGGTTGGGGGAACTCCTTTGTTTTTCACCTTTTTACATACAGTGTCTTCAGGCTTAATAAAGCTTTGTGGAATGGCACCGACGCTCCAGAGTTTCTGGGATGTAGTCTGAGTGATATTCTGAGACAGCCTCCTGTTTTCCTCCTGGCTGCTGCCCTGTCCATTTAACTCCTATAGATTCCCTGCTCCCTAACTATTTGCCTTGCCAAGGTTTTGGACTGTGTTTACCTGGATCCCTGACTCCTCGTTTCCTCAAACCCTTTGACTGTGGTTCTAATATCTTCTGCTTAGATTGGCTCTGAGGATTCAAGGAAAGGAGTTCTTAACCTGAGGTCCACAGACTCCAAGGTTGTCTTCCTGTTAAGGGTATAGGGGATCAATTTAAAGGGAGCTGTGAATCTGGATGAGAAAAACTGCATCTTTATTTTCACTAACCTTTAACTGAAATTTAGCATTTCCTTCAATTATGAATTTCTTTATAAAGATATTCAGTTATGAATTATTTTAAAAAGAAGGGATCCATAGGTTTGACTGGACAGCTAAAGGAGTTCACAACACACACAAAAATGTTAGGAAACACTGTTCTAGGACTGTCGACTATACAGAGAAGTCTTGCCTGATCATCAGATTTCTGGTCCATGCTGCCTGTGCTATTCTTCCAGACTTGCTTGTCCTTCCCAGCCCCATCCCTGGCTACTTACCTTGCTCCAGCTTTGCCCTGATCATTGGCTTATGACTAAGCCTGGTCTTGGGCTCTAAGTCCTGACTCACTCTCTTGGGCCCTGTGCTTTGCCCTGCATCCACAATAGGTGGTAGTCTGGGCTCCTAGCACTGCCTCCTGGTTAGTTAGCTCACTGAAGGCATGGGCTTGTGTTTTCATTCTGGCCATGGCTGCCTAAAGCCAAATGTCCGGGAGAAAATGGAAGAATTCAGTCAATCTTCCAGCTGTTTCTGAACATCCAGATGTCTCGCACCAGGAAGACTGAGCATCTAGATGAGAGAATTTTGCAGTTTCTCTCTGGAGGCTTGGCATTGTGCAGAGCCAGCCTCTGTGCCCTCTGTGAGGCCAAACTCATGCATGCTGTCTAAGCAGAGTGACAGCAGATCACACAGCAGTGCTGACTCGAATCAGACAGTGGCTATAGACTTGTGTGCAGCCTAGCTCTGCCATGGTGTCTCATTGCAACTGCAAAACTGACATTAAATGTCTTCTGTTTTACAGCCAGTTTTTCCCAAAGGGAAATTTCTTCTTTTCTAGGCAAGAAAGGAAACTAGGGAGGAAGGGAGACAAGGAGGAAAGAGAGAGAGGGGAAGGAAGGAAGGTAAGAAGGAAGGAAGGGGGCAGCAAGGGAATGAAGTAGGGAGGGAAGAAGGAAGAAAGGGAAACTAGGGAAGGAGGAATAATGAAAAGAGAAATAAAGAAAGAAAAAAGGGGAAAAGAAAGAAGAAAGGGAGGAAGAGGGAGGAAGGAAGGAACAAAGGAAAAAGAAAAGAGAGGAGACAAGAAGGGAAAAGACAGAGAAGAAAAGAGACAGTATAAGTGGGAGGAAAAAAGGGAGGGAGGGAGGGAGGAAGGAAGGAAAGAAAGAAAAAAGGAGGAATGGAGGGAAGGAAAGAGAGATTGAGGGAAGGAGAGAGGGAGGAAAGAAAGAAGGCAGTAAAGGGAGATATGGAGGGAGGAATGGGGGAAGAGAGATAAAGAAAGAAGGGGAAAGGGAACAAAGGCATGAGGAGAGAAGAAAGGAAGAAAAAAGAGGAGATGAGGAGAAAGAGAGTGAAGGAAAGAGAAAGAGAGTGGAAGGAAAGAACAGAGGGAGGAAGGAGAGAAAGTATGATTGACCTCTTCACAAGTGAGTCATGCCAACACCGGCACAACTTTGTGCTCGATAGGTGCAAAAGAGAATGAGGTCAGGTTCAAGCTCCAAAAAAACTTTGTTTTTAAGTCAACACATTGTTCCTCTTTAGTTTTCTACAATAAGAAACAATTCCAAAAAATTATGTTTTAAACTAGAAACACACCAGAAAACGGTCAATGTTTTTCTGACTGTAGCTCAATCCAGCCAGACACATTACCTTTTCCCCTCAGGAGAGCTTTCTGTCTGGCACTTAATCATCTTTGCTTCATATCTGCTTGGGACAGTACTCTCCCTCATTACCCCTAGCAAGGTAGCAGGATGGACCCTAGGTCCAGTGAAATGTGCTGGATAAAGCAGACTACGACTCCCTTCAGAGCAAGGATTCAGTCTTTTTTCTGTATTTGTCACAATGCTATGCCCAGGTGCTCATTAAATAGTTGTTTGTTGGACTGAACCAATTTTAAAAGACAAAGGCAGGGGCAGGGATATATTGAGAAAACAAGGTGATGCAAAAATCAGAAGATACCAATAAAATTTTAATAAAAAAAGAAAAGAAGATGAAAAAACAAAATATCCATTATGAACATCATAAATGGACTTGAACAAGTCAAACCGGTCAATGTGGCCCAAACACCCAATTTACCAGAGGTATCCCAACTGAATCAAAAGCAAAGTCTGCTTGTCTGAATCCGCTGTGAAGCATGTGGATGCAGAATCTGTTAGTCTGTGGTTGGTGTTAGGATGATGGCCTCACACATTTTTACAAAGGTTTACAAGAACATTTCCACATAGACAATCCTGGGAGGGAGGAAATTATTTATTACAGATTGCATATTTTGCATTTTAGATGATGTTATCATCTGTTATTACCTCTTTTATAGATAAATAAACTGAGTTAAAACTTGTCTGTGGTCACCTAGGAATTCAAAGCTAAGTCTAGCGCTCTTTTGATTTCTGCCATACCGCCTTTTCCCATGGTATGCAGATAAAGGTTATTACTTTGTCGTGGGATGTAGGGTAGGTAAGGGGGAAATCCCTCCTGGATGTGCCTGTGTGGATTTGTTACTATTGTCCCTAACCTTCAAATCCTCTACCACCCTCGTATCAT
Source organism: Phascolarctos cinereus (assembly GCF_003287225.1). Lineage (NCBI taxonomy): Eukaryota > Metazoa > Chordata > Mammalia > Diprotodontia > Phascolarctidae > Phascolarctos > Phascolarctos cinereus. The sequence goes on from NW_027555736.1 coordinate 139,715,956, forward strand.
TCTGCCTCCATGTCTTTGCACGGGGCTGTGACCTCTACCTAGAATGCACTGCTTCCTCACCTCAGTTTTTGGAAACCCTTTTTCAAAAGCCCAAAGCCACCTCCTACATTAGACCTGTCCTGATTCCCTGTTTCAGAGTCCCTCTACCCCAACTGTCTTGTATTTTATGTTGTATTTATTTCATGTGTACTTATATTAATTACATATACTTTTGTATTTATGTGCCGGTTGTACACATTCCCCTCTCCTCCTCCCCAGATCCCCCACAGCACAGGACTTCTTTGAAGGCAGGAATTCTTTCTTTAATTTCTCTGTATACCACACATAGTAGGTACCGGATAAATGTTTGATTGATTAACTGATGCAATCACTTTCACACTTGCAGATTACTGCCATCCACACTGATTATAAAGACATGACCTACAAGGCCCTATCTATCCTTTGTAATGCCTTTGGCATTATTGGCTCTATGCTTTCTCAAGGCATTGGATTTTTACTTCTTGCTTTACTAAATCCGTCATTCCACTCACATGTTAAAGAGGTTCATGCCTACCCCTTGAAGATGAGGGGACCCCAGCTCCTGCCATACTGGTGGAAGTCCACAGAGGAAGATGGAAATAGTTTTGGTTTTCATAGCAATGTGGATAAAGCAGAGATAGAGGAAAGTTTGATCCTAGAGGAACTGAGGCTAAAGGGATGATTAGTGGAAAGAGCACTGAACTGTCAGCTAGGCAGAGAAGTGGACAGAACTAGAGTTAAGAATATCTGAGTTTAAATCCTTACTCAGATACTATGTGACCTCAGTTTCCTCATCTGGAAAATGGGGATGATAAAAGCTACTTCCTAGGATTGTTTTGAGAATCAATGAGAATACTTGTAAAATACTTTGCATATCTTAATGCACTATAAAAATTTTATTATTACTATTATAATTATCAAGAGACTCAGGGTTCTAGACCCACCAGTGCCATGAACTAATTAAGTGGTCTTGGGTAGGTTATTTTTCATCAATAAGACAATCCTCTTACAAGTTTGCTTCTATCTCTGAGTTTCTATAGTCGTACTATGATTATTGGGCTGGTGGGAGTCAGGAAGAGATGGCTGAATAAGGTGAGCTGTTCCTACTGAAGAGGATGGGAGATTTGAGAAAGAAAAAAAAAAGATGTCCTTGTTCCTTATTGCCCAGTATGTAATTATTTTTCAGGCCCTATTTTAGTTGGGTGGATAATGGAGCTGAGGTCATGTGTTCCCAAAGAAGGTGGAAAGACAGCATGGTATAATGGATAGGGTGCTGGACCTGGAGTCAGGAAGTTGTTATTGAGTTCTTTCAGTTATGTCCAACTCTTCATGACTTCATTTGGGATTTTCTTGGCAAGATACTGCAATAGTTTGCCATTTCCTTCTCCAATTCATTTTACAGAAGAGAAAACTGAGGCAAATAGGATTAAGTGACTTGCCCAAGGCCACACAGCTAGTAAGTGACTGATGCCCAATTTGACCACAGGATCTCCTGTGCCACCTGCCCCTGGATTCAAGAAGACCTGGGTTCAAATCCCACTTAGACCTTTGCTGGTTGTGTGACCCTGAGCCAGTCACTTAACTTTCTGTGTCTCAGTTCCTTCATCTGCAAAATAGGAGAGGGGTGGTGGTGTAGATGGCCTCTAAGATCCCTTCTAGCTCTAAACCTATGATTCTGTGATAAGGCTTTGGTAATCTGATAAAAGGAATATGGTGACTGAGTTCTAAACCCAAGCAACTTCTGCCTGGTGGATGGTTTTTCGAAAGCTGCTGCCCTACAGAACAACTCCGAAAGCATAAAGATAGTGATCTCTGCTCCCTCATACCACACAAGAGAAAAGATAACACAACCACCCTCTTCCTCGACAACAACAACTTACGGAAACCAGAGCAGCCTGAACATTGAAAGCAAAAATACCAGGCATTTAGCACATTTCAAGTGCCCATTGTGGCATTTTTCCAGGAGATTCTGGAGGGGGAAAAACACTTTTTTCTTGTTTCTCCACCCGGGTTACCCAATACTGATGGTGCTTCAAAGAAGCAGAATTTGCCCATGATTCTTCTCCTCTGAAACTCCAAGCATCCAGTGGTAGACTCTTAATGGACCTGGGGAGTGTGCGTGTGTGAGTGTGTGTCTGTGTGTGTGTGAACACACATATGAACACACACATATGTACTTGTGACTAATGTAAGTATGGAGGCATTACAAAATGGCTTCCTGGAGCACCTTCAGCTCTGAAACACTGAAGAACCCAGGGAGAAATGAATTCAGCAGTACTGAAAAGGAAAAAAAATAGAAATAAAAGGGAAATCGTAGGCCAGTCAGCCTTTCCTCGGGTACCACCAAGTGGCAGGGGTGGGACACACTGCTTTTGTCACTACTGAGCTCCAGCCAGGGAGCACCCATGAGCTAAAAGGATGGTTTTTTTTTTTGGTTTTGTTTTGTTTTTGTTTGGTGAGAGGAGGCAGGCATTGGTTTTGCACAAAAAATACAAGGCAGGCAGCAATGAGTATTGAGAAACGTAGAAGTTTCTTCCATTAAATAACAGGAAGGAAAACGGGCTGGGTTTTTCTATTATCTCTAGGAGTGATTGTTTGAGAGGCAAATAACATGATATAGTAAGGAGGACACTGGACTTGGAGTCGGGAAGACCTGGGTTCAAATGCTACCTCATATACTTACTAGGTGTATGACCCTAGGCAAATCATTAAATTTTCTTTTGTCTTAGTTTCCTCATCTGTAAAATGATGGGGTTGGTCTCCTTGGCCTCCAAGGTCCCTTCTGTCTCTAAATCTGTGATCCTCTGAATAGTGAGAAAGGGAGTAGAATAGTAGAAGTGAAGTGATACATCCGTGGTGGAGATATTTCCAGAACTTATTTCCTTCTGTTTCCATTCTTTTTGCTGGTGTTGCTCTACTCCCTCTCACCCAATACATCTTCTTTTTCAATGACATTGTAATCATTCATAAGCAGAGAACAACCATGATAACCCTGAGATGGAGTACGGATGGCTCAGAGATGAGTTCGGCATCTTTCTCTCCTCCTTGGATTCCCTTCCTGACATCTCCGTGCCTCTTATTGTGACCCCCTTCTCCTAGTCATTCAAGTTGGAGAGTTGGAGTTATCATGAATTCTCTCCTTTCCCTTGTCTTCCTCCCTCTGTCCTTTCACTCCACACTCCACTTAGTTAGTTACCCAGTCCCGTTGATCCCTCTTCTATAAGATTTCCTACACTGGATTGGTAACTTACTTTCTATTACAATCACCACCACTACCCTGATTTAGCCCAGAATATGGTTTGTTCAGTTGTTTCAGTTGTGTCTGATTCTGCGTGACCCCTTTTGGGGTTTTCTTTGCAAAGATACTAGAGGGATTTGCTATTTCCTTCTCCAGTTCGTAAGGAAAGTGAGGCAAACAAGTTAAGTTGCTTGCCCAGGATCACACAACTAGTAAGTGTCTGAGGCTGGATTTGAACTTAGGAAGAAGAGTCTTTCTGATTCCAATCCTAGCCCTCTATCCACTGCATCACCTAGCTGCTCCCCAACTATGGTAATATCCCCCTAAAAGATTTTTCCCACTCCCATTCCTCCCCCTCTAACCCATCCTATACCATTCCTAAAATTGTCAAATTGTCATTCCTAAAATGTCATTTTAATCAGTGTCATTCCCTCTGCCATCTTTAGATGCACATTATTGTGTATAGGACAAAGACCACACATTCTGCTGTTCACGGCCCCTGCCCCTTATCCAATTTAGCTCCAAAGTACTTTTGGTCATAGTTTCATAAGTTTAGAACTCAAGGTCATCTAGTCAACCCTTCGATTTTACAGATCATGATAGTTAAGTGATGCCCAGGATCACACCAGCAGAGGGGTTGCAGAGCTGGGATTTAAACCTAAGTCCTTTTCCTCTAGACACAGTATTCATCTCACTGTAGTTTTTCTTGCCTTATCTTCCATAAATTCTCCTTTTTCTCCCTCTGCTTTCCCACATAAACCTTCTGCTTAAGCCAGTTGGAATGCTCACTCTTCCCCAATCCTGCTTATCATGCTTCTTCTCCCTACTCAGTATGCTCTCCCCACCTATCCACTCTGCCTCACTTTCTACATTCTAGAGAAGAAAAAGGGCCATGTAAACTGCAGGCCACACTTATTCTGCTCACACTGTAATATGCAGAATTGTCTTCCTTGGGCCTGTACTTCCATATGCTTCTCAAGCCTACAGACCCTATTTCTATTCTTCAGCTTCCAGTCATATCAACCTGGTTCCAGACAGTTCCTGGATCACTGCTCATTAAGATATAAAACCATGAAAACTTCTCGAATGGAAGAAAACTCAGAGCACTAATGTAAAAACTCGGTGTTGTTCAGCCTGCCCAGTTTAGCACTCATCAGAAATCAGAGAAGATAAGGTAGAAACGATCATTGACCACTATAGCCTTTGTTTGTGTGAAAGGAAAACATTATTTCTGATGGCAGCCAAGATTAGCTGCAATACTGGAGAATTCAGATGGGAAAACTGCGGACCTGGTTAAAGGGCTTTGTAAATCACAGTGCACTAAATAACGTCTGGACACCAAAGTCTGGATTGCAAAGGACACAAGGCAAAAGAGAAGGGACTTTTGAAGTATGTGCATCGGAATAGAAGAAAGAAAAGAAAAATATGGAATCTTAAAGAGAGATACAGAGACAGAAAGACAGAGAATGTGTATATCTGTAGGACAGTGGAGGTAGAAAGAATTCCCAAAGATCAAAGATGGAATTTCCTGAGAGATGTGATAGACCAAAAATACATAATGAAACAGGCATTTTTGATCATTGACAATGAAGGAATTTGCTTCACTTGACTATACATATTTCTTATTAGAGTTTGCTTTCCCCCCCCTTTTCTGGTTGTTCGATTGTTGGGGGTTAGAAGAGAGAGAAAATTAATTCATATTAATTAGGAAAAATGATAAAATTAATTTTTTAAAAAGAAAGTGGGGAATGGACAATCTCACTAGCTTTCTTTGAATGAATGAATGATAGATTACTTTGCCTTAGGGATACTGAGAACACCCTGGGGTACCTGGATATGTAGACGTTATGTCAACTTTAACAGGACCTGGCAGCCACCTTCTTGCATCAGCATTATTAGGCCCACCCAAATAATAGGCCCTGAGTGACTAGTCTCTCCAATACCCAGGATGTCTTTGCAAAAGTTCTGACTTTCTCACTCATCTCTTTGCCTTGCTAGCAACTGCTGAAGGAAGGGGCACTCTTGCAGGGTCACCTGCTATTACCCTTTTTTTTCCTTGACAAAGACAGGAAAACAACCACTGTCACCCTGTGAATCAATTGTGATTTGTAGTGAGAAGCTGCTCAAAGGCAACACTGACTTTAAATAAGTCAGAGGGGCAACTCCAGGTGATGCAGTAGAGCGGGGACCTCCAGGTCAGCTTGTTTGACAACTTCCTTTCACAGAGAAGGAAGCTGCTGCCCAGAAAAGGGAAAAAACCCCAAAACAACCAAACCTCTTTCACAATCGCACATCTGGCTCTATTTGCAGGGAACAAAGAACTGGAAGAAACCCTGGAGGCCAGCTAGTTAAACCACATCCTTTTAACATAAAAGGAAACTGAGGCCTAGAGAAGCGAACTGACAATTCCACAATTCCACAACCCTTATTTGAAATGTAACTTTGATTCAGTGTTCTAACTTTATTTAGCACTGCACTAACCACACACAACCAAGTCAACAACGATTCTTATTAGATTTATTGGCGGAGAAGAACCCATTTTTGTCTTCCAGAAAGAAAAAATGTATTTTATAAGCCTCACTTCACAACTTTCACTTTGACTCCGAGGCAAGCCATGTACTTCGAGGGTTAAATGACTTGCTGAAGCCGCATGCTGAGTCAGTGCCAGGCCTGGAATAGACACTCAGACAAAGTTTTGGCGGCTCCTGTGGAACGGAACACCCTGTGTTTGGTTTACTAGAATTCCCCCTCGCTGCCTCCTCCTCTTCTTATTCTGCCTGGGTCTCAAAGTATCCAAAGGAATCATGGGATCACCGGACCACAGATTTAGACATGGAAGGGATCTCAGAATCCAATAAGTCCAAATAGACACTTTTTTTTTTTACAGATAAAGAAACTGAGGCAAAGAGCATTAAAGTGATTTGCCCTGGATCCTACATTTTCTGTTTGGACCTAAGTCTTTCTGACTCCAAGACCAGTGTCTTATCAGCTACACTACACAAATGCTAAAATTAAACTCCCTAGTACTGATCCAGTCCTGGAATTCAAATGGACAGTGATTCCCCTGCTTCATGAAAACCTCCTCCAAGATCCAAAGCTGGAAAATCAACAAACATTAGTTCTTCATAAGCCAGTCCCCTGAAAGTGTTGTTTAAAAGGCAGCACGGTGTCATGAAATGTTTGCTGGGTTTTTTTTGGCACTGCTATTTCTTAGCTTTGGGATCTTGGACAAGTCACTGACAATCATGGAGACTCAGTTTTTGTATATGTAAAATGGGGTTAAAGATAATTGACTTTCCTACCTGAGGATTATTGTGGGGATAAAATAGTATAATGTATTTCAAGTGTTTCAGAATCCTAAAGATATTATTAAATGTTAGCTGTTATTATTGCTGTGAGCTTTTTTACTGTGAAGTTTTTGCTTATTTCTATCTATTGTTTTTACAGTCAGTCAACTATCATTTATTAAGTGTCTACTATGTGTCAGGGACTGTTGTTAAGTATTAGGGATATAAAGAAAGGCAGGAAAAAAAAGTCCCTGCTCTCAAGGAATTCACAGTCTAATGTGGGAGAGAACATGTAAACCACTATACACAAATAAGATACATTTAGAATAAATTATGGGTGTTATCATAGAGAAGGTACTAAGATTAAGGAGGACTGAAAAAAGCTTCTTACAAACGGGGAGAGTTTGAAGGAAGCCTGGGAGTCCAAGAAGTAGAGATAAAGGAGAGAGTTCCAGGCATGAGGGACAGCCAGTGAAAATCTTTGGAAGTAGGCAACAGAATATCATATTCAAGCAACAAGGAGACCAGAGTCGTTGCATCAAAGAGTGGTTTGAAGGAGAGTAAGGTGTGAGAAGACTGGAAAGGTAGGAAGGGACCAAGTTATGAAGGGCTCTAAAAAGCTGAAGAGAAAACCATTTATTTTGGGTCTAGAGGTAAAAGAGAGTATTGGAATTTATTATACCGCTAGGGGTTAGTGGTGATAGGTCAGGCCTACCTTTTAATTTATTTTTTTAAATTTATTTTTAAGGTTTTTTTTAAATTTTTAGGCAACTGGGGTTAAGTGACTTGCCCAGGGTCACACAGCTAATAAATGTCAAGTGTTTGGTCATAGGCTGGATTTAAACTCAGGTCCTCCTAACTTCAGGGCCAGTGCTCCATCTACTGCTCCAGTTAGCTGCCCCCCTAGGCCTACCTTTTAGAAAGACCAGTTTGACACAGAGAAGGTTGTATTGGAGCAGGCACAGAGTCAAGCTAGTGAGACTAGCCAGCAGGCTATGGTCCAGGTGTCAAGTGATGAGGGCCTGTACCAGGGCAGGATGGTAATTTGCAGAAAACATAAGGGGACACAGATGAGAGATTTCACAATAGTAGAAATGACAGTTGGGCTAGGTGTGAGAAAGTATGAAGTTGAGGATGACACCTCTGTTGGGAGCTTGGGTGACTAGGGGGATGGTGGTAACCTTAACAGAAATAGGAATGTTAGGAAGAGGGGAGCATTTGAAGGGAAAGATAAATAGATTTAGTTTGGGGCATGTTGAGTTTAAGAGGTCATTCATTAAGAGGTCATTAAGAGTTATCTAATAGGCAGCTGGATATGTGAGACCAGAGGTTAAGAGAGAGGTTAGGGCTGGACAGGAAGATGAGATGCATCTGCATAGAAATGTTCATTGAAACCATGGGAGCTGATGAGGTCACCCAGTGAAATGGTCTAGAAGGAGAAGAGAAAAGGGCCCAGAACAGCACCTTGCCTCTTTCCTTCTAGGTGAGCCATCTCTTGTAACAAAGAATAAAAAAAGACGGGGGGGGCAGTTCAGCAGAATGAGCCAGCACATCAGCAAAATCTACCAGTATAAGTAATGTTCCACACCCATAGCCCTTGCCTCTGCAAAGAAGGAAGGGAGGTGTTAGCTTCCATTTCAGCTGAAAAATAAAAAGTACCATTTTACAAATAGCTGTCACATGCAAATACACATGCAAACCCAGAGACAGGCAAAAGCCAAGCTAGAAGGAGCTGAGCCCTCTATGGCAAGATTCTGCATCGAAAGATAAGATCAAGGGGCTGTAGAAGGAGATAACTCACGTGATGCTGTGGGTAACCCCAGGCATATATGATACCTCTGACAATGCATAGCTTACATCTAACCACATTATCTTTTTCATGAAACAGACATAAAAAGTTATAACTAAAGCAACAACAAAAGCAGGGAGAGAGGGTGACTCGGTACTTAGTTGCCTTGGAAGATGATATCTGGCTATTAGCACCCATGCTATTCCTGGGGAAACAAATCTCTCAGATAAGGAGACAGCTGTCTGAGAAGATGCAGGAAACTGAAATGAATGCCCCTAAACCGTTTGTGGCCAACACGATCATAGAAACAAAATCACACTTTGGTTGCATTCATTGTAGAAGCTGAGATACCCTACCCATACCATACAGATCACAACAAAGGCTTTTCTTGTGGATGTCAACTGGTTACCATAGGATCAGAGCTGGACAGGCTCTCACAGACCATCCAGCTCCCTAAATTTACAGCTGAGGAAACTGAGGTCCAGAGAGGCTATAATCTATCTGCCCAGGATTACGTAGGGAGTAAATGACAGAGGACCTGGGTCCTCTGCTTTCAAATCTAACACTCCTTCCAGTGATGCCTCTCACACAGTTCTACAAAGAACCCAGAGACACTGATGCTTTTATCTCAAAAAAAAAAGCCTGGGTAGTGGGGGATGGAGGAAATGGGGGATGTGGGGGGTGGGGTAGCAACACTGTGAGAAATCTTGAAGTTGTCATGTGGGTGGTGGTATGTTTTTAGTAAACACTTGGGCCCAAGTGAAACTCATGAATACTAGGACTAATTCCACATGAAATAGTTTGGGGGGGGGGAAAGAGGAAAAAAAAAAGCAGAGCATCCTTGAACCACCCATTTCCCAGGGATTTCAGAGCTCTTTATGAAAGAAAGTTGACTGTTTCAACAACTCTGATTAATTTACAGAACAAATTGAAAGTCCTGCTATGTTATAGAGAGAAACTACATGGTATAGCAGAAAGGGACTGGAAGGCAGAAAATTCTGATCTAAGTATTGGCCCTACTACTTGACCTTGGGCAAGTCACTTCTCTGAACCTCAGTTGCCTCACCTATAAAATGGGGACAATAATTCCAATATCTACCCCATTCCCACGGGAGTGGTTTATCCAGCTACAATGCAAAGAAAAATTCATTCTAAAACACGCTGTAGGTGTAAGTTACTGTAACTGATTTGCTCAGTCCACACACTGACACTGGAGTTGATCCATCATGCCACTCTGGTGCACTCAGTCCAAATGCCATATCAAATTGCTACTAAGATAGTTTCTCCTCTATCCCTACAGTTTTTCCAATTCAACTAACATTTAAGTACCTAATATATGCAAGGCATGTGTGCCTTGCTACTTAGAAAAATAAACCAGCTACTCAAGGGGCCAACTTTCTACTTAAAAGGAGATACAACAAACACACAAATAAGTAAAGAGAAGAAAACTTGAGGAGGGGGAGAACACTAACAGCTGGGGGGTGAGGATGGGGATGGGGTAGGGGAAGCAAGATGCCTTCAAGAGGGTCTGTCAGTAGAGTTTTGAATTAAAGGGAGAGTTTAGCGTGCCAGCACATTGCATGCACGGAGGATGATGATTAGTGAGAATGAATGCAAAAACCGCTAGGAAGTCAGTCAGGGAGGAACAATTAATAACCATTAATAATTCCAGTTTGACTAGAGTTTAAGAGGGGAAGTAAGTGAAGGGAATAAGCATTTATATAGCACCTACTACGTGCCAGACATTGTGTTAAGTAGTTTCAGAAATGTTCAGGTTTTTAAAAAAAATGTTTTCTAGGCAATAGGGTTAAATGACTTGCCCAGGGTCACACAGCTAGTTAAGTGTCAAATGTCTGAGGCTGGATTTGAACTCAGGTCCTCCTGACTCCAGGGCTGGTGTCTATTCACTGCGCCACCTAGCTGCCCTGTTTGTTTTTTTTTTCCAGAAATATTTTTTCATTTGATTCTCACGACAACCCAGGGAGGTAGGTGCTATTATCATCCCCATTTTACATTTGGGGACACTGGGGCAGAGAGAAGTTAAGTGACTTGCTCAGAGTTACACAGCTGATTTGTATCTGAGTCTGGATTTGAACCTCAGATCTTCTTGGCTCCAGCTCTAATCACTGAGCTGCCTATGACATTAAGAGTTCATGAAGAGGAGAAATATAAAATAAGACTGAAAATATAAATTACAGCCAGATGGTGGGAGATCTTAAAGGACAGGATTTGTAGATTATTATAAAGGGATTATGGACTCATTGAAGATTTTTGAGAAGGGGAGTGTCATGCATATTGGCAGCTGTGTGAAAGATAGGTCAGAAAGTAGAGAGACTAGATGTTGAAATGGCATGGAGTCTATTCTCAAATTAGGAGGCTTTTTTTTTTTGAAGTACCAAAAAAGATCCTGGAAATCAGTTAACACACACACACACACACACACACACACACACACACATATATACATATATACATATATATGTATATATCCCAGTTACTTTACTTTTTTTATTTTTATGTTTTTTTAGGCAATTGGGGTTAAGCAACTTGCCCAGAGTCACACAGCTAGTAAGTGTCAAGTATTTGTTCTGAGGCTGGATTTGAACTCAGGTACTCCTGACTTCAGGGCTGGTGCTCCATCTACTGCGCCACCTAGCTGCCCCTTATCCCAGTTACTTTGCAAAGAAGGAGAGCATAGAGCATAGAGAAGCATAGAAAAGTTGTGACTTACCCAAGGTCACATGGCTAGTTAGTAAAGAATGGGAACCTAGATCCTTTGATTCTCCATCAAGTGCTTTCTCTACTATACGATGTTGCTTATTAATTTTTACTATATACTAATCTCTTTAATTGGATAATAAATTAAGCAAGCAAGCATTTAAGTGTCGACCATATGCCAGGTACTGTCCTATGCCCTGGTGATACAAATCATTGTGTGCAGGAATTGTGCTTTATACTTTACATTCCCCAACTGTACAATATTGCCTTGCATTTAGCAGGCTAATGATGATGATGATGATGTCAGTGATAAGTGTTGCAGAGTATGTAGCTCTATTTCTCCTGTCCTGGCTGGCAGAGATGACTCTGATACATGATGCAGGGCACAGCACAGACCTGTGTATATGGCTTTCAAGGGGAAGACAGAGAAATGATGGGCAAATGGGCAGAATAACCTCCTGTGCCTGCCCTGAGGCTCAACTTCACCATTCTACTAGTGATAAACAAAGAGTGAGGAGCCATGGCAGAGTTCCATACGACCCATGCAATCAACAAGTCACATTGAGGCAGCATGACTCAGGTTCCACTAGCATTCCTGCTCTAGCTTTCTAGCCTATTCATCTCAGCCTAGCTATTCAAACTTTTTGAGCTACTGACCTCTGCCCTCCCTTACCAGTAGGATTTGGGAGATTGATTATTAAGCATGTGAATTATATTTCACTCATCCTTGGAGTAAGAACCAGCAAGAGTTAAACATTGCCTAGATTGGGGATGGGGGAGAACTGATATGGTTGCCATTTCTGAAATACACCCATCTTTTGCTTATATTTTTATTAACCCCTTTTTTGCTTAAGCCAATGAAAAATATATTGATATGATGACACTTTGCCTCATGGTCAAAGCCCTACAGTAGTGGAATTGGAGGAGTTTTACTATATTGTGTGTGTGTGTGTGTGTGTGTGTGTGTGTGTGTGTGTGTGTGCTTTTTATGGACCCACCTTTACTGATTATTCAGATGTCATTCAGAAGGGAAGCCAAGGTGATTGCAAAAGCAAGATTCAGTCACCACCATTTCTTTTCAATGCCTTTATCTCTACCAGAGGTAGCACATCATAGAGAGAATGATCCAATGAGCACTTACATTATTATTTTTAGGGTCATGTACTCTATTGAATGTGTTACTCATAATTTCACAGTTCAGTGAACAACCATGACCTAAATGTTTAATTCAGATCTTCCCCTCCCACCCAGTGTTTCATAAACCTTTTTAATTTAATGCCACTGCAAAATCTAAACGAGTTCAGATGATGTTGTGCTTGGTACTAAGAAAGTTGTGTGGGCCATACTTTTGTGGCTAATATCAGGATCACAGAAAGGTCTCAACAGAGTGGGGGGAAAGGATGGTGTAATTTAGGAATGTCTGACATACTATTTCATAAACTCGCTGCTGACACTCTTTCAAAATTACTCTTTTTCCCCCATTCTTGATCCTATGATATTGCATTATTTGAGTTGTTGGTAAAAAACAAGGATAACAAGTTGGGAAGTCTTTTCAGAACTTAATGAAGGTAGTTGCCTTGGTTTTCAAATGAGACTGCAGCTACATGAAATCTTTGTGGTGAGAGGAGGAAGAAGGTACATTAGCTGTGGCCTTCCAAATCAACATTTTAATAAACTTACTGTCTTTTCTTCACCCTGAAACCTCTTAACGTCGGTGGCCACAGACAGTTTACACGGAGGTACAATACATAGCTGCTGCCTTAAAAGAGTTGATAGGATAGTTGGGAGGGTTCAATTCAGTTAAAAAAATAATAATGAAATCCATTAATCAACAGACATTTGTTAAATGCCTACCATGTGCTTAGGCACTGAAGATACAAAGGCAAAAGTGAAACGGTTCCTGCCCTTGAGAAGTTTCTAATTCAGACCGCAGAGAGGTACACAGACGATAAACACAAAATAGCCACAAAGAGATTTTATGTTTTGTAGGGGAGAAGGTACTAACAGCTCACGTACAGGGGGAATCAAGAAAAAGAGCCTTGCATAGAACAGAATAAGATTTTTAAAAGCATAAAGGAAGCCAATTATATGGAAGTACAGTAATCAAAATACACATTAAAAAAAACAAACCAAGCTCACGGGCCCAAACCCTGCTGTAGAATATGGTGGTTGAACTGGGCCTGAAGAAATTTAAGGATTGTAAGACATGTAGGTGAGGAGTGAATTCCAGACATGGGGTAGGGAAGAGTACAAGCATTTATTAAGCACTTACTATGTGCCCAGCCAGGAGATGAGAGCCTGAACTAGGAGGGTATGAGTGGGAATGGAAAAGATGGGATAGATATGTGAGATATTTTGGAATTTATAGGACTTGGAAACTAATTGGTTACACGGAATAAGAGAGAAGAAAGAGCCCAAGATAAAGCTGATATTTTGAGTCAGAAGATAATACACATAAAAACCCCTAAATTTATAATAACAACAATAATAACTAGCATTTATATAGCTCTTTAAGATTTGAAAAGTACTTTACAAATATTGTCTCATTTGATTTTCACAATAACCATATAATATTAATAACAATAAATAATAATACAAATAGTAATAATAAACAGTAACCTGTTCTTAACCCTATTTTACTGATGATATGATGAACTTGGGTCTAACGAAGGTTGTTACTTAACCAGGATCACATAGCTAGTAAGTATCTGAGCAGGAATTGAACTCAGGTGTTCTTAACTCCAAGTCTAGCACTCTTATCCACTGGACCAGTGAGGGACCTCATAAATTCTAGATGACCAGGGCCTACAATGACCCATATGGGGATTTTTGAGGAAGGGGAGATTCTTTACAGAGCATTCAGAGAAGGTTTATAGCATCATAGAAATCACTACTCTAAAGGAGGAAAGGATCTCAGAGGCCATATAATCCAACCACCTCATTCTAAGATGAGGAAACACAGTCCCACAGAAGTGGTGACTTGCCCAAGGTGACATAAACAGTAAATATCAGTGGTAGGATTTGAATGCATGTGCTCTGACTCCAGAGTTGGTACTTCTTTCCACCATAATGGCTTCCAAAAAGGGAAGAGAGTTGAGTCTTAAAGGAAGTGCAGGATATGAAATATCAAATGGGAAGGGTAGAGTCAGGAGTCTCACCTATGCTCAGGTTGTCACAAAGGCCTAAAATAGTTCCATGGACACCTAATCCCTTTGATGAAAGGTGGGATGAGATTGTGTCTGAAAAGAAACATTGAGAAAGCAAAGACAGAGTCATCCAATTTTAGAGCCAGCAGTAACCTTAGACATAATCAGGTCTAACCTCCACCCCTTTTAAAGGAGGAAGCATGGGATAGTGGAAAGAGTATTGAATTTGGAGTAAGAGGATTTGGGTTTAAATCCCAGCTCTTCTACATACTACCCAGGTGACTTTGGGTCACCTTTCTAGATCTGTTTCCTCCTCTAAGGGGGCAGGATTAAACAGTGTCTCATCCAACGAGACAATGAATCATCCAATGACTCATCCAATTCTAAATCTATGATCCTATGAAAAATAAGGAAATCGAAGCTTAGGAAGTTTAAATAATTTTGTTAAAGCTAATTATTGGAAGATCAAAGAGGAACCTAAACCCAGATCTCCTGACTTCCAGTCCAGCAATCTTTCTAGCACACCGCGGTGGCTATCTCAAACTAGATGCTCATATAAGACAGGACTTTTCAGAGAATTATAAAAATAAGCAGCTTAGGGCTTGGTTTCCAATCAGCTTGGTCTTACGGCAAACTTCAACATAGTTCTTCCTTGAGTTCCAATCCAAGTCATTCACCTTAAGCCATGTGTCTCTCTGACTGACAAGCATATAGGGAATTTGTTTCTGAGAACCCTTTGGGGAAGTGATCAACCTGTTTCCCTAGTCAAAGAACCATTTCTATAGTTTACTCCAGACTGTAAACAAAACACCAAATAATTCCCTAGAGTCAACCAATGCTCTTGCATTAGTGCCTAAAATTTCCTGGTCCCTTGTATCCAGATAGTAAACCTCTTTTCACAAGTATTTTATGTATGTGTGTGTGTGTGCATACATACATATACATATATATACATGCACATATCTATCTATCTATCTATAACGCCCAGTCAAATGGGCCCTCAAAACTATAAATTATTTGGGGAAAAAAAACCATCCTACAAAACAAAACAAAAAACCCACCCCAAACAATCATTTCCTTGTTCACTTTCAAAGCATGTGTTTGTTTGTGTTCCGGGTGAGATGTTTTCCTAGCTTGGGTATCTTTCAATGAAGCACAAGGATAAGGCCATTATGGGAACACAAGGCCAACAATGAAAACAAGACTGCCTTCTGAAAAGCACCCAAAAAAGCTTTATTTTGCCTGAATGGCTGTTATTTTCATTCTCTCTCCACACAAAGCACTGGAGCACATTTCATTCAGTCTGTTGCTGAGTGAGTGGGTGTGAAGATGTGGTACAAACAAAAGAGGTAACATATTGCTGTTGTCAGGTTTTTTGTTAAGCACTTTCTGATGTGGACAGTGCTAGGGCGGCTAGCTGGGCTACTTGAATCATCAGGGACAACAACCACAACAACAATGACAACAAAGCCCCCCCACCTAATCCTTGACATGGTTACATGACAAATCAGAGGCTGAATTTGGATTTCAAAGTCATCAGAGCAGGAAAAAAAGTACATGCCTGCTCTGTAGAGGTTGATGCCTCACCTTCTCGTTCAAGAATATTGGGCTTTGATTCTGTGGATGGCAAAGTGCTATTGGGCGTTCATTGCCAAATTCAAGCTATGAAATGGCAGCTTGGGTCATTTGACAAAAGGAGGTCATTGTAAATGACTAGGAAAAGTCATGGAAAGTGAAGGCTATGGTGGTTTAAGAGTTGGACCAAGAGAGCCCCCCGAGAAGGAAAGGTACTAGGACTCCCCAAAAACAAAGCACAGAGACTAAATGGGCTACTGTCTCTTGTGATAGTCCAAAGAACTTCTCTGGTTTCTTTTGGCTTCTCTGAACACTATGACAATTTGACCCTATTCCAAACTTGTTTCTTCCTCTTATCAAATGCCACTATCTCCTTTCCTGGAAACTTTCATGCCCTGTGCCTATACAGCAGAGACTTTGTGGGTTAATCCTTTGCATTTCCCTACCTAAGACTTCAGAGAGAAGTCAGTCTAACACATCTGAGTAAAAGTTTTCGCATCATCTCCCATAAAACCCTTGGCTTTCACTTGCTTCAGCAAACTACTCCGGTATGGAGGACATAGAAACAGGGAATCTCATTACAATCCATTAGGTTATAGGCCACTTAAGAGCAGGGACTTTTTTTTCCCCTCTTTTTGTATCTCCAGCACTTAACACATTGCTTGGCATGTAGCAGGCACTTTATAAAAGTTTATTGATTGATTGATCTCATACATGGATTAGGAGAAGAGGCAGAGAACTGGTGAAACTGGGGTGTGCCAAGTGTGAGGATAACCTCTCCAAAAGACCACTTAGGGCCTGAAGATGATCCATGAAAGTGGCTCAGCAAGTGTCCATTTCAGTGACGAAGATATGCTTGTCTGCTCTGGATCCAAAGAACTTCTCTAGTCTTGGCCCTATTCTTCCATGTTCTTCTCCCTGGGCATCTTATATTAGACTTTGTATTTCCTTGTATGAATTAAAACATGTCATAATAAAGATATATTGTTTTATTCATTACCGGCATGTCTGACTCTTGGGAAAATGTTTTTTAAGTTCCCAAAGTGTTCTTACAGACTAGGAGATCTCCTATTTGCTATTTTTATTAAAAATAAAAATACAACCCCCAGGTTAGGAATGAAGAGAAATTTTAAAATTCCTTAAGTTGTAAAAGTGCTTAATTAAAGGCATATGGTTTGGGTTCATTCCAATATATTTTTTTAACCTCATCACACCACAGATGAGTCAGAAACCGTCCAAAATGCCAGAATGTAGAATTTTCTGTCATCTTTATCTCTCTCTCTCATTGAGGGGGACAGGGGATTCAGAGCTATGAATCTCATTTTCACTGAGCACTGGTTTCAAACTCAAACTGAAGCGAGGTCCACTAATCTGTGCATGAGGATCCATGCGGGTCACATAGTTTTAAAATGTCATGTTATCTAGTTTCATTGTATTCTTATTTATTTTATAAATATTTCTCAATTACATTTTAATCTGGTTTCTCCCCCCACCCTTCCTCCACCCCAGCTTCCTGCCTTCAGGAGTGTTGGGGACCACACGCATGTTTGACAGCTCTCGTATAGAGAAGTCCTATGGAGGAAACTTCTTCTACCAAGACAGATCCACAATGATTCTGCAATTTGTCCAGGACATAGAGAAGATAGGTTACTTGCCTAGGGTCGCATAGCCAGAATATGACAGACAGACGTAAAGGTTGAACTCAGGTCTTCCTGATTCTGAGGATGGCTCTCTAGCCACTCTAGAACACTGCCTCTCACAATTCCTATGGGACTTTAAAACCAATGAGGAAAGTATTCAGAGAATCTGGAATCAATGATCTATTTCTTTTAGTCTCTCTAGATATTTTCAGAGAAGGAGCAAGCTCTGGATAGGCATGCAATTAGTTCTATGAATCCAGCATTATTCACCATCAGAAGAAATTTTCCCCAAACGTACCTCATGCCTCAAAATATGCAGCCTGATTTATGCTTGAATAACCACAGAAAAATCACATTCCTACTTAAGCAATAATTTGCTAAGCATTTGTAACTATTGTCATTCAACACTGTGCTAGATCCTATAGGTCAGTGGTGTCAAATTCAAATTAGTAACAGGGACCACTATGTAAGGAGTGTCATGGGCCTCTTATTGACCTAGAAAATCACTTATTAATATTATCTACATTCTACTTTTATTATTTTTTTATTAAGTATTTCCCAGTTACATATTAATTTGGTTCATCCCCACTCAGGAGTTACCTGCCAAAACTCAGCCTGCATGATGGACACCTCTGCTGTAGGTGATAGCAAAGGCAATAAAGCATGGTCTTGCTCTTCAAGGAGATGGCTATGTCACTGGTGAGCCAAGACTGGTACCCATAAAACTACTAATGAATAAAAAGGTTTTTAATATAAAGCTTATATGATCAAGTAGTAAACTGAATATAATCTAGTATCAAAACGTTATGTTACAGCAGCATGTTTCCTTTCACTAATTTTTTTTATTCCAGTTTATTTTATTTTATTTTTTTTACTTTGGGCAAGTCACTTCTCTCTAGGCCTCAGTTTCTCCATCTATAAAAGGAAAAGTTTAGGCTAAATGATATAGAGGATTTTTCTTCTACCTTCAACATTCCCATGGATACAGACTGTTGTTATTCAGTCATTTAATAATCTTTGTGACCCTATTTGGGGTTTTCTTGGCAGAGATACTGCAGTAGTTTGCCATTTCCTTCTCCAGCTCATTTTACAGATGAGGAAACTGAGGCGAATAGGGCTAAGTGAGTTGCCCAGGGTCATGCAGCTATTAAGTATCTGAGGCTTGATTTGAACTCAGGAAGATGAATCTTCCTGACTCTGGCCCAGTATGTCATCCATTGTGCCAGCTAGTTGCCAGATAGAGTCTGAGTGCTATGCAAAGTCAAGGAGACAGATCAATGTTGGCATGAAATATCAAGGCTTCATGAAAGACTTGAGATGGACCTTGAAGTAATAAAATGACTACATCATTTTAGATAAAATCCACAGCTCCAAACCACCTGGGATCTCGTCAATGTGAGTACTCCTTCCAATGATGCATGCCATAACCTGTCCATCCCTGTTAATTCTACATGACTAGTGTCTACGTACTCCCCTAAACAAACTATGAGGCGTCCGTCCAACATTCTAGGGGATGTCATCATATTTCATTTTTGAGAGCATGAGAATTTTTAAAGTGAGAAGGTATTGCTCAAAAACACAGAATGTCAGGTTCATCTTCCAACCATGGACAGGGCAGAGAAGAGCCTGCTGGCTTGGAAATACAAGGGCAAACCATGTATTAACTTCTGTCTGCATAAAGAGGCTCAACCTTTAAATCCTGTATGTCTACAACTGGGGCAATTAGTGCTCATCTGCAGCTAGGGGCTGTGGATGCTCATTTATAACTGTGGTTCCTCCAGGCACTCTCACATTATTCCAAGCTACCATTTGAGGGGAAGCAATGCAGATTCATACCCTACATGTTCCCAATTAAAAAATGGAGCGAGCCAAAATGCATGTCACACACAACCAAGTCACTACCACCCACTTTCGGCAGAAAGGTCACAGTACCACAGCCTCGCCATTATCTCCGGCTTTAAAGGGCAGGGGCCATGTCTGCCTAGCTAGAGAAGTGGTAGACCTTCACCAGCCCTGAAGTGACTGTTACTGTGACACCAAAACGTGCTATAAGCTCTCAATAAGAGTCTAATAATAAAGAACTAGAGTGACTGTAACCTTTACTGCCATCTCTCTTGTCCTCCCCATGTAGCACAATCACAAGGCATAAAACGAGAAGTCTTCACATTCTACAAAGGATTACAAGGCTGCTGGCTTAATTGAGCAAGTTGCCACTGGCCATGCCATTGCCAATAGAAAGTGATCAAGACATAGGATGACAAAGTAATGACAAAAAAAAAAAACATGCAACACCATCCCCGAGACGTAGAAATCGACTGATAAGAGAAACACATCTCAATTTCATCCAAGGCACTAAATGTTGTACTCCTTGAATGCTCTCATCAATATAACAAAGTAGGGTGGTAGATGAATAGCAACTTCTTTACTTATTTGAGTTGGTTTTTTTAATCATGTAAATTCCCCTCCCTCTTGTTTCCTCTTATATATCTCCCACCTGACCCTAGAGATGGCTACCATTAGACACAAATAAGTATGTATATAGATATAGATATATACATGTATATATACACATATGTACATATGTATGTGTGTGTATATATATATATATACACACACATATATGCATGTATATATATATATATATACACATTTCTAGGGTATACATATATATTGACTACATATTCAATATATATTGAATAATTTTACATATGTAAAATTATTCAATACATACTTCTATTTATCAGTTACCTGAGTTGTTGAGTTTCAGTATACATAGTACTTGGCCTCCCCTCCTCCCCTTACTCCCCAAGCCAAAGGGGAATGTAAAATGTAGAAAGAACATCTTGTGGGTGAACTTTTCAAGGAGGAGGGACTAGGGGAGGGAAAATGCTAAATGTTATGCTCACTCATAACCTTCTCCAACCTCTCTCTTGCTGTTTACTTTTAAAAAGACTGAGCTCAGGCAGCAACGGTGGCTTTTCCCAGTGAGAAGCCCAACAGGACAAAGTAAGAGTATTGGGACCCCTATGCTGTGACCTTCGCCTGCACTTGCTCAAGTTACATGGCCTTTGAGAGGTTCCCAGGGTCTCCTAGTTTCCTACATTGCAGCAACTGAGATATTGGCTACTGGAACGGAGGGAAAATGCAGGCTCTGTGTATGCTGGGATGGGGAGGAGTGACTTTTACTTGGGTACAATGGGAGCAACTCAGACATGAACTTGTGGGTTAGATTTCATCCCTAGACTAGGAGATGAGAGAAAATGATGGATTTTAATCCCCAAAGGGTTTCCACTTTTGGGAAGGGAGGGCATAAAAAAGAGTGGTAGTCTATATCAGGGGTGGGAAACCTGTGGCCTAGAGGCCATATGTGGACCTCTTGGTCCTTGGATACGTCCCTTTGACGGAATCGAAACATCACAGAACAAATCCCCTTAATAAAAGCATTTGTTCTGTAAAACTTAGACTCAGTCAAAAGGCAGCACCCAAGGACCTAGAAAGGCCGCAGGTTCCCCACCCCTGGACTATACCTATGTATGGGACAGCTAGGTGGATATAGTGGATATAGTGTCAGGCTGGAGTCAGGAAGGTTCATCTTCCTGTGTTAAAATTCGCCCTCAAATTCACCTTACTAGCTGCATGACCCTGGGCAAGCCACTTAAGCCTGTTTGCCTCAGTTTTCTCATCTGTAAAATGAACTGGAGAAGAAAATGGCAAACCACTCCAGTATCTTTGCCAAAAACCAAACCAAACCAAAACAACAAACAAACAAACCCGGATAGAGTTGCAAAGAATCAGACACAACTGAAAACTACTGAACAACAACAACTATATCTATATTACATATGAGTAGTATTTCCGCTTTTATTACCTTTAATTCAATTGAATTCTAATTAAATGCTTACACATTAATGAAAAGGGGAGAGGTGAATCAGGGAAGCACAGAGCAGGAATGAAGGGAGGAGTCTAGATGTGATAGGATCCAACTTGTGGTTTGATTGGATAATCAAATCCAACTGCAGACTAAGGAAAAAGAATCAGTGATACTATCTACGAAAGGGCACAGCCCAGAGAGAGACACAGCAGCTGTTATAGTGACCAAGAGAGGGCTGGAAACTATTGCTGAGACACTAGAGAACTGTCTGGTGTTGAGTAGCACACTGGCAGGTGGGGTGAGTCTTTGATTGATGGTACATACTTTTGTCCTTACTACTGAGGAAAATCAGGCACTGGTCACAGCACCGCCTGGTGTCACTCAGCAAATGACATAGGCAGTTTTTGCTATAAGAAATATCTTACATCCGTACAGTTCAGTTAGTCATACTTGCACTTTGGGGAAGAGATATTCTGAGCAGGTTTTATGTTGATGGGTGAAAATGATTAGATAAAATCTAATAGACAGTATGGGATAGTAGATGGGGTCAGCCAAAGTGGCTTTCTTCCTCATTCTCATGCACAACACCCCATTCCCTGTTTCTATGTCTTTGCACTGGCTCATACACAAATACCTTACCCTCTCTGAAACTCAGTTTTCTCTTCTGTAAAATAAGCATATTAATGTCCTCCTTTCATTACAAGGTCATAGTGAGGCTTGAGTGAGATAGCATGTAAAATGCTTTGAAATGGAAAAGTTCTCTGTGGATGTGAGTTATTATGATGATGATACATATAACACATGGCACACACATATGGCTCCATTTGGCCTTTAGTGTGGCTTGCAAACAGAATCAGCAACTTGTAACGCTGCAGCACAGCATCCTAGCAACAGGAGGGAAGGCGCTACGTAAATACTAAATAATCATGATGAGAATCGTCATCACAACTTCAAAGCACCATATTATTGGAATGTGACATTTGTCCACTTGAAGGATGCTCTAGTAAAATACAGATGGCACTCTTCAATTATTCTAGCTCTAGAGAATATCACATTCATAAAATGCCAAGCACTGAAGATGGGAGGCACGAATGAGATTTTCATAGTTCCAAATCACTTTTCTTCAAGGAAAGCCATGAAATCTGACCCCGGTTTAGAAGATTGGGACCACAAGTCTAGAGCTGGAAGATAGCCTGGGAGACATCTAGTCCCATCCCTTCATTTTACATATCAGGAAGCTGAGACCCAGGGAAGTTAAGTGACACACAGTCCTAAGTGTCAGAGGTGGGATCTGAACCCCTTGTCTTTGGCTCCAGAGCCAGTGCCTTTCTTACCCAATGTGGGCATAGGGACTTCTTATCAAATGGGATGGCATATGTAAAGGGCTTTGCAAAGTGCTATGTGGATATCAGCTATTATTATGGTTATAGAGGTTGTACAGGAGAGTGGATAGGGTGATATACAGGACAACATGGGTTTATACCTCACCTGGGACATTTACTAGCTGAGAAACCCTGTACTCATTACTTACCCTCTATGTGCCTCAGAGAATTCCTCCAGTTTTAAGTACCAGAGAGATTACAATCTGTGTTGGTAGAGGGAGTTCCCACACTTAGACTATCTTACAAACCATAGTATATTCTCATTTATCTTGTATAACATTCAAAGTTATAAATACTATTTGTGAATTTCCCTCCAACTTATTTTTACTCACTATTGTCCTTCTCAGCTTCTCTTTTTACTCTATCCCTATCACCTTATCCTCTCTGCTTATCCTCCTGTTTCTTATTCTACCCATCTCTCTAAGAGTCCCTCCCTTAACCTCCCTGCTTCTAAATCTTAATCTACACCCATTTCTGAAAGTCCCTCACTTAACCTGTTCCCTAGTCCTCTTACTTCTTTATAAGTTGAGAAGACTTTTATACACTTTTAGATATATATATATATATATATATATATATATATATATATATATATATATATATATATATATATATATATATATATATGTTGTTCCCTCTTTAACCCAGATCCAGTGAGATAAGTTTCAGCGCTACACCCTGACCTGCTTCCTCTGTATCTGTTCTTCCTTTCATGCCCCATTTGTATGAGATAATTTCTCCTTTTTACCTTTTCCTACCTAATTTTGTTTTTTAGAATCACCCTATCATACTCAACTCAGTCCCAACCTTTGTTTCAAACTCCCTTAGTAATGATGACAGTCAAGAATACTGATCATATGACTCTTATTATGATTATTATTATTCCTTTAAAAAAAATTTCTCTAGGTAGACACACGGAACATATATGGTCATAAGAGGACTTATAAAAAGCAATTTAGAAATGGCGTATTTAGCATATTCTGAGGCTTTTAAGATTTAAACAGAGTCTGTGATTGTTTGTCTTTTTGTGGGACCACAGTACTGAATGGTTCTCCTGACCCACTTTTGCCAAGTACTATACCATCTTCTTTATTAGTCAGTGGATAAGCTGCCAATGGGCCCAGTGAGCTAGAACATGTGGTGGAATGTGAGAGGTGTGTTCTTTCATGATCCCTGGAGTCCTAGGAATCAAAGGAGAGCAACAGTGCTCTGAACCTTTCATGTTGGAAGTGAAGCCATCCCAGGATGGCACAGGCTTACAGTGGGATTCAATTGGGTTAATAGAGCAATAAGGAAGCTACACGACAGTTTTTATAGGAGAAGTTTGTAACTCCTAACTCATTGCATGGATCTCTCCTGCACTGGGAGTCTAGAGGGAGCCATGATGAAGACAGAAATAATGGCTACCATGGGTCAGTTATCTCTCTACCTCGAGCATCAGGACCACTATAAAATGGCTCCATAATGAACACTCTGTTACTCTGGACAGGATAGTCACATGTATAGCTAGCAGTGACCTTAAAAAATCTTATGTATACCTTCATTTTATAGAAGAGGAAATGGAGATTCAGAAAAGCCCAATGTCTTGTCCAAGGTAGCAAAAGCAGGATTTGAAACATAAGTCTTTTTCCTCTAAATTCAGATATCTTTCTATTATATTACCAAGTGAAAGGGGCTGATCAGACTCAGCTTATCTGTTTGGCAGAGACCCAGATATACCTATTGGTCACATAATTCATGCTGCCATGTAGGCAGACTATGTCAAAACAGATGAACTGAAAGTTATCATTAGAAATATGTTGAAATGACTCTTACACTTCATGGGTGGATACAATGTATTATGGTTGATTATGGTCTTGGCAGGCAAAATTATACTATATTCTATATAATAAATCAACAAAGTCATTAATGAAGATCATGTTTTGACTAATATGGAAATAGGCATTACATGATTGCACATATATAGCTCATATCAACTTGCTTCCTATCTTAGGGAGGGGGAAGGGAGAGAGAGAGAGAGAGAGAGAGAGAGAGAGAGAGAGAGAGAGAGAGAGAGAGAGAGAGAGAGAGAAAATTTGCAACTTAAAATTTTATAAAAGATGAATGTTAAAAGTTATCTTTATGTATAATTGGAAAAAATAAAATGCCATTAAAATTAAGGCTACGTTTGCAATTTTTTGCATGTTTGCAAAAATTATTTTCAAAATAATTAATGCCTATCAATGAATAAGAATGTTTGACTTTCATCAAATACGTTTAAATTTCATAAGTCTTTCTAGTAAAAAGGCATTAGATTCAAAGTCAGAAGACCTGGGTTATACTCATGGTTCTGCTACTTACTTTCCGTGTGTCCTTAGTTGTTGTTATTTGTCCTTTATTCTCCAAGAGGATCCTGACATCAGGAAGGTGATGCCAATGACTTGCAAATGAATTGGATTTAAGTGAGGGAAGGTGGAAAGTCACCAGCCTAACTTTCTCCTATGGAACCACCCGGGTCCAGTGGGAAGATATGGATCAGGAAGACTGGAGATGTCCTCCGTGTGTCTTTGGACACACAGTGCAAGTGTCAACCTCTCTGGCCTCAGTTTCCTCAAATGTAAAACGAGGGAATTGGACCAGGTGACCTTTAAGGTTTTTTTTTCCAGCCCATATTTTCATAAACTAACACTTAGGATAGAGACCAAGAGTCTTACTTAAGCTAACAAATTCTTATCTTTCACAATGGAGGCAGCCTGGTATAAAGGAAACCTGAAGTCCTGAGTTCAAGCCCCGCTTCTGAAAGATACTGGCTGTTACACCTGGTCTACAGTGACACCTCTCAGAGCTTCAGGCAACTCTTAGGACTGCAGAGGAGGAATTTCCTTTCTTATGAGTTCTCTATACCAATGACATATATAGTCCTGTCCCCATCTATATCCTCACTATATTTAATAGTATATATGCTTGCATCCATTCATCCTAAGAACACATGACACTATTTGATTGTAATCAGAGAATTTGTTTATTGAAGTGATCTTAGAAATGAGCACCTCGGGGCAGCTAGGTGGCACAGTGGATAGAGCACCGGCCTTGGATTCAGGAGGACCTGAGTTCAAATCCGGCCTCGGACACATAACACGTATTAGCTGTGTGACTCTGGGCAAGTCACTTAACCCCACTGCCTAGCCAAATATTGAAAAAAAAAAGAAATGAGCACCTCCATTTTGCAGACAAGGAAACTGAGGTACAGAATGACAAAATGACTTGCCAAAATTCACCTAGCTACCGAGTGTCTCAGAAATGGATTCTTGCCCTCTTGAATCCCAGGGCAATGCTCTTTGCAGCACCACTTCTATTAATCTATACACTCAAATATAATCTTATAGGTAGCCTTATATGCACACTTTGGTATTTAAAACATTTTGAACATCTAATGCCCATTTTTTAAAGTACACTTCATTATCTTACACATTCACACATTACCGATTCCTGGTCTTCTTTATATAGTGCTTCAAGGTTTGTAAAGTACTCATTTGATCCTTAAAATAACCCTGTGAGGTGGGTGGTGTTATCCTTCTGTCAGTTTTATAGATGGGGACACTGAGGCTGAGAGAGGTTAATTAGCCTAGGGTCACCCAGCTAGCAAGCATCTGAAGCAGGATTCCAACTTAGGTCTTCTTGAAGCCAAGCCCAAGGCTTGATCCATTGTGCCACTAAGTTGTCCTATTGGCTACACATATCCAAACACTCTCCTCTTCCTTCCTTTCCTTCCTCCCCACCCTAGGGTATGATAAGAAAACCCAATGGACAGCTGCAATAGGCAAGCAGCTTTTTTAATCCCTCCTCACCTTGGGGAAGGGACGGGGTCCTAGTCTGCCTTAACAAGAGGCAGGCTTTTTTCTCCTCTTGTTCTCCATAGCTTCTAATGAGCTGTTTCTATTTTAAAACAACCTCAAAAGCCTGCCCAGAAGTCTCTATCACTACATGGCCTATGATCCCTAAGGAAGGTTCAAAGGGAGACTAAGTGGGGTGCCATATTTTACTTTGTACCTCTCTGGTTCCCTAACCATTGATGTCAGGAGATGCTTTGCTACTGCCTAGGACAGTAGGTCATACCTTGTCTTCATCTCATTAGAGCTATTTGGGCATAATTTTCTACAAACCAAATCCCTCTCTACTGAAACGAGTGGTACACCATTATCTTGTGATGCAAAGCCAGAAGTTTTGTGGCTAGAAGTAATCCTAGTTTGGTTCCAGGTTCAGAGTGCCCATATAGTTACTGGCCCTTCAAATTACTTTAAAGGAAAAAAGCTGAGAAACTATTCCTAGAAACACCATTTTGTGGTAATAGAAAACTGGAAACTCAGTAGGTACTTATTTAATTGGGGAAAGGATAAATAATGGATGCAATGGAATATTACTATATCATAAGGATAGTAAATATGATAACATTCAGAGAAGTATGGGAAGACTTGGATGAACTGATGCAGACCAAAATAAGCAGAATCAGGAAAACCAACATATCCAATGACTACCATGATGTAAATGAAAAGAGATAGCCTCATAAATCATTTCCTCTAAATCTGTGATCCTGCTTTGACACTACCCTTCACAACCTTCAGAGGGAGGCAACTACTGTGGAAAAAGGACCACCCAGCTCTACTAATTGCCAGGCAACTGTTACTCAAGGGGCATGCAAGCTAGCCTAACCGAAGCAGCAAAAGCACCCTACGGGAGAGACAGGAAGCATCTTGTGCCAGGTAAGCCAGGCCACTATCACCACCTTGATCACTCTCTCTCCTCAGACCCTGATGGAGACAACCCAGGGCCCTGAACCCAAGAACCTTGGGAATAGCAATGCTTCTAGCCAGGTACCATCAGCCATCATTCTGGGAAGCAAACCCTGTGGACATTCAACCTGGGAACTGCTCCTGTAGCTGCTGCAGCCACAGCCACTGAAGACAAGAAAGTTCTTGTCACCAAAGTCTTTAGGCAGGTCAAATAGTTCAAAACCAGAAATTGATATGGTTTTATTACTGAAAAGGACTTTAAAGAAGAAGCATTGCCGTATACTTTGTTGCAGCATCTTAGGAACTACAGGACCTTTCTGAGTGGCAGCTGAAATCTTCCATATATGCATTGTCTCCCCCATTAGAATGTAAGCTCCTTGAGAGCAGGCACTGTCTTATTTCTCTATTTGTATCCCACGTACTTAACACCTGGGAAGTGATGAATAATCGCTTGATGCACTCATTCTTGAATCCTTGAGAGGGATAGTTCTGAGCTCTAGACACAAAGAAAGAGAATGGCAAACCTGATCACAGTCAAAAGCTAGAAGTGACCTCAGAGGCCATCTAGTGCAATCTCTTCACTTTATAGTGACAAAACTGAGGCCTAGAGAAGATAAGTGACCTGCCCAGGGTTACATAGGGAGTAAACATCAGAGGAAGAATTTAAACCTCGAGTCTCCAACTCTAGAACTCTTTCTACTCTACTACACTGGTACAAACCAACTTTATCAGAGTTAGGTCAAGCTTTAGCACTTGAGATTTGCCAGTTGGAAGGCTTTAGAAGAAAGATTCTTAACTTTTTTGATGTATGATGAACCTCTTGGCTGTTCTGGTGAAGCCTATGGATTCTCCTGAATAATGTTTTTAAATGCATAAAAATACACAGGATTACAAAGTCAACCAATTATACTGAAATATAGTTATAATTTTTGTTTTTAAATCAAGTTCATGTACCCTGGATTACCAATAGAATAAATATGAAACCCTTAGCTTGGCATGAAGGCCCTCCACAATCTCATTCCAGGCTTCCTTTCCAGTCCTATTTCATATTATGTCACTTTAACAACGTTGTGGCTTCATCAGTCTAAACTACTAGCTGTTACCCATTTATGTTTTGTGCTCTGCCATCTCTGTGCATTCACACAAGCCATTCCTCATGACTCCTCCTTCCACCTTTGCTACTTGAAATACTGCTCCTCTTTCATGGTCCAGCTCAGGTATTATTTTTCCTCTGAAGCCTACATGAATCTCTTCTCATTTAGAAAGAATCTTTCTTCACTCCAAACTCTCATTCCCCTTCAATGAGCTTCTCCTGAGCACTGAGTATATTCTAACTTGGATTCAAATTACTATTATTATTATTTGCCTTTCTTTGTATCTGTAGCACTTAGTACAGTACCTGGCGTAAAATAAGCACTTAACAACCACTTGTTGACTGACTGGTGGTGACTGATAAACTTGCTTTGCTCAAATATGAGTTTATAAATTTTTATTGTTTCTCTAGCTCCGTACATAATACCTTATACCCAGTAGGTAACTTAACAAATATTGGTTGAAATGAAAACTGGTGAAATTAAAAACTCGATCTGTATGTTTTGTTTATACGGTCACAAACATTTACTTATCTGGAAACATTTGGATAAATTTAGTTCACTAGTCATAGGATCATCAATTTTTAAAGGTGGAAGGCATCTTGGAGACTAGGTAGATTTTAGTAATTGATAAGTTGCAGTCTGGGCAGCACAAACATGGAAAGGGCATTCACATAATCAGATAAATAAATGAAAACATTAAGTGGATACATTATTTAAGCAGAAGGCAAGGAGTATTTTTCAGTATAGTAAATGTAGATCCAGTCTGGAGAGATTCATGCTTACTTCAGGTGAGGTCATGGGAAAATCAATCTCTCTCTTTTAATTAGTTAAATCAACAGTTCCCAAACTCTTTGGTCTCATGACTTCTTTACAATCTTAAATATTATTGAGTACCCCTCCCCAATAATTATGTGGGTTATATCTACTGATATTTAACATGTTAGAAATGGCAATTTCTATTTAAATTTCTATTTAAAACATCTTAGTATTATTATGAAAATAGTTTTGACCCCCACAGACCTCGTAAAGGGTTCTTTGGGACTCCCACCACACTTTGAGAACCACTGAGTTAGAGAAAGCTACCTAACGATTTCAAGCATTTTAGCAGTAGGGACTGGGCAACTTTGACATGGGGAGGGGGAAAGAATGGCTAGTGATCACTCCAAATATAGGAGAAGGCTTGGAGAAGAAAGTGGGACAATCAGATGAACTTACAGCCTGCATAGAGAATAGGTGAAGACAGGGACAATGAGATGGTCCAGTTAGGATTAGCGATAACCTTTGAAGTAGGGATCAAGGAGCTCATTCCATTTGTAGAGCAGTGGAAAGTTCCCACACAGCACCAGTGATGGAGCTGCTCAAGCCACAATAGCAGGCAGAAAAAACAACTTTAGCCTGATGCTGAGTAACTCCTACAAGGGAAGTGGTTCCATAGATGAAGTCATGGAAAAATAGCATAAAATGAAGGCAAATGTCATCTTTTCTTATGTGCAGAAGCAGGAAGTAACAACACAATGTTAGCTTTGGAATTTAATAGGAAATTTATATTTCGTCAGAAGTTACTATAGACCTTGTTCTGAAAATGTATAGTGATCAAGTGTTTATTTGTTTCTAGTTCAACAACAACAACAATGGTTTATGCTGGCATTTGAGTATTCTACAGTGATGTGCAATCAAGGCTGGCTTTTGACTATACTCTCTAAAATGGCATATAGGATTATTACCCAGTTATCTATTTAAACAGGACAACAGACCGAGATGTGGAGACCCTTGCAGTATAAAACACACAGAAGCAAAAGGATTAAGCATTGAGTGGAAGCTCGAAGCAAGGATCTCTAAGAAGATTCCTAAAATATTCCACTTAAGAAAAAAAAAGAGATGGTCATTTTCTCTTGGGCAGCAGTCTGATACCTTTTTCTGACTGTTTGCTCCTAGGGCTGCTGGAGTGGAGGGGCACAGAGAGGAATTCAGAGAGAAACAGGTTTGCAGCAAAGCTAATTCCAGAGGTAACCAGAGCTGGGTGTGATTTCCGAAGGTGAATGTTGGGGAAGGTGGGGGACTGGCACAAGGTGAGGGTGAGGTTTGCCTCAGCCCCCAAGTTCAATCAGGAGACAAAGCTACTGTTAAGAAACCAAGGGAAATCTGGAAATCAGGCAATTGGGGTTGAGTTTCATTTTGAGTTTCCAGATTCATTTAAACCAAAAAAACCCCAAAGCAAAAGCCCAGTCAGGTCAATGCATGAGAAATGAAAGACGCTTGCAGCAAGAACTACTGAGAATGGAAACGTCTACCTTTGACATCGCTCCAGTCTTCACACAATACCCTCAGCTTGGTGTTCCTCTTGCCTCCACGCCTCAAATGCTCTAATTACCTCGTATAGTGTAAAGAAACCTTGGAGCCCCTTGCCTGTGGGGCAGTTCTTTTGCTTATTGGCCATAGGAATGTGTGTGTGCTTTGCTTTTATATTTCTTTCTTTCTTCCCCCCCCCCCTCACCAAGGCTTGGGACTGAGTCGCTCTCTCTGTTAAGAGGTTATATTCATTTATCTTCTTCCACTTAGCCCTCCTTAACATACCCTTTCTTTCAGAAGGCAAGATGAACAAGCTGGTTCAGATGATCCACCCACCCAGGGCTCCTTTCCTTGACTTAAGCTGGCTTGCTGGATCACTAGTTATCTCTCTCTCCCTCTAACATTCTTATTCTTCTGCTCCCACACTCATTCTTTCTCTCCCTCTTTTTCTTATTCTCATCCTTTCTCTTTCATTCTTGTTCTCTGTCTCTCCCATTCTCATAGTCCTTCTTTCTTTCCCAATCAAATGTTGCATCTCATTCTCTGTCTTTTGATCTCTCATATTCTTTTTCTTCTTTATCTTTGTCTGTCTGTCTATCTCTCTCCCTCACCTCCCTCTTTCTTTCTCTCTTAAATACACACCCACACCTACACACACACCCCACTCATACATCATAGATCACAATAACCCCATCACTGGGTCAAAAACTGAAGCATCTAAATACATTCTATCATTGTATGGACAGCCTAACTGTAAACTAAAGTTCTGGAAATGCCAGGAGTCAGCTCTCCTGAGGACTTATTTTTTTTTTCAGTTTCATATGGTAAATTCAATAGCCCTGACTGAGATCAGATGGGGAAACTTCTGATAAGCATCCAACTCTCAAAGGAGGACTGAAATTGAATCTCTGTTCTGAAACCAACCCCAATCTGTTGATCACTGGTTTCAATATGCTACATAACCTACACCAAGACAGAATAGTTATTTCATAGAAAATACATACTTTGTTCATCAATGGAAAATTCAAGCATAGGATCATGGGTCAAAAATAGGCAAGTAATATGACTCGCCCTTATGACTGTGCCAAGCCTCAAACCTCCAATAATGCATACTCTCAGCAAATCTGAGGAAAATAAAGACCAGTTGCCCCAATGGCCACTGTAAATAGATAGGCCCTGTCCAGCCTCTTGAAATGAGTGAATGCTAATGCTGTTGGAGCAGAGAATGAAACTTTCCACTGAAACTAGTCTACCCTCTGCCCCTAAAGAATAGAACCAGAATGAGTAAAGGTGTCTGGTGAAGGACAGTTGATTTCTGAGATGAGGGAGACAATGGAGTTTAACTTTAAGTCAGCAGTGAGCACACACATCATCTATTATGAGGGCCCCTCTGAATCACCACGAAAATTTATTACCTATGTGGCTTTTGGCAAGTCAATTAACTTTCCTGAGCCTTGGTTTTCTCATCAGTAAATGAGGGAGTTTAGACTAGAACTAGCTGGCTTCTGAGGTGTGTTCCAGCTCTCTATCTCTGACCTCAGTGATCCTATGAACAAATTAACTGTCAAAGACATTTAAAGAATGTGTCCTTGGCCATGTGGTACATGCAGCCAAATCAAGACAACAAGTACTTTATTAAGCTTCTGCTGTATGCCAAAGTCCACAATCTAAGCATGTCAAAGTTAACAGCACTTAGACCTGGAGGGAAAGGGGGAATACAAAAGAAGCATCAGTATAAACACTCTTGCCCCTGGTGTAGTGAATGGAGTGCTGGACAAAGGAGGAGGAAGCCTGGGTTCAAATCCCATTGCAGATAGTTACTAGCTATGTGACACTGGGCAAGTTGCCTAATCTTTATGGGCCTCAGTTTCTTCATCTGTAAAACAGAAAGACTAATAACACCTACCTTAAAGGGTCATTGGGATAATCAAATGAAATGTTCATGGATTACTTTGAAAACCTTAGAATATCATATCAATGTTGGCTGCCCTGACGATGATGATGATGATAAGGAGGAGGAGGAGGAGGAGGAGGATGGAGAGAAGGTTTACCCAAAAGAAACAATTATAAAACAGGAGAACATGGTATCTAGCAATCTAAGGCCAAATTGCTCTGGCCCATAGAGAGATCAATGTCAAGACTTCTTGATATCTGTACCCTTCTTTCCTGAATATTTAGCAAAAGTGCTCTAGACTTGAGTGTCTTAAGACTGTTAAGGGATTTTAAGAACAAAACAACACTTTACAGAATTATCCACAAATAGGTCCTACATGGGTGTCTTCACTATATTAGCCAGAGACAGATGGCAAAAGGAACAGGAGAAAACAGTTGATGAGGCCTGCCTTTCCATAGCTAAGAGTGCTGGGGTCTCTTGTTTAGAAATTTGTATGTATGTATATATGTATATATGCAAGCATGTATGTATACACACACACACACACACACACATATACATATACATACTATATATACATATGGAAACAGCTAAGTGGTGCAGTGGATAGAGTGCTAGACCTGGAGTTAGGAAGACTCATCTTCCTGAGTTCAAATCTGGCTTCAGACATTTACCAGCTGTATGACCCTGGACAAGTCACTTAACCCTGTTAGCCTCAGTTTCCTCACCTGAGCTGGAGAAGGAAACGGTAAACCACTCTAGTATCTTTGCCAAGAAAACCCCAAATGGTGTCACAAAGAGTCAGACATGACTGAAAAACAACTGAAAAATCATATAAATGTATGTATACACCTATATGTGTGTATGCATATACGTATGTGTATATGTGTATGTGTATGTATATATATATATATATATAAGTATACAGGTACATGTGTATATATGTGTGTGTGTAAATATATGCATACATGCATATATTTCTGGGCCTCGGTTTTCTTATGAATAAAATGAGGGAGTTTAGAGGAGATGGCCTACGAGGTTTTCCAGCCCTAGATCTCTGATCTCAATCAGCCTGTGAACAGCCTCAAACAGCCAATACAGCCATTCTTATAGTGTGGGTGGGGTGTGCATATATACATATGTGTGTGTCTATTGTAAATCTATCACTTTGTAAATGCACTAAGGAAGCTCCCTATTGAAAAGGAGGCAAATGTTAGGACACTGCTTTTTGAAATTCAAGCCTTTCTTGGCCCCCTCTCTTGGTTCAAGGTGATGAAATGGCCTGGTGGGTCACACCATCAAGAATTTAAGTAGCCCTGGTAGAAGGTCATAGCCCTTGAAATTTCTGTGACTCAGAAAAATGTCTCAATCTTTGATTTTCCTTTAATGTGCCAGACACAAAGCTGCACTCAGATCTACTCCTTAATTTGAGGAGGAAGGAAAATGATTCCTGCAGCTGTTCAGTGATCAAAATTCACCTCATGCTCAGGCTGGATAGTACAACCCAAGTCCAACTGCTGTACGTCCTAACTTCCATGAACATCAAAGGTGGTCAGGTTGAAGTGAGAACTCAGGCCCCCTTCTGAGTGTCTGCTATGCAAAGATTTGAGTTTACTCATTTTATATTTATGCTATAAGTATTTATATATGTAGGTTTATCTCCCACACTAGAATGTTAGCTCCTTGTGAATAGGGATTAGTTCTTTGTTCTTGGATTGCTAGCACCTAGCATGAGGCCTGGCTTTTAACAGGCATTTAATAAATGCTTTTTGATTAATGCTTTTTCTCAATATGGTATTTTTCTAACTCATCTGGGTCCTCCAGTATTTAAGGCCTGATTTTAGCATTATTGACAATAGTTATTGTCCAGTTGTTTCTTAGTCATGTCCAACTCTTCATGACCCCATTTGGGGTTTTCTTGGCATTTCCTTCTCAAGCTCATTTGACAGATGAGGAAACTGAGGCAAACAGGTTTACGTGACTTGTCCAGGGTCACATAGCTACTAAGTGTCTGAGGCCAGATTTGAACTCACAGAGATGAGTCTGC
Organism: Phascolarctos cinereus; assembly: GCF_003287225.1. Lineage (NCBI taxonomy): Eukaryota > Metazoa > Chordata > Mammalia > Diprotodontia > Phascolarctidae > Phascolarctos > Phascolarctos cinereus. The sequence goes on from NW_027555736.1 coordinate 139,750,713, forward strand.
CTAACTTCAGGCCTAGCACTCTATTTCGCCCTGTCCCCCACCACCTAGCTGCCCTTGACAACAATAAATACTTATTATTTTATTATTTTTCATGACAAGAGAGTCAGTAGGGAGTAGCTGATAGAGAGCTAGCTTCCATGTCAGTCCTGTCTCTGACACATCATGGCTGTGTGACCTTGGGCAAGCCACTTAACTCAGTGCCTCAGGCAACTCTAAAACTTTTAAGTTATCAGTGCTCTGTATTTAAATAGGAGTTTCTTTTAGTTCTTTATCCCAATGAAATCATAAGTCCAGTTAAAATAATAACAGCCACAAAAAACAATACCCAGATATCTGTTTCTGAGTATAAAATTCTTTACATAGGATCATAGATTTGGAGATAGAAGGGAACTCAAAGGTCATCAAGTAATATCCTTTATCTCATTTGATACTCACAAAACCCCTTTGAGTTACGTATGATTGTCTCCTTTTCACTGATGAGGAAACAGAAACTCAGAGAGATTCAATGACTCCATTAAAGAAAGCTCTGCAGCTGGAACATCAGAAATTATCTAGCCCTGGGGGCAGCTAGGTGGCACAATGGATAAAGCACTGGCCCTGAAGTCAGGAGGACCTGAGTTTAAATCCAGCCTCAGACCAAACACTTGACACTTACTAGCTGTGTGACCCTGGGCAAGTCACTTAACCCCAACTACCTTAAAAAAATTATCTAGCCCAATCCCATAATTTTCCACATGAAGAAGCTGGGATACAAAGAATCTAAGTGACTTGCTAAGGTCACTCAGGCAGCAAACAGCCAGGTCTTCTGGCTCTAGATATGGCTTTCTTCTTCACCCCTTTGCTTTACTGCTAAAGAGCAACTTCTCTTCTCATTAAAAGCTCTGGCAGTGACTAGGCAGAGGCAAAAAAAAAAACCCTCAAAGCTACTCGTCTAGATGATAAAAAGAATGCTTAATCAGAGGAGAAAAAAGATAGTTAAGAAAGGTTCTAGGATTTGTGAGAGATTTCAATTACTCATGATATTCTTATGTTTCCCTCTCACATATAACTTCCAGAAATCCTAGGATGATAGGAGGATTTTGAGGCCAACCTTAAAAACCTAATTATGTCCAACTCCCTCATTTTCCAGGTGAGGAAACAGAAATGATAGAGAAGAGACTGTATAGGATAACCTCTCCTTTTCCCAGGAGCTGAGCTATGGAGATCACTTGTGTATCATAGACCTATTGAAGTTAAGGTGACTCTAGGAGGCTATTTATCACATCACAAACTAAGTTCAAAAACCTCATTAAAATATTCAGGGACTAGGCCTTATATAGAAAATTGCTTTAGAACAAGGTCTTATTTAATTTTATTCCATGATTAACACTGCCTCTCCCCCAGCCCCCTTCATGGGTCCAATATGCACCTGCCTTGCACCATAACTGGGACACCCAAGGTGCCCTACCTATAACCAGGTATTAAATGTGAGGAGAATCAAGCTATATTTTGGCTAGAAAAATGGTCTTGGAAGGACTGCACTGGAGCAAATTATGTTCAGGATCACTACCATCAGAGGGGAAAGACACTGTGTAAAGCTGTTATAAGGGATATTGCACAGCCCGCTGGAGTTTGGTGAATTGTATCTTTTCCTGCCAACATCAGGGCTGCATGTGCACCAAGGGTATGATATCAGAGGCACTAAGGAAATGATGGCTCAGGGAAAGTTTTGAGGGTTGTTAAAAAGAGAAGAAAACATTTTTTTATGAGTTTTAATGTTATTTCAGTACAGTCATAATAGAATGTGTCACTTCCCAGAGCTTGCCTGGGAAGAATTTTTTTTCCTAATGGGAGAGAAAGAGAGAGAGAGAGAGAGAGAGAGAGAGAGAGAGAGAGAGAGAGAGAGAGAGAGAGAGCAAGAGAGCACTATACAAGGTTTTACCAGATCCCCAGGTCAAGCTTTAATTAGATTCCTGATTATATTCTATGACTATTTGTGTAACTGTTCAATTAGTACTTTAATAGCACAGACAGAGATCTTAATGAGCTATTAGCATTGTGATGCCTCTAGATTGCTTTTTTGTTATTGTTATTATTATGCTTTCATACAGGTCTTGCCCTTGGTGGAGCTCAATTATAAAGTTCTCCCTTTAGATAAGATGAAATGGAAGACTAGATTCCTATCTTTTTCCTCAGGGATGAGTATTCTCTTGGGTTACTTAGTTCTAAAGATTTAAAGCTAGAAGGGACCTCAAGAGATTATCAAGTCAAATCCTCTCATTTTACAGTTAAGGAAACTGAGTCTGAGAAAAATTAACTGATTTGCTTAATGTCATACCACTGGCATTTGAACCTGGTCTGCAATAGCCCCTTGTCTCTTCAGTGAATCGTAAGACTGATTTCTACATTTCAAGATAAGTCAGCCAGCTAGTCAGCAAATACGATTTTAGAGAATGATAGAATCTTAGAGCAAAGAGAAATTTTAGAAATCAGACAGACTAACCCCACATTGCTCATTTTACGAAGGAAGGAACTGAAGCCCAGAGAAATTCAGTGCTTCATCCAAAGTCACACAGTAGAGTCATGTCTAGAACTCATGTCTCCTGACTTCCAAGCAGTAAAATAATAATGAAAGATTTCAAGATTTCCAAACTGATGGATTTGATTGAACAGGCATAGATTTTTTTTTTTTATCAATGGAGACAAATGTAAGAACAGAGTTGAGGAATTAGCTGGATAATTCAGCTTCTATGAACAGACAGTCTGGTTTATTTAGGATTCCCAAATCAACTTTTTCCTCAGAAGGTACAACTTGGAAGATATTAATCAAATGGATATTGTTTCAATTCTCTAGCTCTCTTTGCCTTCTGGGGTTGGATATACTTATATTCCAGTTCAGTGCAGAGAAGTATGGTTTAGTTATGCCCTGCTGTAAGCTAACTGGTTATATGAGGATCCAGATTTATGGAAATGATAAATAGGGTGGGGGGGGAGTGATTTCTTCAAAAATACTTTCTTAGGAAGGGCAAAGAGAGAGAGAGAGAGAGAGAGAGAGAGAGAGAGAGAGAGAGAGAGAGAGAGAGAGAGAGAATTTGAAACTCAAAACTTTAAAAAAATGTTAAAAAATTTAACATGTAATTGGGGGAAAATAAAATAGCATTTAAATAATTAAAAAAATAAAAAGAACTTTGTGCTTTACAAAAAAAGATTAACTGGAAGGTTCATTTAAGTCAACTAACCAATGTTATTTTTACATTTTCTTTGGAGGAGGGGAGGGGACAGGAAGGGGAAGTGTTGTGTTATGTGTTAGTATCTTTGAGATGATTAAAAAGGAAGAGAAAATTAATGTCTGAGCTAGTGAAAGTGACTGCTGGGACAAAACAATTATTCTATTATAAATTAATAATACAATTCACTTATGATGTGTTATTGAGTGCTTGAAGAATAGTTTGCACTCAAATGTTCTTTGCAGAACCCATTTATGGCCAAAGATAAATTTAAGGGTAGTGTCACTTTTGAAAAATGTTATTTTATTGGCTGTAATTTTTCAAAGTACCTGTGGGAACTTGGTGACAGCCCAACACTGCAATTGTCCTTCATGTTGATATCCCTTTTTTTAGCTGAACTGTCCAGGGAATAGACTAAATGTGATTTATTTGTCCCTGGACCAGTAAAAGGTTCTGGGCAGGTGAAAATGGATGATCAGCCGATTGAAGAGAAATGGGAAATGAGTCCAGCAAGCTGACTTATTCAATGGAAACAAATAAGCAACTGGGAACCTTTTATCCATCTATGTTCCAAGTGCCTGGGCCTCTGGATGGCTGGTGCTTTTTATGCACACACATACATGCATACCTATATGAGGAGTAGCAAAGTGGCCATCGCTTTAGACCTGCCTTTGTTTGGTCTCCTTTGTGAAACTGATATGCAGAAATGTAGCAGCAGGAAGGAAAAGGCTATTGCTATCTCCCAAATGCAAAGACTCTGGAGGAACTTAGGAACTTAATTATCCACGTGGGGAGATAAAAGAGGAGAGTGATTCAGGATTTAGAAAGTGGATGGCAAGGATCAGAACTCATCTCTCTTGAGTCCCAGGAGAGTGAGTGTTCTTTTCATGCAGGAGGGATATGGTAGAATACACATTCTGATCCCATGAAATTCCAATGTCTCTTTAAAGCCCAACTCAAATGCCACTGCTCCATGATGCCTTCTCTAATCTCCCATATTGCTAATCACCTTTTCTCCCTAAGAGCTCACATAATTCTTTGTTTGTACTTCTCAAATATACTGATCACACACACAATTTTGTTTTATAATTATTTCTGTTTGTGTCTTCTAGAGTATGTTACAAGACAACAAGGAACTAGCTCTTCCAATAACTTTGTATTTCCCTAGCATCTAGCACAAGGCTCTTCACATAGCAACTACTTAATAAATGTTCATTAAATCAACTTGCCTGGGAATAGGGAAAATGGATATCTTTGGCTTTGCCAGTAACTAGGTGAGTGACCTTGGGCAAGTCAGATGAGTGGATTGAACCTCTACAGTCCCTTGTAGCTTAAAAATTCTATTACTCTGTGATCTTTTAATACTGAAAGGTAGAAACACATAACTCCTGGGCTTACTAATATTAACTGGTACATAGAAATAAAAATCACTTATGAAAATAAAGTTATTCTCAGGGCTAGAAGTCAATTTTGTAATGTAAGATATACTATAGGCAGAGATTTTCAATGAAAATGATAATATAGTCTCATCCAAAGAGTTCAGCAGGGCACCTCCACTTTGATTTGCCTACTGGTTAAGGGGCTAATTGTGTTATGACACTAAGGGTCACTGGCACTATGAGTGGCCTATACATGACCACTGTGCCATTTTAATGATAGAATTTATTAGATATATTCTGGTCTTGTTCTTCTTCCCTTTCCCCTCTACATGCCAAAATGCTCCCATCTTTTACAGTCAAGGTAAAGTTCTATATCTTATCTGAAGCCTTCCCTGACCATCACAGTCCATAGGAGTCATGTGTCCATACCCTTCAACCCACCCACCCCCTGCTCCAATAAACTCCTTCAGCATTTACTGCCATGCCAATTCTTTGGGCATGAAGCATATACCTCTGGGGGATGGAGGGTATTTTTCATTTTTTTCCCTTGTATGGTCTGTCATTATGTAGCATCAATGTTGTTTTACATCCTAATCTGAGCACAGGAACGCACTCTTTTCTCTAACTTGACAGAAAGTTCCTTGAGGCAGGGACAAAATATTGTATTCCTTTTTTTTTTCCTTTTTGTCCTGTACAGTATAAGGTGGATATACTGGAAAGGATGTGCTTTGGATTCAAGGAACCTAGACTTGAATCCCGTCTCTGACACTTCCTGGCTGAGTCACCAATGTCAGTCTCCTTTGGTTTTTTGGGGGCTTTGCTTACTCATTTGTAAAACAGGGATAATGTTAAGACCTGCAATACCTGTATCATAGGGATATGCTAAGAATTAAATAAGAGAACATGTACAAAGTACTTTGCAAATCTTAGAGCACTATGTAAATATCAGTTATTATTGTAGGTAGACAACTGTCTGTTGATTGGCTTTTGATGGATTAAATCAGAAGCTTCTGAAAATTCTAACAAGAAAACGTTTTAAGGAGCTATTCTTGTCTTTCATTTGTGTATTTTACATACAGTCTTGTAAATTGGATGCAAAGTCACTTATGAGAATGATATGTCATGGATCACCAACAGCTGTGGGTACGTGAAGAGACTAGAGACACTGTAGGGAACTTCTTGTTTTATATTGATAAGCTAATAGCCACTTTGTGTGATTTGTTACATTAGCTGGCAATTTATGAGAAGTATAAAATAATCTACTAGCTCTTTCTCATACATGCCATTCCACAGAGTTGGCTCTAAGTATCTTCCAATTTGGGAAATTTGATCCTAGGATTTCCTGCCTTTACACAGGCTGTCCTCCATTTCTGGTGAGCTCCTCACACCTGCATTTTGGAATCCTTATCCTCCTTCAAGGCACAGCTTGGGTGCTACCACCTCCATGAAGCATCTTCGGATCGATCTCTCCACTCATGAGTAATCAATCCCTTAAAATTGCATTACTTTATGTTCAACTTGTTCGTGCTCCCCTTTCCTTCTTTTGTGATTTGTACCAGTGGTCCAGTGCAAAGAGTATCTGCCCTGGAGTCAAAGGGCCTGGGTTCAGACCCTGCCTCTAATACTCACTGCTTGTATTACCTCAGGGAAATCACTTTCTCTCCAGGGATCACAGGTTTCTCATCTGTAAAGTGCGTGTCAAAGTAGATGTCCTATGAGGTCCTTTCTAGCCTTACAGCCTTCTTTCTCCTTGCCTCCCCCCCCCCTGAAAATAAACAATTTAAGCACATGAATAATTTCATTCTTGATTTTGTATTATCAATGGTGCCTGGCATATAGTAGGTATTTAATGTTTGTTGAACTGATTTAGAGCTTAACAGGACAACAGAACTCATCCAGTCTAAGATCCTCATTTTACAGATTAGAAAACTAAACCTCAAAGAGGTTAAATGAATTGCTCAAAGCCACAGAATTAGTTAGTGGCAGAATTCAATTTGGAAAAGGCAGAATTAGACCCAGGTGTCCTGATTTCTAGTCTTGTCCTCTTTCCATTTATGCCAAATGGCCATGTTTTGTGCTCTCTCTCTCTCTCTCTCTCTCTCTCTCTCTCTCTCTCTCTCTCTCTCTCTCTCAACTAAAAATTTCTCCCCCTCAGCTGCCACCAACCTTCACCAAAATGAGAAGAAAAATTACTCTTAAAATTGCAATCATGTTCTTCTGGGCAAATAGCATGCTTCAAATGTGCAAACAGCACACTCCAAACAAGGGTGCCATCCAGAGAACACAATGAGCTTGGAGAATTGTTTTGTTATGATGTTGTCAGCTTCCCGCTAAATTGCTCCCATTACACTTTCTAATTATGTTAGAGTATTTTGATGGGATGTCCTTCAGCAAATGCACCCCATCTATGAACAGAGACGTAACTGCTTACCATATTTTTGCTGTAATGACCATCAAATTACATTTCCCCATAGCAACCATTTTTGTGTTGATCTTTGTCTCCAGAGTTGTCAGGCACCTGAATGGGGCCAAATTAATAGGTGGGCAAATTTCCAAAGGTACAGAGGCAGTGGGCTTACTTCCATCATTTTTAAAAGGGATTTTGTTTTTCCATAAAAGTCCTAGCTAGTGGCTCTATTGCTGAGGCTGTCTAGCCAGGTTACTACAGATAATCCACAGAATTCAATTTGATTCAATTCAACAAGCATTTATCAAGTGTTTTTGATGGGCAAGGGATTTTGACAGGCACCACCACCACCACAACAACATCAAACTAGCTGGGTCCTTAAGGAGTTTATTACACTAACAAAACCTATAATTCAACTTCATCCCCCTTCAAAACCTATTATATGTCCCTCGTTCTTCAGGGTCTTACAATACGCTTTTTTAAAAAAAACACCTTTTCTAATAGATGTGAGATCATGAAGAACTAACTTGGGTCATGTTCTTATTACCAATAGCAAAGATCTTTCACTTCTAGAATTATTTAGGTGCTCTATTAATCTGAGAATGCCGGGTTACACCCCTAATGCAGAAGAGTGTCAGGTTTAACTTTCTATCAAGGCAATCAGCTGTTGGTTTCCCTTAAAATTCTGTGAAAAGAGAATGAGGTGGTCTGGTACGGTACAGTACGGTAAGGTATGATATGGTATGGTATCGTATGGTATAGTACGATACAGTAAAGTATGGTATGGCACGGTATGGCATAGTACAGTATAGTGCTGTAGAGGCTCTCAAACTTTTTGGTCTCAAGACCACCTTGACACTCAAAAAATTGAGGACATACAGCCCAAGGGCCTTTTTGTGTATGTCATATCTGTTGATATTTTACATATTAGAAATTAAAACATCATAGCATTATTATGAAAATAATTTTGACCTTGTGAACTCCTAAATAGGTATTGGGGATCCCTTGGGATTCTGGGACTCCACTTTGAGAACTGTTAGTGGAAAGAACTTCACATTTGGAGTCAGAGGTCCAAGGCTCAAATACTAACTGCTTCTTACGAGATCTTGGACAAAGCACTTCACCCCTTTTGGCCTTGCCTTAGTTTCCTCATATGTAAAATGAGTGAGTTGGATGAGATGATCAACTAATTACTATTGCAAATCGATGACCCTCTGCCCTTGAATGAAAACCACAGTTAGAAGTCCCCTGTTGCTGAGTATAGAGGTAGAGTCATGCCTTGACAGGCCACTATGTTAAGGTGGCTTACTCAGGAGTGAGAGCACACTGGAATAGGCTTGGGGGTGGGACTGGGGTGGTTTGGACCATATGTACATGGTAACATAGGTTTGGAAGAGTTTGTTTAGGCCTTGATGGGTAGGAGATGCTAGGCCAAGGGGAGCTTAACAAGCCATTCTGTAACACATGCTCTCTGTGGATCGAAGTCTGAAAAAAGAAAAAAACAAACGAAATAACAACCCACATGGGAACATAAGTGTCTGGAGGCCAAATAATACAAGGCCACGTAAATGGATTTTGGTGTGTACCTTGTTAAAGTTTTGACTCCGGCTCATCAGAACAATATGTTCTAAATACAAGACCCGCATCAAACCACAGCTCCAGTAAGCAGCAGTCTTGATTTCCTCCACAATACCTGGCTGAGAGGATCAGAAATCTGGATCTAGATGAAGTATTAACTGCTTTAAGAATATGACTAGCCTCAAAAGACTATATGGCCATACCAATGGCAAAATACCGTTCATTAAGGAAATAACACCAAGACAGTTTTTTTAGGACTCTGACTCTTTCCACCCAGTTACAATCATGCAACCAAAAAGGGGTAAGAAAAGGGATGGCTATGATTCATAATTATTATTATTGTTTACAAATTCTAAGTGGTCTTTCTGCTGAAACAGGGGTGTTTTTCCTTCAAAGGGTCCATCTAATTTATTTTCTCCAAGCTGAGCAATGAGATCAGCTTCCTTAACCCATAACATTCTCGGATGTAACTGGTAATAATATGAGGGGGCATCCTTATAGCAGAAAGGCAGCCTGATGTAATGGGAAGTCTAGGGATCGGGAGGTCAGTTCTGAAGGCAATATGCTAGAGCAGAAAGACCACTGGCTCTGGTAATTCACATCCCAAATTCTGCCACTTACTGCCACTACAAAGGCTTGGCCAAATCCTTAAACCTCTCTACGCCTCATCTTCCTTGATAAAAGCTATGAAGTGAGAGGGTTGGGCTAGATGCTCTTTCTACGATCTCTTTGAGCTCCCTCTATAGGATCCAAATCCCAGTTCTGTTACAGTCATTATATCATAGATTTAGGACTGGAAGGGATCTTAGAGGTCATTGATTTCACTCCCTTATTTTAGCGATCAGGAACCTAAAGTTTAGAGACTTAGGTTAAATTCAAAGGACTTGCTCATGGTCATAAAACTAGTAAGTATCAGAAGTGGGATTTTAATGCAAGTCTTCCTAGCTTCCAGTTCCAGCAGGCTATCCACTAGACCACAATGACTCCGTCCATGATACCTTACTATAATATTAATTAGCTGTGAGACAGTGGACAAATCATTTAAAGTCTAGAAATCTCAGTTTTCTTATCTATCAGATGCATACTTGCCCCACCTACTTCATGTTAGAGTCCTGCCTGTGACAGGCACAAGCTATGAGCCCCAGGACAAGTCATTTAACCTCTTGGAACTCTGCACAACTCTTTAAGACAATATATTGCAACTATTCCTTAGCAGAGGGATTACCTACCCCAGTAAAATCACAGGTATGAACTGCAATTCATAGACATACAATATGAGAGGGGCAGTGTGGCATAATGGATAGCAGACTGGCTTGGGAATAGGAAGATCTAGGTTTAAATCTAGCCTCTGATATATGCTGGCCACATGACCCTGGGTAAGTCATTTATCTCTCAGTACTCCTTGTCATCTCTCTCTTAGACTAAGTTACACAGTGTCTGCAGACCTGCATTCATAGAGGGAGTTTTCTATACAATGAAATCACAGGTCTAGAACTATATAAATGTATGTTTGTGCATATCTGGGTATACATACATACATACATATGGGGGGGGGCAGCATATAAGAAAGCTAGTTTAGGACTCAGGAAGACCTGGGTTCAAATCAGAAATATACTAGCTACGTGACCATGGGAAAGTCACTTAACTTTTCAGTGCCTCGGCAAAGTTCTAAAACTCAAAGTCTAGTCTATATCAGTATAGAGTATCTCATCACTGGGAGTTTCCTACAACAAAGAAATCACAGGTCTGGACCAAAAATATGCAAACACACACATATGCATATAAACAAAGATTTATGGACTCAACACTCAAAGAAAAGTCTTGGTTCTTATTCATGTGCCCCCTAAATACCTCTATAACTCTAGGTGGCTTCCTTGTTATACCAGTACATCTTGTAACGTCACTTGGCAATATTCCAGGAGGAAGCATCAACTTCTCTTAAGAGGCCATGAGAACTTGGTCTTATAGATAAAACTTTATGGTCTGACATAAAAGGAACAGATTATTTCCACTTGGATGATCCATAAAGCACAGCATACTGCCTTAGTGTGTTAATACAGTATGGCAGCTTTAATAGCATCCACAGAGTATCTTAGAGGAAGGGCATAACTACAATGACAACCTTTTATGACTAACTACAGTATAATGAAAGAAAATTAATTAATTCAGCACTACGATAATTGTAAGGGTTTAAAAAACACACCTCACCATAGAAGCTATTGTATTTCTAAGCTGGTCTAGAATATAAAGTACTTTTCACTGAATAACTTACACCTCCAATTAGCAGCATTAGCTCTGTTAAATTGGAATGCAACTACATAGACCCATGTGTTGCTTTTAAACATGCCCACATTCTGAGGGCAAATAGGTGCAAAATACCTAGAATCTATCCTTGTGTAATAAAATTCAAAAATCAGTCTGAATGCAAATTGGCCTGTTTATTCCTTGCAGTATTCAGAAGAATCACTCTTTGCATATTTGCAGATTAATTTTATGTGGCCACCCCCAAAACAAATAAGTGAATATTCAACTTCATTATTAATTTCACCTGGTCATGAAGAAAAAAAAATTACAACCACATTTAAATAACTATTTATTCATCTATCCATCTATCTACCCATCTATCTATCTGTTTATTTAAGCTGAAGATATTTATCTTATACCTAGCATTGTCATTAGGACAGCAAGGTGGTACAATGGATAAAGTGTCAGGCCTGGAGTCAGGATGACTCATTTTCCTGAGTTCAAATCTGGCCTCAGACACTTCTTAGTTGTGTGACCCTGGGCAAGTCACTTAACCCTGTTTGCCTCAGTTTCCTCATTCGTAAAATGAGCTGGAAAAGGAAATGGCAAACCACTCCAATATCTCTGCCAAGAAAACCCCCAAAGAGTTCATGAACAGTCAGACAGGACTGAAAAATGACTGAACAACAATAGCAGCGTTGTCATTCCTTGACAAACATCTGATAATATTTGTAAAAATCTCATTTCTGTTTATGCTAATGACTATGGGCTCAAGGAAGGAATCATAGATTTAGAGCTGCAAGGGACCTCAGAGGTCTTGTAAGTAAACCCATTTATTTTGTAATAAGAAAGCTGAAGCTCAGAAATGCGACTTGCCCAAGGTCACCACAGTAATAGGTGACAAAGTCAGGCAAAGAAATATGTCTTGTTATTCCAAATCTAGCACTCACTAAAGTATATCACATATGCAGCTGGACTATTCAATATTATGGGTCCATACATGGTCAGGCAAGTCTTTTTGTACAAAGAGATTATAAATAAGCAAGAAATTCTAGCTTTATGATATTTTGTGCCTAGGTAAAACACTTTAAAATATTAGTTCCATCTCTTAAAGAGCTGTTTCAGTGAATCATAGTGACGCATGTGGTTTAAGTATGATAACAAATATAGACCCCATCTCTGTAACAGTGGCAGAATTGGATGTGACTGAAGGCTGCAGTCAGTTCACTTTCTTCATGGGTTGCTGGGTTTGTCCCATTAGCAGTGGGGCAGGTACTTTGGGGGTCCTGGCACTCAGCTGTGTACAATGGCTGCTGTAAATCAGAGCCAAACTTCTTGGTACAATTTCATTTTTCTGTACTCATATAGATACAGTAGTAAAATATTTAACTTTCTTCAAGGCTCAACTCATTTGCCATCTACAGTGGGAAGCCTTTCCTGATTCCCCCTAATTTTTTGTGCTTTCTCCCTCCTCACATTATACTGTATTTATTTAGCTGTTTAAATGTTAATAATAATGAGTGCTATAGCAGAAAGAGTGCTATATGTAGAATTAAAAGCTGTCATTGTTATTGTTCACTTGCTTTCAGTCATGTCTGCCTCTCCATGACCCCATTTAGGGTTTGAGATACTGGAGTGGTTTGCCATTTCCGTCTCCACCTCATTTTACAGATAAGAAACTGAGGAAAACTGGGTTAGGTGACTTGCCCAAGGTCACACAACTATTACATGTCTGAGGCCAGATTTGAACTCAGGAAGATGTGTCTGAGTCTTCCTGACTCCAGGCCAGGCACTCTATCTACTGTACTACTTAGATGTTGCTTATCAGAACACCTGACCTCAAATCTCATTTTTGACACTTACCTGTGTCACCTTAGGAAAGCCCCTTAAGCTCTTTGGACCTCAGTTTCAGCTTGGTCCATGTGGCCCCTGAGATTCCTTCTAATTACAGCTTTGTGAGCCTAGGTATAGATGTATATAGCACTTTGAAGTTTGCAAAACTCTTTAATTATATTATCTCATTTGCGCCTCACAACAACCTGACAAGGTAGGCACTACAGTTATTATCTTCATTGCTGTTGGAGAAACTGAAGCTAAGGTGATTAATTTATAGCAAGTGCCAGAAATGGGATTTGAACTCAGGTCCTCTTGATTCTAAGGTTAATATTCTCTCTATCATATTATCTGCCCAGCAGAAAATGCTTTTGTCTTTTTATTTCCAGCATCTAGCACATTTTCTTGCACTTAGTAGGATCTTAATAAATGCTTGGTGAGTAAGGGAATAAATGACAGATGGCATCCAGAAACAATGGGCCAAGATGGGTAGAAAAACCCAACTTTCCATTCCACTTACGAAACAAAGTTGTTAATAGATTCAGTGTGGACCAGAAGCATTTAGTAACGGTAAATGCTTTGGCCTCTTCCTTGTAAAAGTACCTACAATGGACCACCCAACAATTCCTCTGAAATATTATTGTTTGTGGTAACTGCTTTCAACCTCTTGGTTGATTCACTTTAGAAGCAAGTTCTGTTTTTTTTTTTTTAAAAACCCTCCTCCGAAGACCTCAGTTTTCCAATGTACTCAATGTTCACATCTCATGGAGGAAAAAGGGCTGCAGGAGCCCCAAATTTTAAGCTTATGCTGTCACACCCTTTGGAAAATGCACATTTTTCTCCTATTTAAAGAAAATCAAGTAACAACAGAATAACATCTCTTGCAAAGATCCAACAGCCCTAAAGAACTTGGAACTAATTAATTGTGAATGCAGCCACTGGTGTGCTGGGAATTCATTTTCATAGCCTTCAGGAGGGTCCAATAAAGACACCCTTTCTGAATGTTACCCTGCTGGATTCTCTTTGCAGATTTTGTCCAACAAGGAGAGTTCCATGACAACAGGACAGCATCATGCTTCCTGGATCTTACAGAATTATGCTTTTGACAAACGGCTTTCCATGCTTGAGACATCTGTGTCGCATAGGGCTTTAATTTACTTTTAATGCCCCTGGCCAAAGAAAATGTTCTTTTTGGAAGTACTGGGCATTGTTGCAATGGGGCCCATATTCACATTCCCTTCCTGCAAAACCATGTCATCAAATTTGCCTCCACTGCCACTGAAAACAGGAAACATCCAAATGCGTTTTTCTGTAATAATAAAGATGAAAATGGGTCCCACCCTTCAAAGCTACCCTGATGTCATTTTCTAAGACCACTTAGGACTCCCCCTGGTTGAATGCAGGTTTCTTGAGGGCAGGGACTGTCTCATTTCAGAATTAGCACCCTCAGCGCCTGCAGCACATAACAGATAAGCTTGTGGATTAAGTATTCTTCTCCCTGAAGCGTTTCCTAAATCCTAATTCTAGTTTACATTCATGTAGTAATTCACAGTTTAAAATAAAATGCTTTCCTCACAACCAATCTTTGATATTGCAAGTTCAAGTATTATCCCCACTTTACAGATGAAGACATGGAAGCTTAAAGAAGGTGTTTGCTGGCAACGGCATGGCCAGTAAGTGTCAGAACCAGGACTTAATTCTAAGTGTTTTTTTTTAATTCCAACACTAGTGGTCTTGCAATCATTACATCCCATTGCTTCTTATGACCCTATCTCACTCTGATGTCCCTTTCTTTCCTACCTTGTAACAATTTTTAAGTATTGCTTTGGGAAGTCTAGTGGTATTCATAGTAGACCAGCCTTATGTCAGAGACAGCACAACTAGCTGACTGACTTAATTTTTCACTCTTCAGTCAGTTGTTTTGATATCAGATTGACATCGTCCCAAGCTATACCTCTCTAGGGTACCTACAATAGGACTCTGCACACAGTGGCTGTTTTTAACAAGGAAGAAGTATGACACAATAGATAGAGCTCCATCCCTGCAGTCAGGAAGACCTAGATTGAAACACGATCTCAGGCATTTGCTAATAGCTGCATGGTTCTGGGTAGGTCACTTAAGCTCTCTAATTTTCCTCAACTGTAAAATGTGGCTAATATCAGCTTAACTCACAGGGTTGTTAGGAGTATAATGAGATAATTAAAGTAAAGGCCTTTGCTAAACTTGAGTTTTGCTGAAACATGAGTTATTATTATTATTATTGCTGTTGCTATTAGTTGGCTTTTATTAAAAAGCTATGATTTCCTCCCAATTCAGAAAACCTAAATAAAAAAAAAATCAGGTTATCTGGAAAAACCTACAAATGTCTTAAATGAATGCACCAAAAATATACTCCAAAGATCGAATCCAATGCAGCATCTCAAAATTCATCCACAATTCAAGTTCTTATTCACTTTGGTTACTGAAGCTTGCTGCCTTCAGACACTCCAGCTCTTTCCCCCCATGGTTAGCAAAATAAATACATCAAATGTAGCAGTAGAAGCAATAATAGAAAGATTTCACTTTTATGCTACTGAATTATGTCTGAATATGCCCATGCTTTCTTCTCTTTTAAGATAATGGTAAAATTGCCTAAATCATATTCAAGTGGTGCTCCAATGAGACCTGATTTGGTTTCATTTCTATTCATGACAAACTAAACGTGGAAAATGCCCTACTTGTCACAGGCTAACTATGGTAAGGGAACTTGAAAAACTATTCCACTGAAGTGAGTTTGTGCTTCTAAAGAAGCAAGTGTCGAGACCAAATTAAATTAATAGAATTTTCCAATGTTAAGGAGGACAGAGTGACTTTCTCTTTGGCAGCAATCAATCTCTTGGGAAGCTGCAAGAGCTAATGATTTGGTAATACCCTTTTGGATCCTTGGCCTAACCCTGTAAGAAGGAAAAACCTAGATTTAGAAACTGAAATGTAAGAAATTTCCTTATTCTAGACTTTCTCATTTCCCTTTCTAAGACAGGTGTGCCCATTTACCTCCAACTGCAGGCTCAGGCCCTCCCAAACTCTAAGGCCATTTGGGGCCTTGAGCAGTGAGGTGAGAAGGACTCCCTTTGGTGCTACAAGGTTTTTGTGACTGCTCCTCAGACTCTGTTCCTGGATTCTGCCCCGAAGCACCCAGGTTCTTTGGCCTGGGCTCCTGACCCTGTTAAGGTTCCTGATTTTTTGTTTCTAAAAATCCTAGAGTGGGGCATTAATGGCCACTGCTCGGTTTTCCCAGACTCAGGATCTCGAGTCCACTGAGATCCATGACCATTTATTTGCCTCCTATTCCTGAACTTTCTGGATTTGACCTGTGTGACCTACTCGACCTGAGATCTCCCCTCGTGCTTTCCAGTTGGATTTCCAGGCTGAGAACTCCTATTGACTCTGTTTTTCTCATTCAGGGATCTGAGCAGGAGAGACTGGGGAATTCATCTAGGCTACAGGAAGAGAGCCCATGGATGCTGCTTGGAAAGCAAAATGTTTTGAAAAATAGAAGGTAATAATTATCAAATGTTAAAAAATGATAGAGGGGCTGGGGGAAAAAGAAAAGGGAATAAGCATATAGTACCTACTGTGTGCCAGGCACTTCGCTAAGTGCTTTATAGATATTGTCTCCTCTGACCCTCATGACCCTTCGTGGTAGATGCTGTTATTATACCCATTTTACAAACAGAGCGTTAAATGATTTGCCCAGGGCCACACAGTTACTGGGGCTACCTACTAGACTTATTAGCTGCCTGAAGCTGGATTTGAACTCAGTTCTTCCTGACTCTAGGTCCCAGCACTCTATCTTCTATGTCACCTAGCTGATGAGAGGAAGTTTGACATGGAGACTGACTATAATACTGGCCTTTGAGTCAGAAAGACATGGGTTTTAAGCCCATTGGCTGTGTGGCCCTTGGTAAGTCTTTTAACTTCTCAGGGTTCCAGACAATTAAGACTTTTGTTTTGGAGGCAATCAGGGTTAAGTGACTTACCCAGGGTCACAGAGCTAGTGTCTGAGGCCATATCTAAACTCAGATCCTCCTGACTCCAAAGCCCATTGCTCTATCCACTACACTAACTGGCTGCCCCATTTTATCTTGGAGTCAGAGACGATTAAGACTTTAAGCTACACTGGAATAGTGACCTGCTCACTCATGAGATCACAGATCTAACACCAACAAAAAAGTGATGTCTCAAACATATCCTCAACTACAGAAGATGGTTGGAGGCCAGGCCTATGATTTCATTGATACAGGGAACTCCTGTATCATCAACTGAAGAGGCTAATCTTCCAACATAAGTTGACATTTTCACTTAGTGTTATAGTTGCCTAGAGAACTAAGGAGTGACTTGTCCAGGGTCACACAATTAATATCAGTGTGTTGGACTTGGGTCTTCTTGGCTCCAAGGACAGCTTTCTTTCCAAGGCCACTATGTCCTGATAAAATAACCTGATAAAAACATGAGAAAACTACCTAATGAAGTCAAACATCCATGCAGATGGGGGATTTAAAAAAAAATCAATTCCACCGCCATATTTTCATTATTAAAATGGTTAATTGAATCTGGAATATACTATAGTAATGAGGGCTAAGGGGGAAGGATCAGAAACAAGAAAAGTAGCAAGGCATTCTGGGACCTTCCCGTCAACATCCCAGTTCTTGAGTAGCATCGAGACTTCTCAAATGATCACCTGTGTGCTGATCTGCTCACATGCTCTGAGTAAGCTCCCAGAGGCCAGGGAACACCTTCTGTCTTATCTTGGCATCCCCAGATGCCAGCACAGTGTTTGTTTGGCACATGGTAGGCAGTGAAGGAAAGACTGATGGGATTAGATATCTGAATAAATAATTTTCATTTCCACTAGTGATCAGATCTAGGGCACAATGATAAACCTTCCATTTTTTTATTGCAGTTTCTCAATATTCTTTTAAAAACAGATCTACAAAGCCAACCACGGATGTTGTATTATTGTCTTAATTTTAAAGGTATTGAAATTAAGGCAGAGATGGGTCAAGTTACCGGTGTGTCCCACTTCAAGACAACTTGACATGTGAAAATCTAGAAACACCAAAAAAATGAGAGAATGATTATTCACGTTAAAAATGATTCTTTGCTTCACTAGAGGTTTTTTTTTTTTACCACAGGTTTATGTTATACAGGGTTACTCCTCTAGTGCATTTAAAATGTGAGTCAATTTACACAAATTCAATTTATATGCAACCTTTCAGCAATACAGCTAAAGTCAGGCACACAGCTGGGCTCGAAACAATAAAAGGAACTGACATTAAAAATCAGAAATCCATGCTTCCTGCACATTTTCTGACATAATCCATTTAATTGGGTGAAACAGCCTCATGTGATCTGGTACAGTTCTATGCCATTATTTAGAAAATAAGGATACGGTTAAGCTATCAGCCTAGAGATTATAGCTAAGGCTCAAAGGCCTTTTCAGAACACAAAATGGCCACCGTACCACCCTTATCCCATTTTTAATAATTCTCCCAGTCTCCTTTCACCATGAAAAGAGGGAAGTATTAGAAAACACAGTGACTGTTTTTTGGGAACAATAGCTGCATTAGAAATTGTACTCCAGACAGAAAGGGCACTTTGAAATGGAAAAACACCTCAAACCAGGGGGGCCATTTACCAAAACAGGTAACATTTTTATCCATTTGGAAAGCATTTTCCTGTATCTGCCTACTGCCATTCACTACAGAGATGATGAAAAGGAAAGATGATAAATCTATTTAGGAAAAAAAAAATCCTACTCAATAATGCATTACCCTCTTGGATCACAAAATACAATTCAATGAAATAAATAAATAAAATTTTGCTTTTGCAGCCCAACTTATCATGAACAGAAAGCCTGAAGACTTAAATCTTGTGTCTTGGCTCAAAATATTGCCCTCTTGCGCACATGTATCAGAGCTGTTTAGAGTTCCATTACAGCCAATACATACGTGATATATTGATTTCCTTCAACCCTCTATTTTCCTAAGTGCATTTAGCATCAATCATTAGTAAGTACATCCTTTATCTCCCTTACCTAATTTAAATCATGTTAGGAAGTACACATCATTTTACTTTTCACAAACCATATTTCAGTTAGAAGTCATTGCTGCTTAAATTTTTTGTTTGTTTTTTTTTCCAGATTTGGCTATAGGATCACAGAATATTGTTCCATCTACCTGGGCCTCAATTTACTTATCTATAGAAGGAGGGTGATGACATTGACTAGATGACCTAGAATTCCTTTGAGCTCTGTCTAAGATCCCATAATAAAGGATCATAGATTTAGAGTTGGAAGGTACCTCAGAGGCAATCTAGTACAACCTCTTCATTTTGCAGATGGGGAAACAGACTCTAAGAGTAACTCTAAGACCCAAAAGTGACTTACTCAAGATGGCAGAGACAGGAATTAGACCCAAGTCCTCTGACTCTAAATACAGACCCCTTTCCACTAAGCCATGATGCTTCCAAAGATTCTAATATTAGAGCTAGAAACAACCTTAGACAATATCATATAGACCAACCTCCTCATCATAAGATGAGGATTCTGAAGGCCAGAAAGTGTATGAGCCTTACTTAAGGCTACTCAGCCAGTTAGTGCTAGACCTTGGACTAGTGCCTGGGTCTCCCAACTCTGCCTATGAAAATAATCTTTAAAATTAAATGGTTTTGAGCAAAACTAACATAGGTTGAAGGGGAACAAAGGGTCTTCATTATAAACAGAGCTGCTATAGGCTCAACCAATGAAATAATTTAAGTGAGTGGGAAGATTATTCTGTGCTCCATCAGAGAGTCAGAAAAATAAATTTATTATGTATTGGAAATAACATGATTCCCTTTAATCTTTATCATGTAGTTTTTTGCAGTGCTTAAAAAAGTTTACTTTTCCAACATTTTTCTTTTATGTGAGTTTTTCCTCTTACTGGTTAAAAAAAAAACCAAAACAAAACCCAAAAGATAAAGCAACAGTGCTTGCCACAAATAAGCAGGCTCAGGTGGTCAAACATTGGCAGAGGCCCCAAGGATCAGAGGCGTTGTGGTGGATGAGGAGGAGGGTGCCTTTTTCAGTTGGATACAAGTCTGTGGCTTACAAATGGAACAAAAGAGCTATACTGGGTGCTCAAAATAGAACGGAAAAAAAGTATCCAAAAGTGAGAGAGAAAAATTGACAAAGAGGACATGAGAAGCTTGCTTGGGAAGCAATCTAAAGAGACCAAAGTTAGCCTAATCCTCCCAAACCTGGTTCTTGCACCCTCTGTATGTCAATTAATGCTTTGTAACTTTCATTCCTCTCTCCTCCCCTCTCCTTCTCTCTTTGCTACTTTGAGAAACGAACCTTTCAAATATCTTTTTTCCCAAATAGATGTCTGTGTCAGTAGAATAGAAAACAGAGA
The DNA here is from genome assembly GCF_003287225.1 of Phascolarctos cinereus. Classification (NCBI taxonomy): domain Eukaryota; kingdom Metazoa; phylum Chordata; class Mammalia; order Diprotodontia; family Phascolarctidae; genus Phascolarctos; species Phascolarctos cinereus. The sequence continues at coordinate 139,770,793 of NW_027555736.1, forward strand.
GAAGTGCATGCAGTTTATTTTACATGCTTCACAGAATACATCATATTGCCATCTGCCTAGAACTTAAATTCTTAGGGATTTGCCAGAGATTCAAATAAGTTAAATGGAGTGTGCTGGTCACACAAGAAATGTTGGAGGAAGGATCTGAACCAAGGTATTCTTACACTATCCAGGACATTGTGCTGCCTCTCATGCAAGGGTGTTAAAAACATAGAGACTTGTCATAGGAAGGTGGAGGCATAGCAGTGGCAAGGTTGGACTTAGAGTGGGTGGTGGTGTTGGTCACCTTTACAATCTGACTTCAGGGAAATGCAAATGGTGTCTTGCATAAGACTTTCTGTAGGATACCCCACTGACATGACATGGAAAGAGCAGATTTGGAGTCTGAGGACCTCATTTCCAGTCGCTGCTGCACGACTTCATATATCAGAATACCAGATTTTTCATGTATACAATTGGGAATAATAATGAGTTGACATTTGTATAGTCTATAAGATTTACATGAGGCTTTCTGACATTTTACTTGTACTACCAATTTCACAGGATTATTGTGAGCTAAGGTAAATCTTAAAGCACAAAATGGATGTGAATTATTTTTTGGAATTATTATTATCCTATCTATTTGAATTATTATTATTATTATTCCACCTTCTGTGGAAATTTACACCTAAAGATAAAGCTTTTCACTCTATAATCAGAGGCTTTAAAAGCAAATATTTCCAGAGGACTAAGAGGTAAATGTAGTATTGTAATATTAGAGATTGCCTGTAGTCTGCTCTCTAGGGATCTGAAAATTCTCTTTTGTGAAAGAGAATAGGGAAGAAGAACAGAGTCATAAGCAGAATTTTTGGAACTCGGGGTAAGCATCACAAAAGACAAATAGCATGAAAGGCACCATTAAATTGACCGCATGACACAAAGAGGTGGCTTGGCTTGGGGAACAGCTCACCTAGGTAAGGAAGCAGGCCACCACCTGGTAGTTTCCTGTTTCAACTAATTACTGTTGCTAATGAGGTGCTAAGCACAGTAGTTTTTAGGCTGTTGGAATATAAATGCTGTCAGTACCCTCTAAATTTTGATGCCCTAGGGCACAGCCCAGGTCCTCCTGACCTAGTTATGGCTCTGTTAAAGGACACAATTCTCCTTGTGTATGTGTGTGTGTGTGTGTGTTAATAACAACTTCCTTTCTATTAAAAACTGACAGACTATATATATATATATTTTTTTTTTGGAAGGAAGTACAAAAATGGAGAGTGTGAAGGGGCCATGAGGCCCTGTGAGTTGTTAGGCAGAGAAGATGAGGAAGAGAAATTAAAAATTAGCAAATGATCTAATGAGAGAAAATATTGGGTTGGTTAAGAAGGAAATAAGATGGAATCAGTTTGTTGGGGTTAGTTCACTGAATTCTTTAATTAATCTCCCTGCCCCTAAGGCCTCTGAAGGCTCAGGCAGCACCTGGGACTCAAAGGCTATTTCCTGCCTCATCACTACGCACAGACAAGTGACAGAACATTCCAAATCAAGAGCCAAATTCCGAGCCTGGGTAGTTCTTGTGGAACCTTTCCTTACACTCATTTACTTATATTAAACTCCTTATAGAACACTTCTGCCAAAGGCTGCCCAGTTGGAACTAGCAAGCTAGGCCCATCCTGTGTAAGAAGTATTTCGCCCCATTAGATCAGGCACTATTTATGCTTTGATCTTCATTGAAGGTGGGCATGTATGTCAGCAAAAAAAAAAAAAAGGCAACTTTCTCACATACACAATTAGTCAGGATGATGAAAGGAAAAATGACTTATAAAGCAAAGCTTTTGTAGCTACTAAAATTACCATGTCCTCATCCCACTTGCACAGGGAACATATTTTATAGCTAAGACTCCCTTCTAGACAACCAGGTCTGTTTCTAAAATAGTTTGGCATACCTGCTAAGTGTTTGTGGCATAGACTTGGAAGGCAATGGAGAACTTATTAAAAGCCTTACCATTTCCAAAGACAGATCACCAAGCTAGATGCTCTGCCACCACACTCCAACATACAATCTGCTATAAAAAACAGGATTTGTGCCTGGGGTCTCTTGCCCTCCTGGACGATGAGATAGCCTTCTTCCCTATTTCTTATTGCGGCTCAAAGTGATCTGTGCTTGGCTGGACTGACACAAAAGAGAACTAAGGCATGCTGGAAGAAAGCTATCAGTAAGATGCTGTCCTTTGCAGAGGCTCACAGAAAGCTGGAATTAGAAGAAAGACTTGAAACGCCTTTCTGACTTCTGTGATCTTCTGACAGAGATGTAAAGCATCTCAGATTCTAAACCCCTAATGGCCTGAAGGAATTGGTCCAGTTGTGAAGACCACCTCTTATTCTTCTTCTCACAGTCATGTTGTCTTAAGCACATATGCCTGTTATGGGATAAGAAGGGACAATGCAGGAGTTTTTGTGCTTTCTTTCTTTCTTTTTTTTCCCCCCAAGGTCTCATATCAGCAAAGGTTATTATTAGGGTTTAATGGAGGGAGGTTCCTCCACCTAGAAGGCTTCTGTAATACAAGTGAAAGGAGAATCAGGAAGAAAGAAATAGAATGTAAGAAGGAAGCAGACGGTAGCTGAGGAATGTGAAAAAGGAGAAGAGGAAAGAAAGTACTCATACAATTCTGGTGCCTAAATAATAGTCAACATTAGAGAGTTCTATTTCTCTCTTACCTCCACATTTATTTATGTAGGCATTTTAAGGGCCAGGGCCAGGGCCAGGGCAGGGCCAGGGCAGGGCGGAACAGGAGAGGGAGATGGAAAAATAGTCCTTTTCTGGGTTGTGAGGTGGCATGGAGATGAAAGGTTATTTTCCCATACTGCAAATGCAGGCTACCCCAGCATTCCAGAGTAAACACTTTACAGTGGATTCACTACCAAAGGGGAAAGGAAATCTGCTGGAGTATGTGGCTCTTTCTCAAGTTTCTGGTATTCTCTCTCTCATTTGCTCTCTCATATCTCTTTCTCCCTCTTCTCTCCTCTCCTCTTTGTCTCTATGTGTCTTTATTTTCATCTGTCTCTCTCCTTCTCTCCCTCTCCATTGCCCTTTCTCTCCTCTCCTCTTTCTGACTCTGTCTCTGTTTTTCTCTGTCTCTTTCTCTCTCTTTCTGTTTCTCTTTCCTTTCATCCCTCCTTCTTTCCCTTCTTTCTATTTCTGCTCCCACTTCCAGGGCCTAAGTTGCCATGTTCAGAGCAAAGTCTTTGTGGTACAATAAGGATTATACTTAAAAAAAAACAGAGCAGCAATTGTAAGGTAGATATCTATTCCTCCAACTTTATGTTCTTTTTTTTTTCTAGGTCTTTTGTTTATATATCTCAGCACAGTGAAAGGACTGTGAATGAGAGGACGAAAAAGAAATAGGAAGGGATGGGGTGGGGAGGGATAAAGAAATCAATCAACAAGTATTTAACAAGCACTTTCTGTATATCATCTCCTGTGACAGGTATCGAGGACATAAAAATTAGAATGAACAGTCTCTACCCTCAAGGAGCTTACATTCTAGCAGGGGAGACATATATGCATATAAGTAAAAATCTATTTCCTGAAATCTTGTGTGAGCATAAACTCACATGGATCATTCTATCTAGCTGACCTCAGATCCTTTTTTTTTTGTGTGTGTGAGGCAATGGGATGAAGTGACTTGCCCAGGGTCACACAGCTAGTAAGTGTCAGGTGTCTGAGTCCAGATTTGAACTCAGGTTTTCCTGAGTTCAGGGCTGGTGCTCTATCTACTGCATCATCTAGCTACCCCAGCCTCAGATACTTTCTACCCCAGTCATTTTCTTGACATCTGCCTACCTGCCTATCTATCCTCCCCCATATCTTCTTCACCTTTTCTTCTGGGAACCATAATCAAACCATCCTGCTCTGGCTAATGGAAAAAGAAAGAAAAAATTCCTGCTGACTCATCATCCCTACACTTTTCCTGCGCAAAATACTATTCCCTGGCTCCCCTGCCCTCCTCTATGTGTATAATATTAGATTCTTGAGAGTAACAACTGTCATACTTCCATATATGTATTTTGTATTTTTTGTATATAGTACAGTGCTTGGCGAATAACGTGTTTAATAAATATATTTTCATTTATTCATAAGTACTAATTATTAGTAATATTTATCATAAATATTATGTTTACAAATACATATTTACAAATATATATCCCAAAGGGTAATTTTATGGGTAGGTTAGGCATTGACAGCTAGAGGTACAGGGCAATCTAGAAAGGCATCAGAGAGGAAATAGTATCTAAGGAAAGCTTTGAAGGGAACTAGGGATTCTAAGGGCTATGTACCTTCTCCAGAGACAACCAAGGTAAGTCAATAACCTATTTGCTGCTGCTGCAAAAAAAAATGAAACTGAGTCAAAAGTTGGCAGCTGTAGTCTAACCACATCATAAGTGGGCCTGTATCTTTGAACAGAGTGTGATGGATTATGAATTTCCCTCCCTCTCTCAGTCAGCCACTTCTGGCTTTCCCAAAAGATTCTTAGTGTTTCAGATTTCATTCTGTTTCTTCTTGATTAACATCATCAGCAAAGAGAAAAGATGAAACTGGAATGTGAACTTGGAATTTTCTGAGCCTGAGGGAGCAGCAATAGGCTGTCCTGAACTTATCCTAGCAGGGATGAGATACATGAATACAAATCAGCAGCCCGATTCTCATAGCACCTCCTCCTAGATAAGACCACTGGAAACTCAGGGCATTACCTCTAGCAGACTACTAAACAACCTAAGATCTATATAAATAAATATTAACTTGTGTCATACAAATTTTAATAGTTTGATGGATTTGGAGAAGGAGGAAGATGCTTGTCAAATACACTGGTCTTCAAAAAGTTTCATGTAGGAAGCAGGATTGTAAATCGATCGTTGAAAGACAGGCAAGGTTGAAGGAAACAAACAATGGCTGCAATATTTGGTTCTTGATATTTAAAAAGTTGCAGATGGAGCTTTTATTTCTGTCAACAAGCAGTAAAGCATAATATTGGAAAGTTAAATGTACTTTGTCAGTGGCAATCACTATGTCAAGCACTTGTTTTACTGTGTTTTTGTAATGGGTCAATAATAGAAGGGAGGTTTGTTTATTGGGAAATGCTTGATATATTCAAATAAAACATATTAAAATTGTAGGATATTTACAGTAGTAAAACTGATCCATGGACAAAAGTGATCCCTACTTTCTTCTGGCCCATGTTTGAGCATTTTCAGAATGACATTTCTCTAACTCATTTGGCATTTCAACCTTCCAACTGCCATGTCTTCTCTTTTCATCCTCTTTTGATTCTTTAGGCTCATACTGGGGCCTAATATGAGTGGAATGAGAAATTCTCAGAGAGAGCTTTTGTAGTATTTTCTACCATCTAATAGCAGTTTATAGCAGGATGTATTAGCTTTATTGGATAAGAATTTGGCCCAGTTTTCCCATACCTCTCAAACTCCTCTCTCCCATTTGCAAAGCAGCCCTACTAACAGGGTAAATGGGAAGGGCAGAGGGAGCTTCATTTGACAGTCTGAAAATCCCACCTCCTCAGGGTAATTTTTTTTTAATGCTGATGACTCTTAGGTTTTCAGTTCCATCTGTTGAACTCCAGAGTAACCACACATATAGGTGACTATGACGGGATGTATCTCCATTGATGGTTCCCATTATCATGGAGTAATAAAATTTCCCTCTGCAACGATATACTTGACTATTCCCAGAAAACTCCAGCTGTGTCTATAAGATAAGAATGGATCACTGCAGGGCCCAAAGTTCAACAGAAGAGCATCAGTTAAATCCTGACAAGGTCATAGTCCAAATGAGACTCTCTATTCGTAAGTCCACGAATACTTGGCATCTGGCTTGTTTCTAGTTGGAAATTGAGAGGTCAGGAGATCTGAAAACTCTGACCCATCACCAAACACCAGTCTCTTTTCTAGGAGAAAGGAGAGTTCATGCTTTTGTGGATTACTCAAAGTGCTAATTCATATCAGAATGGCATCATCCACCGGCCAACAGACTAGGTAAAAATAAAAAGTTCATTTTCCGGTTTGAGCTGGCTCTCCCATGTAGACATAGCCTTGGTTTTACTTTATTAACTGATTTTTATCAATCAACAAATATTACTGAGTATTGATCTGTTCAGGGACCAGTGCTGCACTAGGCCTTATACAGGGTGTTAAAAATGCAAGTTATATAATATTTTCCTCCAAGTGGTGTTGTTGAGTTGTTTCAGACATGTCCAACTCTTTGTGACCCCACTTGGGGTTTTCTTGGCAAAGATGCTGGCGTGGTGTGACATTTCCTTCTCTAATCCATTTTTACAGATGAGGAAACAGAGCTAAGTGACTTGCCTGGGGTAGCACAGCTAGTAAGTGTCTGAGGACAGATATGAACTCAGGTTTTCCTGATCCCAGACCTGACTCTTTACTCACTGTACCACTTCACTGCCAAATGTGTCTAACATCAAAAACATCTGCTATAACTAATATAATTTAGCTGAAGAGTTGGAGTATACACAAGGAACAGTTAACAACAATGCATCACATGCAGAAGCATAGAAGGGCCCTTTGAAATCATGTTAGATTGCCTTCATTTTTACAGATGAGGAAATTGAGGCTAAAAGTAATGCAGCTAGTTAGATAGCAGAATTAGGATTTGAACTATGGTGTCCTAACCTCCAGCCCAGTGCTGTTTCCATTACACCACAGTGTATAATTCTCCACTTGCTTTCTACTATGATGTCTCACAGGGGCATGGAAGGAACTCTGGACTCCCAATAGTGATAAAACAAGTGCCAACTTGTCCTATTAGTTTCAAATGACTTTGAATAGTGGTGTTACGACTGTTATGTTATCTGAGGACCAGCTTAGGTAAGTTCACAGAGGCTTATCACAGTGGTAGCTGCAGAATGACAAACTTTTAGCTCAAAATAACTCTCTAAGACCAAGGACTGAGTCATCAAGAGGTTGTGATTTATGTCGGTGGAAGGCGTATCCATACCCACAAAACCATAGATACCTTAATTATGATGTCTTAGATAGAAGGATAATTGTATAGTGTGGATAATTAGAGGACAGGACAGTGTGATGATATGCTAATTGTACAGTATAAACATTAAATGAAAAAAGCAATTAGGAAAGAGAGAGATCAACGTAGGCTGCTTTTGTCAGAGAAGCTTTACAGGGGAAACTCTGAGCAGCACTGCAGATAACTGTTCCTGGATTCTTAGTTTTGTATTTCTTGCTATAGATTAATTCCTCCATTGGTTTTTCCTACATCCTCACTCTATACCAGTGAAGGAGGCACTTCCCAGCCTGTTCTCTCCTTACATATTCCAAAATGGGATCTCTTAGGAAATTCTACTTGCTGGAAGTGGGTTAGGAGGAAGGGTTGAGGATGCTAAGCATGTTCTCCAAATTCAGTTTCTTCATCTGTAAAATGCAGGGAAGTGGAATAGACAGTCTCAAAGGTCCCTTCCAGCTCTGTACCTAGCATCATAAAAACAGTGTCTACTATACCATTCAATGTCCTTTACATCATAGAATAAAATCCAGCTTGAGGTAGTTTGAAGAAATTTTGTTTCATAAATCAAAGTATCCATTTTTTATTGTCAAGAAATTAAAACTATGTAGCCCAATATGTTTCCCTTCTGAATAGAGCCAGAAACGCTACCCAAATTCCATAATCTCAACCAGGTGGCTGAAAGCATCTATTCCCTCTGTATCCTCTAGAAACAATATGAAGAAAGTGAAAGAGCTCTTGGCCTTGGGATTAATTCAAGATGTTCTGTCACTAGCCATGTCATTTAACTTCTTTGAGCCTCAGTTTCCTTATCTGTCAAATGGGGAGAAACAATACTTGTATCAGTTACTAGACAAGGCTGTTTTTAGGCAAGTGCTAAAATGAGTTATTACTATGTTTGATTTGGTTTTGTACTCTCCTAGAATGCCTTCCATTTCTTATGCTACATTTGGAGAATACAAATCTTAAATAAAAATAAAATATTCTCAATCCTAGCAGTTCCACTGATTAGCTTCATGCCCCTCGACGAGTCTTTATATTTCCCTGGGACTTAGTTTCCCTATTTGTCAAATGAAGGGCATGGACTAGATAACTTCTAAGGCCTCTAAATCTACAGTTCCATGAATTCTGGTACTGCCTTTTCTCCATCTTTGCCTTTTTCCTGGCCTCGAGGGCTATGCTTCAGAGTTCTGGGGAGGTGAAGTGATGGCTTGTGGGTGCCCACTGGGAAGGGAGGTGTTTTACTCTAGCTAGGCTAGCTGCAAACCTCTCTCCTCCACAGTGCCCCCCTTTGCTCTCCCCAGGTGCTGCCAGGAGAAGCAAACCAAAGGTGTTGCGGAGTGAGGGCGGTAATGTGTGTTCCCTTTTTGTTAAGTTGGGTTGTTATTCAGGGAAATCTTTAGTATTGCAGTAATCCTGGATTATAAATAATTTAGCATATTTCCCTATAAACTGCAGTCCAGAATCCTTGCAAATAAGAAAAGGATTAACTTTTTTAGAAGTACTTGCTCTTGAGACTTTAAGTTCGAGGCAGAACAATGCTTGCGGTGGTAATTCCATCTATTTTAAGACCACAAAACCACACCACGTTGAAACCAGAGCAGAAGATTTTAATGCAGTGCTCTCTCTGAAGTGCCCAACACTAGAACGAGAAAGCTTTCAAAGGGAATTAAGTAGACAGAGAAAGCTCCTCGTTCATGTCCAAATCATCAGGAGACGGCTGAATAGGATTCGCTGTTCTCAGTGGGAAGGACCCACACCGTGACTAATGTTCAAAAGAGGGGGAAAAATGTCTTAGGAAGATCAAGGACCCTGAATTCTGCTGTCAGAATTGCCTGTCTGCCCATTAGTACCTCAAAAGGACCCTCTTCCGAGTGAGTGCCAATGTGAATCTGCAAACGAGCCCATTTGCTCAGAACAGTCGGGACCCCATCCCAGGGGCACTGTCATTATGTAACATTTCCTCAGTACGCCCGATGTCAGTGCTGGGGGGGTGAGTGGGGTGTACTTTCCCGACTAGTAGGCAGAACCGGGGAACCTGCAGTGAGGGATGAGGTAGCAAGAGATATCAAGGGTCAGATTTGAGCTGAGGGTCAAGGATGGCTAGGTCAGGCTGAGCCAAGGTGAACACAGGAAGCAAGGTCAGAGGGAGCAGAAAGTAAGGTCATGGAGGCAAGGGGGGAAAGAGCTACTTAGTGGTCAAACAGGTAACAGAATCAGGGAGAGAGAGTCAAAGGATCTAGAATTGGGAGGTTAGCAAACAAGGGAAGAAAAAACAAAAGCCAGTAGAGAAGCAGATAGAACACACAGTGTCAGACCTGATAGCCAAGGATACACCGCACCCCCAACCCCCACACAAGTTCCACTACAGCAGCTTGTATTTCCACAGAGAATTAGTCCTTAAGGAGAACCTTCCTGGAGGCCTTGAGGGTATTTAACTGAAAACAGCTGGTTGGGTGAGGTGCACATGGGTAGGAAACAAGTATAGTTAGTTAGCTACTGTAAATAATTACTAATAGGCAAGGTCTGGGGTCTGATTTACAAAAGTGGTTTTTTTTTTTTTTTGGTGAGGCAATTGGAGTTAAGTGACTTGCCCAGAGTCACACAGCTAGTGAATATTATGTGTCTGAGGCCAATTTTGAACTCAGGTTCTCCTGACATCAGGGCCGGTGCTCTATCCACTTCACCACTTGGCTGCCCCGAAAGTGTCTCTTAATCATAAAATGTGCAGGCCCTTAAAAGGGAAAGCGAATGTTAGTTTGGGGAAACAGATGCCCAGGGTTCAAGTGACAAAGCCTGGCTATGTTACACAGTAGGCCACAGAGAAAATTCCCATTCAGAATCTCTTTCCTTGGGTCTGTGTACTGAGTAGTTGAGCTCAGGATGAATCCTCAAAGCCAGGCTGGCTGAAATGACCCCAGGGGGGCAATTGTGAATGCTCCTGTAGGCCAGGAGAAATGTTTACAATTTTTGTATTTTAAGGGGTAAAGTAGAAGTGGCAGGAGACTACCACCCCCTGGAAACTGCTAATGGTTCAGATATCAGAAGCATCTTTCCATCCTAAGCAGTGGAGGTAATGCTACCCTTCCTCAGCTCACAGAAGAGTAGAAACACAGATTTTTAGTTCTGAAGGAGAGCTTAGCAGTCATCCTGTCTAACTCTCTTATATTACAGAGGAAGAAGGTGAGGTACAAAGATATTTCAGCTAATGCTAGAGCCTGGATGAGAACCCAGGTTTCCTGACACCCAAGATGGTGCTCTTTCCATTAAATTTTCCTGTTTGAATTCATTCACTCCCAAAGTCTTGGATTTGCAAATATTAAAACATTCCCAGGTATTTCTAAGGGGCAGCTGAGGAATGAAAGGGCTTTTGGGTTTCAAACGTCATTCACCGAAGCTCTAGAGATTATGTTGCCTTATTCCAGTCTTCACCGTCATGGGCAACAGAATGGATACTAAATCTGGAAATTTCAGTTCTAGGTGACCTGCCATCAGCCATCAGCAGCTGCCACTCTGTTAGCTGTCAAGGGCCTTTGCCATATCACAGTGGACATTGCTGAACTGACTTCACATCACAAATCCACAATCAAAATTGGCACTAATTGGCCTCTCTCAGTCAGGGTGGAGGGATATAGGAAATCTATAGGTTGGCAGAGGTAAGACAGCAAGGTACAGTGGAAAAAAGATGGGATTTGGAATGAGGAGACTTAGCTATAAATCCTATACCTGACACTTGGTAGCTGTGTGACCTTGAGTAAATTATAGCTCTTCTATTTACTATTGGTCTGATCCAGGGGTTCACAACCTGTGGCCTCAAGGCCACATGTGACCTCGAGGCCTCAGGTTCCCCACCCTTGGACTCTGATCTCTAGCAGTAGTAATATCAGCTAACATTTATATAGTGCTTAAAGGCTTGCCAAGCATACACACACACACACACACACACACACACACACACATATACATAGACATGTATACACATACATATACATATATAAATTTAATCCTCACAAGTTTATGAGATAAATGATCTCCATTTTACAGATGACAAAACTAAGGCTGAGTTATTATGTGATTAGCTCAAGATCACACAACTAACTAGTAAGTGTCTGAGGCAGGATCTGAACTCAGGTTTTCCTGATTCCAAATCTCATGTTCTATCCACTATAGCACCTAGTAAATCACTCAGCTTCTCTCAGACTCAGTTGCCTCATCTGTTAAATAACAAGGTTTGACCTATGAGATCCCATCTATATACCTCCTATATGCCTCTCTTTACCTTGGAAGGATAATTCAGACTCCAAAGGATATTATTAATGAGAAAAAATAGATATATACTGGGAATGGTTTCTATTACTTAATTTCTCGGATGAAGGTATTTTTGATGTCTTCCCAGTTTCATAAAAGTGCCTACCTAGTATGCTGGTATTCCAATGTTCATGGAAATTGTTGTTATTACTGCATTTTTCCCATTAAAGACAGAAAACTTCATTCCTTTCTTCCTGAGGAGTTTTAGAGGTAGAGATGCATACTCCAAACTGACCTAAGTCCATGAAGGATAACTAACTTCCAAACTAGGCACTGCCTTTTTTTAACTATGGGACCTTAGGCACCCTTATCTGAGTGTTAGTTTCTTCACCTGTAAAATTATAGGGTTAGGCTAGATCTAAAGTCCCTTCTAAGTCTGACGTTCTGTGACTGTTAGGTGCTTTTTTCCAAACTACTTCCCTGACCAGTCTTTCTTTCTTTTCCCAGAGTCACCAAGGAGACAAAAGGTTCCTTTCTGTGTCTCATTTCCCATGTTAGAATGTAAGTCACCTGAGGGCAGAGATGGCTTTTGCTTTTCTATTTGTATTCTCAACACTTAGCAAGTGCTTGGCACCCAATAAGCCCTTAAAAGATCATTCATTCCTTGGTCAACCAGTAGATCAGAGAACTAGGCTGATGATAATTCTCCACTCTAAAAGCTTTCACCAGGGCATTCTCCTGCTTCCTGCCTCCCGGTCATATCCTGATTCATCAAGCCAACCAAGTACATATTTCTGACTAAAGGTATAATTAGAAGTCCCACAATTCAAAAAGAAAGCAAGATAATGGTAAGATGTTTCCTACGACTCCCACTCTATGATTTTCTAGAAATGGGCAAATCAAACTCTTTGTCTCACCTCCATTTTATTTTAGCATTAAAGTGTTCCTTCACAGGACAAAGCAAGATAGAGTAGGCTTAGGTTGAGGGCCTGCTTACCTTAGACAGCAGAGGTTTTTCTATCCCACAACAAAGGAACAGGATTGGAGGGATACTATAGAATTCCCATGCCATTAACTATGGCAGGATCATGGGACAGGAACACATGGAGGGGATAGGACCATAAAGGAAGGTAAAAGCTGGCCAGAAAAGGCTCTGGATATAACGAACCTTAGCGACCCTGGGAAAGGAAGAAAGACTGCTCAGATAAGTAGTAGGGAGAAAGTACCTAACAGTCACAGAATATCAGACTTGGAAGGGATGTTAGAAATCAGCCAACCTAACACTATCATTTTACAGATGAGGAAACTAAGGCTCAGTTAAAGGTGCCCAAGGCGCCATAGTTAGTGACAGAGTCATGATTAGAATTCAGTCCCCCCGGCTTCCAACCCAGGGCTCTTTTCTCTGGCTAATGCCCATTGTTGCTACTACTACCAAACTACCTAATTCAGACCCAAGAGTGCAATGTTCATGCCAGATGAACACTGCATTAATCAGTTACCTAATCAGTAAACATTTATTAATTAAGTGCTTCCTGTGTGCCAGGCAGTGTGTTAAGCACTGGGGATACAAAGCAAAAAAAATGCTGCTTTCCCTATATGCATCACCAAAGATGGTTTCCAAGTACTGTTTTCATGAAACTAAGAACAAGGTGTTGATTTGCTAAAGGGCTTCCCAGGTGGGGAATTCCACACAGGCCCAATAAAATCTTATTAGCTAATTTTCATATATATATATGTGTGTGTGTGTGTGTGTGTGTGTGTGTGTGTGTGTATACACACACATATTATTGTTTGTCTTTTGTTCTTACATCACCTGGATTTCCCCTTATATCTATCTCCCTACACTTTATGACAGCCATTCTTTATATGAAAAAAAAAATAATTTAAAAGAAAGAAAAAAAAGAATTAGGAGAGAAAAAAGAAATTTAGTAAAACTGCTCAACACAGATTATTTTCTTTTAACCTTCCTTAAGGATAGGATTATTAGAGGGAACTGTTTCTTAATTTTTTTTCTTGTTGACCTACACTGTGCACCTGAGTTCCTTCATCTGTAAAATACAGGGATTAAGCATGATGATCTCAAAAGTCTCTTCCGGCTCTGTCATTCTGTGAAGTCTGTGTCTACGAGAATTGAAACAAGAAAAAAAATTCTTTCTTTTTGATCCTCTGTGGATGAGTAAATGGAATTTTAGAAATTATAGTTCTATTTCTTATGGGGATGTATTAATGAACCACAGAGAATCACATGACCTAAAATCATAGTAAATATTAGCTCCCTTTATATAACCACAGCAGGACTGGATGTGACTGTAACAGTCAAATTCTCCAATTTTATAATGCTGCCCACTGTTTCAAGTATTTTGCCTGTGTTCACAAATAGCCTTAAATCTTATGCCTGCTGAATCTTTGTGAACTTGGGCAAGTCATTCTCTGGGCCTGAGTTGCTGCATCAATAACATGAGATGGTTTGACTAGATGACTTCAAAGGACCCTTTTAGCTCTAAATTTAAGATCCTAAGGAAAATCATGGCTTTGTAAATATATTAATTAGGAGAAAATTCCCTGATTTTAGAAGTGAAATCATGGAAGTGTAAGACCATTAGCATTAGAAGGGACCATAAAGGCCATCTAGTCCCCACTGGCATCAGAAGATGTAACCAAGCGCATATATGGCATCTTCTTCTCTAAGGATTTTTGAGAAAATGGTGGCTAGTTAACTGTTTAGAATAGCTTCATCACAGTCCTGCCTGAAAACAGAGATATGGGCTGGATGACTTCCTCCTGTCCCTTCTGTTCTCGGATTCTATTAAATTTGGAAGATAGCACAAAGAAGTAAAATTAGCCCATTGCTTTATTTGCACAGGGGAACCACACAATAGCTAGTGCAGAGAATAGGAAGAAAAAAAAGCAAAACCACCCAGATATTTTAATGCAATTTTCAAAACGGCCCCATGTTCCCTTTAACAGGGCCGTGGTGCCATACAATCCTACCCTGGCAGTCGCCCCTCTAAAAGGATAACGCATATCAGAGCAAAGAGCAAATGCTGTGAGGCTTAGAAAACCAGGGTCCATCACCAGGCTCATCCCCAAACAGGGGAAAATGTCTTTATGTTTAGAAAGTGCAGTGTAAATAGAAAGTAGGCTCAATTTCCACAAGCCCCAGTCAAAGAATCTGCTGAGAAGGCGCCATGACACACTAAATGAAATCCAGGTCCCTGATACCCTGAGGCAAGAAAGAGAGAACTGAAGATCCAGGAAAATCCAAATGTTCCTGAATTCCTCCAGTAAACAATTCTGATCCGATTCTCTTGCTATTTTCGAACCTATGTGAAGTTCATTAACCAACGTACATTAAAAAGGTGCTGGAGGACAAACCAGTAATTGCTCTTTCATAGCAAACCAGAAGTTACTGAGAAAATCTTCTATAAAGGCTCTGTCAAAACAAGTCACTTAAGGATTAGTGGAAGCTAAATCCTCTGTCAGAGAGATTTTTCTCAACAGCAGTAAATGGGTTTTAGTATCTGAAAATCTTAGAAAATATACTTCTCCCTCTCTCAGAAGGGCTGTTTCAATAACTTGGCACCTTTTAAAAGCAGAGTTTTCTTCTGCTGCTCATTTTAAAAAATAATATAAACTCTCTGCCATTCATAGCAAATTTCAGTGGCTAAAAAAATCTTTAAAGGGACTCAGTCCCTTTTTCAAAGACTTTTCTTTTTATGAATATGTTTAAATGAGGTCTTTCTACGCATATCAATAACTCCACACAAAGATGCCAATTAATATATAGCCTTTGTCAACTAATACAGATTTCTGGTACTCCATGAGGCCATGATATGAAGGATGGAGGGAAAATAAGGGAACGCCAATTTCTCTTTTTCTCCTCTTTCTTTAAAGCTTAACTATTCAATCTCTTCAGTCCACGAGGCTGAGTACAAATCTTTCTATCAGAAATTTGGTGGAGGGACTGTTAGAAGAAAAAAAAGCACCTTAAAATTCTGACACATTCCATACTCTCTAAATAACAGTTTCTTGGCTGCATATTTGGAATACTGTCAATAATGGGCCACAGTGTTGGCATCCTTGAGTCATTTGGCTGTGTCTTCCATTTTGATCTATTGTTTGAGTTTACATCACTGAATCCACGGCTTGGTTTGTTTCTGCACATTGAACCACTATATGAAGAAAAGATCTGTTTCCTCCATAAGCACTGAGAGACAGCTCCATGTTTTCCCTCCCCAAGAGATGGTGCAGCCTAGCTACACAGTCACATCTGCCTCCCAGGTGGTAACAATATGCTTTCTCTTCTAAAACACTTTTTTAAAAACTTATTTCAGTTTACAAAGCTACTGTAGCCTGGGCATTACTGTCACCAAGCCAAAGCAAGTCAAGAAAACTGTGTTCCGGTTTCACATAGGCCTTTTTAATTTGTTTTGGTCCAGTCTATTTTTTTTTTCCCACAGTGAATTTCCACTTACTGTATCAGCCACTTTTTTTCTTCTACATGCTAGCCCTAATTGTATCCTTTGATGCCAGATGAAGTTACTAGTCCAATCCTGTACCTAAGATGAATAATAAATTGTCGGTATGGTGTGATTTGTGGGTTCAAACAATTGTGTGATTCGTATATCCTTGCCCTGGTGCCTCAGATTCTAACATTAAGAAATTATTGTTCTATATCAAGTTACTACAGCTCCCCACTTAGTCTTTTAAAATAAGGTACCCTAAGAGGGACAAATGATGAACTATTCTTTATCATTTTTTTTTCAGCCAAAAACAAGGTTTTAAGATTTTAAGATTTAGATTTTAAGGTTTAGATTTTAAGAATCTGAGCCCATCATTTATCATTAAGACCTTTTTGGGAATGAGTTTATCTGATTGCTTCCCAACGGCATGTTTGCTAAGGGGAAATGGGACATAGTACATTTAAGTTCTGATAGAAGTAAGGGACTATGAGGTGCTACCCATGAAGAACACGCTAGTGTAGGACACCCCAAAGGGAGGCTCTGGGAAGATAATAGAAAGGATGAATGCACTGGTGGCTTGGGTGAGGGAAGAACAGGAAGGTAGGCAGAAAGGTGCTGAGTCAAGTCAACAAGCATTGGTTAAATGTCTGTGTGCCAGGCACGGTTCTAAGCCCTGGAGATACAAAGGCAAAAACAGCCCCTGCTCTCATGGATCTCACAGTCTAGCGGAGGAGGCAACACGTGAACAACTGTGTACAAACAAGATACAGATAGGCTCAATTAGAGATAAGCTCAGAGGGAAGGCATTAAGATTCAGGAGGACTGGGAAAGGCTTCTTGCAGAAGGTGGCATTTTAAAGGGAAGCTAAAGGAAGCCGGGGAAGTCAGGAGATGGAGATGAAAAGGGAGAGAGTTCCAGGCATGGGGGAGAGCCAGAGAAAATGCCCAGAGCTGAAAGATGGAGTGCCTTGTGCAAAGAACAATATGGAGGCCAGAGTGACAAGGAGAATCTTTACCCATTTCGCAATTTGTGACCCGGGCTCAAACCTGCCTTCTCGTTGCTGTTAAGTCGTTTTCAGGCCTTTCCAACTCTCCATCACCCCGTTTGGGGTTTTCTCGGCAGAGATACTGGAGTGGCTTGTCATTTCCTTCTCCTGTTCTTTTTACAGATGCGAAACTGAGGCAAAACAGGGTTAAGTGACTTGCTCAGGGTCACACAGTTAGTAAATATCTAAAGCCAGATCTGAACTCACGAAATTGAGCATTCACAACTTCAGGCCCAGTACTCTCTCTACTGCACTACCGTGCTACCACCAGCTCCTGCCTTAGACACTTATTAAATGTGTAATCAAAGGCAAGTCACTTCTTTGAACCTCAGTTAATGGAGATAATGTTTGTGGTACTACCTTTCTCACAGTGTTGGAAGGAAAGGGCTTTGTAAATCCTAGATCCCTATAGAAATGTGATTTTTTTTGGGGGGTCATTATTGCCTAGTATCAACTCTGCCCAACTCTCATGTATTTCATTTCATTTCTGCTGGTAATTTTATTAAGTGTCATGGCATTTATTTTTTTATCTCCAAAATTACATCTCAAAAGATGTTTAAAGTGGGAAATAACAGATAATTACAATAGACCTCTACAAGTTGTATCATAGTAAATAATCAAGTCAAATACCAGACCCCAGTGTTCTAGTGTCAAGGCCATGTCTATGCTTTTGTGCATGTAGCCATTACCAGGGTGAGGCAACTGGGGTTTTGTTCCAGGGCGCCACAGTTAGAGGCACTGACAATACTTGTAGCCCTTTAGCAGCATAGAAATAGCTGAGTTTAGGACTTAGTGATCAAAAATAATTAATTAAAAATAGGAAGCTACCAGCAAATAACTAGTTGGAATGAGCATTTTCCTTGTCCACTCTTCCCTTCTCTGATGTCCCAGCACTTCTTTCCTCCAGCTGAGAGCACCTTTTGGGTATGATTTGTGGTCTTTTTCCTGGATGCAAAAACACCTATTTAAGACTCTGGTCAAGATGAATGGACAGAAAATTTCAAATGGATTTGCCATTTCTCATTAAGATGACCCCAGAGAACTGGATAGATTAAAATTGTTAAATAAGCCCCTTAAATATTATATGCACTAAGACATGATCTAAGGCAGGGATGGGGAACCTGTAACTTTGAGGTCACATATGGCCTTCTAGGTCCTTGGGTGTGGCCTTTTGACTGAGTCCAAGTTTTACAGAACAATCCTTTTATTCAGGGGATTTGTTCTGTGAAGTTTGGATTTAGTCAAACGGCAGCACTTGAGGACCTAGAGGGCCACATGTGGCCTTGAGGCTGCAGGTTCTCCACCCCTGAGTCTAAAGCATTCCCAAGAAAAATATACTTTAGAAGTTGACAAAATTAAAAATGTGATATGTCATGATTACTACCCTTTTACTTCTAACCTAACCCCCAAGTAAGGGGGTAGGATATTAGTGATGGAGATCTAATTTAGAGTCAAGGAACAG
The DNA here is from genome assembly GCF_003287225.1 of Phascolarctos cinereus. Lineage (NCBI taxonomy): Eukaryota > Metazoa > Chordata > Mammalia > Diprotodontia > Phascolarctidae > Phascolarctos > Phascolarctos cinereus. The sequence continues at coordinate 139,789,035 of NW_027555736.1, forward strand.
AAAATGAAAGAATAACCTTTCACAGACTAGCGCAGATTGAGGGGAAAATGAGAAATATTGTTGTGCCAGATGAAAACTGGTAGGTAACAGATGATTGCTGACACCTCCCCCTCTCTACTCTCTTTTCCTCCTCCTCCCCACCCCTCACCCAAATGAGGTGCTTCAGGAGAGGATTTCATTTTGTCAGGATACCAGGATCCCTGAATGAGCTCCAGCAGTAATACGCTGGCTTTGGAACCACATCTAGTCTATCAGTCGGGCCATTTTGTAAACATAATTTACAAATATAACTATCAATCTACTTTATGTTAATATTAACTGGGCAACTCTTCCGTGAAAACATGGTTAACTCCCCCATATATATATGTATATATATATATATATATATATGTATATATATATATGTATATATATACATATATATGTATATATATGTATGTATAAATATGTATATATATGTGATATGTATATATACATATATATGTATATATACATATATGTGTATATATGTATATATGTGTGTATGTATATATATGTATATATGTGTATATATACATATATATACATATAAATATATACATATATATACATATACATATACATGTAAATATATATACATATACATATATACATATACATATAAATTATATATATACATATAATATAAATATATATATATATATATATATATATACCAAGCTTGGGCTGACTGTAGAGTAGATTGCAACTGGGCAAAGTAGATTTTTCCAATATGGATATAACAAATTAATATGTCTCATTGTTTATAAGCATTTATTAAGCACCTACAGAACATTGGGCACTGTTTTAAGCACTTTACAAATATTATCTCATTTGATTTCCACAACAACTCTGCAAGGTAAATGCTATTATTCTCTCCATTTTACAGTTGAGGCAATTGAGACAAATATAGGTTAAAGTGACCCACCCAGGGTCTCACAGCTTGTAATTGTGTAAGGCTAGATCTGACCTATTCTATCTACTGTACCACCCAGCTGCCTCTGGATAAAAACACTACTTGATTAAAATATCACAAATATGGCATGACTCAAATATCAACAAACATGAACGCATAGCCACTATTTCCCAGGGAAGGTTGTTTGGAAACTGATTGTTTACGATAGTAATTCTGTTTTTAGTTGAACTTATCAACGTGTTCTCTAAAGTTTTTAAAGGCCAAACCATAGAGTTTAATTTTTTAAAAAATTCTGACCTTGGCAAATATCAACCAATGTGAAGATTTCCAAATATAACAGAGAGAAAAGAAAAATATATATGAAACTATGAATCTCTATTATGTACATTTTAAAAAAAAAATTAATAATTTTATTATGGTATCCTTCCAGCATAGTACCAACTATGTTTGTCTATACACCCTCCTGAACTTCCTTCTGCTTTCCTTTGGTTTGAAAAGAAACTTTCATCGACTCTTTTTTTTCTCTTTCTTTTTTTTGACATCATGACCACTAACTCCCCAATCCCCCCCCATAAATACTCCCCCAAAAATAAAAATAAAAGCCCTCCTTTGTAACAAATAGGCATAACCAAATAAATAAAACACCTTTTTATTTTTAAAAATCTTTCCAGACATAGAAACCAAGGCCCAGTCAGTTGAAGTGATTAGTAATTATTCAAGTACTAATTGTCCTAGGAAATGGGAGAATCCACTGAAGAGTTGTGGATAAAATTAGGTGGTAAGAAGGTAAGTGACCCAGATAGGGAGTTTCCCACACACATAAGATTTTGTAAACCCTATCAATCCTTCCTCAATTTAATGGCATCTCCTAAGAGTAAGCTAATGTCAGTGGGACATAACAGACCAACCCAATATGCATTTATTCTAACACGACAATTTACAAAAATCATATCCTACCATTTCCCTGGGAGGAACTTCAGCAAAAAGCCTGTCAACAAAAGCCACAAACTACTTTATGGAACAACTTTCCTACCCTTTGCACTAAACAAACAATTAACTAAAAACCAGATCAAATACAGCTTTATCAGGATGGGGTTAGAGTAATCTCTGAATCAACAAAATCTGGGAACATATGTACAGTATATCCATTATACAAATGTCAGACCACAAAGTCAAACTCCTTTCAGAGCTGCTATTAAAGACTCTAATAGAGCTAATGCAGGATGGCAGGGGAAACAAAGACACATTTGAACACCAGTCCCGGTGCCTGTCTCTCCTCTCAGAAATACCTTTCTATCAAATTTCTTGTAGAATTATTGTAAGTCCTTAGTTATTCTCTAGGATGCACAGTCTGACTCTTTCCTATTAATCCCAAAGGAAAGCTCATCACCTATGCTGCCTTGAGCAGACCTAGGTTTGGTTTAAGCATTCTTCATCCCCACAGCTGCAATTTGATGGTTAGGAGATTTTAACTTGGAGGGGGCTGACTAGGCCATGAAATCTATGATAAATAGGCTCTTCTTCTCATCTCTAAACTAAGTGTTTAAAACTAAAATATTTAAAAAAACTATATCAAATGCTAAAACACATAAATGCATATATCATGAGAGATTCATATAAGTGGTCAAATTTTCTCTTATAAATATGACATTATCATATGTATATATGTATATGCATATGTGTATATTTGTATATTTGTGTATCTCTCTCTCTCGTCCTCTCTGCTTATTTATCTATATCTCACAAAACAGAATCACATCAGCAACTCCATGGGAGAATAGAACAGCTACCCTGGCACTCTGTAATGTCTGAGGCTGTCACAAAAATCCTAAAATGGCATCAGTTAGGTCATATGGATGTAGGTGTGGGTGCAGATATTTAAAAATTACAAAGTTACAAAGTTTTTTACAATGTAGTTTTCCCAAAACATTAGTTTTGTTGGGCAGCTGAGGCTTTCCCTGATAACTCCAGCTCTCTTCAATTTTCTCCTTCTCTGAAATTCTAAAATGTTTATTGCCTGTATCACATATGTGTATATATATATGCATATGTGTATACATGCACATATACATATATAATATGAGATATAATGTGTTATCTATGTCACTTCAAAATATATGTGTGTATATATGCATACACATATATATATATATTCACACACAGATACACACATATTCTATATACTTCCTTGCATTTTTGTTTTACCAGTGTGTTAACCAGGTTCTGAATTTCAAGGAACAGGACTTAGCCACACCCACCTTAAGCTGCCCACAGGGTTTTACTAAATGGTATACAAACTGCCCATACACGCTCACTAATACAGAAAGGGTAGGAGGAGACATGTTCATTCACCTCATTGCCACCCACAGGTTCCCATCTCTGGTTGGCCTGAGGAAATGAGGTTCTAGACAATACTAGCTAACAAAATACTAGCTAACAAAACACTGAATGTCCCAGAGATCTCAGGAACTATTTGCTTTTATCCTGAAGTAGTCAGAGGGAGTAGGAGAGAGTTACCAAAGTACCAACCTTGAATAGGTTTAAGAAATCTAAACATAGGTCAAAAACCTTGTAATATTGAAATAGCAGCACACACACACGCACACAGATACACACCCTGCCACAGTCCAAGCAGATACCATGTTAGAGTTCTTGTGACAGCTTCAGTCACCATAGGTTCTCAGAGGAGGTTTTGTGTCCTCTTAGGGGTTGTTTATGTTATTCTATGTTGGTCCCTTAAAGGGTACTCAAACCCCATCTCAAATTCTCTCAGATCCAGGAGCTGCACTCATATCCATTCCTCAGGCATTCTAGCCATCTCTGTCTATACATTCCCCAGCTTCCTCTGGGGAAAGGGGCCTGGTCTAACTGGCCTGTATTAACCAGTGTATATACTGTCACCATAACCAGACTGTAAACTCTCAGAGGGCAGGGGCAATGGTTTACATTCTTGGTTTAAGATAAAATAAATAAACCTTTTGCATCTAGCAGAGAACAATGCATGTACTAGATATTCAATAATATGAATCATTCATTCAATACGTATTCATTGAGTACCCACCAGATGCTATAGCACTATTAGCTGTATATATTTTCCTTAATGGCTAGCCCTGTTATATTAGGCTTTTACTCCATATGTGTGTGTATGTGTCTATTTTAGGGACATCAATTGAATTGTGAGCATAACCAAATCAATATAATAATGGGGCAACTATTACTATTTGCATTTCTGCCTGTTTGTATTCCATGTCTTAAAAGCTGTATTAGTATTGTCATATACTAGTCAAACAATTCCTGCAGCAAAGGCTCTTGGGACTCCAGTGGATAAATGTTTAATTCACTGTACTTTGGGATAAAAATTCATACACTAGCCAAAAAGTCACTAACTGCTATTTCTTAAGAAATGAAAATCTTTGACCTTTGGGTCAGAGTTTCTTCACATAAACACACAGGAGATGGACCTTTATAGGTTTATGTAGGAGAGAGGAAGGGGGAAGGAGTACCTCTTCCTTTATGCCTGAATGGAGTGCCTTGCTTGAATAAACTCACTGGTCTAGGCAACTCTTTGGAAGCTGTGCATTGGACAAAGTGAAGATAATGTCTTGGTGTGCTCCTGCCCCATTATCTTTTTCTGAGCAGCTTTCAGAAAGACATCATCTGAATTATGGGACAACGAAGATATAATTTACAAGGAGAATGGGGGAGGACGTGGGCAAAGATGAGTGCCTTACTGGATGGTGCTATGGGAGGAGCACTGGATTGGGAGTCAGAGGCCTTGGTCTAAATCCTAGCTCTCCCACTTGTAGTTGTGTGACCTTGGGCAAATCATTAGCTATTGTGAGGTCTGTTTCCTCATCTGTAAAATGAGGGATTTGGACTAGATAGACTGGGGTTTCATGGGATCTCTGATAGAAAATTACTAAATAGCAGTGGATCTAAACAAGAATTCACCTACCTTACCAGACTTGCTTTTGGCTTCTAATTCTCTGAGCTTGACAAATTTTTGCCAGCCCTAGGGGTCACCTTCCCCATCTCTACCTTATAGTTTTGCTTGCTGTGTCAATCAACAAACATTTATTAAGTGCCTACTATGTGCCAGTCACTGTGCTAAGTCCTAGGGATGTAAAAAGAGGCAAAAAGCAGTTCCTGTCCTCAAGGAGCTTACAATCTAATCTTACAACATGCAAATATATATATATATATACACACATACATCTACATGTATACATACACACATACACATACATATACATACACACACATATATACATATATATACACATATATACATATATATACATATATATATAGATACATATATATACATATATATGTATCTATATATATATATGCAAAGCAAGCTATATGCAGAATAAAAAGGAAATGATCTACAGAGGGAAGCCATAAGAATTAAGAGAGGTTGGGAAAGGCTTTCTGTCAAAGACAGGATTTTAGTTGGGACTTAAAGGAAGCCAGGGAGGTCAGTAGGTAGAACTGTCATCAGTATCAATGCCCTCTTCCGCTGAATTATTGAACACTGATTAAAGAATTTCCTTCTTTGTTTTTGTTTGTTTGTTTTTGTTTTTTGTCCCTAGAAGAGAGCTGAGAATCTTGTCAAGTAATATAACCACACCAAGAGTCCTTAGCCATGTTTCCAGGCCAAGTTCCAATCTCAGTTGTCGACTTGGACAAGTTCACTAATGCTCAATGTACTGTAATGCTGATTTTTCTGTATACGATCTTGTTAATCATATGAAATCTGTTTTCTTATATGCATTTGGATTTTTACAGGTTCCAATTGCTATCAGAGGGCAAAGTATAATAAAACATGCAATTGCTACAACACGTCGAAGACGGCTCATTAGATCCGCTTGGATTTTTTAACTTTTTTTTTTGAGGGATCACTGTGCTTCCTTTCAAGTGACAGGAGTTTTGACAGCTGCTCTAGAAGGTATTCAATGGTTAATTAAGACACCAGTGTCATCTCTGAGCCCTTTTGTGTTTCGTAGAAAGCATGTGCTAAACAGGTGAAAGTCGGGCTGAGGCAAGGGGTAGCATAACTATTATTTCAATTAATAAATAGCTATAAAAAGTGAAGAGAGTGCTAATGGCCTCTTGAGCATCTACATCTTGCCCCGGTTCTGTCAGTGAAATTAAGTCCAACACTCAGGATTGTCATTGCCTCTGTTTAACAGACCTGGTCAGGCTGGGTCACCTGAGGAGTTGGCTCAGGTTGCTGCCTGCATGTGGCACACATTATACCTCCTAGTGATCGGCACAATCCCTAAAGCATACATGTAGACTACTCTTCTCTTTGCCACTGTAGACACAGAAAGGATTATGTCTATTATATCTTATCTCTTCTCTGCTGTCTTCCCTGTCTCCCATTCCTACCCCCCCAATAAAAACAATCCTAAAATGTATTTTCAGACAAATATCAGGGAGGCATTTATAAATATTTCAGAAGCTTTTCATAAATAAATAAACAAATCTACAAAAAGACTCTCTTTTAATGAGTTCTTGCCTGTGGTACATGCTTTTTTTACTTGAGCATCATTAAAACCAGTTGGAAAGATTTTTATACTGGACTCTCATCTGGGGTGGGGGCGTGGTTCAGAATATATGAAAAAGCCTGCTATGTTTCTCCACACCATATGGGTTCATCCCTGACAGATTAGGCAGTTCTGGAAGGAGGGAGTATCTTCTACTCTTTTTAAAGTAAATACTGATCAATAGCAACTGCACTGTCTAAAACCTTCTTGCTGTCTAATTGCACCATAGCTACTCATAGACCCCAAAAGAATTTTCCCCAGGATGTAATAAAATTAAGTACCAAGGGCTGTGCAAGTGAGTTATGGCCATGCTTTTATTCAAATATAATTAACACTACTGCCCCTCTCTCCCGCCCTCCCCAAGCCAAATGTGTCATTAAAGCACAATTTGTACATGCAATCTGTGTGTAGAGGAGTGAAGGTCATGCCCACATCAATCTTTTCAGCCATACTCATTCGAATAAGAGGCAATATAGGCAGTAAGGTCATTTTCAACTACCAAGTCAATTATTCCTTTCTCTTTTTCATTTCCTTATCTCCCTCCCTTGTAGGATTTCTCCCCTTTTGCCCTCTTTCTGTGGCTTTGTCTGTCATAAGCAGATGGTGTCATCTATATCGAGTAATTTTAAGTGTACAGAGAGTTGTCTTCAAAGCCAGGAAGACTGGCTTCTGACGCATACTGCTGAGGGTTGTTGTTCAGTCATTCAGCCATGTGTGACTCTACAATGACTTTGTCCATGGGGTCTTCTTGGCAAAGATACTGGCGTAGTTTGCTATTTCCTTCTCCAGTGTGTCCCCATTTTACAGATGAAGAACTGAGGCAAATAGGGATTAAGAGATTTGCCCAGGGTCACACAGCTAGTAAATATCTGAACTCAGATCTTCCTCACTCCATGCTGAGTGCTCCATCCACTGTATCATCTAGCTGCCTCATACTGGCTGAGTGACCCTGGGAAAAAGACCTCTCATGAAACCCTCTTTACATTGCAGAGAAGGTGCTAACCTACACTGACAGAGGGAGATGCCTCACTAGGGCATTTGCTATATCCAGTGAAATCTTGAGTCCAGTCTATTCGCCAGTGCAATGTTTAGCGCACAGTAGGTGCTCAATAAATGCTTGATGAATTGATTTGAATATCCTGCTGTGCTACTGTTTTCATAATCAGATAGCCACATATGTGATGGATGGGCAGGTGAATTGACCAAAGGCCAGGCATGGCTACGCCATGATGGATTTAGTTGCTGGGGATGGCATAAGTGGTGATGGAGGAAAACAAACAGCCACAGCCATCTGCGACAAACCAGAGTCATGTGCTGCTGCCTTCTTTTTTCCTACCTGTTTTATAACAATAATAGATAACATTTATATAGTGCTTACACTGTGCTAAGCCTTTATTATTTCATTTGATTCTCACAACAACCCTGGGAGATAGGAGCTATTATTATCCCCATCTTACAGATAAGGAGATGGAAATGACTTGTCCAGGGTCGCATAACTAATAATGAGTGTAAGAACCGGTTTGAACTCAGGTCTTCTTGTCTTCAGGTCAGGTAATCTACCCAGTGAGCCACCTAGCGTGCACCCAGGAATCCTGGGGGTGTAGTGAAAATAGACCTGGGCAAGAAGTCAAGAGAAGTGGGTTCCAGTCCCAGCTCAGTCCCTACTTTCTCCCTAACTTTGTTGTCTTCCACCTATAAAGTGAGGAGGTTAGACTAGTTGAGTTCTTCCAATTATAACATATTATTTATTGGTTTTAAATTCTTTAAAATAAGAGAGGAAATGGAACTATATCATAGCTATTTTCCTTAAAAAATTAATCTCTTCCATCCCAAATAGTACAAAGGAGGCTATGTTTCTGCAAAATACTCTTTTACTAAGCATAGTTGTTAAGAAGGGTTTTGTTGATCTTTCTTTTTCTTTGGGGCAGGAGGTAGGGAGATAGAGAGAAAGAGAATATAGATTTTTTGTTAATTGGAAAAACAAAATTTAATTAAAAAAGAAAGATAAAACAATTCTTACTAGAGGGGCGTTCTACTACTGTTGATAGAGAACTGGTCTCAGAGTCAGGAAGACCTGAGTTCAAATCCCATCCCTGATGTACACTGTCTGTGTAACCCTGAACAAGTCACTGAACCAACCTGTGCAAACTTCTAAGGTTATAAGTTGCAAAGAAGGTACCAATCTGGTTTGGTAGAAGAAATTTTCTCACCTGAGAGTTCCCTATGTCAGTGGGATGACAGGTCTGCTCCCTATTACCTACTCTTTTAGTAAAAGCAGAAGCAAGATAAGTAGCTACAGATTTATCCTTTCTTCATGTATAACCTGCCATACAGGCCCACCGATTCTAGAGCTGGAAAGGGCTTTGGGTTCCATTTAATGTAAGGGTCCTTAACTATTTTTGGTCCTGGACCCCTTTGGTAGTCTGGTAAAGCCTATGGACCCCATCTCAAAATCATGTTTTTAAACGTGTGAAATAAAATACATAGGATTACAAAGGAAACTAAATATAATGAAATAATTTATTAAGCTATTTTTAATATATGTTCATAAACCTCAGATTAAGAACCCCTCATCTGATCCAATGTCCTTATTTTAAGATGAGAAAAGAGAGGCCCACTGAGGTTAAGTGACTTGAAGCAGTTTAAAAAAAAGATTATAACAATGTGCTTCATTCCATTAATCTGAAAAGTAATTTTTTTCAGTTTTCATGTACATTTTTATAAAGCCTTTAGTTTTATAAATATATGAATATATAAAACTCTCTCTATAATATACATATCATAGAGAAAGTTTATACACATACACACATATATGTATACATGTATATCATCACAAAGGTTTATGACCATAGTAAAGGATTTGGATTGGCTTAATAAATACCCCTCTTAGTGAAAAGGATATATTCTAACGACACATTTAACTGTAGGAAACTTCCTCACCAGAGGTAGAAATAATGTAGCTGGCTTCCAGAAGTATTCTAGAATTCCCTATCTCCCACACCTCTCTATGGAACAATCTCTTTCTCCACTCCTCTTCTTAAGCCATGGTGGGCTGGCATCCGGAATCTATAAGGATAGTCCTCTCTGTTCAGTGACAAAGAGGTTCCACAAGACCATGCCTCATAGTACCTTTCCCCACACTCAGGAGATGAGGCTTCCTGAGTCCTGGGAAATGGAGCCCTTTACCTCATCTGCCCCAGCTCCCAGGCTGCCTACAAAAAGACATGACTTTGAGATAAGTATTGCTTCATTCTTCTTAACCAGTGCTCCCTCCAACATAACACTAGGGCGACCAGAACTTTCTTTAACCCTGGGCACCTCTGTTAAAGGGAGCTTTGTTCACAGATTCGTCAATTGAGGTATCATCTCATTCCCATTTGAATGGGTTTTTCTTTGAACAATCCCAGAATGAACCGAGCAAAGAAGAAACACTAAGTCAAACACAATCAGACATTCTGCAGCCTCAATTTGTCCCACAGGGTTGATTCTGGCCGTTTCCTCTCAGAAACAGCCCTATTTTTGCCTCCATGGTGCTGATGTTTTAGAAACAAAGAAACTCTAGAGAGACAGGATAATACCAAATTTTTAAATCTATAGGAAAATGAGTACAAGGGTAGGTGGCATTATTAGTGCTGCTAAAAATAAGCTTTGAGATATGACAATAAAGGGCAAAATTAAGAAGAGTCATTCCTTTCAGGAAATGTCTCAAAAATTCTGTCCTTTCCAATCAGAGCCATTTTCTCCAGAGATTCCAACAATAACACTTTGGATTCAACATTCATGTATACACCAGTCTTTCTCCCCCATTGTGTCAACCACCTCCTTCCCCTGAGTAAAGCAAGCAGAGTTCCTACTGAGATTCTTTCAGAGAAAGAAAGAAAACCCTGCAAACAGAATGTTACTATACCAATTATTTTGCTAGGTAAAAGGGAAACTCAACCCTGTGGGACAAACTGAGGTTGTAGAATCTCCTTCAGGACAGAAGGGTAAAAGCTCCTGCAGGGCTGAGACTGTCTCACTATTGTCTTTGCATTCCTAACCTAGATGAGCATCTGACACACAGTAGGTACTTACTATATATTTATAGATTGCTTGATAGCACATATAACCAATTCCATCTGGGAGGTAAAGCAAAGGCTAGAATAAACTCTAGGCACCCCTTTCAGACACCATGTTCCATGATTCAGAAAAGTTTTGTATGCTCCTGACAACAGGTTTTGCCATTAAATGAATGAAACTCATCTGCCATTACCTTGAAGAAGTCCCATACATGGGTATAAATTTGAATGCAGGCCAGATTCCATTTAAAAAAAGCACTACCTAAGAAGTAGCTAGTACTATGCCATCATCTCCCATTGATCTGAATGCAAGGGCACCAGCTATTTGCATTCAGATTGACTTTCTTTTGAAGTCTCATCCTGGGAATAAGTCAGCCTTGGTCAGGAGTCCCAGGAGAGCCATTCTGGGGATTCAGAGCTTCCTTGGGGTAGCCACCATCCAAGTAACAAATTCACCGACCGTCATATCACTACACACCTTCCTGTCCCTTGTTTCTCCCACTTGCGTTGAGGCACACACAAATATGCAGTTGGTGGAGTTTAGCATCTTTAGTGATTTGGATAACTAGGTAACCACACTTTCTGTCTATTCATGAATGAGCAAAAACCAACCTTCTACATTAACTGATTTCTTCAAAGTCAGCTGGGAAGCTAGAAACAATCAGAGCTCTTCTTGCCTCCTAGGCTTTTTCTTTTCTCCACTTAAATCTGCCTGCAAAAATCCAAAACTTCTCCACATAATGGTCAACTAGAGTTAGCTCTTCTCAGCAATACAGATAATGCCAAACAATTCCAGAAGACTCATGATGGAAAATGCTATCCACATCCAGAGAAAGAACTATGGAGTCTGAATGTAGATTGAAGCATACTATTTTCACTTTTGTTGCTGTTTTTTTGTTTGTTTTTTGTTTGTTTGTTTGTTTGTTTGTTTGTTTGTTTGTTTTTCTTTCTTTCTTTCTTTCTTTTTCTTTCTTCCTTCCTTCCTTCCTTCCTTCCTTTCTTTCTTTCTTTCTTTCTTTCTTTCTTTCTTTCTTTCTTTCTTTCTTTCTTTCTTTCTTTCTTTCTCGTGGCTTTTCCCTTTTGTTCTGATTCTTCTTTCACAATATGACTAATGTGGAAATATGTTTAACATGATTGTACACATATAACCTATATCAGATTGCTTGCTGTCTTGGGGAAGGGGAGGAAAAGGAGAGAGGGAGAAAAAGTTGGAACTCAAAATCTAACAAAAATGAATGTTGAAAACTATCTTTACATGTAATTGGAAAAAAATTAGATACTATTAAATATTAAAAAAAATTCTCCACATATACATAGAAATATAGAGTCTCTAGAGCAGAGAGCTTAGGGAGACAGCCCTATTCTCTTATGGGTGAGGAAACTGTGCCCTACAGAGGTTGTGACTTGCCCAGTCTTATAAGAACAAAGTAGCACAGCCAGGATATGAGATCTGTTTTTCTGATTCCATATCTAGAGAAGAAGGAAGGGAACATGCATTGATTAAGCACCTACTATGTGCCAGATACTATGCTAAGCATAGTATTATCATCAAATATTATTTCATTTGATCAGTACTCATTGTATTGCACTGAATTATTTAGGCATGTGAGTCTATAAACACCAAGGTTGTTAAATCATAGAATGTAACAAATAGAAGGCACCTGAGATTTCCTAGTCTAACATGGCCCTTCCAAACCACTCTTACACGCGCGCACACACACACACACACACACACACACACACACACACACTATCAGTGCAGAACCCAAGTCCTCTGACTTCAGATCCAGTGATCTTTTCACTCAGGGTGATTCTCTTATTTCCCAAGGAGATTTAAAACATGCCCCTGGGAACTGATTCTTCCCCTGATTTGTGCCATTTCTGACACTTAAAATCAGCTAACCCTTAACTACAGAAGTGATGCAGAAATCTATTGATAAACTAAGTCCTAAAAGCCTTTTGCTTTCAGCAGGAGAATCTATGTGTGCCCTTCAGCCTTATAATTGAGTTACAAAAGCGAAAATTTTTTTTTTCCTGACTGCTTGAAGTCATTTCAACCAATACGCTGATAAAAAGCAAGTAGTGTTTTTGTCCATGGGATGTCGGGTGTAGATTTAGATCTATGAGTCTAAACAAGTACTAGGTTATTGCTAACAAACGATTACACTCCAGGTTGTATTGAATAGTGTAAGTTATTTGAACTCCTGAGACTAATTGGCAGGGCTCGAAAATGTCAATGTTTATGCTCCCTGCTTGGCTTAACAGTATCAAGGCAGGAACATACTCTGAAAATTTAAAATGTTTACTTACAGACTGGCCTTCTGGTTTAATGGAGGAAGAAGTAAAGAGACTTGGGTTTTAGTCCTAGCTGTAACACTTACAAGCTATGTGACCTTGGTGAAGTTACATAATGTCTCTGAGTCTCAGTTTCCCCATCTCCTGTCATCTCCATGTCAAATAGATATAATAATACCTCTCCCAGCTAGAACGTAGGATTATTGGGAACAAATGGTCTGAGATGGGAAATAATTTACATTCAAGTAATGTTGTTCATTCTGATCCTTTTAATTATCTCAAAATTAAACAGATAGTTCTCCCTCAAATGGGCACAAATAATTTTTTATAAGTCTTGAGATGTATAGCTATAACCATAGTAGGATCTTATGCTGTATCTGATTCTCTTCTAGGAGATTAAAATGGCCAAACCTCTGTCTTGGTCCACCACCTAGAATACTGCTAGGACCTGGCACACAGATGGCACTTAGTTGTTAACTGATGCTGTATACACTATTTTCATGATTTCACCGGCATGATCTATCACACATTGGACCAGCTGCCTCCTTTCTTATAAATAATTCTCAGGACCACATGTAGTTACATTTAGATTAAGTACTCACCTAGCAGGACATCAGAGGCACAAGGGAAGGGCCTCTACCTCTCAAAAAAAAAAAACCCAAAACCAAAAAAGAAATTGATTCCCACCCCCTCATTAATACTTGACATCTCTTTAAGAGAGAATAAAGCTTTTTGCTCTATAATTAGATATAAGGCTTAGGTTGTAAATTCTTCTTGGAGAGGTCATAGATCATAGATCTAGAATCAGAAAGGGCTTTAAAGACCATTGAGTCCAACCTCCTCATTTTATAGGTGGGGAAACTCGGGCTAAAAGAAGTTATGTGCCTTGCCTAGGGTCATACAGCTAGTATCTAAGGAAGGCTTAAAACTCAGGACTTCAGAACTCTAAGGCCAGCATACTATCCACTATGCCACTTTGCTGCCTGTAAACATATTGACTTAAAGTCACTGATAGAGCAGACCCAGAACGTTGTACACAGTAACTGCAATATTGTACAATGATCAACTGTGAATGACTTAGCTATTCTCAGCAATACAATGATCAAAGACAATTCTGAAGGACTTATGATGAAAAATGCTATCCAACTCCAGAGAAAGAATTGATGGACTCTGAATACAGATTGAAGCATACTTTTTTTTTTAACTTTCTTTATTCTTCTTGGGTTTTTTTGGTCTGCATTTTCTTTTGCAACATAGTGAATATGGAAATGTTTTGCATGACTGCACATACATAATCTATACCAAATTGCTTACTTTCTCAAGGACAGGAGAGGGAAGGAAGGGAAGGAATTTGGAACTCAAAATTTTAAAAATGAATGTTAAAATTTTTTGTTTACATGCAATTGAGAAAAAATGGGCAAAAACAAAGAAGTTGGGGAGTGCTATAACATTCCAAAGAATAAAATTGCTTGTACATTAAAAAAATGAAATCATTGATAGACACAATCAATTGTGCTCATCCAGAAGGCACAGGAACGGAGACACACAATGCCTGGCAGGTGGTGGAAGTTCTTGGAGATGTCACTGTAGTCAAAATAGTCTCCTCCCTATTCCAGAACTGATACCTCTACCATCTAATAAAGGGTTCTTACCACCATTTAAATCCTGCCTGATGTAGGACACTCCATCTTTTAATGTAAGACCTACCTGGCTGAGACCAACAGTCTATTCACTTCGAACTGTGTGTCATGAATCCTTTTGATGTTCTGGGCAGATTCTGTTTCCCATGCTGCTGAGTGTAGCATGTGTATAATGTATCACAAAATCTCCTTTAAAAAAACTTATCCATTGCCAAGAGCAAGAGAAGGTGGGAGCATGAGGACACTGTGTGAGGTATGCGGTGTGAGACATAATATAGAGGTGAAAACAGGTGCCAAGTAGGGAGGATAAAATCCCAAGAGATCTTACTTCATAATCTTGACTCATATAATCTCAATCACTTCATAATCTTGCTTAAATCAGGCCCTGCCAATTCTGCCCTAGTTCTGCCTAAGTAAACATCTATAAAATTATTCAATTTCAGAAGGAATATGAAAAACGGATGATTGCTCCCTGACTTGTTCAATATTCCTTACAATGGAATTTATCTTAAAAGCATCACCATCAAGCAGAGTCCCACCACATTGCTAAATAGCATCTATGAACCATGGCTCTACCTCCTTCTACTTTCCCCACTTAAGTGACCATGTGCTGAGTATTCTCCTAACTCACAGGTCAGCAACTAACAGCATATTTACCAAAGATGGGGCATGGAGGTGCCGATCCTCCCTGTGGCTTAGAAGAGCTACTGGCCACCTACTTACAGGACCTGGCAGCTGGCATTCTTCCCCACTCCCTATGCCTGGCCACCCCCACCCCTAACCACTCCTCCCTTCTCCACTTTACACATACCAAGTTTGCAAAGAGTCAAGTGTGTGGTCAGCAATCCGAGAAGGAAACTGATCAGACCCCTGCCTACCATTTCTGAAAGGTTGCTGACCTCTGTTATAACTTTCCAAGCTCCTCAGAGCCTCAGTGTTATTTCTTTGCTGATTGCCCAGGTACATGTGACAGGCAGATTTGTCCTCTATCTCTGAGCTCTGAGTGACTTAACTTATCCCAGTTCTTTCTCTTTCACTGGAAATCAAATGGAAAACAGAAAGAAAGCTCTATTTTAAGACAGATGTTGGAACACATACACTGTTGAGGTTTGCTGGTATTTATCAGCAGCAGACATGGATAGAGCAGGGTGTATGAAAAAATATTTGATTGAATTTAGAACCTGCTTAAATTCTATGAATAAGTTGTTTAAGATCAAATTAGTAGTGTAGAAGCTGAATTTATTACATAATTCCAAATCTGTGGTTCTAACAAAACACCTTGGAGAGACTAATGAAAAGGCTGAAAGACCTACATAACTCAAGTATAAGGGAATAACCCACAAAAGAAAGAGATTTTATTTTCTCAAAGAACAGGGAAAATTTGTCTAAATGGTCCAAGAAGAATCTGTGATAATGTGATGAATATCCAAACCCTACTGAGGTCCTCCATCTCTGCTGTAAATTAGAATGCTGGTGTTGATGGGGGAACAAAAGAAAGATATGTTGCAATTATTTGTCCAGTAAAGAGAGAGAGAGAGAGAGAGAGAGAGAGAGAGAGAGAGAGAGAGAGAGAGAGAGAGAGAGAGAGAGAGAGAGAATCTGCTATTCTGTGAAAGGCTCATGGACTCAGACACAGCTGGGAGAGTCCTTAGATATCAAATACAACTCCCTCATTCCACAGATAAAGAAACTGAGGCTCAGAGAAGTGACTTTTCTAGCCACTCAGCTAGTGTCTGAGGCAAGATTTGAACCCAAGTCTCACTGATTCTAAACTAAACATTCTATCACTATACCATGCCACCATCCTATATTTAAAATGTATGGCATCATAGTTATTTTTTTAGAGGGAAAACAATGATAAATAATTCTGGCTATGTCTTAATATTCCCCGTCAAATACGATACAGAGATCTACTCATGGGATGGGAAATACAAGGTCTAAGGGCAAACTGATGAATGATATTCATATGTGGCATGTGGAATGAACCACAACTTATACTGTCAGGTATCTTGTAAATATTAGATGAGTATGTTCCAAATTCCCAAATCAGAATGAGTTGAAATGCTCACATGTATATATGCTACGGTGTTGTTGTTTTTTTTTTCTGAAAATGTAAATTTTATGAAGGAAATGAACTAATGGCCTCTGTGGTCCTTTAAAACTTTAGATATGTTTCATATTTGGGGGGATGGGTAGAAGTGAAGAATGAGAAATGAATCCCTAGAAACTCAAAGAGAGAAATATTACTCAAGAGCAGTCTACTTACAAGAGACCTCTGAAACTTTTGCTTTAGGAACTTTGGGTGGGTGGGGACGTAGGGTAAGATGAGGCTGGGAAACTCCCAAAGCATTCATTTTCCTTACAGCAGGGTTGCCATATTGGGATTCTTGTGATAATGAACCGTCTTCAATTGGAGTCTGTACACCTAAACTGGGTAAATCTCAAAAAGTTAGGGAAGATGCTCAGACGGAAATCTTTTAATTAGTATGACTGGCATGGGTTGTACCAGAATGCTGTCTCCCTGCTAGCACTTGACTGCATGTTTTTTAAACAACACAAACATTTGCAACTAACATACTGTAGCAACAATAATCCCAAAGGGCTTGAAGCAGGAGTTCTAGAAGCTGGCATCGTTTAAAAGCCTCCTCCCAAACCAGCCCTATTGTCTTGGCTTTGAAAACATAGGGCTTCCCAGATTGCAACTGACTCTTTCTTTAATCAGATTTGAAGAGGGTGGATCGGGTCTTCTTGAAACGCCTTCATCAGCAGGAATACAGACATTGGGTTCTCTCTCTCTCTGTCTCTCTCTTTCTCTCTCTCTCTCTCTCTCTGTCTCTTGTTCTGTGCCCCTCTCTCTACCTCTTTCTGTCTTTTGCCCCCTCTCTCTTGTTCTCTCTCTCTCTTTATTGGATTATGTACAGGTAAGGGGCAGCTAAGTGGCACAGTAGATAGAGTGACATGCCTGGAGTCAGGAAGACTTATCTGTGTGACTTCAAAGCTGGCCTCAGACACTTACTAACTGTGTGACCCTGGGCAAGTCACTTAATGACTGAACAATAGCAATACGTGCAGGTGAATTGGACAGAATGCCTACAGAGGATATTCAGGATCCTAAAGCACAGATCTGCCCATGCCTTCCCTACAATCAATAAACTCCAGAGACTCCCTATAATCTCCAAGATCAAATAGAGAATTCTCTGGCATTTGAAGCCTTCAAAATGTAGCTGCCTTCTACCTTTCCAGTCTTTTTACACTTAACTCCCTCTTCCCTGCTCTGTGATCCAGTCACACTGGCCTTCTTGTGTTCTTCACACAAAACACTCTATATCCACCCTCTAGGTATTTTCACTGGTTGTCCTCCATGACTGGAATATTCTCCTTCTGCCCTGGCCTCCATGACTTCCTTCAAATCCCTACTAAAATATCACCTTCTATAGAAATCCTTTTTCTATCCCCTTTGGTCCTGGCGCCTTCCCCTCTGCTGAATGTTTAAAATGTATCCTATACATAACTTTCTTGTATATAGTTATTATCATGTCTCCCCCATTAGATTGTGAGCCCCATGAGGGCAGGAACTGTGTTGAGCCTTTGTTTGTATCCTCAGTGCTTAGCACATAGAAGGTACTTAAGAAATGCTTATTGACCAACCTGGGACCTGACCAAAAAGTTCTTTGCCCCCAGCTGCCCATCAGAGTGCTTAGAAATTCCACTATTAAGGAAGGTCATTCTTCCCAGAGGCCTCCACTTCCATTTGGTGGTGGAAAAGTAGATGGGGTTGGGGTGAATTTGTGTGTGTGTTTGTGTGTGTTTGTGTGTGTTTGTGTGTGTGTGTGTGTGTGTGTGTGTGTGTGTGTGGTGAGAGGGGATATTAAGAATCTAATATATTAACAGGACTGGCTCACCTGTTTGATTTATTAACAGATACATTCATTATTACCTAAGAGAGGGAAGGGCTCTGAAGAAATGAGTTAACAAAGCAACAGATAATTTCCAGGTAGAAAAATAGTGGTGACATTAGGGGAGGGGTATTTAATAAGTAATAGGAGAAAAGGAAAGCCAATATCAGAGATATTTTATTTGGTTTAGCTTTTGTCCCAGGACTGTCCATGTATGTTAACATAATATAAAATGGATCTGTCAAATAATGCATGTTACGCATAGATATTAGAATGTCTTTGTTTGCTTATAAATATCTTGTGTAGTCTGAGTAACCTTGACAAGGGAAAGATCTGTCTACCTAGGGATTTAAAAGGACGGCTCCCTGAGGGATTTACATCCACTGTAAATAAGAGAGTTAACAGACTATCATCCTCTGAAGTATTAAGATCCTGAAATTCTCAGCTAATCAAGTGTCAAAGAGAATGACAACACATTTGGCTCCCATAACTAACTACATAACTAAGCTATAACTAAATAACACATTCTATGATGCTGGTAAAGAAACAGAATAAGGATCTTTGGATATCGTGAATTTTGGCGCAAAATTTACCCTTTTCTCTCTATGATCATTAGGCCTGGAGACTGATTAGTGTGGGACTCTTAGCTCTGGATAGCCATACTACTTTTTATGCTCTCCCTTAATAAGTGCTAAATTCATCAGGGATTTTTTTTAAGCTGGAAAAAACCTTGGATATTCTTTCATCTGACTCCCTTATTTTCCTGAAGGAGATCCTATGATCCTGCTCTCGAGCTAGAAGAGAGCTCAGAGGTCATCTCGTCTCATCTTCATTTTACATTCGAGCAAACTGGAGCCTATAGAGATGTACTGACTTGCCTAAGATCACACTGGTAATAAGTGGTAGACATGGATTTGAACCCAGATCCTTTGACTCTAGAATGAAAAAAACCGTTTTCTTGGTTTCCCAGCCTAGGGATCTTCCTGCATTATCCACTGCTTCAATTCAAATCTTGCTGAGTTTTGTATATGAAGAGTAGGGTCCAAACATGGAGCCCCATGATGGTGACCAATAATGGTCACAGTGCTGGCTTGGATGCTAACATAACTCCTTCAAATGCTCATTTAAACAATAACTAGTCCCTTGATAGCTCCTCCTTCAATGAGATGTAATGTTGGCCATGTTCCATTACTGTGGTTGCCTGCAGTTGGGGGAGGTGGGGTCGTGTGGTTGTCTTTCCACCAAGCATCCAAGATGCTTCTCTCTCAGGGATCATCCCAGCAGCACAGTGGCTTGCCTGGACAACTTTCTTCATGCTGCCACCTGGTGGGACTTAGCCACAACATCAGAGACAGTTTTCCTCACCCCTCCCTAAGAGATGTAATTTAGAAAAATGCCACGTATTTCCAATCCAATTTACTGGGTGCCTTCCACATTGATCAGACTTCCTTCTCCTTTTTCCTCCCATCTAGTTAATATAATTATTGCTTTCACATGGTGAAGCCATTTTATGTAATAGCTTTGTTTGTTACTATGGTTACAAGTTTAACAGCACTTTGGAATATAAATCTATCATCTCCTGAGCAGCCTTCTCTATTCGTCAAGGTACAGCCCTTACATTCATCAGAAAGCTAGATGAATAGTGACATTAGTTTTATGTCTTAAAGAAAGTGTGCTCCCTCAGTCTGATCATACCCGAAAGTACTCTAATTCTAGTTTAGATGTACCAGTGCAATGAATTGGGGCTGCCCTGTTTTCCCCCCTTATGAGTTTTCTCGTTTGGGTTGTTTGTCATATGGAGGCATAAAGAGGCAACATCAACAGGGGCTATTCATCTCTTTTTTTTTTTTCCTTTTCCACCTTAGAGAAAAGGGGCATGGCAGGGCAGAGAGGAGAAGGGGATAGTTTTTCTCTTATGCTCTGACACTGTCCTCTTTTCTTCTGTTTGATTTATTTTCCCAATATAGCTAAAAGTGAAGGATGAGGAAATAATGTGTTGGGAGTTAAGTTTCTTTGGGTGTCATGCCTCTGTCTTTGGGTGTCATGCCTTTGTCTCATAGGGCTGAAGCATCACCCCTTAGTTCCTGATGGATTCAAAATCTCCCTTTGAAAAATGCCAAAGGTAATAGTTGGGCTTTGTTTGCCACCTCAACTGTCTAAGTTTGACAGATGCTTTGTTTTTAAAGGTAACTTCCCACCAACTGATTTGGAACCAGGCCTGCAAAGGAGATGACTTGATCCCCGAGAGTTTCTGGTTTCTTATCCTCTTCTTTTCCTTGCATATAAGAAAAGGAAGGAAACAATTTTTGAGGGGATGATTTAAATTTCTTCCCTAGGGCTTTGGAAGGCAGCATGATAGAGCAGAAAGAATATTGACTCAGGGGGCTTGAGTTTAAATCCTGCCTCAGATATGTGACCTGGGCAAGACACTTTACCCACTGGGTTTCTTTAAATGCAAAATGAGGGGGTTGAACCAGATGATCTGTGAGATCCTTTTCAGCTCCAGCTCTATGATCTCATATATGTAAAAAGCAACACAATAAAACCAGCTGACTCTTCTGCCCCAACCCCCCCAGGGGCAGTTGCCAATTTGGTAGTCCATCTGCAATTTCACATTTCTTCTAACTAGCCATGTCATTCCAATTTGTTATCATAGAGCAGGTACACACTTATTTATACCACCCACATGACAGGATAATTTGCAGTTATAAAATTTCATAGTAATTATAGCTGGAATTGCCATGTAGAAACTGGGCACTTCTGAGATACATAATTACCAACAACTGGCTGCTACTATTACTACCACCACTACTACTATGGAATCTCCCATTAATGACATGATTAGTTTTGGCCTTTTAAGAAATAGCGTTATGTAAGGGACTTTTTTCCCACTCTTGATTGCCTAAAAAACCCAGGAAGGTAGAAGATATAGGCATCTGTGTTGTTGTTTTCAGTGGTAGTGGCTGTGTGTGTGTGTGTGTGTGTGTGTGTGTGTGTGTGTGTGTGTTTTTCCTAACCATGTTGTTGCACAGGTTTGTCTTGTCTCTGGGCATGCCTGGAGTACCTCCTGACAGGGAGGGGGTCAGAAACAGCTGTGTGATATTAGCTAAGAGTAGAGGCACTGAGTTCCATTAGGCTAGTCTTGTGGTTAGGAGGCACTGAGCCCAGGGGGCAGCTAAGGCTCACTGGCCTGGGAAATGGCATGAGAGGGAGCTCAGGAGGCAGTAGCTAGTGTTGGGACTGCCACAGGTTCTATGCTTTAGTAGCCCCACGACTGCTTTTCGGAAAGCAGATGCTGGGGCAGAAGGAGGTACTTCCCCCAGTGGATGATTAAAAAGCACCTGATGTCCTCAATAGAAAACATTGAGGACAAGAAGTCTTCCACTGTCACCAAGGCAACAGAAAGTGGGACCTGGATTGACTGCCTGGCAACAATGGCCCCATTTCCCCCTCTATTAAACAATACTTGGGCTGTCCATGATCCTTTCATGACATCTTTTCCTCTTCTTAGCTGCCTAATATCTTGGTTGCCTAAGATCTCATGTCTAGGGCCACGTTGGCAAGGGAAGATGCCTGCAGGACTGCTCTTGACCCATGCCCCCAGAGGATGTCTCTGCTTTGAAAGCACCATAAGGGAAAAACTAGTGGCTCCCTACAGGAATTATGACCCCAAGCAATGCTTCTCAACATTATACTATGCCTCGAATTAGTTTAGTCAATTGCAAAGGATCCTCAAGAAAAGAAATCACAATAAACCCAAAACAAACAAAACCCCAAACACAATTCCCAGCCTCCCAACCAAATACATAGAGGATGGCCCAAAGTATATCAAGGAAGGGCCAGTACAGAGGAAAGTTGCCTTCAGCTCCCACAATGGCAGTAAATATCTTCCTATCAACAATAACCCCTTAAAGAACAGTCAATTCTCTCCATTCCAAAGAAGCAGCAACCACTGTCTTCATTTTTTTTCTGGGTTCCCAGGGATTCCTGGGAGGAAGGAAAGAGTAAAGAGGCCAACAGTCATGGAATATAACTACATAGGCAGCCACAGTTTCAAGGGTTGTCTTTAAATGTGATTATATCATTATTCATGTAGTTTATTTCCTAGTTGTTGTGGTTATTTTAAAAGTATTCCCTGTTTTGCTCTTTGAGTTGCAAAGATTTTTAGATGTCTGATTCAGGATGTCTATAAGATAATAATGTTCAGGGCCTGTTTTAGACAACCCCCCATACCAAAAGGAAGAGCCAGAATTCACTAATATCATGTACAACTGGCTGCAAAACTAATTTTCTGTTAGTGTGTTAGGATTTTTTTGTCTTTGAACCCACATGGTTAGATGACCCAATCATCAAAGGCAGCTTCAAATTTGTGACTAAATGTTCCAATTATATGATAGGCTTACTCAAAGCTTAAATTTCACTGTCATTCCTATAGAAGCAGCTTTTTTTCCTTCTATTTGGCTATTTAGAGCACCTTCATACATGTTCCTACACTGAATGTGATTTGGACTTTTTCCAAGATATTTCAGATCACGTGCTTAACACTGGAGATGACCTTAGAGTCCATCCAGACTAGAGTTTCTTAATCCAAGTGGGGGTCTGTGAACTTAAATATATACATATAAAACATACATATGTATATGTATATGTGTGTGTATATATGTGCATACATATATGTATATATATTGAGAACCGTCTTTCAATATAGTCAGTTTCCTTTGTAATCCTATATATTTTATTGTATTCTTTAAAAAACGTTTTGAGAAGGGATCCATCAGACCAAAGACTTCGCCAGATTAAAAAAGAAATCTATGATACAAAAAGAGTTAAGAACCCCTAAACAAGTCCATCCTCCTAATTTCATAGAAATTTAATTGCTGAGATGCTAAGTAACTAACCCAAGGTCTCACAACTAGGTGACCTCACATAGGAAAATTGGGATATAAATGCAGGTCCTCTGACCCTAAATCTAATGTCCCTTCCAGTGCATCACACTGTTTTATGTCATAATATTATTTACAATGTCACTATAATTTGTAATGGATTTCCCCCCCTGCATACTTGCTTTGAATCTCTGAAGGGCTGTGTGTGGCCCTGAAGTGATAGATTGGCTATCCTTGATCTAGGAATCAAGGGCTACAAATTTTAATTCTGATCCTACTACTAACAGCTCATGGAACTATACCTGTGCCTCTGTTTAATTCCTTTTCAAATGCCATATACATACATACATACATACATACATACATACACACATATATATATGTATATATGTATATATATGTATATACACATACACACACATACACACATAAATGTGTATACACACATCCTTATATCACAAGATATGTTGCATGAGTATGACTATTGTCAAGCATTTAACCTCTCTGTGCTCCAGGCAGCTCTAAGATAAAAATTTACAGAGGAATTGTTGATATGCATTAGTGGTTTTACATATACATATAATATTTACATATATACCATATAACAATGGGACAGCTAGGTGGCACAATGGATAGAGGGTTGGCCCTGGGGTCAGGAAGACCTGAGTTCAAATCTGGCCTCAGACACGTGACAGCTGTGTGACCCTGGGCAAATCGCTTAACCTTGTTTGCCTCAATTTCCTTATCTGTAAAATGAACTAGAGAAAGAAATAGCAAAGCACTCCAGTATCTTTGCCAGGAAAATCCCAAATGGGGTCACGAAGAGTCACACATGACTGAAACAACTCAACGACAATAGCAAAACCATATAACAATACATATTATGCATGTATAATACATGTGATATTACATAATATAAAACATACATAATATATTCACATATGACATACATATTATATATGATTTGTTTATCAACCAATATAATTAACCATTAATTATACATACACACAAATGTTATATATATATATATATATATACGAACATACATGCATACACACACACATATTCCTGTGTGTGTATTGGTGATCTAAACCCACAATTTCCCTCTGTGTAAGTAACTTAACCAAGGCAAGTATGATGTTATGTTATGTCATATTAATATGATTATATCTGAAGAGAGAGAGAGAGAGAGAGAGGGAGAACTTGAAATGAAATTTCTAAGACTTGTAGTCTTAGAAAATTACCTGAAGCATTAAGTGACTTGCCCAGAGTAACTCAACTAATATGTGTCAGAAATAGGACTTGAACTCTGGTCTCTGGCTTCAAGACCAACTTTCTATCCACTATTCAACACTGCCTCTTTCATATATCTATATAGCTCCACACATATATATCATGTATAATATACAAACATCTATACAAATGTATATACATAGTCCATATATAAATAGCTAGCTTACAGCTATTACACACACATACATACATATAATTTGTAGATTTATATTATGAACACACAAACATATACACACATTCAGCGTGCCTTTTGTCCATCCCTGTGTGACTATCTAACTATATCATCAGCTTGTTCTGATGATTTGGAGTTTCAGAAATAGAATTGGCTGATGCCATCATGAATATTCCAGAGGGAGACTCTGCTAAGATGTTTGGAAACCCAGCACAGAAGGCATTTGGTATCGGAGTGCAGGGAAGCTGGGGAGTGAAGGCCATTGTCATTAAAACTCCCTGAGGTACCTGGAATTGCTGCCTCTAGAGAGTCTTATTAAGTTCCTGGAAAACCAGTAAAATCTAGCTGCCTCTGTAGTGTGAAGACTATGGGAATAAATGGGAAAACTACCATCAACAAATTATTTACTGAGAAAATCTTGCACTGGGCACCAGGCCACACTGAATGTAGATGAGGGTTTTGAACTTAGCGATTTCCTTTGCAATGTGTTTTGGACCCTGAAGATAAAGGCATTACCCTATATTCAAAGGCACGTAAGAAGCATCTATTGAACCCCTAGTATATGCAAAGCTCCATTCTTTCTAATGTAGAATTATTCCAGAGAGTCCCCACTCTTCATTGATTACTCTGCTCATTTGACAGTGACTAGGCAGCTAGATGGCATAATATATAAGAGCCCTGGACTTGGACTCTGGATCTTCTCAGTTTAAATCCTGACTCAGACCCTTATTAGCTATGTGACCTGGGGTCAACCTCATGGGGATAATAATATCCCTTACCTCACAAGGTTATTGTGAGGATCAAATGGGATAACATTCATAGCGCTTTTTTGCAAATCTTAAAGAGCTCTAGAAATGTTAGTCATCATTTAAGGTGGACACATTATTGCTTGCTCTCATTTTTATGATTTTATTATGTCTGATGATGACAATGAAAATGTTGAAACAGAGCAATGTGCAGTCATGGCAGTGTGCATGTGCAAGGCTGGTATCATACACACATACAATTGTGATTTCAACTTAACAGTGATCTGCTTTGAGATGTACTCCTAAGGAATGTATTTGCAATGAATAGCATCTATTTTGGGAAGCATTCAGAAGGAGGCAGTACTGCATGGTGAACAGAGATGTAGGCTAGGTAGTCAGGAGACCTGGAGTTTATCCTAACCCTGCTACTACACAGTGCATGAACATGGTCAGATCACTTCACTATGAAATGTTGGGTTGGACTATATGACAGGAGTTCTTAGACTGAGATCCACGAACTTTAAAAAATTTTTGATGAACTCTATTCAGTATAATTGGTTTCCTTTGTAATCTAAGGGTATTATTATTATTACATGGATTTAAATACACTGTTCTGAGAAGAGGTTTATACATAGGCTTCACCAGACTGCCAAAGGAATCCATGGCCCTCAAAAGGTTGTATGGAATAAACATTCTCTTCTAGTCCTAAAAACAATGCAGTGAGCTTAACGTTTTCTTTGTTTGTTTGTTTTTAACATCCACTACTGGATGATTCGCGGCAAGTCACAACACTGAGCTAAAGCTTTCTCCGCTATAAAGTTAAGGATGGTAATATGCGTGTTATCGAATCCATATTTGTTATGACAATGGAACAAAGTACTAGATGTGAAAGCCCTTTGGAAACCATCAGGCACTAAATGATTGCAAGCAAGCTGATATTATTGTTATTAATATTGATAAATTCCCTTTGGAGGCTAATCACTCACATATAATTCTAACAATCTGAGGATCCCTTCTGGCATAATCTTCAGCAGCCAAGGCAGCCTCTTCCTCCATAACTGGGTGTGTTCCATTGCTTTCTTTGTTGTCTTCCTTGTTACCCACCTATTATATATGCTCACTTGCTCTGAGTGACAAGCACCCTAAGCATGCTACCCTGAATTGCCCTTCAGGCTCACCAAACAACATGCCAGGGAGATAGCCACAGCTTTTATTGAAACTGCCTTAGTTAAGCCAATCAAGGGGAGATTTTTCTTCTTTTTTCTCCATTCTTTACATTTATATACTTCACCATTTTGACAACTGCTGTTATTGCCCTCAGTCTGTGATGAGTGTGTGTGTGTGTGTGTGTGTGTGTGTGTGTGTGTGTGTGTGTGTAGATGTATATTGGTAGGGTCAATGAAGTAGGTGCAACTTCTCTTGGCTGGGCTGTAATAACATCACAGATGGTCAGTAGGTACTTTTGTTTTGCAGGTCTTATGACAGACAGCCTTTGAACTTCTTTATCCATACAATGCACCTGTCCTTGCAAGAACAACATCAACAATAAAATCAGTAACGATAATGGAATCAGGAAGACTGAATTTAAAAATCTGGCCTCATACACTTACTAGCTATATGACCTTGGGTAAGTCATTAAGCACTGTCTGCCTCAGTTTCCTCTTCTATTAAGTGGAGATAATAATAGCATTTACCTGCCAGAGTAAATGTCACTATATGGTCAAACCCAAAGTTAAGACAAGGAAAACCTTCTAAATAACTTTCTAGCGCCTGGGTGTTTGCAGCAGCAATTATTACAATGTTTCCTGTTTCTTAAGCAGAGATAGAGGATAGAAAATGGACCTCCACGGTTGTAGGCCAACACCGTTTCTGCAACTGAGAGTCTCAAAGAGCTGTTTAGAACTCTTGACAGTTTCAGTGACTTTCCCAGGGGCGCACAGCTAGTGCGTTTCAGAGGTATGACTCAAACCCGGGTCTTTCTGTTTTGAGGTCAGCTCTCTGTCCACCACGCCAGACTACCTTTCTTTACTAAATAGCATTTCTCAAAGGTTGTCAGTTTCTCAGCTTTGGAATAGGTCCCAGCACAATGTTTGTCTCCTTCAGGCTGTTATCTATCTCTCTCTAAACAGTAGCTACTTCCAAAGCAGCTTTCTGATGCTTCCACAACCTAAGGTAAAAAAGACAAGCTCAACTAGCTAGGCCAGCCAAAAGACACAATGTTACATATACCGTTAGAGAAAACAAAACATGTTTCCGTTTTACCTACACCGACCGAAACACAGAGACCCAACAGACAATCATCTGTAAGGACCATTCACAAATGCTTTTGGTCCCTTGACTAGCTCAATGTCTGCAGAATCAAGTCAAGTACATCTCCAAAGAGGCCAGGGTGAAGCATCAGCCTACTGAGCCCATAATTGTGGGAAGGATCCTAATGCTGAACTTGACTCAGTGACAAACTGATAGAGCATGTATTTTCTATCCCAGGGCCAGACGATCTAAGACTCCCTCTTGGGGCGTTAGGGTACGCAAAGGAGTTTAAGAGGTTTTACCTTTCTCTGCCATTGGCTCGAGCCCCAAAAGGCCACAATTCTCACTGCCACAGTAGGCGCTTAATAAATGTTTATTGATTGATTAGCAGTTCTCCCATGATTAGGGACCACTGATTCTAACACCCCATTTCTATTTAACTACTTAATTTCTATTACCTTTTTTACAAAAGGACATTTACTTCAAAGATACAGTAAAAGAAACAAAGTACAAATATTTTCTCTAGTACCTCAGGGGCACACTCTTCCCTCTACTACCTCAGTGTCTGTATAGAGTAGACTTAATTTAGCTCAATTCCTTCATAGCATCAGCCCCACCGAATTAACACCCCAAAGCAGTATCACTGTCTTAGCTGGACTGGCGCCATAAAGGTCACTCCCAAAGGCCATTTCTTGCTCCTCTGGTCATTGATGCTATGTTGGATTGGAACCCAACCTCTGGAACACTGGGATGCTGGGATTCTCCTTGGGCCTTTTGAACTCATGAGGTTGTAGGCTTGACTACAACAAGCTTTACTGGTTGCTATGAGCAAAAGAGTCATTGAATTCCCCCTGGAGCACTGAAGCAAAGAAGGAGAAGTTGAAACTGGCTGGCCTTTTTGAATACCTCCACAACCAATCAAAAAGCCCCTTCTTCACCCTGTGATTAGCTGATTGAAGCCAGTTGTAGAATGTCCACCCCTACTCTACAATCTCTCCATTCATGTTATCTCAGAATTAGGAAGTGGGTTTACCATTGTTTCCACATGGAAAGAGAACGACATGAAACCTCTGCAATATGTCTGACCCTCACTTCACCAACAAGATGGAAATCTGGAATTTACATGATCGTAGCATTGTTACCACCTGATCATGTATTATTCCCTTCAGATAGATTGTGAGATATTTTAGGGCATAGACTGGTTCATTTTTGTTTCTGTCTCTCCAGCATGAAGGGCAGTGCCTGGCGCATAGCAGGAGCTTAATAAATATTTGTTATCCATTGATTGTCCTCCCTGTGATCCTAGGCGTTCAGAAGTGATAGGTGCTCAATAACTAAAATAAGATAATTCAGGGCCTGAAAAAAATTATATTTTAGACATGTCCATCAGCTAAAGTCCTTTTTTTCCCTTTTTTTTGGAAAGCAATTGGGGTTAAGTGACTTGCCCAGGGTCACACAGCTAGCAAGTATCAAGTATTTGGTCTGAGGCTGAATTTGAACTCAGGTCCTCCTGACTTCAGGGCCGGTGCTGTATCCACTGCGCCACATAGCTGCCCCATCAGCTAAAGTCTTAAGAGTTTCCCCAAATCCTGATTCATATGAAATATGTTGGATGCAACAGTATTTTGTTATTTGGAAATCAAACTCAATGCGATCAGGAAATGGAAGCCAAATACACTGAAATGACTCATATTTTCTGTGAGACCTTGGGCAAATCACTTAACATCTCTGAGCCTCAGTTCCCTCATCTTTAAAATAAGGAGTTCCAGGCCCCTCTCAGGTTTAAAACATAAGATCCTTGAGAGCCAGAAATTTTGTTTCTATCTTCATATCACCAGCACCTCAAAAAGAATAGCAATTACTAAGTGTTTGTTTAATGGAAGTACAAATGGAATGCCACTACCAAAGTGTGCTGGCAAGCCATCACTTGCCATCCTGGCATTCTAAAGTTGTCACGGTAGAAGGAGTCCTGAACTCCAAGTTGTTATTGTTCTCCCAGTTTAGAGAAATTACTCTGCATTTATTTATGTGTGCACGTGTTGTGGCATCCCACCTGTGCAGTGCAACGTCCTGGAGGGCAGAGAATGATCTTTTTTGTTCCTATATCCTCAATGCCTAGCAGAGCACATCACAAATAGAAGTTTAATAAATGCTATTTAATTTATTATTTATTTAATTATTATTATTAATTTAATAATACAAGTAGTTAAGACAAATTCAGTTGAAAGCTGGGAGATTAGTTACTGTCATGGCCTCAATTCTGATGGAGTAAATATGTTAAATGTTTCTGCCCTACAATCAATCTAAATTATGGCTCTAGCTATGACCATCTCTAGCAGTAGCTTCTGTTCTATGACCCACATACTTAGTAATGAAATGTTAGTAGATGGTCCAACTTTTAGCTCTGAATGAAACCTTTCTAAATCAGAGAATTACAGAATTTCTGTCTGCTTTTAATGAGGTCCCTAACCCCTTCTTCTTCACCGCTCTTCAACTTCAATAAGATTTGGGGGTTGTGCAGTTCCTCAAAACAAAAAGTATACATACCTTAGAGCTCATCCAGTCTAACATACTCGTTTGATAGATAGAGAAACTGAAAAGTAGAATGATTTGCCTACCACAACCTGGCTAGTTTGTAAGCAGAGCCATGAGCAGAAAGGAAGGCTTCTAACTGCTAATCCACTATTCTCTTCTCCATAGCACAT
This sequence comes from Phascolarctos cinereus, assembly GCF_003287225.1. Taxonomy (NCBI): domain Eukaryota; kingdom Metazoa; phylum Chordata; class Mammalia; order Diprotodontia; family Phascolarctidae; genus Phascolarctos; species Phascolarctos cinereus. The sequence continues at coordinate 139,819,459 of NW_027555736.1, forward strand.
AAGCTTTCTGTGAATTAATAGCAATGAGAGTAATAATAATAGTTGGCATTGAAAGGCTTTCTGAGGGCATTGTTCTCTTTTGTGATTTCATTAGTGTCAGAGCTCCTGGTGAGGAACTTCCGTGCAAATCATGCTGCTGTTTTGCAAATTTGGTCTTAGAGAGTGGTCTGATGTCCAGAGAGGTTAAATGACTTGCCCAGGGTGATACAAGGTTAAATGACAAGCCCAGGGTGATATATTTCAGAGTCTGGACTAGAACCAATGTCTTCCTGATTCTGGGGCCATTGCTTTACCCACTTTGCCTGTGGTGATCCTCAGGCATTTTCTCTGGCTGTAGAATGCTCTCCCTCCTCCTCTCCTATTATTGACCTCCCTGGCTTTCTTTAAGTCCTAACTAAAATCCCACCTTCTGCAGGAGGCCTTCCCTAACCCCTCTTAATTCCAGCGCTTTCCTTCTCTTAATTATTTCCTATTTTTCCTGTATATAGCTTGCTTTGTATATATTTGTTTGCATATTGTCTCCCACCCACCCCTATGTTGTAAGCTCCTTGAGGGCAATGATTGTCTTTTGCCTCTTTTTGCATCCCAGAGCTTAGTATAATTCCTGGTACATAGCAGGCACTTAATAAATGTTTATATTATATTTATATATGCTTATATTATATTGTATTGTATGGAACTTATATTGTATATTATATTGTATTGAACTTAAAAATTTACAAAAAAACTTTATATAAATTGCCTCATATAATCCTTAATACAGATATAATTATAATCCCCATTTTTAAGAAAAGGAAACTGATACTCAGAAAAATTAAATGACTTTCCCCTAGTGACACAGCTAGGAAGTATCTATCAAGCCTCTCAGGTCTCCAAATCTAATACTCTTCCCACTACATTCTAATAATAACATATGTCTGCCAAACAGGTGGGATGATAACACTTCGCTGTTCACCTTAACAGGTTTGTTGTGAGGGAAGTACACTGAAAAACTTTAAAGCATTATATAAGTGTGAGCTATTATTTCTGCTGTTGTTATTGGCCAATGCCATACTGTTTTTCTTTGAATTTGTAGGTTCTTTCCAATGTTCCTGCCCTCCAGGAAGGAAAGAAATACATTCAGTGCCACAAAAAAAAAATCCCACTGGTCCATCAATGACTTAGAACATACTCTGGTGGTGTGAATCCTGGGCCATAGCGTAAGTGGCAGGGAGGGATGCAGCAGCACTAGAGGGCTAGTAAGAAGTAAACAGGGTATAGAGAGAGACTTTGGGGAGGCAAGGCTTCCCTGTAGGGGTAGAAATCAACACTGACTAATTAAAAGATTGGTTTCCATGTCAGTGAGTCACTGGTGTTATTAGCCTGGCCAAGGTCTTTCTAGATAAGTAGAATGAGCAAACATGGGACAAGAACTCTGGCCCAAGTACACTGACATGGCCATAGGAGTCCTAAGTGCTCCTGACTGCTACTCTGCTGCTCACTGTCGTACTGCCCAGCTCCAGAAGACTCCCAGAGGCCTCTCTTGTGGTATTTGTCTATGTGTCTTATGGGAGAAGTGGTGATGAAGTGCCACATATCTTGTCTCTCTGGGCAAGTACCACACAATTAAACAAAGTAAGTAGACACCAGGGGAACTGGTCAGTAACGACACAAGCAGAGCATTCATAGACTTCAGCTATGTGCTGTCTATATTCAACAAACCTTTATTGAGTCTATTATGTGTCAGGCATTGTCCAAGGTGCTGGAAATAAAAGACAAAAAAAGGAGATGATTCCTGCCCTCAAGCAGCTCATATTCTATTTACAGAAGACAATGCATGCATTGAAAACTAAGTACAAAATATTTACAAGGTAATTTCCAGAAGATGTATCTAGTAACTGGGAGGATCAGAGAGGACTTCCTTTAGGAGGGAGATGGAGTAGGAACTGAGCTTTGAAGAAAGCTAGGGATTCTGCTAGTCAAGGGTGAGTGGGGAGTGCCTGGACAAAAGCTTGTGCAAAAGCAGGGAGTGGGACGTGGAATGTTGTGCACTGGAGATAGCAAGCCAGCCTGTTTGGCTCTAATGATGAGTGTGAGAAGGAGGGAAATATGCAAAAAGCCTGGAAAAGAGCAAAATCATGAAGGCCTTTGAAAGCCAAACAAAGCAACTAGAATTTTGTATATTTCATATACCTAGAAGCAAGAGGGATCCATAGGAATATCTTGAACATGAGGATTATATATCAGTGATATTATTATGTAGCACTTCAGAATTTGCAAAGTGCTTTACATTTATGTTGTCGTATTTGGTCCTTATGATATTTCCTCATTTTATAAATGAGGAAACTGAATCTGAAAGACCTTAAGTGATTTTGCTCAGGGCCACACAGGTACCTAACTAAGGCAGGATTTGGACTAAGGTCTCCCTGACTCCAAATCTAGCCCTCTATCCACTATACCACCTAGCTCCCACACAGTCAGATCTGTGCTTTAGGAATAGCATTTTGGCAGCTGTGCAGAATATGGATAGGGATGTAGGGAGAACAAATAGGAGACAGGACAACATCTGACATCCTTAGACTACCTCCTGACCAAAGCTCCCCTCTTTTCTTTGAGGGTGTACCCTTCCCCAGAGGTCTTGACCTTGACATAAGAAATTTCACAAAAGAACTTTCCCTGTATAACAATCCTTATACAGCACACGCCCCTAGGAAAGAGAGGAAGAAGTTATTAATGTGGGTGATCAGTTTTTAAGCAACCTTTAAGACAAAAATGCTAGTTTGTGAGGTCATAAAGGACAGGAGCTATGTCCTTTACCTCTCTGTATCTACCATAGCAGTGGTATACAATTCCAGGAAGCACAATGACTTCAAAAACCACAAATTAACTTATCTGTGTTGTACTGTATTTTCATTTATTTTTGTTAAACATTTCCCAATTATATTTTTATCAACTCATGGGTTTAAGTTTGATACCTCTGCACTATAGCACCTAGCACTGGGCCTTGCATATAGTAGACGCAATACTCATTTGTTGAATGAATCAATTTATTAAGGGCACAATTGTCCTCTCATACGGAGACAGAGTAAAAAATAACCACACATAATTGTGCAAATCATTTGTAAATGATAAACTGGTCTTTTAATTTGTTAAATACAGAATTATAGGAACTTTAGAGTTAGAAGGGGCCATTGAGGTTATCTAATTTGATTTCTAATTTTATAGATGAGGAAACTAAGGGCAACAAAGTATGCACTTTGACCAAGGTCACACTGTTAGTGATGGAACAAAACAAAAACCCAGGTCTCCTTACTCTGAGCCCAATGCCCTTTCCACTAGGCAACACTGCTTTTCTACATTATCAATAAAACAAATATGGAAATAAACAAACAACTATGAGTAAGAAGCTCTCCACAAGGAGTCAGAGAAAAGGATGCCAGAGAGGATATGAAGTCCATAGCAGAGTGACCATTAGCCAGCTGCTTGAGAGTTCTAAGTTTCCGTAAGCCTTGATTTCTTAAACAAATGGTTTCAGAAGTCAGGGAACATGCATACTTGTACACTCGCCTCCCCGACTCCCTTCTTTTTGTTCTTCTCCTTGAGTCCAGCCCACTAGAAAAGCATTGTACAGTGCCCCTGCTGGGTCTACAAGTCCCCTTTTCGGTTCAATTAATAAGCCATAAATAACCCAATGAAGGTGTCAACAAAGACTGTAATTTATCATAGCTTGTCAGAAGGGCGATTCTTGGGAGGCAAATGCTCATTCACAGTCTGGTGCAACATGTTAAGATTTATTCCTGGCCAGGTCCTCCTCCTCTAGCCCCCCCAAACCAAAATTTATCTTCTCCAGGAATCCTCACAGGTGTGCTACTTTGACAAATAAGCTATGAAGTCGAGTATTCATCACTGGCTGGTCTTTGTTGGGACAAAGGCAGCAGGAAATAAATTTATTTTAGAGAGAAGGTACTTGTGATTCATACATGCTCAGGGTAGCAAGGAAGAAGGTAATTCCCCCTCCCCCCCACCCCCTACCTTCCCATGTTTGCAAAATGAGATAATGTAGTTGATGGGCCAGAACAAACCCTTGCTTTATTATTTACTACCTGGTAAAGGCCGACCAGATATTATCTGATGGGCTCACTTGTTTACCTCTCAGTAAGCACTAGGCTCACACTTTTATGAAAATGCTGGATTGGTAACCTTTCCTGGCAAGAAAGGAGTCACAACAGAGTGAGTTAAGGTGGGAAAACAAAATAAAACCAAAAACACAGCACTACAATCCTTTGCATCAAGAACTTTTCAACTTTCACACCCAACCTTCATGGTTTCCTACCAAGCCTGTGCTCCATCTCTTGGAATATTTGGATACTGGTGCCCCAAGCAAACTGAACAACCCGAAACACAAACTATACCAATTATAATGCTTTCCTCATCATCCCCTCTTAGTTGGTCTGCCACTGTTCATTAAAAGCTCCTGAGGTATTTAACACACATCTAAAAGGAAGGAGGGAAAAAGCATTAATGTGCTGCCAACCTTAGATGATTTGCAATGACCAGTGCTGGTCTCAGAGAAAAGAGGAAGAAACATATCTTTCCTGAAATGACCTTGACTAGGGTAGTAATATCAGTGGCTCATGACTCCAGAAACCCAGAGAAATGGGGTAGAGAAGTGAGGAACTATAGATGTAGAATGAAGCTTATATTGTCAAATGTGGTTAATTAGTTGGGTTTTACTTGTTGTTGTTACATGGGAAGATTCAATGAGGCGGAATAGAGGGAAATGATTTCAGTATTGAAAGAAGAAAGAAAGAGCTATTAAATAGGGGAAAACTAAAGGTGAAGAGGGCAGAGCTCTAAGCTACTTTCAGTTATTCACTCCTAGAAGAGTAGGCAAATCAGTATTTGAGACCAGGGTCAGGGCTGGAGGTGACAGATGGAAGAAGAGCAAAGGAGAATGAGAAGGAATAATATTTCTGTTGTTTTAGTGGCTTTATCTCCACTTTCTCATTTCTCAGTGGGGGTAAACCACCATGGAGCATCACTCCCGTCTTCTCTGATTCTCCCTTTCTCTTAACAAGCTTCATTGCTCTTTCCTCACAGAATTCAAAAGGCAAAGTGAGAAGGTAAAATGTATTTAGGCTTGGAGACCCAAGTAAGAGTTGAAAAGTATTAGGGTGGGGTGAATGGCAGAAAAAGAGTGGAGTCATTCTACGTCATTTTTTACTCTAAAAACCATGCACATCAAGAGATTTCTCCAGCTCTGGCTTCACTTAAGGAGTGAAGGAGCTGGAGCCATCAATACATCTATAATTAATGTGCTGATCTCTTCTGAGTGTATGAGATTCTCTCTCTACTTTGGAAAAGAAAATGCCCTTAAATGTTTTTTCTGAAGAAATGGGAGCTAAAAAACTCTAATTCCACCCATCTACAGAACGATCAGATGGGTAATATAGTTCCCTGCTCTTTTCAAATGGCCTGCTGGGCTTCTATGCACATACAGAAGTTTGGTCTCAAAGCTGCCAACCAGACAAAGCTTCACAAATAATCGGAAGTTGTCTGTACCGTGAAACTGAAAGGAAAGTTTGTCCTCATTAACACCACAGTAACATTTTAAAAGGTCATAGGAAAAGAAACAGTATATGCAGAAAAACAAACATGGCAGAAGCAAGTAAGCATTTGTGATTAGACAAAGTCTTCAAGGGAAACTTGATTGTGAGGAAACGTTGACATGGGAAAGTAATGGGTGTATTTAACTGCAACCCAAATAATCGAATCCCATTGCCTTAGTAAGGGTGCTGCAACTAGGGGCCAGGTAACAGCCTGGGAGAAAGGGCCAGGAGAGAGTCCTAAGGACTTTGGTTGCCAGCAATTGGGGTGAAGAAAGGAGAAACTGGGAGGATTAAGGGAATGATAGGTTTCTCTTCTAAGGATTTCTCCCCTCATGGCTCTGAGCTCTGCGTTTTCTTTATTTTCCTCCCTCACATGTGTTTTTCCCTCCTTGTCACTCCACCAGGAAGGATAATTTGAGCTCTTGGCTGCAGGGAGAATGGTGTAGGAAAGGAGGAGCCCTGCTCTGGCTTTTTCACAGCTCTAACTTGGCCAATCTCCTAAACTCTCCCATGCCTTTCATGTCTCCCGAAGTTTGGGTTTTCCAATTTTTTTTTTCATATCAAGCGGCCTCATTTTGCCTCAAGAAAACAGTCTCTGGTAGCAAAGAGCTTAAGCTATGCTCCAAACTCCAAAGCCACAATGCTTCAGAGAGCTCTAAATTTGGCAAAATAGGATTTCACATCTTTACTTAATAGCGGGAATTCTTTGTGAGGACAGAGACTTTGAAATTGCTTGTGGTTCTTTGATTTAGCTCAGTCTCCAGCTACTTCAAGCAACCGATAACCAAAACATTTGCTCTAACGAGGGAGATGTAAAATGCTGCTTAGAAATTCTAGGACGAGCAAAACAAAACAAGAAAAAAAAAACACTGGCAGGTATGAAGACATCTCCAAACTCTTTCGTCTTCCCAGATGCCTCTACTGAACATCAATGTAACAGAATTCAGAATGATTGCTTGTGTTCTTCTGCTATTGAAATATCACGACACTGTAAATGACAGGGGAGCTACTGTCATAACAACTTGCATTTATTGAATATTTTGTGATTTTAAAAGTACTTTCACTACAGTGATCCCATGAAGTAAGTAGTATAAGCATTATCACCACCTTCAGTTTACAGATGGAAAAACTGAGGCTTGGGAAGATAAAACCTTTCCTATGGTCACACTAAATAGGATCAGAACAGGATATGGACGCAAGTCTTCTGAGTCTAAGGTCAGGGTTCTTTTCATTTTGCCATATAACCTTGCTGCACCATAAGATCTGACTTCAAGAAAAATTAACCTCAATCATCTGTGACCTTGATCATCCATATGCTATACCAAGTCTGCCACATTGATATTTTTAAAGCTAGATGTATTTTACCTCTCCCCCTTTCTCCCTTGTTCCCAAATCCTAAGTCAGCCTTTTAGATATGTGATTATTCACATCTTCATAGATGATTATGCACCTCTTCCAAAGTTATTTTGGATAGTGGAGCACAAAATAACTTGAAGAATAAACATATTTTGAATTATATAGTACCACCCTATTACTTTTGGTATGGTCTCTCTAAAAGTGAATAGCTACACCAACCTGGTTGAAATGTTCCCATAACATATGTCAAGAGCAGGGAGGTTACATAATCTCAAAATTTCAAGGGACCATTGGTTACCTACTCCAATCCAAATAGGGAGGGATCCCCATTACATATAGCATTCATTAAGAGCTCCTGGAGTAAAAGTGGTCTCTCAGATTCTGCTTAAAAGCCTACTATTTTGGGGGGCAGCTAGGTGGTGCAGTGGCTAGAGCACCGGCCCTGGAGTCAGGAGGACCTGAGTTCAAATCCAGCCTCAGACACTTGAAACTCACTAGCTGTATTACCCTAGGCAAGTCACTTAACCCTATTGTCTAGCTGAAAAAAAAACACAAATAAAAAACCCCCCTGCTATTTTCCAAGGCAGCCCATTCCACTTTTTGGTATCACTAATTATCAGGAGGCACCCAGATGGCTCAATTGACAGAGCACTGGGCCTTGAGACAGGAAGACTTGAGTTCAAATACATCCTCAGACACTTACTAGCTATGTGAACTTGGACAGGTCACTTAACCTCTGTGTGGTTTTAATCCGCTGGACAAGGAAATGGAAAACCACTCCGGTATCTTTGCCAAGAAAACCCCATGAATAGTATGATCCACGGGGTCACAAAGAATCAGACACACCTGAATGCATGAACAACAATTATTAGGAAGTTTTTCCTTACATTTAAAGGAACAGGAACTTAGGGACCTGTCACGGCAAAGGGTCAAGAGCAGGGGACAAAAGGAGGAGAGGTGGGACAGATACGCCCTCATGAAATTGTAATGAGAAGAATACAAATCAAGTTGTACTTCTGCTCCATTCCCTTCTGCTCTCGATCCATATTGGGCAGTATGAGAAGCAGATGCCAGCCAGCTTGTTTCCTTTGGGCCTGGAATTAGATATGAGAACGCTTTCCATCTCTAAGGAGATAGTCTGAGGATGGTGCCTTCTTTCAATACAAATTACCTCATGCATTGGTTGACAAAGAGAAAACTAATAGACTTTTGGAGGTGAAAGGGAACATGGAGATGAGAGAGTCCCTTCTGCCTTCCCATTTCTCCCTATTCTTCATATGAGGAATTTGATGCTTGGACAGCGGTAATGCCTTACCCAAGCCCAGGGTCATGTGTCTAATTAGTGCCAAAGCCAGGATAGGCCACAACTCTGCCATTAACTAGCAGCATGTCTTACAAACTCAACTGAAAGCCTCAAGTTTTCCAATTCTGTGACTTTATCACAAGGTTGCCCCTATAAAAACTAGATAGTGTACCAAAGAAGTCAACAAAGATTCTCCTTTCTGTCCAATTATTCAGGCCCATCTAGAGCAGAAGGACACCAGAAGAGGACTGTTCAGACTGTAAGCCTCATGCTCATTGGTTACCCTTCACAGGAAAAGCAATGGAGAATGTTATTCTTTCTGTATGCTAGGCTTCTCCATGCAGCAGAGAGAACCTGTAGCACTCGTTTGTGCTGTTCTCTACAAACACAGCCCAAGACATGCAGCTCTGGTTTGCCTGAAGCCATCTCATGGTGAGTGTGCGACTCCCCTTGGCTCTCACAAGCTATGCAGCATTAAATTACATTGAAACCTCCCAGGAAATCGCAGCTCCTTCCAGTGACTCAAGTAGGTAGCTCTTGTACTTCTGAGTCAGAAACCAAACCCATGGCCCCAGCCCTGTGCCAAAGATTACCGTAAATTCTTGAGATGCTACTGTGCTCACCTGAGGTATGAAACTGAGGACCTCTTGTGTTCATTTGCAAGGGTCCTTACATCCTTTTCAGGCATTCTAGGAAATGTTCATCATCATTTGGACCAAATTCATGATAAGCCAATTATAGCTTTCTTTTTTAATATTCTTGAGACTTCAAAGCAGTGAGCTTTTATGCCATGGTAATACATGGTAATTCCAAAAAATTCTCAATCTGGTTCTCTTCTTTCATCTAACTTGCTGCTATTATTTCCATTCTACCCATCTTGAGTTTTTAGTATGTCTGTCCATCTATCTATATTGATAGATAAATATAGATATGTATTTATATACCTATATCTATCTATCTATCTATATTGATAGATAAATATAGATATGTATTTATATACCTATATCTATCTGTTTAGATATATATCTCTATATTTATAGATAGATACAGGTATGTATCTATATATCTATATCTAGCTACAACTAGAAAGATAGATAGATACACAGACAGATAGATAGAAAGTAGAATGGTTTTCTGAACAAATCTCAGGAATCTAGAAACTTGAGTTATGGACTAATCTTATGAACTATCTATCTATCTGTCTATCTACATCTAGATTGATATAGATATATACATACATATCTATATCTAGCTATAGATATAGATAGATCTATCTATACCATAAAGTAGATGCAGATAGATATAGGTATATAGATATATAACTACATCTAGACAGACAGACAGATAGATAGATAGATAGATAGATAGATAGATAGATAGATAGATAGACAGATAGATAGATAGATAGATAGATAAAAAGTAGAATGGTCTTCTGACCAAATCTCAAGAATCTAGAAATTTGAATTATGGACTAATCTTGGTTCTTCCACTAGCCAGCCATATGATTTTGAATGAGTCATTTAAACCCTCTGTCCTTTCTCTTAAATTCAATCTGCACATTGCCAGCCAATTAATCTTTTTCAATTTAAAGGTCTGGTTACATCATCCTACAGTGTTGTGTTCAGTTCTCAGTGCCATATTTTCAGGAAGACACTGCCCAGCTGGAGAGCACCCAAAGGCCTCAAGAATCTGCCATGAGAGGACTGCTCAAATGACCTAGAATTAGTTAGCCAAGAGAAGAGAAGACTTAGGTTGGATATAACAGTTCAAGTATCTGAAGGGCGGTCCTGTGAAAGATGGGTTACACTTGTTCTGTTTGGCCCCTGACAGCAGAAATAGGAGCAATGGGTGAAGGGTCACAAAGGAGCACATTTGGGTTTGGTTTATGAAAACAAAAAACAAAACCAAAAACTTCCCAACAATTAAAACTATCCTAAAGTGAAATGTACTACCTCAAGAAGTAGTGAGCTCTTCCTTAATGGAAGTCGGAATGATGATTTTGTTGGGGGTATTGTAGGTGTAATTCTTATTTAGGTGTAGGGCAACTAGATGACCATGGAGATTCAGTGACCATGGAAACTCTTATTAAAATCCTTTAATGTGTTCTAAATAAAGTCCAAATTTCTTATCCTGAACATTCAAGACAGTCCCTTATCTGGCTCACATTCTGTACCACAACAAGCATTCATTAAGTCACCACTCTTTGCCAAGAATTGTGCTAGGTATTAAGAATACACAGACAAAATCCAAAACGGTGTCTGCCCTCAAGGAGATTCCACTCTACTCCACATTCCTTTCCAGGCTTTTCCGCCACCATTCTCCTACAAATGCCCCACATAATGGCCAAACTGGAGTACTCGCTGCTCCCTGAACGTGGCTTGCACTTAATTACCTATGTGCCTTTTCTCATTACCTTCCCTCTGCCTAGAACACCCTCTCTTCTGTTTCCTTCTCAGACACAAATGAATTCATACCCACCTTTCAAGTCCTAGCTCAGTGTCAACCCTTCCATGAAACCTTCCCCAATTGCCCTTTGAGGGAGTGCCAAGGTTGGATTGCTCCTCCTTTGACACCCTGGGGCATTTTGTATCAGTTTAATAACACCCACATCACATACTGTTTTGAACTGGAGTTATGAGTGTGTGCACGTGTGTGTCTTAGCTTTCCTCTTGGACTGTAAGCATCTGGAGGGCAGATGTGCTATTTATTTTCATATTCCCCCAGTGCCTAGCACAGTACTCATAGTGGGTGCTCAGTACGGATTTATTGAATGAATGAAGTACTGCTAATCCAGATTGGATAGTAGTTCTTGTACTTGTCCCACTTTATTTCTATGCAGAAAAAAAAAATAATTATGGTACTTTACCCCAGAAGTGGCTATACTTCTGTAATACAAATTAGACTAGCAAGTTTTTCATATGGGAAAGAGACATCAGCATGATCCATTTTGCTAGCTATGAAATACACACACCCTAGAGCATGCAGGCACCCATAAACCAGATGCAACATCTGCTTTTTAATGTTCAAGGAATGCTTGCATCCGTTGCTTTCCAAAGTGATGAGAGGTACATTCAAGTCCTGCAGCTGACAGTCTTTCTGGTAAAGTCGTACCTACTTAGCATAACATCAGTTACACACTAAACAAATTAACTGGTGTAGGTCACAGTGGCCTCTTTGGCAGAGAGCCAGGCAGGGATTTGGGGTTTGGGGTTTTGTGTGTGGATGTATGTGTTTAACAGGCAGCATTGATCTACTTTAACGAGGCTCCCACTACTGCATGGCCTGTCTAACAAGCAGTCTGTTGCCTGCCACATGCAAGCAAATCCATCCCAAAGATGTCTTCCCTAATAGACAATGCCTGAAGTAACATCTGGATGACTCCACTGGACTTGTACAGCAGAGGACAGATGAGCAAAGAAGGGGGTTCAGAAACTATTGTGCAGTTATTTTCTGACACTTTCACTTAAGGCACTGGAGCATATCCCAAGAAAGGCAACTGAAAACCATTATCAAGGAGCAGAGGAAGATGGAAATGTAACAAGGATGGAGACGTGCAAACTACTTGTGGCCACATGCTTTGTCCTCATGACGCCAGTAGAAGCCATCAACAAGGGACGATGTCAGAGAATCAGCCCGGCGTTCTTGCTATAGAACACCAGTGGCCATTATGACTGATTTTTGACCAGATGCTCTTGTTCTGTTTAGACACCACCTCACTGGAAGGACAGGGAGAGGCAAGCTGTAATGAAGATTTGTTTTGTAAAATTATTATTCAAACAATAATTTTCATAATAGTAATGAATAATAATCCTCATAATAAAAAAAAATTCTAGAGAACTCAACCAATAAATGGCACTAGAACTAGACCATAATCACAGCCTGAACTGTTGTACATAATCAGCTGAACATTAATTCATAAAAAAACCACATTTTAATGGATATACCCAGTTAAATTAATCAACATTTATTAAGCATTTACTTTGTGCAAAGAACTCTGTTAAGTGCTGGGGATACAAGTACAAAAATGCAAGTCTTTGTCCTCAAGGAGCCTGTATTCCATCACATAAAAATGATGTATATACAAATTTATACAATAATAACATTAATAATAGCTAGAATTTATATAGTACTTTAAAGTCAGCAAAGTGTTTTACATATATTATCCCATTTGATCTTCAGAAAAAAACCTCTAAGGTAGGTGCTAATTATATACAAGATACCCAAAACTGACATAAGGGGCAAGTAGGTGGCACCATAGTGCACAGAGTGCTGGGCCTGGAGTCAGAAAGAATCATCTTTCTGAGTTCAAATCCAGCTTCAGACACTTACTTACTGTGTGACCCTGACTCACTTAATCCTGTTTGCCTCAGTTTCCTCATCTGTAAAATGAGCTGGAGGAGGAAATGGCAAACAACTCCAGCTTCTCTGGGAAGCACACCAGCATGCTGGGAAGTGGAGGTGAGAAGGGAAAATATTCCAGACATGAGGGAGAGCCAGCACAAAGGCACAGTTATAGGAGATAGAGCACTGTTTATGAGCATTGTTTCTTAAACTTTTTCTACTCATGACCCGTTCAGTGCTTCTTAAATTGTGGGTTGGGACCATATAGGGTAGTGACCCACAATATAAGAAGTACTGCTTGAAGGCCAGTATAGCTAGACCACATAGAGAGGTAGGAACGGGCTAGGTTGTAGAGTGCTTTAAATGCTAAACAGATGGATTTATGTTTGATCCTAGAGGTAAGAGAGAACAAAACTACATGGAATGAGAAGCTTTCAAAATATAAAGCCCTAGCAGAAAAGATCAAAATCATATGAGAACAGGATGAAGCCCCCACCATTTCTATTGTCCTGTTGTTCTCTGGAGTTGTAGGAAGGATGCTATAAAGGATAAATTAACATCCTAATCCTTCTGTCAGACTACAAAAAGCAACCATTTTATTTGCCTATGCAATATTCTACAAAACATTAAATATAAGAGAATAATAGCAGGATAGTGACATCCCATTTCTACTTGAACCCCATTTTTTAAAAAATGAGAATAGGCTGATAGTAATATCCCATAGCCAAAAAGATGTAATCAAGTGACCAGAAATAAAAACAGGCAGTTCTCTATCCTTCATAAATCAAAAGCTGACAAATTCCTATACTACAAATACAAACCCTCACATAGAAAACTCATCACAGATCTAACTGTTGCCCACAATTGTCCAGACATATAATATCGATCTATTGAAACATCAAGAATAATGCTTTTCATATAAATCGCCTACCACATACTCATAACCTATAAAGGTATATGGAATGAAAAGATCCCAAAATATAGCGATAAGAAGAAATCAAAGCCATTTGGGAATAAGATAAAGTACAGGAAGAAGAAGAAGAAGAAAAGAAAGAACAGGAAAGGCAAGAGGGAAAGAAAAAGGAAGAATTAGGAGGAAGAAGAGAAAAAGGAGGAAGAAGAAGCATCAGCTGAATTAGGGAACAATGCCCCCACACTGCCAGAGGAAAATCAAACTCAGCAAGCTTAACACTATTCACATTGACAGAAAAGACTCAATATAATCACACCTATGAACATGTATGGCTTGCAATGATTCTTTTTATTAAAGTATGAAAATATTCACATTCTTTCCTATTATCACCAAGCAAATGCACTAGCAAAAGACACACCCTACTGATGTAAGTTATACTAAGGCAACCCCAGTGGTTGAACTAAAATCCAAGTCACCTTTGGAAATCTATAAAGGGGAAAGTTCCCATAGTTTTTTTTTTTAATATTCCTTCTACAGCCAAATAAAAGGAAGCACCCTGTCCCAAATGGTTGGCCCAAAACAAATGTTGGGTAAGGACTCAAATGGACCTTGATGTCAACATCACTCATCTTATTCTGCTAAATGTCTGAAATCTGGGATTTTCTCCAATTTGAGAACACATGTGCATTTTGCAATGAATTGTGTTTGAGATGGAAATACAGAAAGGAGGATGCTTTCTCCTCAAAACACTGTGTAACTGTTCTTTGTTATCTTTAAAGTTTTCAAAGAGCTTTACATACAGAATCTCTGGAGTAAGAGAACCTGAGTTCAAATCTTACCTCTGCGTCTTTGGGCAAATCACCTATTCTCCCTGGGCCTTGGTTTCCTTGTCTGAAAAATCAAAGAGCTAGATGGTTTATCAGTGCCTTTCCAGCTCTAGGTCTGATTCTGACTCATTTCATATCTGTGAACCCTAATTATCTCACCTATAAACAGAGCAGATTAGGGCCCATGGCTTCTTATACCTTTCTAGCTCTCGATCTATAATCCTATGACTAAAGGATTACTAAGATTGTTTTCTATTCCAAGATCCTATGAATTTCTCTCCAGCAGCAGAGCCCATGGTCATTGAGAGTGGAAGGACAGGGGTTACTGTTTATTTTTGTCGTCTGCTAATCCATACATGGACAAGCTTTGGAGATGGTCCCTAGTGTCATCATTAGAGATACCAAAATCAATTATCCACAGAGTTGGAGAAGATGCTGAGATCTTGATATGGAAGCATGACTGGTGTCAGTCAGTTTTCTTAGGAGAAGGCCTTACTTTCTAGCTGTTGTGGTCAGAGATGAGCAAAGAAAGGGGAAGCTTACCAACTACTAACTTCGTACACATACCTTCCTGATCCAAATGCCTTTCAGTCATTCATCACTGTCATGGGATGCCACTGTTCTCCTTCATCTATTCCTAGCAATACTATTTCACAGCCAGGGAAAGCTAGATATTTTGGTGAAAGCCCCCAGTGTTGGTCCTATTAAGTCCTATTAAAACCCTGATGTTCTTAAAGGACACATCAGGAGATGTCTCTAGAGAGTGGCTTTCCTTTCCCAGAAAGGGCTGGCTACTTTGGGTTTTTCTCAGGGCTACATGTCTGCTGGAGGATGATGCTGCCCTTGTGGTTTGAAATGGTTTGGCTTTTCTACTCGTGTTTTCTTGAGTCTGGGCAGTCTTCCTTTGGATACAGACTTCTCTATAGCTAGTGTTCTTTCACTGGGTCAACAGATCAGAGGCCATCTACTCCAATTCCCCCACTTTAAAGATGGGGAAACTGAGGCCTGAAGCAATTAAATGATTTCACAGATCCTAGTTGTAGAGCAGGACCTAAAAACAGGCCCACTGCGATGGATATAACCCTGAAAACAACCTTGCAACTGAAATTTCACCTGGGACTATATTCCAGGATGCTGTTTTGAGTTTGCCATCTCCTGGAAGGCTTAGGTCTGGCTAACTTTAGAAATCATTTTACTCTTTTCATATATCTTTTCACCACATCTAAGAAAATTTTCTGGGAAATAGATTATTTTCATGCCTGGACATAAATCTACAGATTTATCTGGCCCAACATTGACCATGTATGTTGACTATTTTTTTTTTTGTTTTACCTTTAGGTCACCAAGCCAAACTGACTTCATGATGCTGACTTTATCCAGCAGGGTGGCAGATTAAATTCTGTTGTCTTATCTATTGGTTCTGATAGCTTTATCTATGTTGCATCTTTTCTGTGGGCAGGCAGCAAAAGATAGGAAATTTAAAAAGTCAGTCAATGGGAGCTTGTCCCTTTGTAGACAGGTCTCTATCCAGAGAATCCCAACTTTTCCCTGTTAAACAGACTTCTCTTCCCCTCATCACTAACTTCATTTTGAGCGTGTTTCATTCAAGCTGATCTCCCAACTCCAACACAGCAGGGACAAATGCATTAAGTTGTAAAGCAAAGCCAGGCCTGTACCAAGGCGGGTAAGATAATCAATCCAGTTGCCACAGGGGCAGTAAGTGTTCATTTACCATTATGTGACCTGGAGCCATAATATATTATGCTTTTCACCAGTGGGATCCCAGCCAGCTGCAGTGGGCCGCGACTTTGTCGGCAATCAGTCACATCTGTCCTTCACAACCTTTTGTTCCCTGCTCATTAAGGTGAATTATAACAGTGGGATGGCACATTTTTCTGGTGAGCATCCTCTAGGTCTAAGTGTTAACATGTCCCAGGTTGCTCCAAATCAGCAGTTCCTATCTAACTCTGACTCAGAGCTTAAGCAAGTCCTGCAACCCTCTCTACTTTTTACTACGTTCCTTCCCCCTCTTATTATTCCCGTCCTTTAACAACAGCATTTAGGATGACTGTACCACAGAGTTCTCACTTTTGTTCAAGTCTATTTGCTATAAATATTGGATACTGCATTTTGTTTTGCAATGTCGCGTCCCCAAAGGCCTTTAGTGATAGTAAATTATATTATGGCACACTAAATAGGCCATCATGTCAGCTTTGCTGAAGCACTTTGTACTTTTGCAATGCTCCTGCAAAATGACTAGAAAGAAGATCACTCTGGAAGTCACTGATGCGAGGATAAGGGGAATCAGCCTCTGCCTGATTAGCATTTTTTAAAGCTTATCACTTTTATCAGGGGCCTTAAACAATCTGACTCACAAAGATATAAACCATAAGAATCTGAGACTGTGTAGTTGAGGATAGGGAGAAATCAAACACCAGGCCAACATTCCTTTTCTATAACAACAATAATGCTAATGATAATTAATAAAAAAGTATATAACATTTCCATAGCATTTTAAAGCTTATAAAATATTTTGTACACTTGATATCATTTGATTTTTAAACTAACCCAGAGAAGTAATCACTATTATTTCCACTTTACAGACTGAGAAAGGGAGGCTGAGAAGTTAGGTGACTTTCCTAGATTCACACAGCTTAGTGTATGAGAAAGGAGTTTTATCTTACTTTATCTGCCTTTTTATCTTACTAATGGCCCACTTGTTAGGATTGGTATTACCCTCAGAAAAGAAATCTACCTATTATAAAAAATCTTTCAAGGATTAGGTCATATATCCACTTAACTTCAATCTTGTACAATTCGAAAGAATATTTTGTGATGGAATGACTGTACCCACTTACCGTGTGAAGATGGTAAGAACCTGTTGCTGTAGTTCTATAATCATGTACTTTTCATCTAGACATTGTGAAAACCGATAGCTTAAGTCACTTTCAAAATGTGGTCCTCAGGGATCCCCAAGACCCCTTCAGGAGGTCCACAAAGTCAAAACTCTTTTCAGAATATTACCAAGACATTATTTGCCTTTTAAAATATTCCTCTGTTTTCCAACCATATATCTTTGTATGAGACCAGATTTTCTATATATATTTCAACCAAAACAACATATCATAATAGATTGAATATTGTAACACATAAAAGAATCCATCTGTCTCCTATGAAGTCACACATGAAAGAGATTTTCAAAAATATGTAAAAGTAATGTTGTTCTATTAATAATTTTTTGTTTTAGAATATGTAGTCATTTTCATAAAAATATGTTATTTATGTTAACATGTAATAGGTTATTGTTATTTTAAAGGACTCAATAAAGTTTTAATCAGTTTATATTTCCTTAATGGTAAATATCAATAGATATGTTTCATATAAACAAATGCTCTTTGGAATTCTTAATAATTTTTGAGAGCATAAAGAGATCCTGAGACCACAAAGTCTGAGAACTCTTGGCCTAAGGTATCTGTGGAGGAAGGAGTGGATGGTAAAGGAACAGAATTCTAAGCAAGGTCAGTGACTTATCACCTAGAAGTAGGGAGGTGACTAGAACCCTAGCTGATGACCAAATAATAAATTCAGCTTCTATTGGCCCTCAAATATCTCTTTCATTCAATAATGAGATGGTGGAGCTGGATCTAGGTTCATAACAAGATAACAAATTAGCCTTAGGAGAGATGCCCTGCAATTAAGCTATGGATACTGAAGCTCAGGACCTGAGTTCAGGTCCACAGCGCATAAGTAAAGGAGGCAGTTTCCCCATTAAGGTCTAAGATGCAACTATGAGATCTTTTAAACCAAAAAGATTCAACTAGAAGATCTTTTTTAGTGAATCAGAAAGGGGGAAGTTTTATAATGGAAGAGGAAGAGGGATGAGAGAGAAGAAAAGGGGAAAAGTAGAGAGGGAATACAAAATATAACTTTAAGATGAAATCGGTATATGGATTCCCCCTAAAGGAAGAGTGAAGTGGGTTCCAGGGCCAACATAAGGAAGTGTTCTTTATCACTGAGATTTTGGAAAGGGAGAGGCTACTCTCCCAGAACACAGCCAAGGGTCAGAATGAGATATTCCAAGATGGACTAATTAGACACATGAGGAAGGGCTTTGCCTAAGCACTATAGTCTCCATTACTTTATAATCAATGGCTAGATAAACCGATTGCTGAAACAAGACAACCCTAGCCAGCCAAGTGTACCAAAAATTAACTAAGGCTAAGTCAATACTAAGGCCTTGTGAGACTGCATAGAAGGAAATTAGCCTAAAGGGAGTCCAAGTACCCTGTTCTTAGTGCTGAGGACCAGGACTGAACTATAAGAAACTTTACAAACTTTGTTATTGTTACCCTCCTCATCTAAACTTCCATCAGATATACTTTTCTAAAGGGAGATAGAGATAGGAAATAGACCAGTGGTTTCACTGATATAAAGAATTCCTAGTTAAGGAAACTCTCTCTGCCAGTGCAGACTGGAATTTTTTTCTTCAACTTGGAGTTTTAGGCAGTTGTCCATGAATCCAGATCTTCCTGACTCTTCTGCTCTCTCTCTCTCTCTCTCTCTCTCTCTCTCTCTCTCTCTCTCTCTCTCTCTCTCTCTCTCTCTCTCTCTCTCTCTGTCTCTCTCTCTCTCTCACACACACACACACACACACACACACACACACACACACACACACACACACAAATTAATCTCTTAAAAATATCAGAAATCAGTATGTGTGTTTCTTATCAAGGACAAGGGTAAGGTACTAAGGGGCAGCAGAATCATATTGTCTTCCTCCTGTAGGGGTAGCTTTCTGAAGAACAGGCAATAGCAGAAGTCTAGTGGATGGCACCAGTTGGTTAGGGCAAGCAGGAAAGCAAAGAGATGTCCTGAAGGTAGTAAGGTGCAATGGTGGACTCCCATGCTTTAAACCCAATTTATGTGACTTAGTATAATAGCTCTAAAGTTGGAAAAGACTTGGAAGCCATCAAATTCAGCCATTTGATAGCTGAAGAAATGGAGGTTTACATGACTTGCCTGAGGTCACATGGATAGTCACAGCATCACATACTTTCTTTAGGACAATTGGAACATTCTACCTTCACTCAGAAATGGTTCCACCATTCTTATTGCACCAATAACCAATTTAGTTGAACAATTACTAAATTTAAACAGAGTCTAGAAAATACTAAATAATAAGCTTCCAAATAACTGATAAATTCAGTTAATTAAATCAGTTTCTTCAAATTCAGTAGCAGAAGGCAGAGAGATAAGTTAGCTAAACTATGTGACTAAATATTAGTTTATTGAGGTCAAGTGCTGAAATCAGTTGTGTATGCATAAAAAAAGTCATAGCAACTAATCCTAGAAGTTTCTTATTCATCCAGCATAATTCATAAAGGGGATGTGAAACAGGAAGCATTCCAGTAGAGTGGAAAAAACACTGGACATGGGCTGCAAATCTCGGTTCTAGTTTCTCTTAAAACTGATATCTGTATCACCTTGGAAAAGTCATTTAATCTCTGAGTCTCAGTTTTTTAATCTGTAAAACTAAAGATTCAAAAGGGATGATTTTCCTAAGCTCTTTTCTAACACTAAATGATTTTTAAGACCTTTTCCAAGTACTTTCTGGCTGCTCTAGGATCCTATGAGCTTATGTATGAGTATGAAATATTTGGCTTCCTAAGGAAAATATATCCTGCCCAAATGAAATTTCAAAAAGAAATTATTACCACCACCATCAGTGAACTATAATAACTGAGAACCTTGGGCTGATTTTCTTAGTTGTTATAACTAGGGCTTCTATCATTCTTTCAGAGAGGAATTCTTGAAAGCCTTATAGTAACTTATCCAAATTATTTGGTGAGTGATTTCTTTGTAGTCAGAGAAAATCTTAAGAACTCAGACTAGAGGATTTTTGGTCTCTTTTCTCCTGTAATTGTAAACAATTCAGCTTCACACTTTAAACCCAACATTTGCTTTAGTCACTGATCTTCTTCCTATATCTTTTTTAAGTGCTCACAGGTGAGGAAGGTACAGCTTCTATGAAATAATTGTTGGGCATATAGAAATGGGGACCAGATATTGGTGCTTTGCAGTCCTTAACTATTCCCAATTTACAGTTCTAGAAAGTAATGTCTGCTCAAGCCAATTATTGATTTCTGTGCTGTTCCATGGTTTGGAGAGTGACCAGGCTCCAAAGTGTAAAAAGTTTCTTAAATCTTCTTGTGGATTCTTCATTTCTAAAAGAATAAACATGTGCTTAATCCAAAATATCTTTGAATACTACTCTTGAAATTGTGGGAGAAGTTGTAGCATTGAATATCTGTTCTGTACATATTGTCCGACTGAAAAACAAATACTAGGAAACATTCTAAAGAGAGTTAGTGAACTCGTGAACTGAGCTTTTGTTTACACTTCTATTTTTAATAATTATCATTTGTGCTAATAAGGTATCCTGCTTTGATGACAGCTAGCACTCGACGATAAATAAAGTAAACCGTTTTTTGCATTTCACGTCTCGGATCTTATACTATTTCAGGATCGGCCCATGCTCTCCTGGTATAGCACAGCACAGCGTGGCACAGACAACTTTGGACTTGTAGTCAGGAAGCCTGGGTTAAAATCCCACCTCAGACACCGACTATCTGTGTTACCAATGGGGAAGTCACTTAATCTCTTTGTGGCTCAATTTCCCCACATGTGGAATGAGGAAGTCGGCCCTGATGGTTTCCATGGGCGTTTCCAGCTTTAAGTCTGTGAACTTGTAATCAATTTATGCATTTTACAATTTCAGAAATGATTAAGCTGCTAACTTCTCTGGGCCTTAGTGTTCTCATGTATAAAATGAGATTTGACTAGCTGACCTAAAATTTCTTTCAACTCAATCTATGAACCTATTGTCTTCTACAGAAGTAAGCTGGTATTTAATCTTTTTAGCTATTAAAAAAAATGTGACCTGTAATTTTTTTCAGTATAGGAAGCTCCTAGTGAGGAAATCCCCCTTAATTCACACAGGCACCTTTTTTGCAACTTACTTTTTTTTTTGCATTTTTTTTTTTGCCACTTACTTTTAGTGGAAATGGAAGAAAAGAACAAGCATTTATCAAGCACCTATTATATGCCAGGAAATGCACTAAGCACTTTACAAATATTATCTCATTTGAGCCTCACAATAATCCTGGAGTTTGATGCTATAATTATCCCCATTATACAGCTGAGGAAATTGAGGCAAATAGAGGTTGAGTGACTTACCTGGGTTCACACTGCTAGTAAGTGTCTGAGGCTGAATTTTAACTCAGGTCTTTCTGACTATGAAACCAGACCTCTACCTGCTTGACCATCTAGTGTCCTAGAACACTGGGAAGTTAAATGACTTGCACAGGGTGTCACAGGAAGGACTTGAACCCTCTCTGCCTCTCACTTGCCTCTCTATCTACAGGAACACATGGCTTAAAATACTCTTTTCCCAACCTACGTCCCTTGCTCCTCTGCCTACTTTTGTCTTACCCAAAAATAATGTTAATGCAGCCAGGGCAGGCAAAATGATAATATCAAGCCTACAAAATGCTGTCTGAGTTCAATGACAACAAATGGAAATGGAAAATTTGAGTAGTTTTCTTTTGTGTCTTAGTGGCATTAATGCTGATTAAAGCCATAATTTCAGTAAGTGCTTTCCTTCACACCATTTTCTTTTTTTTTCAAAGTTAAAAAAAAATTAAAGGCAATAACACACATCCACGTCTTTGCTCATAATTATCCTTGGCTAATATGGATAGCCACACAAGCAGTAGTTTCCTGTTTTGAGCCTTAGGTTGTAAGTTAGCCCAGTGGTTTTGTACAAGACTTTTTTAAAAAGCTGAGATCTACAAAATCTTGCTGGTGTTCCATGGAGATGTATCCCTAGTGGAGTTTGGCCTTACGCGCTTCTGAGAAATCACTTACCGTCTTCATATTTAAGTGTGCATATGGATATTATTTCTTAATGCAATTCCATTTATTGGGTAAACAAATGCTTTTCTCTTTTTTCCAGTCCTGCCTCAGAGATCCCAGGAGACCCAATCATTCTCTGTCTTTAGACTTTCTTGATTTCTCCATATGGCAATTCAATGACCCCTTTCTCAGAGCCAATGAGTATTTTTGTCCTTTCCTTCTCTATCAACCATACTCTTCTTCACCTATCTACTTATACTCAAATATCACTTTGAGAAATTATCTAATTATAGGAACTATATTGGAATTATCATCCTGAGAACAATCAGATAGGTCTCTAGTTATGGGGGGGGGAGAACCGCTGAAACTATACCCCACCTCCATCACCAAATATTAACAGCTTAATTATATGATAGTAACTTCTAATTTGGAAATAGATAGGCACATAGTAGGATATGATTGATAAGTGTCCTATGTCAATAGAGCTTAAGGAAGTATTTTATCATGTGGATAACACCCCCTTTGGCAGACATGAGAAGACACAAAGAATCTTACAGGATAAGCAGGTATGGAGGGACTGTGACCTGCTTCATTGGAAGAAACATCCATTAGAGTATTAGAACACAGTATGACTTGGAAATATGTATTTTAAGCAGGACATCTTGTGCAATTTTCTTGTATGACCTGTGTTTATAGAGCTGTACTCTGCAAACTAGAAAGCATCATGTAAATGTATGCTAGTACTGATATGAGGGGAAAAAGTGTTCATGAGGTCAGGATACAAACACAGAACATTTATACAGGACTGGATCTTATGATAGTATCTGCAAAATGTGATTCTGATATGAGGATTACAGGCTTAACTTGTAGAAATTCATTGACTACATGGTCATCAAAAGAAGGATACAATTCTTTTCTCTTTTAGTTTCCAATTACACTATTATCTTTCCTCTGTAATTATTCATTTGTTCCCAAGTGCAATCAATGAGAAAGTGAAACATATCACTTTATTACTTGATCAAAGCACCATAAAGTAATTAATTTTTAAAAAAATATTCTGTCATTCAAAAAATTTCACAACCACCATTTGGAACATGGTGCTGATGAGGATAAGGTTGGGTGTTTGATCAGCATTTGAGCCAGTTTGATTTTCTCTTTTAATCAATCAATCAATAGGTATTTATTAAGTGTATACAGATGTGCCAGCTATAGGGCTATAAAGGCAAAAATGAAATAGCCTTTGCCCTGATGAAGTCCAATCCTATCAATGGACTTTCAAAGGTAGTAAGCTGCCTCCCCAGCCTCAGTAAGATGTCCCACAAATGTGAGCTGCAGTTGCTGGTCATAAAGAAAACCAGGTAAAACTCTGGCTCTACCAACATAGACAGGCCATTACCAGAATCATAATTAGAAATTTTTGCATACAGGACAAGTAGTGCAAAACACGTCTGGTATTATCAGCCTGAAGCCCTTTCCCAAATGCTGAACGTAGAGAAAGTAGAGAAAGAGAGAAGTAGTAGATATAAGCTGGGCTGGGGAGTAATGTACCTGGGGTACAGGTATAAGGGGAGAAAAAATAACATAGCTTCCTATCTTAAAAAAATTATTCTTAGTAACTAGGTGCTGAGCTTATTGGTTTTTATACCACCACCACCACACACACACAAATACTTTACTGACAGTGGGTTAGTAGCATCATCATAGGCAAAGGAAAGTGTGTGTGTGTGTGTGTGTGTGTGTGTGTGTGTGTGTGTGTGTGTGTGTGTGTTTTCCCTGAGGAATTCAGAATACATGATGTCACTCTGTCAGAAGAACTGAATATATGTAGTGTAAGTCGTAATGATCAAAACAGTCTGAAATGGACACAGTGAACTTCACAAACTAGGGAACTCGCCAGTGGACAAACCCCATCTTGCAGTAAACAGTATATCTTAGCCAAGCATTCCTGAATGACGCATCCCCTGATCCCAGAAGGCAGGAAAATATTTCTAGTGAATTTCCCTATGGAAGGTCTAGAAAGATGTCAAAGCCAATGACAACACTTAAAAAATGTGAGCTGGACTTGAACATCTTAAGATCCTCCATTGATGGCACATTTTAAATTCCCCTTGACCACGTAACCTGAGTTTGGCAAAATACAGTATGATTGGATGCTTTATGATTTCTAGCCCTAAGGCATTAGTCAAGTCCATAAGCATTTATTAAGGACCTATTACGCACCAGGCACTGTGCTAAGCACTTCAGAGAAGACCAGAATGAAGTGAATAAAACAAAGACAACAAAAATATGAAGTTCAGTTTGGCCTTCTGCAATGGAAAAAGTCAATGCCAATTTGTTTAAGAGAATCACGTATGGCAAAGACTACAGCTGATCACTTCCAGAAATATGAGGAGGAAAAATATGCTCACAAAAGACAAAATATATATTAAAAAAAGAATCCTCTAATTTACCATAATACAAATATGTTATGCTCTGGGAGGCAAAGTAGAATTCTAATCTCTTGTTTAAAAAGAAATTTGCATGCCACAGTTCCTGTTGGAAAGGGTTGTGTAATTGCTGGGACTACACATCTCTAGGGATAGAGCAGAACACTGGCATCCTGCACAATGGCAGGGCTGCCAGTTGGCCAATGCATTCTATTGGCTTTGGCTCAGAAGACAGTCACTTGCCTAACCTCGTGTCAGGGGAAACATTGTTCTATCACGGCTGCTGCAGAAGAGGAGGTTAGGGAAAGGGTGTGGAGCTCCTTCCAAGCTACAGTTGCCAAAGGTAGTGCTCATTAGATGGAAATAATTTCACTTGTTTTAGGGATGAAAAGAAAAGCCCTCAAAGGTGCTCCATCAACTAATGACTATTAGAGATGAACAAAGGGAACCAATACTGAATTTGAGAGAGAAAAAAGAAAATGAGTCCTATAATTTGGGAATCCATTTTCAGGAAATGTATACTATGTATCTTCTTGACCAATTTAGACTCTCTCTTTCTATTAAAATGAGGATCTCAGAACACTATCCTTCCTCAGACAAAGCTGGTCACTTAGCCTATTTCAACGCCTGGAGGTTTAAAAAGACAAGTGTGAAAGATGAAAAAAAAATTGTTAGATTTCCATGTCACTTACTAAAAATAAATACAAAACATTCTCCATCTATACAAAGATGAAATCCATTTTCCCTTCCAACTAAGAAGTATGATAGCTACAAATGAGTCACAGGATTCACTTCCAGAAAGCAAATTGTGTAGTGCATTCTATTTAATCTATCAACCAACCAAGTATTTACTGGATATTTCCAATATGCTTACTGCTTCCATAGTTGATTTCAGTGATAAAGGAGATATCTAAGACAAAGTGCCTGACCTCAAGGTGCTTGTAATCTAATTGGAGCAATGAAACTAAGACACAGAAAACATTTAGAAAACAAACCAAGATGGCCATAATTAGTGTTAACTGATAATAGTTCTGACCAAATACAGGAGGAATTCAGACAAGCCAGAGATCACTTGAGATGGAAATGAAGCTGGTCTTGGATAGGTAGACTGGAGGTGGTCTTGGTAGTGGTAGGAGGAAGAAGAGGAGGAGGAGGAGGAGGAAAAGGAGTAACTAGCATTAATGAATGTTTTAAGTCTTCAAAGAGCTTTACAAATATCTCATTTTATTCATCCCTGTGGCTCCTCTGATTAGCTGCTTCTTTTTAGGACCTCCATTTTAAGAAGGATATCCAGGCTACCTATATCTTTATTCCTTTCCAGGTTGTATTCCCGATTTTACTACTGAACTTTATGTACAATGTTCCCACTGGGGTTACCTTCATCTCCACCTGTTTTCCAGCTTCCTTTTATGTATCTTACCCCATTAGAACGAAATCTCATTGAGGGCAGGAATTGCCATTCTTTCTGCTTGTATTTGTGTTCCCTGGTGCTTAGCACAGTGCCTGGCACATAGTAACCCCTTAATAGATGCTTGTTGACCTGACTGGATTTATCCTCACAACCCTCTGTGGTAGGTATTATTATTATCCTCATTTTGCAGATTAGGAAACTGAGGCTGACAGAAATTAAGTGACTTGTCCACAGCCCCACAGAACAACTTGTCCACAGTCACACAGCTAGTATCTGAGGCAGAATTCAAACTCAGCTCTTCCTGACTGTTGAGTACAGCAACTCTATCCAATATGCCACATAAACAGCAGACTTATATTCTGTTCCACTTAGATCATAGTCAGGGAAGAGAATCATGCATTTCTCTTCATCTGAAGTTTAATTCTTCAATAGTGAAATAGAACACAATGCCCCTCCCCACCCCCATTCCTTTAGTCCTGCCAATGTCATATTTTAGTCCAGAAAAATATACTCTTCAATAGGCAAAGGGCTAGACACGGAGTGTTCTAGAATGGATAGGACTATTATACAGTCACTTACTTCATGTTACTTACATGCACTATTCTATTTTTCATCATAAGAGAATTATGTTTGAAAAACTGAGCTAATGGTTAAAAATTACAGATTTTTTTTAAAAACAGAAACAATCTGCCTACGTTGATTTCCCCTCCCCCTTTTCTTCAGCATGCAGTGTCGTTACACACATGAGAATATCACATAGTTTGGGGATGTGATTACTGCAGCAGCTGCTCCTTTTATGAATACAAAAAGGCAGCTCTGATGCTTCACCATTTCTGCTCTAATTGTTATGGCCTTATTTGAACTCTGAGTGCCTTGACTTTCCCATAGCCTGGCACAGAGAGAGGATTGTAGAAATTGTATTTACATCCCCATGAAGTAGCGTGGTGTCTTTTTAGACTTTGCATATCATCCATGATATGCATGGGTGTTTCAATGATTGCATTGTTAATATTTCTGCTGATATTTTGTATATTATTCTCTACTCTGCAATTCAGTGCACCTTTATCCTCACTTGGTTCATGAATGGAACCAATCAATAAATGGTGGCTGAAGAGAGAAGAATTATGTATTTATAACCATTTAGCATATCTTTCTTTTACTTCTATTCCCTTGGCTAGCCATATTGGATTTTTTTGATTACTTATTCAGATCATCTTAACTAAAAAGCAGGGACCTAGCTATAGCTAACTACTATCTTTATGAATTCTGAACAGCATGTAAATGTTTAACAGGGACTTACCTTGGTTGCTGCCTATAAAAATCTAAAACAATAATTCAACAATTTTTTTAAAACATCAACTATGTTTAAGATATTTTGCAAGACCTGTGGGATAAAAAGACTACCAACCCTACCAGCCACTGCCTTCCAGAAACTTACACTGTGCTCTATTTTCTCTTTTCCTGTTTTTCATACCACCTCACCCCATTACCAGCACTATATTTTCTCCTCACTTCTGCCTCTTGGGATCTCTAGCTTTTTTAAAAATTCAGCTAAATATCACTGTCTGTATGAAGCCTTTCCTGACCACCCTCACTCCATCCAAGATGCTAATGACCCCTCCCCAAATTACCTGGTATTTATAGTTTGTATTTATTCTAATGTGTATACCCCTGTTGGAGTGCAGACTCCCTGAGGACAAGGAAGGCTTCATTTTTGCCAGTGTATCTCCAACACCTACTTGATGCCTGGTACACAGTGGGTTATTGATTGACTGATGATCTGGTACGGAACACAATATGTGTATGTGTGTGTGTGTGTGTGTGTGTGTGTATGTATGTATGTATGTATATGTATATATATGTATATATATATGTATGTATGTATATGTATATGTGTGTGTGTATATATATATGTGTGTGTATATATATAGATATATACACATATATAGTACATGCAGTAAATACAGTACAAGTTAGTAAATACAAATACATACAAAGGAATATAAAGTCAATTCCAAAGAAGGGAGAAGGCTAACGAAGGTGACACCTGGGTTGTGGTTTCTATAAAGGAAGATACAGATTTTGTAAAGGGAAGGTGGAGTGGGATGCAACCCAAGATACAGTTGTGGCCTAAATGTTTCTTCCCTTCAGATGGGAAAATATGGTGGTGAATTTGCAGGACCATTTGCAGAAATTTTGTATTGATCGGGTCCCAGAAATAGTAATGGGGCCTATGAAACCGTTGGAGGATGGGACCATTGTCTCCTTTCAGGCCAGCCAGAAACGGTTTCCATTGGTAATTAAATCTGAAATGCCACATTAACCCTCCTCTCTCCGCTACTGTTACTGGCTGGCTGAGTTGTCAAAAAGCATCAGGCTAGTCTGAGATGGTTTTAATTGGCTGTTATACTATTGCTACCTGGCCTGATGCTGACTGACAGCTCAGCCAGCCAGTGATAGGATGCAGCAAGAATGGAGGCTGCTGGATGCTGATTCAGCATAAGAAGGTGGTTTGGGGTAACAGTGTGAGGGAGCAAAGCTTGTTCTGTTGTTTGGGAAATGCTGAAGCAAAAGCAACTACATTTAACTCCCCAGGCTGCTGCATATGGAGTGAGAGAACCTCCTTCATATACAGTAGGCACTCAATAAATGGTGGGGTTTTAAAAAAAATTTAATTGGCTAGTTCAGTTACTTGCTCCCCATGTGACCTTGAGCTATTTGTGAGCCATCCCCTATTTAGATCTGTTTTCTCATCTGCAAAACGAGAAAGTTGGACAAGGTAACTTATAGGGACCCTTGTGGCTCTCATACTGGATAATCTCTTATTGTCTCATAAATAACCCAAAATGGGGAAGAGGCACATTCCTTTGGGGTCTAGGCTTCTTCAAATGATGAGGCAGCGCCCCCAGCTACCCCAGTGAAATTATGGTCTTGGGATTTCCATATCTCGTTGTTCTGCACACATATCTATATCTATATCTATATATCTATATATCTATATATCTATATCTATATCTATATCTATATCTATATCTATATCTATATCTATATCTATACACACACACACACATATATATATATAATATAAACATTCCAGCCACTTTATTCCACTGAAAAAAAGAATACACACATGTAGACATTCACACACACACGCACACACACACACATACACAATTCCCAAAGTGTCCAGATGCAGATGGAAAATACCACAAAGGCTGATAAAAAAAGCCCCCAAAAGATGGTTTACTATTGAAAACTGTGACAAAGCCCCAAACAACCCTATAATCATCAGCATGGTTTTAAACAACATTGCTCTATATCAGGTTGAGTCCGTTTCTTTCTTCTGGTTGGATAATTTCACCTGTGGGTTCGTAAGGACAGGAGGAAAGGAAAACGGGTTCTCTTGCTGGGAATTTATAGCATACTTACTACTGCTGAGGGAGAAAATAACTATTTCTCTTATTCTGACAGTTGTTGGAACAGCTTGCTCCTTTTCTGGGGGGGGGGTGGATAAGAGACATTCCTCACTCTTTAAATACAAGACTTATGCATGCTCCATTAAACCTGCCAATTATTGGGAAGTAACCACAGTAGACAGACTGCAACTACGAGAGATACATCTGCACAACTGGAGACAGCTAGCATGTTGTCCAGGACCCTGGTGTCCCAGATAAGCCCTGTAAGGAATGAACACAGCGCCTGTCCAAAGTAAAGATCACTCCCTCTCAGTAGGATGATGATCAGTGATCATTTGGGGCTCTGTTCTTTGCTATAATAATAGCATCACCGTCCATGGCACAGTGGACAGAGAGTCAGCCTTGAAGCCAGGAAGACCTACCTGCCTTCGACACACACTGACTGCATGATTCTGGGCAAGTCACTTAATTTCTTAGTGTTCTAGGCAGCTCTATGCCTGTATGTGGAAGCAAAAGCTATTGACTTGCATCAATAAAAAGTGTTTCCTCACCTGGGAGTTCCAAAAAAAAAAACCTAGTTCCGACTCCTATTATCTTAAGACAGGATAGATAGAATTTTGAAAAAGATCTTGGGATTTTAGTGGACTGTGAGCTCAAGAGAAGTTGAATAGGTTAGGGAAGCTAAAACAGATAATATCATCTTAAATTAAATTAGGGGAGGCATGGTGTCCAGAGCTAGGGAAATGATAGTTTGACTGAAACATTTTATGATTAGATCATATCTGGAATATTCTGGTAGCATATGGGTACCATCTTGTAGAAATGACATTGATAAGATGGACAGTGTCCAGAAGAGGGAAGACAACCAGGATGGTGAAGATTCTTGTTTGTTTCTTGTGAGGATTGGTTGAAGGAACTGTTTAGCCTAGGGAAGATTATGGGAGACATGACAATTCTCTTTTACATATTTGAAAAGTGGAAAAAGGATTAGATCTACAAAGTCTGGTCTCAGATCAAGGAACAATGGATAGATGTTGCAGAGAGACAATTTGGGACTAGATTTAAGAGCAAATCTTCTAATAATTAGAGCTATCCAAAAGTGGAATGGCCTAGCATAGGAGCTAGTGGATTTCTTACTCAAAGGTTAATAACGAATTCCAGAATATGTCTGAAGCAAATGACTACCATAAGATTTTATCCAAGGAAGAATTTCTTTCATGTTATAAATCACACTCATGTTATAGTTGACCTGGGTCATCAGATTTATCATGTATTAATATGCACTTGTAGAAAGCTACCTTAGGAAGGAATATTGCTGCAACTTTTAGGCTCATCTTGTCTACCTCCCCCTTACCAAAACATGCCCTCAGGGACTATATTCAGTGAAGTTTCAAATAAATTTGGGGATGCCCCCTAGTGACTGTTAGACTCTTAATAAATCTCATGTGGCCTAGATGCCTTTGCTAGAGGGTGAGAAGAAAGTAGAATTTTTGAAATATCCTCCATAAATCAAATTCTGCTCTCTCATATTCACATCTCCAATTATATGAGAAACTGTCAAGAAAGCTAGCAAAACTTCTAAGTGTTTGAAAAATTATTTTGAAAATGTTTATCTTCTCATCTCAAACTTTAACTGAGAGAAATGTTCTTTAGTCTTAGTCAGTCTGTATTAATATTTCTGCCATTCAAAAATATGAAACTGAAGAATGGTTGACAAAAACAACTAAATGTAAAAAGCAAGACGGAAGAGTGTACCCCCAACCTTCCTTCCCTACCCCCTAGTATTTTAATATGGCAGAACTAAGTGAATCAACAAATAAGAAAAAAAGTCCTTGTTCTCTGCTGCCCTCCAAGCCCTTCTACCATCTTTTATAATATTTTTCTTTTTTTTCTTCTTTTGCTACCTTTTTATAAAAATTGTAGTAAGTGTGTGCAAGGCTCTAGTTCCACTGATTTCACTCTGAACCATCTCAGATAGTTCTTTTCAGATTTCCTTACAGGCCTCACCTCAATCCTCTCTGTAGAGCAGTGCTATCAAACTCAAATGGAAATGAGAGCCACTAAATCATACATATGGATCCTGTGGGATACATAGTGACTTAGAAAAACACATATTAACATTATCTGTATTTTATTACATTTTTATTTATTTTGTTAAATATTCCCAATTATATTTTAATCTGGTTCCTGCTATAGTCAGGAGTGTTATGAGCCTAATGCAACCTGTGGGCTGCATGCTTGACTCCTCTGTGGAAGAGTACCTTACTATTGCCTTTAATTGTTGGGCATATTTGAGCAGTGGGAAAGAGCACTGGATTCAAAATCAAAGGAAATGAGTTTGAATCCAGACTGTGCTCCTAGTCCCTTCACCTCTTTGGGCCTCAGTTTCCTCACTTGTAAAATGTGAGGATTGGGCTATTTGACCTTTGATATTCTTAAAATGTATTATCCAATGACCCGCCATGTTGAATAGTTGAATGCTTACAACTGTGGTAACATATCTCCTTGATGAATGGACAACAGATTACAAAGGTAAAATATTTCCCCCTTGCCATTCTTGGCTATAGGGCTGGGGCGCTAAGCCTGACTGTTACTTATTATGTGTGTGTGTGTGTGTGTGTGTGTGTGTGTGTGTGTGTGTGTGTGTGTGTGTTGGTCATTTAATTTCCTTTTACCTTAAAACTGGTTATTTCAAAATTCCCCTGTTCCTTGAAACATCTGTCTGCAGACACACCCAATTAAAGGTACTCTCGTAAACAGATCCTGGCAAACACATTTAAGGTAAATTATGTGCAGATGAATTGAAAGACTTCAAAAACCAGGCTTACCAACTCAGTTATTGTCATGTAGTTTCTACTCAGAATTACAGTGGGAACAAAAAAAGGGGAAAGAAAAGGTCCAAACCTCTTCCCTCCAGGCCCCATTTTCTTGAAATCCCTCTATCATTTTGCATCAGCACCTTCTCAGTAGCTTATCATCACAGAGAGTTTCTTGGGGCATTGAGCGGTTAAGTGACTTGCTCAGGGTCACCCAGCTGGTATGTATCATAAGTGAGACTTGAATTTAGCTTTCCCTGCCTCCAAATCCAAGCTTTCTATCCATTATGCCATTTTGCTTCTCTTCTATTACCTAATCATGGGAAAATAGCCAATCTGCCAGTTTTCTAGTCTCACTCAAAATGGTTTGTCTAGGTCATTATATAGCTAAACTAATGGATTGCCTAGTAAGCAACTGGCCATTTAAACTCTGAGATACATGGGAAAAGACAACACTTCCTGACTAATGTGTCTGTTAATATCTATTTTATTATCCTAATTTCCCCTCCCCTGAAACAAGGAAGTCTTCATTAGCTGCCTATTTCCCACTGCATCAAATCTAAGTTCCTCTCTGTCTCACTTTTAAGACCTTATATAATCAAACTCTACATTATTTCTCCACTACTCTTTAACAACATCTTTACATTCTAGACTCACTCCTCTGTCTGCTATGGTTCTCACATTCTATGGCTATCTTCCCCCTCCAAGTGACTCGTAACTGCACTGAGGAATGGGGAAAAGGCAGAGCCAGAGAAGAAATAACTCATTTTCTGTAATAATAATAGCCAATAATAATAGCATTTACATATTGGTTTATGATTTTCAAAACACTTTATCTGTGTTACCTCATTTGAGCTTCACAATAACCCTGGAAAGTAAGTGCTATTATTATCTCCATTTTACAACTGAGGAATGTAAGGCAAACAGGTCAAGGACTGGCCCAGGGTCACATGGTTAGTAAGTGTTTGAGGCCAGATTTGAACTCAGGAAGCTGAGTCTTCTTCCAGCACTCTATACACTGTGCCACCTAGCTGTCCCTTCTCTTCTTATTAGGACAGTACTTATATTGGCGTCTACCACACTGTTCAGCACTAATTATATTCTGCCTCATTGTTTGCTGAGATTTAACATGTATTAGATCCATGTCGATTGTGAGTTGATAAGATCACAGATGTGGAGCTGAAAGGGATCTTAGAGATTGTCTAGCCCCCAATTTCCTCCTTTTTCTAGGGGGAGGAGACCCCCTCTTTTACTTCTGCATCCTACCTAGTGCCTGCACAGGCTCCACTCTGGGCATACAGCACATTTTTGATGAATATCAATTGATTAACTGTTGGGATAACTATGTTTGGAAATCAGGTGATTCTGAACTTTCCCACTCTCATAGAAAGGTCACCCTTGGTCCATAATGCCCCAAGTTTTGGAGAGAAAATTAAATGAAACCTCAAGCTAACACAAATGCCAAGAAAATCTGTTGATGAGTTTATATAAAAAACTTTATCACCTAATTATGTACCCCTCAACCACATGTTCACAGATCAAGAGCTGGTTTTATAACCTTCCCACATCATTGCTGTTAAAGATTTGGAATGGTAGGAGAAGAGGGCCAGATGACTTTTTCCTTGGGAGTAGGAAGAGGAAGGATTATTTCTGGTTATGAATGAGCCAAAGGAAAGGGAGGGGAAGAGATCACCCATCAGAGCTCTAATGTTTTTATCTAGCCCAGGGGTGGGGAACCTTCGGCCTTGAGGCCATATGTGGCCCTCTAGGTCCTCAAGTGCAGCCCTTTGACTAACTCCAATCTAGTCAAAGGGCTGCACTTGAGGACCTAGAGGGCCACATGTGGTCTCAAGGCCACAGGTTCCCTATCCCTGTTCTAGCCTATACTGTGTCTACTCGGCAGTGTGCCAGGATCCCCAAAGAGCAAACCAGTTCAAACTAACACAAGGACACGCTAACTTGATTAAAGGCATTGTAAGATATATGTTACATAGTAATGAGTAAATCCCAAATACTCATACTGGGGGTCCCAGACTGAAAAGAGCTAATTGGTGTAGCTCCTACTTGGGCAGATCTATACATGGCACATCTGCAAACATACTAGAGTTGACAATTCTTTGAATGAGTGATTGAATGACTGAATGAAGGATTTATTACATTAAGTACTTACTGTGTGTAAAGTACTGCCCTGAATGCTGGGGATACAAATAGCAGAGGAAGATAGTCCCTTGCTCTCAAGGAGCTTACCTTCTAATAGAAGGGACAATACATAAGGAAGATTTCAGCTGCAAATCAGATGGAAAGGTCCCATGATCCTTAGGGTGCAGCAGAAAAATAGCTAGTAATACCTTTTCTTTAATGTCATTTCCAGTGATAAAACCTTATCAGTTTCTGATGTTGAGCCATTTCATAATGCCCAGGACTTGGTGGCAAGAACTCCCTTTGGACCTCAGTGAGACCTGCTTCTCGAGTTGGACCTTTGATTGGGGAATGAAAAAGTACAAAGGCAGTGACCACAGGTGGTGAGTTCCTATGTTTACACCTTTGTATGTGGATGGTGTCAGTGACTGAAAGTAAGCTACTCTGAACATCCATCATTTGGAGGCTATTCTTCAATGTCTGCAAGCCTCACTGCTCAAATGATTACAATGCCAGCACCTCCACCGTATAGCCACACAACTCTGGCATTTGCTGCGCTAACAAGAATAGGAGCTGGCAATGCTTGAGCGTAAGCCAGGCTTTTTAGATTTTTGTAATTCCACCCCTTATTTTTTTTTTCACTCTAACTCAGAGTAACAAGAGATCAGTAGAGACGGATGACAATTTTTCCTAGTTTTGTATTTGCTGTCAGAACTGAGCGCTCAGGAGGTTCTCATCTGGTGTCACTGGCAGGATGAAAATTCCTAAAGCCCTCTTAAAATATAATCACCCAGCCCCAAAGGGAACCAAGAATATCTGGCCCATTATTTTGCCTTCTACTTCTCATGACTTATGCTATAAAGAGAGCCTGTAAACACAGCGACTGATCAAAATGACATTTGAGTTTCATCTATGATTAGCTGGATCCCAGTGGGTTTTTTTTTTCTGTTGTTGTTGATCTACCAATAGACCAGTTCAGAAACAAAAATGATGAAACAGATGGCCTTCCTATCCTCTATCTATAGGATCATTAAAGCCTTCCAAATCAACCAACCAACATTTGTGGAGTACATAGATCACTCAAGGGACCAGTGGCAGCATGGTGTACACTGAACACTGACCTTGGAGACGGGAAGATTTGAGTTCAAATCCTGACTCAGACACTTAGCTGTGTGACTCTGGGCAGGTCATTTACCTTCACAGAGACTTAGTTTCCTGATCTATAAAATAAGGATAATAATAGCACCCAGCTGACAAGGTTGTTATGAGAGTCAAATGAGAAAATATATGTAAAGCAATTTACAAACTTTAAAGCACTACATAAATACTAGCTATTTTTATTATTGTTATTAATTTTTATTATTATTAAACCAGGGACATCTAATGATTCTATTAAATTTTAAGCTTGTTGAGGGCAGGCACTAAATTTTTTTTAACCTTGTAGCCCAGTGAGAGTTTAATGAATGCTTGCTGGTTTGAGTAATAATATGTCTTCACTGAGCTTACAGTTTAGGAAGGGTATTGAGAAATGTGTACTTCCCTCTTGTAGAATGTTTAGTTCCTTCAAAGCACAGCTCAGGTTCCACCTCTCAGGTGAGTCTGTTCCTGACACCTCTTCCCTTTTCACCCCCCTCCCATTATTACTCTCTCCCTTTGAAAATATTTTAATTACTTTGTACATACAGTGTATCTCAAGAGTCTTGCTCTAGTTTTAAGCTATTAAACATTAAAATTGCACCAAGACTTTTGGGACTCCCTGAATTTTATATCTACTTACTTGTATATGTTTTACTCTCTGAACAAACTGTAAGCTCCTTGAGGGCAGGGACATCATCATCATCACCATCATCATTATTACTTTGGTCTTTATAGCCCCAGCAACTACCATCCACTACTTGAACAGATTAAATCAAAAAGGGGGTCTGAGTGCCTGTGACATGTCCTATAAGTCCTACAAATTCAGCCTACAGGTGCTAATACCTAATCCTTCGTAACTGAACTCCTTCACCCACCCTGAGTATGCCTAGTGGTGGTTCTGAAAATGTGACTGATGATAAAGAACTGTGGACACGATTTACTTTTTTATCTGTGGGCTTCCTGAAAGCCTTGTATTTGGCCTTTATTGATGAAGCTGCCCACTTACAGCTATTTCTTATTCTGCTGAATCTGTAAGAGTTCTGCTCAACTCTTTTGGCTTCCTCCTAAATCCTTCACAGGAATAACTTTAGAGCTGGAGTAAACGTTCTTTAGAAATGGAAGGTCTTGCAGGAAATAATGATCAGAACCAAAAGAATATTGTAAACAGTAACAGCAATACTGTTTTAAGAAAAATGTTGATCGACTAAGTCATTTTGACTATTATAAATGCCCAAATTAACTACAAAGGACCCAGGAAGACATTTTCTGCATCCAAAGAACTGATAAATAGAAGCATGTATAGAATGATTTTACACACACACATGTATATACATATTTGTGTCTAATACTAGCCATATCTGGAGTGGGGGTGGGAAGAAAGAAAAAAAAAGAAAAAAAGATGGAAATTTTACATAATAACTATATTATATATTTAAAGGAATAGCAAGTTATACATAAGAGATTTACAGTTTCATGCATAATCTTTTTTTTTCTATTCTACT
The DNA here is from genome assembly GCF_003287225.1 of Phascolarctos cinereus. Lineage (NCBI taxonomy): Eukaryota > Metazoa > Chordata > Mammalia > Diprotodontia > Phascolarctidae > Phascolarctos > Phascolarctos cinereus. Next base: position 139,856,551 of record NW_027555736.1, read on the forward strand.
ATGCTATGGAAATGCTTGTTTTATTTCTTAAGTTCAGAATGAAATAAATAAAATAAGAAAAAAGAAATGGAAGGCCTTTTCTTTACCACTGAGCAAGTGAAGCCCAATCAGCTATTTCCTGGCACATAGCACATTTCCTGGCTCAACAGGAAGGCAGGACTAGGTTTCAGCCCTCTCTGAGACTAAGTACCAGTGAAGATGCCTTTGATGATAACTCTTTGGTGAGAATCTCTGCCCTGGGTACTAAAGGAAAGGAGTGTAATATGAGTTTTGAAATTCATTGCCCTTGTTCTAATTATTCCTCACTCCTGGACAGGCAGGCTGAATTATCAAAATGCTGACCATGATGCCAGGGGAGCTCTAAAGGATAGCAAAGGAGCACTTACCCATCAATGGTCCTGTGTGTTCCTTATATTGGAGGACTATATGTTGGCAGGGCTTCTTGGCCCCCTCAATGTCCTCATGACCCATGAGACAACTTCTCTAGGCTTATGCTCTAATAGGCCAACTCCTGTTGGCTCCTTCAAGTCCCTGCTGCACCATGCCTCTGATACACAGTTAATAAGAGTGGATGCGATAAAAGTGAAATCTAATAATGAAGGTTTATCCAAGAATGCTAAGATACATGGGGCAGGGCTACATCCTAAAGTTCTGGGGTTGACATGGTTGAAGGACAATTCAGACAATCTCTCTTTGTTCCTTTGCCAGTGACTGGCACACAGAAAGCATGGATCTGATCCAGCTTATCAATTCTGATCCTTGGACATCCCTCCACCAAAGAGGCACCATGGCTGACTGTATTATTCCCTATGCACCACATGCTGTTGCTCCGCAACTAATGTTTGCTTTTCATGGCAAGAACAATATTATTTCATGCTTCACCCAACACTCTTCCATCCTGAATCTCCATTTAAGCAGCTGGTCATGGTACTCCTTGTCCACAATTCAATATAAATGTCAAAATACCCCTTCCCCATTATTACCACCACTCTTCCTAAAGAACATTAGGTCTTGATATTTTTTAGAGGACAAATGGTGCACTGGGCATGATACCAAATGCAAAATTCACAAGGTCTCTGCCCAGCAGATAATTTTTTCAGAGAAATTTATGCAAATGAATAGAAGGGAATAACTTTTCTATGAAGCCCATTTTCTCTTTCTTTTTATATAACAAGGACAACTCAAAAGACGTTTACTTCTCCTCGCCGGTTGTTAGGGCTTTTCCCTCAAATTACCTTTCAATTTATGATCAAAATAACCTTGTATTTATTCTGTATATATTTTGTATTTCACATATTTATTTGTGTATAATTTTTTTATCTTCAGTATAATGTAAGCTTCTTGAGGGCAGGGACTGTTTTATTTTTCATTTTTTGTATTCATCTAGGATAGTGCCTGGCACACAGCAGTTGCTCAATAAATGCTTGTCGAGTTGTTAAATTAAATACCCAAATGCATTCTTTTTCTTTTTTTTTTTCCGGTCATCCTTGATTCTGCATTCTCTCTCTCACACATACCCCCAATCTAATCTGTTGCCAAGTCCTGTTGCTTCTACCTTAGAAACATTTCTCGTATACTCCTCCTTCTTTCTTCTGGCACTGCTACCGCCCACCAATGATTTTCTCTTGCCTCTAGAATCAAATATGAAATCCTCCATTTGGCTGTGAAAGCCCATTTCTACTTTTCCAGTCTCCTGTTGTATGTTTGGAAGAATAAGCTGGTCATATAGTAAGATAATAGACAGAGAACTCCACTCACCAGTGCTGCTGAGCCAGATTAAAATGTAATTAGGATTTAATTGACAAAATGAACGAAAATAGAATAGAATACAGATGTCAGTATGTGTTTTTTCTAAATCAATATGCAGCTTAATGGTGCCTTCCCCCTTCTATTTGAGTTTGACACTCCTGGTCTAGACTCCCACTCCCAAATGGATATACACACATATACACATACATACATACATATACATACACATATATCTGCATATATACATATGCATATATATAAACACATATACTTCCTTGAAACATGAGTCATCAAAGTGGATTGAGTGCTGGACTTGGAATTTGGAAGACATGAGTCTAACTCCTGCCTCATTCACACTAGCTCTATCAGGGTCAGTCAAAACCTCTTTTCCTCATCTGTAAAATGAGGATATTAACAGTACCTGACCTCAGAGGATGTCGTGAGGATCAAATGAGATAATATATGTAAAGCAATTTGCAAATATGAAAGTGGTACATAAAAGTTAGCAGTTATTATTAGCAATTAAGCATAACACACTGGGTGTCCCAAAAGTCTGAGTGCGGTTTTAAGCTATAAAAAGCTCGAGTAGTTCTAATAACTTAAAACCGCATTTAGACTTTCAGAACACCTTGTATATCCATATGATACACATGGATAATAATTCTTATACTGATAACCCAAATTCTTACACTAACTACCCTGGAGGAAAAGTAGCCCAAATATCATTATTCCCATATACACAAAGATGTAAAATTACATGACCTCCCACAACAAAGATCAACAGAGAAAAGTGAATTAGGCCTCAAAGCCAACATGATGAAACATTATCAAATGAAAGGTATCTTGCTGCTAGACAGACTGAAACCTTTATAGGAAATAAGTGTTGATGTCTCTGTGTATTTATGTTGACTTTCTCCATAACATTATCCCAAATGACTGATAAGGCTGTAACGATTTTTCTTTTTGGTTCCCTTTCGCAGAATTTCCCTTGCTCACTGCTGCAATGCTGAAAAGCAAATCATCCCAGCAGTTCACAAAGCAGGCTATGGTATTTTAGCTGCTCACAGACCAGGTCATCCATAAAAGTTTAATTTTCTAAAAATATTCAGTACAGTATTTTTCATGAATGGGAGGCTCTAAGCCATTGGTGTATTTATCTGAGTAAATAGAAAGAGTATCTATACATAAGGAGTCTAATTAGCTATCATCTCTTCAATCTGATTAAATAAAGGCACTGAAAGCTAGCAGGTAGCTTTTAGGAAAATGCCTGTAAACTATACTCTATAAAGGCATAGCTATTTCTGAATGTGGTTTGGAAGGCTTACCTACTTCCTCTCCTCCATTTATCCTCTTAACACTTATACTCACTGTAGGCCAAATAGAGAACATACATCATTGCATATTTTATATAACATTAGGCATGTTTTTTTGCTGTTGGGAACACTGTGGTATATTAGGAAACAAACAAACTCTGGACTGAGAGTTATGAGCACCTGGTTTTAAATCCCACCTCTGACCCACTTCTCAGACTCTCAGTTTCCTCATCTGTGAAATGTGGATAATGATTGCATCCATGACACCTGCTCATAGGGTCAAATATTTCATTATATATATTATTTCATTTGTAAATCTCAGATGGAAAGAGCTTTTCAAACTTTTATATGTCATTATTAATTACTATTTTTAGCAGTAGCAGTAGTATATACAATTTTAAGAAAATATATGGAAATTATCACTATCCATCAGATACAAGGCCAACATCTGGAGGTATCTATTCCTTCCCAAGGAACACAAACTTATTAACATACTAATGGAAAAGGCCACAAGTTGGGCAACTGCTGGCCTTAGTTGAATGGCTCTTGATTCTATTGCTTAGGAATGATTTACAAGAGGAAATATGAGCTTGGCTTGGGAACCCCCTGCATGGTGTGGGAGTGTTTGGAGCAAAAGTAAACAATATTAGATCAACAGTACTCCAATCTCTACTTTAGGGTTGCTATATTAATAGAATAAAATAACCTGCCAAGTCTCCCAATAATAATCTGGCAACATACAAGAAAAACTAGCTATTTCAGCTATGTTGTTATTGTTTAGTTGTTTTCTGTCGTGCCCTACTCTTTGTGACCCCATTTGGGGTTTTCTTGGCAGAGATACTGGAGTGGTCTGCCATTTCCTTCTCCAATCATTTTACAGATGAGGAAACTGAGGCAGCAAACAGGGTTAAGTGACTTGCCCAGGGTTATACAACTAGGAAGTCTCTAGGCCACATTTGAACTCAGGTCTTCAGGTCTCCAGCCTGGTGCTATATACATTGTGCCACCTACCTGCCTGAATGTTAGAACTTATGCAGGTCCAAAGTGTGATTTCCTTCAAAGATGGCATCCATTTTAGGAATACTTAACTCAAATGCCACCTTCTCAATCAAATCTTCCCTAATTCCTCCAGCTAAAAGCTTTAACTACTCATAATATTTTGCTTGTATAGTTCACAGGCATTTATCATACTATATTTTGTATTATTTTTATTTGAGTTACTATTTATATGATGTTTGCTATATGTCAGGTACTGTGCTAAGCACCTTACAAATATTATTTCATTTCATCCTCACAACAACCCTGGGAGATAGGTGCTGTTATTATGCCCATCTTACAAAAGATGAAACTGAAGCAAATGTAGTTTAAGTGACTTGCCCAGGGTCACACAGCTAGGAAGTGTCTGAGGCTGGATTTGAACTCAGGTCTTCCTGACTCTAGGTCCAGTGCTCTATCCACTGTACCACTACAGTGACAAAGCTGAATAATATGGATTTTAGTTAGAAATGAGGCATATATGTGTTGTTATTATTATTATGAGCCTTTTTTGGGTGGCAGGTAATATTCCAAAAGCAATTACAAAAAAATTTTTAAAAAGATTTCCAAAAGCATTTATAACAGTTGCAGCCATGTACTCAGCAAACTCTCAGGACAACCACCTTTAAAAGTCACTTAGGTCCATCAAAAAGAAAATAAACATATCAGAGGAAAACGGAGTAAGCATGTATTAAAAGCCTGCTATATGCCCGGCACTGTGCTAAACACTTTATGAACGTCTCATTTTATCCTCACAACAAGCCTGTGAGGTGGATGGTATTATTGTCCTCATTTTACAGTTAAGGCAGACTGAGGTTAAATGAGTTACCCAGGATCACACTGCTAGGAAGTATCTGAGGCTGCATTGGAACTCAGGTCTTCCTGACTAGGTCGAGTGCTCTCTCCAGCCACCTCTAGGTCCTAAGGTTATTGATTTAGAGCTGGAAAAACCCTGAGAAGCCACCTACTCCATATCATAGATGAGGAATTGGGGCCTATGGAGGTTAAGGGATTGGGCAAGTCAGAGAAGTGGTAGAGCTGAAATTTGAAACCAGGACCCAACTCCAAATCTAACATGGCTTTGACGGTCCAATGCTGCCTCTTTAATTGAAGAGATCTTGTTACTTTGTGGCCAAATCTCATGTTTACTCTAATTTGTATATCATTCCTTTAGCTGCATATACAAAGTATTTGACAAGTACTAATTCATTAATGTTCCTCTGGTGGTCAGAGAGACTTTTATTATGCTGTGATTGATGAAGAAATAACACAGATGAAGGGGCAAGATATTTTCAAATATATTCAAAGACTGCAAAAGAGTTTGGGATCAAAATTAAAAGTACAGGCTTCCTAGTCCTGTCCTTGGGATTCATTTTCCTTATATCAATCAGCTTCCCACCTAGGTATTTTTAGATGGTTACTTTTATTTGCAAAAGGTGTTGCTTTGTCAGATGTAGAAAATATAGCAGGAAACAATGGGATGAATACCTTTATCTGAGGAGGGAAGAGGCTGGAAGGTTAATTTAAGGACAAATTAACTAAGATTGGAATTCGGATTAATTTGGCTTCAGGATGGTTTCAGGGTGATATATTAAAAAAAAATAACCAAACAGGATTTACACAGGCAAACAGTGTTAAATCACAGGCACGATATGTAGTGAAGACTAAAGTACAAGATTTCAAGGTTTCTGATCATGGAAAGAGGCTGCAGATGAGCAGGAGCATGGGGCAGGAGGGACCGGAGGCTTCCAAATATGCAAGGATCCAAAAAAGTGCATTGTGCCACTTGAAATGTCTTAAAATTTATCACAGGCAAATATCATCTCTAACTTTCACTCCAACTGTCAGGGACTAGATGTGCTGTCAATCAGAAAGCTAGAGATGGTTTTAATTGGTTAATATATCATTGCTGGTAAGGTGACTGATAATACAGCCAACCAGTGACTCAGAATACAAGAATGCAGGATGTGTCTGTCCTCCTCCGTCCTCTCTGGTGATGCAAGGCAACCAGAAGGCGCTGGTCAGATGACTGAAAAGGTTAGCTTGCATTACCCAGGAAATTTTGGAGCGACATCACACAATAAATCCTTGGAAGGCTGCTTGGTTCCCCCATTGCCATCTTCAAAGTAAAAAAAAAAAATTGCACAATCTCTCTGCACTTTATTTCCTCGTTTGAAAAATGAGAGCGTTTGACCAAATGACCACTAAGGGCATGGACTGTGGTGGTTTTTTAAATTTTTTTGTTTTGTTTTGTTTTTTGTATTTTCAGTGCTCAGCACAGTGCTTTGTAAACACAATAGTCACTTAATGAATGCTTGCTAAATGGAAGTAAATCTGGATGGTGGAACAACTTGACATTTGTGGAATATGGCATATCAGAGAATGATTATTTTGAAGAAAGAAAAGTCAGAAGAAGAAGGGTACAATCCTTACAACACAGACATTCAGACTAGAGCCTTACCTTTTTACCAACTTGTGATTTCAACAGTGTAGGAACTCTAGATGTGGAAATACCCTCCAGTCATACAGATGGCAACTCCTCTGCTATTTGGAGTCTAAGAGAGTTGCCTGGGTCATTGGGAGGCTGTGACTTGCCCATGGTCCCACAGCCAATATGTGATAAAGGTAGCATTTGAACTCAAGTCTTCTTGATTCCAGAGCCAGCCCTTTGTCCAGTAGGCCACCTTTCATTTTCACGTCCCTCTAAGAGAAGGATTCAAATTTTAGCTTTAAAGTCAGCAAGTTCTGCATTGAGTGGTAGCCCACTGAGCCTGTCCACTTCTGTTTCTCTTGGTTTGGGACATTACTTTCTCCTACTGGAGAGGGCACATAACCCTTTGAAACCACATGACCATGGTTTATACAGGGGCAAGAAGTGATAATCCAGAATATAGTGATCATCTCTGAACTTAATTTAATTCTTAGGAAGGTGTGTACTTAGGCTGAGATTGGCAAAAAGGATACAGAAAGTGAAAGGAATCAGAAAACAGCATTTAAGGGAAGAAACCAAGAATGAAATGAAGAATGAATTCCAAATAGCTTTATATTATACTCTAAAGGAAAGAAGCAACTCTATTTAGAATGCAATTTGTATAATACATTTCCCTTTATCCAAGTAATCCTAGAACTTTGGGGCTCAAGGTCATTGTGGTCTACTTCAATTAATCAACATGATTTTATTTAGTGCCTTCTTTGTGCCAGACACTGTGCAAAAGGCTGAAATACAAGTACAAAGAATGAAATAATCTTTATCTAAAATGAGCTTAGGATTTAAGTGGAAGGGAGGAGGAGTCAAAGAACATTAAACATTAGGCAATAGAATGCATAGTCTGAAGAGAAAGGGATAGACATTGAGTGGCATTGTTAAGAGGCTAATGCAGGGAGTGGGGATAATTTAACTCATGCAAGGTTTACCAAATGCTTTTATATACTTAGTGCCTTGCTAGGCCCTGGTCACTTCTTGATAAAATAGGGCAACAGGCTATGGAGCCCATGAAAATGCAAATCTAAATTCCTTTCCTCGATCAACACAGAAAACAAACAAACAAAACAAACAAAAAAAATCCACCAAAAGTAAGTTTGCAAAGATCAATGAAATATGAGAAGCATGTGAGGAAGACTGTGGCAGAAGCTGGAAACTGTCACATTAAAGTATTCAGCTTCTGTATCTCCAAGCCCCAGATAGAGAGTGAGGCTACCCCATGTGGGATAAATGGGGCAAGGTTCTTCCACCAGCCCTCTGGGGCTTGCTCAGTTTGGAGACCACCTCCATTCTCACACCCATATTGGGACACTACTGCTAAACCACAGAACATCTCTACAAACCACTTTCAGGATTGCTGCAAAGACTTTTTTTTAGGTGAAAATTTATATATATATATATGTATTTTTTTTTCCACTTCATTTTTTAAACATGAGTTCCAAATTCTCCCCCTCCCTTCCTCTCCCCTCCTTGAGAAGGCAAGCAATTTGATACAGACTATATATGTGCAGTCATGGAAAACATATTTACATATTAACCATGTTTAAAAGAAAAAGACAAAAAAAGAACAATAAAGTTTAAAAGGTATGCTTCGCAATTTGGAACTATGCCCAAAGGGCTATAAAACTGTAAACGCCCTTTGATCCAGCAATACCACTACTAGGTCTATATCCCGAAGATATCATAAAAAAGGGAAAAGGACCCACATGTACAAAAATATTTATAGCAGCTCTTTTTGTGGTGGCAAAGAATTGGAAATTGAGGGGACGCCCATCATTTGGGGAATGGCTGAACAAGTTGTGGTATGTGAATGTAATGGAATACTATTGTTCCATAAGAAATGATGAGCAAGCAGATTTCAGAAAAACCTGGAGACTTACATTAACTGACGCTGAGTGAAGTGAACAGAACCACAAGAACATTGTATACAGTAACAGCAATATTGTGCAACAATCAATTATGATAGACTTAGCTCTTCTCAGCAGTATAATGATACAAGACAATTCCCAAAGACTCATGATGGCAAATGCTATCCATATCCAGAGAAAGAACTATAGAGTCTGAATGCTGATTGAAGCATACTATTTTCACTTTTTTTCTTTCTTGTGGTTTTTTCTTTTTGTTCTGATTCTTCTTTCACAACACAACTAGTGTAGAAATGTTTAACATGATTGTACATGCATAACCTATATCAGATTGCTTGCTGTCTTAGTGAGGAAGAGGGGAGGGAGGGAGGGAGAAAAATTTGGAACTCAAAATCTTATAAACATGAAGGTTGAAAACTACCTTAACATGTAATTGGAAAAAATAAAATATCATTAAGTGGGGAAAAATAAAGTATTGAGTTCCAAATTATCTCTCTTCCTCCTTTCCCTCTCCCGTTCTTAAGAAGGCAAACAATTTGATATAGATTGTACATGTGCAGCCATGCAAATATTTATATGTTAGCCATGTTGCAAAAGAAAACACAAACAAAAAAAAGAATAAAGTTTAAAAAGTATTCTTCTATCTGCATTCAGACTCCATCAGTTCTTTCTCTAGAGGCATATAGCATTTTTCATCATATGTCCTTTGGAATTGGCTGCAAAGACTTCAGCATGTTGGTTCTGGCCAGACCTGAAACACTGTGCTGGAGTCTTTACCTCATGGCCTCTTCCACACCCCAGCAACCTGACTGAGGACAGCCTCAGAGAGCTGGGAGGAGTGAAAGGCAGCATCAGCTCCAGGGAAAGGCATTAAGCCACCACTAAATACCAACTCCCACTCCCATGATTCTCAGACACCCTATTGTCAGACTTACTCCTCCCTGACTCCTTCTCTAGCCTCTGGCAATACACCACCCTTTGCCTACTGCCCCCAAAAGGAGGGACACTCAGGGGAAGCCTTTGCGCACACAAACCCTGAGGACATTCCAAACAGAAGAACCAGAGATTACGTGAGGCAAATGAATCAGCATTTTTCATCAACATGTTAAAAACTCTGTTGCAAAGGGAACCTGGAAGCAAAAGAAAAAATTCAACCTGGCATACAAAGTCAGGTGGTCTTCCTTCAGCGACATGGTTAAACTCATGAAATAGCATATGAAAGAGAAATGAGAGTCAGGAAATGGCATGGAGGGTCCAAGAGGGTCTGAGCTCATGGTAGAAACATAATAACAACATAGGATCACAAACATAAAGCTAGAAGGGACCTTAAAGGTCATCTGATCCAATCTTCTCCTTTTACAGAAAAAGAGCTTGAAGCCCAGAGAGACTAAGGGACTTATCTAAGGTAATAAGACAGAGTCAGAATTCAAACCCAAGCCCTCTGACTTCAAGTCCAATATTTTTTCTACTCTTCTATATGGCCTTCCATATAAAAGAAAAACTTAAAGAGTAGAGCTTATCTGAAAGGATTTGTTTTAAGGGGTTCCTTTACCTCCTTATATTCACCCATAATGCCTGAAATTCCATCACTAGAGTCACTCCTTTGGAGAGCTCTATCTCCAGAAAGCATCATTAAAAGCAAACACATTGGGGGCAGCTAGGTGGTGCAGTGGATGCAGCACCAGCCTTGGAGTCATGAGGACCTGAGTTCAAATCTGGCCTTGGACACTTACTAGCCAGCTATGTGACTCTGTGCAAGTCACACACAAGTCAATGCCTCCAAAAAGCAAATACATTATCTACATAACGGAATGTAACTCATTAACATTCAATACTACCATAGACCATTGTATGACCTGGTAAAAGATTGCTGTATTTGGAGTCAGGAAGACCTGGGTTCAAATCCTTCCTCAGCTACACTTGTGTGACCATGGGTAAGTCACATAACCTCTTTAAAATTCAGGTAAGACTAATAATTATAGAGTAATTACTCTATAATTGTATGCACATGGTCGGAGGAAGTTCCCACCACTTTGATGAAATCTTAGTTTTTTGAGATATCGAAATGTCCATTATGAGTTGAAGTGGGGCTCAGGCACCAACTTCTACAGGAAGCTTTTTCTGGTCCCGACAGTTACTAGTTCCATCTCTCCCCAGCTACCACGTGTGATATATACCCGTAGACAGCTATGACAGTAAGTTGGTCTTGAAGTAAGGAAGACCTGAATTCAAGTCTCACTTCTGAAACATATTGGCTATGTGACCCTACGCAAGTCATTTAGTCTCATGACGATCTATAAAGCTACAAGATGCATCCAGACTGCACTGGTAGAGGAGCTTTTGTTTTGTTTTGTTTTGTTTTGTTTTTCCACCTGGGAGTTCTCCATAATGAAATTGTCAGTCCTATCCCTGTTTCATATGCATATGCTCATTCCCCTGATAGAATAAACTCTTTGAGAGGAGACTTTGTCTCTACCTTTGTAATCACAGATCCTAGCACACTGATTGACACATAGAAGGTGCTTAATAAATGAGTGATAGAGACAATAGAGGGGGCACGGAAGAAGCAGGGTGCTAGGCTCTGTGTATTTAGGAGCATGATGCGTTTGAAGACGCACAAGGGAGAAAAAAAGGACAGAGGATTTTGAAGGAATGTGTAATATCCTTAAGACAAATTTTACCTTCTTCAAAATTATGCTGTCCCTGCCTGATAAGGCATATCTAAGTCAGAGCCACGGAGAGACAGAGAGGGACGAGGTAGCTTTTGTCAGCTGTTTCGAAAATGTATCATTGCTTCTCAAGACTCCAGCTTCAAAGTGTAGCCTGCAGAAGTCTTCATGTCTCACCTATTACTAGAAACATTCACTCTAAAACTTGTAACAACAGTGACCTCTGACAGGCTGGAATGTCCTAGATGTTAACATTATTCGCCTTACAAAAGAGACTGTGGCAGCCGGACCAGGGGAGGGAGTAACACTGCTGGGCACTAGACCACAATAGCAAAGACTAAAAAAAAAAAATCACCTAAGCGCTTGGAGTCTGAGAACAGCTTCTGGCTGACTCCACTGGACTTCCTGAAGTGACACCATTTTTATTTCTGTACTTTGTGAATGTAGGACATTGGCCATGGCTAGCCAATTAGGATCTGATTTGATGCGCTCTCCAACTAAGATGCTGACTCTGACATCCTGGAGTTGACCATTGAATACCTATCAGTTCCCAACTGACTATGGAGACACTCTCTACTCCAACTTATTTTTAGCACACCATCACCCTTCTTCTGGGGCCATAACTTTCCCCACCTAGATCCATACTGAGCTTCAGGACCTTAGGTTTCAAAGCCCGTTTTAATAGACTTCAGTTAGTTAATTTCCCCCTTGAGTCCTGTTCACAGCTTGGCATCATAAGCTAAAAGAGCGGATTTTCCAGCACATGTGCAGTGGGTTTTAGATAGTCCCACAAATGGCAATCAATTCCACTGCACATCCCTGTCCCCCTTATCTCAATGTCTCCGAGTTGAATAGGTGTCTGGGTTCCATCAGGCTTAATGACAAGGCAATCCTACATTAGTCATTCCTGTCTCGCTTAACAAGGTAATACTATTTCCCATTTTTTTCAAGCTATCATTAAATGGGTGTTGTAGAAAGCAGAAAGTCAGTAATTGCCCCAAAGCTGACCTTTCAGATGTCATTTTGAGCAAGTTATTTCAACTCTCACTGTCTGCAAATGAGACATAATCCCAGCCCCCACCTCAACTGGATGGGGTGGTCATCATTACCAGTGAAGGAAAATTCACTCTTCCAGAAGAGGGTGTTATTAGTACTATGCCCTGAGGTGAGAGGGGAAATGATTTACTCTAAGAACCCTGCCTTCCTTGCTGCTGAATAATTAATAGCTCACAGTCTCAGAGATTTAGAACTAGAAGGGACCATAGAGTTTACAGAGTCCAATACTCGATACACTCAGCTTACGGACGAAGAAACTGGGGCCCAAGAAGAGTGATTTGCCCAGGGTCACTCAGCGAGCAAGTGTCTGAGGTGGGATTTGAATCCAGGTCTTCCTGAAACCTGGTCCTGTGTTCTTTGCACTATACCACACTGTCTCCAAGGGACCAAGATTGGGAGTGGACAAGTGATTTCATTGACATACATAGCTCCTGAGAAAGAAAACACCTTCTACTAATGCAACTGACCACCTTCTCCACAATTGCAAGTCTTTACTAAAATCCCACCTCCTACAGGAAGCCTTTCTCGATCCTTATAATTCCAGTGCCTTCTCCCTATGAATTGTTTCCTATTTAACCGGTATATATTTTGCTTTGTTTATATTTGTCTGCATGCTGTCTCTCCCATTAGACTGTAAGCTCCTTGAGGGCAGACACTGTTTTTTGCTTCTTTTTGTGTCCCCAGCACTTAGCACAGTGTCTGGTACACAGTAGTCACTTAATAAATGTTCAATGAATCGAATTGAACTTACAGAGAGTTGCCTATAGTACTGAGGGGTTAAGTGATTTCCCAAGGTTACACAACTAGTATGTATCAAAGGCAGACCTAGAAATTCCCTTCCTTGAAGCAGCAGGCCTCAGTTCCTTAATCTGCAAAATAGCAATAATAATAATACTGTTAGTACCCACCTTCCAGAGATTTTGTGAAGATCATGAGATAGTATGCGTAAAGCACCTTTTAAACTTCAAAGCACCATATAACATCAGGTACTGTTATCCTATTGGCCCTCCTTTTACTGAAGAAGAAACTGAGACCCAGAGGGGTTCAATCACTTGTCCAAGGTCACACAGCTGGTAAATGTCAGACTCTGGACTGGTATCTAGGCCTCTGCACTCCAAGTTGAACACTTTCTAATATATCACACCATGATTATTGGTGCTAATATGTTAGTGAGTGATAATACCTGAATATTACCCCTTCCAAATAAGAAAATTTACATTTTAAGAGGGGATTCAAAGCTTCAGCTTAGTTTCAGACCCTTAATATTGGTATAGAATCTACTTTAAGGTTAAGGAAGCCCTTTGGTGTCTAACAACAACAACAACAACAGTAATAACTAGTACTTACGTAGCGCTTTAAGGTTTGAAAAACACATTATCTATCTTATTTCGTTTTATTCTCACAACAACCCGGGGTGATAAGTGCTATTATTATATCCATGTTGTTATATATAGATGAGGAAAATGAGGCTGAGAAGAGTTATATGACTTGCTTAGGGTAACACAGGTAGTCAATGTCAGAATCTGGATTTGAACTCAGGGCTTACTGACTCCAAGTCCATATGAACTGCGCTCTGCTGAAGCATGAAGCAGGGCCTGTTTATAGCAAAAGTAATTAGGATTGAGGTTACTTTCTAAAGTACTTTCCAAATATTAATCAATCAATCCACAACCCATCCCTAGGAGGCACTGTTGAATAGAAAACACATTGAACTAGGAAACAGGAGAACTGAGTTCTAGTCCGGAACCTGTCAGTTATTAGCTGAATGACCTTAGTTAGGTAAGTCACTTTAATTCTCTGAGATTCCCTCCCACAGTTGTATAATAGATGGTTGAAGTATACAATCTAAAGTCCTTCCAGCTCTACCACCATGAACTCTATGAATGCTGGGCAACTTTTAATGCCTACAACTTTTCTTTCCTCCATTCCATCATCCATATAGCTGCAAAATGCCAAGCTCAATTCTGACCATGTCACTCAGGAAGCATCAGTAACTCCCCATTGCTTCTAGGACAAGATAGGTGGTGTGATGAATAGAGAGCTGTACCTGGAGATGGGGTGACCTGAGCTCAAAAATGTTCTTTGACACTTATTAGCTGTGTGACCCTGAGCAAGTCACAACCTCGTTCTGCCTTGGTTTTATCATCTACAAAATGGAGATAATAATAGCATCTATTTCCCAAGGTTGTTGTAAGGATTACATGAGGTAATATTTGTAAAAAAAGGCTTTCCAAACCTTAAAGCACTATACATATGGGTGTGTGTGTACACACTCATACACACACATGTATGTGTACATAAATGTACTAGCTATTATTATTATTTTTGATGCTGTTATTATTATTGTTATTATCACAAAATCTTCTTTATGTCATTTAAGGTCCTTTACAACATGGCCTTATTTTTTCAGTCTGTCTTCATATTACTCCATCTCATACCCTAGCTAATCTGCCCTACTGCCTATATTTGAGGTTGTGTCTCTGGCATCTAGGCTTTTATGCAAGCTGTCTGTCTCCCATGTCAATAACATTTTCCTGCCTCCCTTCTACCTCTTGGTATGCCTAGTCCCATGTAAGGCTCATTTCAAGTACTCAGCCTATACTAGGCCTCTCTAGAACATCCTCTCACTTTCTCCTTGTTCTAAACCCAACCCTTTATAACTTGTACTCTCTGGCAAAATTGTTGTGTATTTATTTATCTGTGTATATGTTGTTTCCCTGATCGGATATAAGATCTTTCAAGGCAGGTACTATTATCATTTTTAATCAATGTACCTCAACCCCCTAGCCTTAGTCCAGTGCCTGGCACACTGTAGGCAGCTAAGAAATGCTCATTGAATTTAATAGAATTTAAAACTGTTTGAAATCCATTACTTCCATTCCATGGATTTTAATTTGCTTCTAAAAAACATGGCAGCCCCAAACTTGGCAATCATTGCCTGAACTCTGAGGGCCAAAAGCTATCCATCCAAATGTTCTGGCCAAATACACTTTTCCTTTCTGTCTGTTACCATTTCAAAATCAACAAACAAAATGTTAGCAAATCTGTCATCCCTAATCCCAAAGCACACATTTAGAATGCAGAACAGGTAAAGCTGAGCTAATCTCAGGAAGAGACTTTCTGTCAGGCATAGTTAAGCCATTAGAAGTTTTCCTAGGCTTCTGCTTCAATTCAAAGTTTGACCCCAGTGAGATGGGATTATAGAGTATAACATACCAGCGAGCCCTATCTATCTCGGGAAAGAAATACAAAGAAAGACAAGAAAAATTCAGCCATGCTATTCTCTCCCTTAAATGATTACTCCCCGTAGATTTCCCATGGCTGTCCAGTAGCCAGGAGAACATGTGGCCCAGCTATATAGTATGCTGTCATGTTCAAAATCAAAGGAATTACAGTAATACTATATATGATACAACCCACAGATATTATTTTAACCTATCATCCAAGTACTGCAAAAAAAAAGGTTTCTTTGAATTCTAAAGTTACTCCATTAAATAATGTCCCTTTAGCAGTTTTCACCATTTTTACACATATACTAATATTTAGTTGCCCTTCCCTCCTCCCCTTCTTAATATCCTTACTTTTCAGGCTCAATTCAAATGCCATCTACTCCAAAAGGTCTTTTTAAATTCCCCTAATTATTAGTTCCACCTCTCCAAGATGTGCCTCCACCCCTGCCCCCAATCGTGTGTTTATTTTGTACAGTTTCTATATATTCTCATCTGTGATTGTGTGGCTCCCTAGTAAAATGTAAGCTTTTGGAGGGCAGGGACTATCTCACCTTTGTATGTATATTTCTGTTGCTTAGCACAATACCTGGCACATAGTAGGCAATTCATAAGACCTACTGATTGACTGATTTGTACCTGAAATACCCCAAATCAGCCTTTACTGAGTACTAATGTCTTTGAGGAATTCAAAGTAATATTGAGCGCTGGAGAGACTATATGACCTCAGTGAAAGAGCTTTGAACTTGGAACTTGGAACAGCCCAGATTCAAATCCTGCCTTAGATATTTACTATCTGGGCAAATAACTTTGACTCTTTGAGTCCCAGTTTCCTCATCTATGAAACAGGGAGGGATAATTATTATGGGACCTACCTCAAAAGGTTGTTCTAAGTATCATAAGAGAGTATCCAAGTAAATGCTTTGCAAATGTTTCAGAGCTATACAAAGGTCCAGTATCATTAGTATTACTGCTATGATTGCCAACTAGATGATTAAAAACAAAGAGATGAAGGAAGTCCAAGGCAGTGCATGGTCAGTAGTGTTTATGTGATTAGGGCAGTAAATGTTAATGGGAACTCAGAGAAGAAGGAGGTTTCCCCAATCCCATCTCAGTAGTAGGGAAAAGTTTCAGAGAGAAGGTGAGACATAAGCACATCTTTACAAGTTATTTTATAGGTAGAAAAATTCACGAGACATTCAAAGAAAAGATAACTCTGAATCAGAAAGCAGCTGCAGGTAAATTTCCCTGGATGATTTGGACCCACAGTATTTGTGAGTTGGATTATTGCTGCTGTTGTTTTCCTGTTTGAGTACTGCCCAGAATGAGGAAAATAAGGCCGGGGTTTAAATATCTGGCTCAGTTTTGATGTTATAACAAGATTTGATATTTACATGTTGCAAGTAATTGTTTTGTGTATTACAGAGAGGACTTGATTTTCCCTTTTTCTCAAAATAAGGTAGGGTTTTTGACTTTACTTGTGCCCAGCATAGCAGGCACTGAAGGAATCTTTCTCAAATTAAATTTTTCTTTCTTTTTTTTTTTTAAAGATATAGCTGAACAAAATAAATCTTTCAAACAGTTACCTTTTTAAAAAATCCTGTACAGAAACAGGCAAATGGAGTTTCCACCCACATGCTAAAAACAACCCCATGCTGAGCCTAAATATGGGGATAAATATTTGAATATGTATCTAAATCAAATAGCCTTCCGTAGTAAAAACCTAGGGTGTGCACAGACATTTAAATTATAGCTTGTACTGACCCATAAAATGAAAGAATGTTAGAGGTGGAAGGAACCTTCCAAATTATTTGATCCAACCTCCTGACTTTACAGATGAGGAAACTGAGTTTCAGAGAGTTTAGGTGATGTGCTCAAAAACTTATGAAACCCATTAATAGTCATTTGGACTAGAATTGAAGCGTCCTGTATTCTAAAAGAGTGCTCTTTGCCCTGTAGCTTCCTGTGATTAGAGTCACATATTCACTACAGTCAACTCTGTTTGCCATAAGTGGGCTGTGTGTTGCTGAAGCCTGCTTTTACTGACTTGTGAGAGTCAGCAGGTAAATTTTCGGGGTAAAAATTCAATGAAATAGAAAAATGCTACAAATTTGGGCTTAATTTATTGCTTCCTTGATTATCTAGACTTAGGAAAATGATAGAAAGTGTTGAAAATGCAGATTAAATTTAAAAGTGTGCCCTGTGAGTCTGTTGTTAAATTGATCAGAACATGACTGGATTTTGACTTTGTAAAAGTGCTAGAGTAGTTGGGGACCACTTTCTCATCTGAGGAATGTGTATATTTCTAGGCACCTGTGTATGTAAGAATACACCCTGGAAAGCAAATTCAAAGATCACGGTTTACTAATGTGTTGTCAATGTGACAATCAAAATCATCTTGTAAATAGTGAAGATCTAAGAGATATACACACACAGACATGCATACACACACACACACACACACACACACACACACACAATTTCAATCAACCAGCACAGATAACCCGCTTCCTACCCCTTTCCCCCCAATCCATTTTATCTAGTTCTTATCTAGGACCACTTATCAACAAATTTCTGACTCAGCCCTTACCTACTTAGCTATACCTCTGTTCTTCCTTTCTCAGCTTCTTGCTTCATTCATTACCTTTAGTCAAGGTCATATTTTAAACACAAAGTTTAATTGGATTAGTAAATGCATAGTAAAAGCAGAAACACTCATTGCCTGCAACACAGACTGTCTGTCCCATTCAGTCCCCAGAAGCAGTCAGAAATCCCTTCTAAAGGCTACAGTCTATTTTCTCTCTCTTCATTTTCCCAGCCACAGCACAGGAACAGAACAAAGGGCTGCCTAAAAGTCTAGCAGAAGAACCTTCCCACCTCTAGGAACTGGACACATGTAATTAACTCACAATAGGATCTTAGAACTCTATGGAAAGCACGGGCAACATTTATAGAGCACTTTAAGGTTTGCAAAGCACTTTTAAAGTATTTTCTCATTTTATCCTCACAACATCCCCGGGAGGTAGTTTTTATTATTATTCCCATTTTACAGGTGAGGAATCTTTGGTAGACAGAGGTTAAGTGACTTACCCAGAGTCACCCAGCTTGTAAGTGCCTTAAACAGGATTTGAACTACTGGTCTACCACTCCATTCTATCTAACTACCTCCTCAACCCCATATTGCTCCTCTAGGGTAGGAGTCGGGAACCTGTGACCTTGAGGCCACATCTGGCTTTCTAGGTCCTCAGGTGTGATCTTTTGACTGAGTCCAAGTTTTACAGAAGAAATCCTTTTATTGAGGGGATTTTTTTCTGCATAGTTTGGATTCAGTCAAAGGCCCGAACTTGGGGACCTAGAGGGCCACATGTAGCCTCAAGGCCACAGGTTCCCCACCCCTGGTCTAGGGCATAAAATCTTAACATGGGGTCTCTGAACTTGTTTTTTTTCCCCAAAAATTTTGTTGTTGTTGTTGTACTGCAACATAATTGTTTTCCTTTCTAATTCTATATATTTTATTTTATGCATTAAAGAAATATTCTCACAAGGAATCCACAGACTTCCCCAGATTGACAGAAGGGCCACAAGACGCACGAAAGTAGAGAGCTACTGTTCCAAGGTCCCTGAAGCTCCACTCCAGGATGTCAGAATTTCCACTCAAGGCTGTTGTAACCCTAGCGTTAAAAAGGAAGAACTCTTCTAACGCCTGAGTAGATAACGTCTGTGGGTTGTTTCCAAACGCAAATTGTATACTGACAACCACAGGGAGACAGGAACACTTGTGTTGTCCTAAGCCATCTTTCCTTCTCTAACATCTGATCGTTCACCTCCCTTCCATACTCTCCTATAGAGTTTGGGGGCTATCACATTCACCAATAGTCTAACCCAAGTTTGCAAAAGTCAGCAATTGCCTAGCCTTGTTCCAGTTAGACTGTGTAGCTTTATTCCCTTTACATAAACAATTCATCAATTCACTAGGCATTTATTAAGCACCTACTATGGGCCAGGCATTATACTAGGAGCTGGGGATACGAGGAGAAAATGCAGAAGACAAATCTCAGACATTCATCCAAGGAAATATATACATGACATCATTTTTGGGATCCTAGAATCAAAGGTTTAGAACTGGGGAGGACCTCAGAAGTCATCTAGTTTAACCCCCTCATTTTACACATAAGGAAACTGAGGATCATGTAGGTCAAGTGACTTTCTCAAGGTCACACAAGTATTAAGCATAAGTGAGATTTGAACCAAAATCACCTGACTTCAGAGCCATACTCTTTCCACTGGTACCATAATTTTTTATCCAAGATAGATAACTGACAACTGGCTATACCAAAATGATTTTTCCTGAATAAAATGTAGAGGGACAGTGATTATTTATTAAGTCAAGGCTATATTATTTTCCCTCTCTTTTTTTTTTAATAAAGTAAAAGACTTTATAGTCTTTTGAAAGCAGAAATTATAATCAAAACTAGTGGGAAATGCCCTGAACTGAGTCAGGTGACCTTGGCTAAACTGGTCACTTCTTTGAGCCTCAGTTTCCCCACTGGTAAGATGGAGATGAATTAGATGATCTATAAGGTCCTGTCTATGTCTTTAATTCTATCGGTGTAAATCACTTATTTATCTGTACCCTTAAAGTAAATTGGAGGTACTAGAAAATTCAGGACTACCTGTTTTGTTTTGTTGTTAAGTCATTTTTTCAGTAGTGTCCTACTCTAACCCCCATTTGGGGTTTTCTTGGCAGAGATACTAGAGTGGTTTCCCATGTCCTTGTCCAGCTCATTTTACAGATGAGGAAACTGAGGCAAACAGGGTTAAGTGACTTGCCCAGGGATACACAGTTAATATGTGTTTGAGGCCAGATTTGAACTCATGAGGTACGGTCTTCCTGACTCCAGGCCTGGCGCTTTATCTATCCACTGTGCCACCTAGCTGCCTCAGGGCACGGAGTATTTTCACCTAAAAAAATTGAGGAAGTAACTAAAATAGTTTTGCTTTTTCTTCTTTAATTATCTGAATTATTTCTTTAGTCCTGTATCTAATTTTGGGGTGCATGGACATTGTCTAAAAAGGTCTGTACCTTGATTAAGAGCATAAATTTTAGGTTGGATAATCCAATGAGTTTCAGCAGGTGGAACTGGCTTGGGACTATATATAACTAGGGATCCTAGTTAGATGGTTTCTGATGCAATGTATAAAAATGTATAACAATGTCAAATATTCCTTTATTGGAGAACAATATGTCCTTTAAATGAAAAATTTTTAGGAAGAGCAAAGAAATTTACTGACTTCGGGATCAGAGATTAGATACTCTGATATCCCACATGACTGAAACAATGTTCATTTCTTACCACTCCCCAGTGTTTATCCTCCATTGACTCTACTCTTTCCTCGTGGTATCCTCATTCTACCTCCATACCTTTTCTTGGGTGGTTCCCTTCTCTGTCTAGCCAAAGCTTAGTCATCCTTAAAGATCATACTTTCAGGTGCTACCTCCTCCAGGAAGTCTTCCCTGACTAAATTAGCCCTCTGTGATTTTCTTCTATAATCTCCTAGAAACTATGAACTCTTTGGTTTCCTCTTATAACTAAATTCCTATTTGCAATGCAACCTGGTCCTGCAAACCTAGCATTAAAAAGGGATTTTTTTTAACTGAATACATTATTTTTCACTTAATTACATAATCTCTTGTGTAATTCATGAATTATTTCCTCTGTTTTAGTCTTGTCTCCCAGACTAGACTAACTGTAAATTCCCTGAGGGTAAGAACTTCATCTCATCTTCCTCTATATCTCTAGGCCTAGGTAAAGTGTCTTCTATCTAATTGTATCTTGCATGGTACCCATTTATTTAAATATTGTCTCCTTTAGAAATATAAACTGCTTGAAAGCAAGGACTGTTTTTGCTTTTATGTCTTCGGTGCTTGGCACTGTATATAACAACACAGTAAGTGCTTAATAAATGCTTGTTGATTGCACTCAGTTGAGTCACTAACTCCTTATTGATCCCTGATTGGATTTCTCTCTAAAATTTTCCTTATTATCATGGTCATTCTTCTCTTTTTTTCCATCTTATTCCTCACTGTCCTCACTTTCAGGGGCTATCCACACCGTTACTTTCGAAGCATGACCCTAATCTTACACACCAGTAAAATCCCGTAGAATTTCAGTGACTTGCACGTTTCACAAACCAGGCCACTTTTAATCAGCAGTGTAGTCATTTTGCAGGTGACTCTGCTGACAGGGTTAAGTAAAAATGTGGATGTTTTCCTCCTCAGCCCAACACACATTATTACTTAGGCACGTGAGAAAGTCACTTCCTGAAATGGGCGGCAATACGAATTCCCTCTGTGGAGAATTTAGGGAAACATACAACAGTTGGAGAAGGAAATGGCAAACCACTCCAGTATCTTTGCCAAGGAAACTCCAGTGGACGAGACTGTATGGCAGCCACAAACCCAAGAGCTAAGCAAACAAACCTCCACCTTCCTCAGAAGGCCTTTGTTGAACTCTACGTTCCCTATTCCCCATGCCCAGCTGGTAGTGTTATCTTCCACCCTGACATTATTGGGTATATATTTTGTTTTTATTCATCTGTGTGCTTATTGGGTTTTTTTTTCAGTAGAATGTAAGCTCCCTGAGTACAGGCATTTTTGTCTTTTGTATCCTTAGCACCCAAGAGTGCCTTGAACCTAGGAGTTTAATAATACATACACGCTGAATCTCACATTTCTAGGCATAAAAGCATTGCTTCAGAGGTCAGATGGCAATTAGACTCAGGAGGGTGGGGGTGGGGGAGAGGAGGCCCTATCTTTTAACTGGTTAGTTGCATTGTTTTGTTTGGAAATTATCTTTTTTTTTTCCTTTTGTCTTTGAAGCAACCCGGAAAAGTCATAGTCAAAGACAGAGAGCTCTGTCTTCACTGACAAGCAATCTGACCAATTATGAATAATCCCATGTTGCTAAACTATTACAATTGTTTCACTATTTAGTAATTGCAGTGCCTTTCCTCTGTTAATTATTTCCTATTTATCCTGTATATAGCTTGTTTTGTATATATTTGTTCACGTGTCATATACTCCATTAGATTGTAAGCTCCTTGAGGGCAGGGACCATCTTTTGCCTCTTTTTGTATCCCCAGCACTTAGCACAGTGCCTGGTACATAGCAGGTGCTTAATAAATGTTTATCAATGACTGGTAAATGCTTGCCACATCTAACAGAAGCCAGATTGCAGCAGCACACTCTGTCCATTTCCGTCTCTCCAAAGTCCTCAGATCCAGTAAAAATGTCTTTTTAAAAGGCCACCCAAAGACACTTTTAAAAAATCCTATATAAAAATAGTTTCAAAGATACTAACATTTCTTAGGAAGTTTTACTGTGAAAGAGCGCTAACTGAACACAGCACTAATGTGCTAAGGTTGACCTAGATTTCTCTCATCCAGGTGCATAAACTTGGTCATTTCCCACCCTTCCCTTCTACTTCCAACCTTTTCAGGTGGGAAAGAACATGCTGTCCCAATATTCACCTCAAGTAAAGTGAAGAATTAGTTGTTATTATCCAAATAACACAGATAACAGCAGCTCATATTTATACAGCACTTTTTAGAATACAAAGTCTGTGTCTTACAACTAACATTAAGAGAATATCCCTTATTATTTTCATTTTATAGATGAAATCGAGGCTCAGAGATTTATTAAGGGCCACATTACTTACAGCTAGAAAAGTGGTGGAGTTCAGATTTGAACTTGGGTCTTCAGACCCAAGAAATCCAGGGCTTTCTCTACTATACCATCCTGCCTATTTCAGGACAAAAGACTGGTTTCACTGGACATAAACAGAATGGAGGAAAGAGCTTTGAGAAAAAACATTCCTTTGGCAAGGATTACTTGGAGGACACACCATCCTCTGCACTTTAATTTTCTGATAGGCACAATTCCAGTGGGATAGATTTCTAATGAGAATCATCTAGGCCAGTCTGCTTCGTGTACACATCCATCTCCCCATGCCTGGAATAGAATTCCTTCTCCTTTCTTCCACTTAGAACCTCCAGCGTCCTTCAGAGTTCACATGCTACATTTTCCATGAAGTCTTCCCTGACTCCTCCAGTTGGGGTGTTCTCTTCCTCCTCAATTCACCTTGTATTTATGAATTAGAGTATTTGCTGTCCCCCCCACCCTCAATAGAATTTAAATTCCTTGATGATAAATCAAGTCAACAAGCACTTATTAAGCACCTACTATGAACCAGGAACTGTGCTAAGCACTGGGGATACAGCAGAGATTATTTCATTTTTGTTTTTGAATAGGGGATACAGATGGATGTAGGGGATAAAGGACCAGCTTTGGGGTCAGGAAGGCCTGCGTTCAAGACCAACCTCTACCATCCTAGATGTGTGACCATGTTGACCTCAAAGTATTACAACTCTCCAAGATTATGAGTTACAGACTAAATTGCTGATCTACATCAGTGTAGGGAATTTCCATTCTGGGAGTTTCTAACAGTGATGAAATCATCCCACCCTCAACACACACACACACACACACACACACACACACACACAACACACACACACACACACACACTCTCATACTCACACCCCAAATACTGAAACTCCAGTAATTTCATACAATAGACACTTAATAAATGTTTGTTGTACTGAACTAGAATGAATGAACTAAATCTCTGAAAGGGTAAGTGGTTTAATTATGCAGTAGATGAGCCAGAAATAAAATCCAGATCTCTTGATTTCTACTCCAGCATTCCTTTTGTGCCATACCAGAACTGCTGCCCCATGTTTAATCACACACAGTAAAGACACAAGATCATGACGATGAATTTGAACTCACGAAATCAGGTATATCAGGTGCTGGCTGAGATTTGAGATCTTTTCTCCCCAGGTAAACTAATAGTAACAGAGCTTAATGTTATAAGATATATAGCTTTATTTCTATAAGCTCCAAAACGTGTTTTATGCATGCTGAACTCTAAAGAATAGATTAATGCTATTTTTATTTGATAATCTAACACATGAGTATTTCAGTATTTTAGTATTCAGTTATATTTGGTATATCAATTCCCTCAGTATTTCAGGAATAGGGAACTAGTGTATGTCTTTTCTTTTTTTTTTTTTTAACAATTCTTTTAAGATATAATTGTATTCGTTTCATGTTATGTTTGGCCAGTAACTAAGTAATTAGTGACAAGAAAATGAGTGATTTTTCCACTCCTGCTGTGCTCTAGCAACAAGTTGTGAACACAAAATTAGAAATTAAAGCAGTTGGACTGCTAGGAATATTTCAAGGTTGGAAAACATTTTTCAAAACTGATTGTAATTGGGTAAGAAGTGACTGGTTAAAATGCTAAACCTTTTGTCTTGCACATTTTTTAGAAATATGACTTAGTAGGAGGGAGCATTTCCTAAGGAATTTTATTCTTTATATGAAGTAACAAATGATTACAAATACGTATATATGTATGTACATGTGTATATCTATGAGGCATATATATGTGTGTATGTATACATACACATGTACGTATGTGTATGTATACACACACACATATGTAACAAAAGCAGACAAGTAGCACACCACACTGGGCCTGGAGTCAGAAAGACCCAAGTTCAAATTTTATTTCAGACACTTAGCAGCGGTGTGACCCCGGGCAGGTCACTTAACCTCTGTTTGGCTCTATTTCCTCAAATGTAAAATGAAGATAATAACAACACCTGCCTCCTAGAGTTGTTGATAATATTTGTAAAGCGCTTCACACAGTGCCTGGCACATAGGAGGTGCTATGTAAATGCTAACTTTTGTTGCTGTTGTGATGATGATGATGATAATGATATATTAATGCCCACGGAGAAGTTAGTGTGTACTCAGGTTTGTCTTGTAACTCCAATTGGTTTCCACGACAGCAAATGCCATAATGCCCTTTCCATTACTTAGTCATGCAATGAGCATGTAAAGGGTTGCAAAGAACTTCTGCAAAGTCTGACGTGACACAAAAGAAAGAGAAGGCCTGCTCCCTGCCTTCCAGGACCTTGCACTCTAGTTGGGCAGACTAACTATGTGAACTCCTTAAAAGCAGTGATCATCTTCCGCCTTTCTTTGTATACCCAGCACTTAGCATAGTGTCTAGCACACAGTAGAGCCCGACAGCCTCTCGTTGACTGACAAAACACGTGGAGATGAAATCACTCATTAATAGTTTTAGAAAACAAATGTCGGATAAGTTTGTTGAATGGATGGAGTATATAAATGCTACTGGGAGCCTGAAGAATGTGATTAGAGTGAGTTGTAATTAATTGGGCCATACTTTCTACGTGAGGTAAATTTTGATCTGGGTGTTGAAGGAGGTGATAGATGTAGGTTAGAAATTAGAATCATCTGCTCCAATCCTCTCATTTTACAAATTAGGAAATTGAGGGCCAAAAAAGTTTATATAGAAAGTTAAAAGTAGAGGGGCAGCTAGGTGGCGCAATGGATAGAGAGCTGGCCTTGGAGTCAGGAGGACCTGAGTTCAAATTTGGCCTCAGACCCTTGACACTGGGCAAGTCACTTAACCCCAATTGCCTAAGCAAAAAAAAAAAAAGTTAAAAGCAGAGTCAGGGTAGAAAACTCAAGGAGAGAGGAAGGCATTACTTGTTTATATTAAGTACTGAATCAATATCTGATGAACTAATTATAACTGAGAGAAGAGAAACATATTGAAGAATACAAATATGTTTTAAGAAAAATTGTATGGCACGGGAGAAAGAAGAGAAACAAACGTGTTAGCCTGAGACAAACTATTTCAACTCATATCTTGAACATTTTAGAATTTCATAGTTGGAAGGCTCATGCAACAGGAGCCGGAAGGGACCTCAGAGGCCACGTGATGATCTGATCCAGACCTGGCCAAGAATTCCTTGTACAACATCTTATCTTCCTGAAAAACTTTCCAGGAAGGTTTTCCCTGCCTCTCAAGACAGCCCATTTTCCCCTTGAATAACTAATTGTCGGGAAGCTTTCCCCATACATTGAACTGAAATCTCTGTGCCATTTCCCCTACTGCTCTTAGCTCTGCTGGAAATGTGGGAAAAGTCTAATCCTCCCTTCAAGTACTTGAAGAGAGATATCGTGTCTCTGTCCTTCAACCTTTCTCCACCAAACACTATTCATCTCCAGGCTAAACATTCCCAATTCCTTCACCCAAAGCCCATTTAACTTAACATCCCATGGGCAGGTGGTTTAATCAATTATTTGTGGAAAATTATAGGTCACAGAAAAAATGTCCAATAAATAGTTGGTGATGCCGAAGATAAACTGAGACTGGACGTAGATCTAGGAATCATTTTCACAGAAATGATAACTGAAGCCATGGAGCAGATTGGGGGGGGGGGAGAGGGGTAAGGAGGTCACCAAAAGAGAGGGTAGAGAGAAAGAAAGATATAGGCAGCTATATGGCACAGCTGATAGAGCACTGGGTCCATAGTCTAGAAGACCTGAGTTCAAATGTGGCCTCAGACACTTATTAGCTGTGTGATCCTAGGCAAGTCACTTCACCCTGTTTGCCTCAGTCTCCTCATCTGTAAAATGACCTGGACAAGGAAATGGCAAGCCACTCCAGTATCTCTGCCAAGAAAACCCCAAATGGGGTCATGAAGAGTCAGACATGACTGACATAACTGAAGGCCTGAGGCAGAAGCTTGGGGAACATTCAGAGTAAAAAGATATGCTATGGATGATGGTTCGGCAGCTATCGAGACAACAAAAACCCAGGGAGGGAAGAGTAGACAGCAGGAGAGGCTTGTCAGCTGTGTCAGAGGATCCAGAGAAGTCAAGAAGAGTTAAAGAAAAGGGGCCACCAGATCTGCAGACTGAAAGATTAAGAAAGCATTGGTAACTTTGGAGAGAGCAGTTTTCTTGAGTGATGTGGCTGAAAGTGGAGACAAGAAAAAGGAGCAGCTTTTCCTAGGAGTTCAGCTGTGAAAAGAGGGATCTAGGTGGAGGAGGATTTAAGATGACGGCTCGAGGAGATGGTAGAACTGGGAGGTCTTTTCTTAAAGAAGGGATAGACCCAGATATGTTTGTAGCAATAGGAAAGGAGACAGTATATATGAGAAGAGACTAAAGCTTAAAGAGAGCAGTCCGATAGAAGAGACCGAAGAAGGAAGGATGGGATCAAGGGTCCACGTGGAGGGTGTGGCCTTAGCCAGCTGGAGGCAAAGAAGAGAATGGGGAATAGTGTTGAGTATGGACATCTATGTGATGTGCTTGACATAGTGTAGCACACAGTAGGGGCTTAATAAATGTTTATCGATGACGATAATGTGTTCGTAACTCACTTGCTCAATGTTCTTAGTCAATTCAACTTACGCATAAGGATTATGTTTCTTTATTTAATTCCTATAAACAGCCAGAAGGGGATTATGCCATAACATTTCAGAAATAAATGTAGTATTCCAAAAGAAGACTAGAATACAAAAGCATATTCTCTCTGTATATTGTTCATAGCTTAATCCTCTTAGCAGCAGGTGAGTCGGAGCACTTGTATTTATTGCGTTTTCCATAGGCTGAAACCCCTATTAGTCACTCCTCTCATGGCCATGCCATTTTCTAAAGAGCATTTAATGTGATGTTAATAGGGGGCAAGTCTGTGACTGAATGAGCTGCGAGGCGTGGGTAGAGGCAAGCAAAAATCAACAAGCCCGTGCAAGCTATTTGAAAGACTGACCTATACAAAGGTGAATTTTTATTTCTCTTGGACATTGTTTAAGGGTCAGTGAGGCACAGTGCATATAGAGCCAACCTTGGTGTCAGGAGCACCTGTTTTCAAGTCTCACCCTTTAGAAACAGCAACTGGATAACCCTGGACAACCACATAACTTGGCAGTGCCATAAGCAGCCAGGAGTTAATTTGCTTTGGCAAGGGGAGTCTCCTGCATCAGTGAAAGGAAGAAAGGAAAAGAAATATAACAGACATTGTCTACCTGAGACAGTGACGCTTAACAGGAAGTGAGCTGACTTGGAGTCAGGGGATCTGGTTGGGGCAGACCACATGATCTCCATTTTGTGAAGCTTCCATTTCCTCATGTATAAAATGGGGATATCCATATTACCTATTCTCACGAGGTTATTATGATGCTCAAGTGAGGAAACATATTTTGGAGAGTGATTTACCAACCCTTCATAACTTAACATCTTTATTATTATATTACTGAGAGTCAGAAAACTCGGGCTCTAATTATGGCTCTTACTCCTCTGACTTTGGACTTGCTGTAGTAACCTTCTGTGCCTCAGTTCTCCCAGTTTTAAAATCTGGACTAAATGGATTGCTAAATTCTATCACTCATCCATGAATCAACCTATATGATACACTACCGCAAGCTATTTTTACTCTGAATGTGTGGTACTCATTGTTCCTGTAATATTAAATTGGAAAATCTTGTTTCAGCAGCATAGGCAATAAAATGAAACTCCTTTTTTTTTCATTAGAAAGGCAGAGGACTATAGGGAAAGAATGTCGCATATGCTGACATATGTCCCGGCATTAGTAGTTTTTTCTTTAACTGTTTTTGTTGTTACAAGGGAGGGTTTAATCCTGGTGACAGGAAGTGGGAAAAGGGAAAAATTGAATAATGGCAAAAAAAAATTACTATTAAGTTAAAACATCAATAAAACTTTGTTTAAAAAAAGATTTAAATAATAACAACCCCCAGAAAACCACATTAAATTGGTAGCAATTTTGCTCATGTTTCCTGAATGAAACATTAATTCTCTTTAGTTACTGATTCCCCTTCATACACAATAGACACAGTCCTATAAGTTTCTACTTGCTTGTACCACTAACTGGTATTTCAGCAAATAGCCACTTCAGTGCACTGAGAGTTACACTAGGGGACTGGCAGAGTGATTTCAGCTTCCCAAGATACCCAATTTACAACTCTTTCAGGCATCAAGAGCAGGTTTGGATACTTTGGAACAGTTACCTATCCACTAAATAGCACCATGGGTTCAGTTGTTAGATTGGTGTAATGGGATATTTGTCAGGATAGGGTCAGAATGTCTTTTTGTTCCAAGAAAAACTGACAATGGCCATCTACCCACCCCTTAACAAATAGATTTGCAAAAGAAAAAAAAAGAAAAGAAAAGAAAAGAAAAGAAAAGAAAAGAAAAGAAAAGAAAAGAAAAGAAAAGAAACAAAACACACAATCCCAACCCCCAAACCCTTAAAAGGTAGCAATATCTCTCTTTACCATTGCTCTTGTATAGTTCTGTATCTAGCACACCAAAGTCACTCGGCAAATCACTGAGATAATTCCTGGGATTAAATAGGAAAGCAATCTCATAAAGTAGACCAATCTCACAAGAAATCAAAACCCAATGCTTCGTATAAGTCTGGAGCAGAAAAATGGGCTTATCCATAAAACCCACCCTAGGGAAAAAGAGGTCGAAGAGTGGTTAGCCAGCTGCTGAGACTACTGGTTCTCATTTTTTAAACCTAGGGTGCCCCCAAAAGAGGCACCACAAATCCTGATGGATAAAGCCCAAAGCTACTCTTAATCTCTTTGCTATACTCTGAAGAGTCTTGGTGATGGAAAATTTCATAGATTTTTTCCATGAGTGTCTTTATTGATTGAATTTAGGAATCTCTTACTCGTCTCTTATCTTTCAACCAAATAAATCAGAGTTAATTCTTCCTATTAGTGCCTGGAACATCTTATATTATAAAACCATGCCTTCCCTCACTGACCATTATTTTATGACCAATCAGTGTCATTTTATAATAGCCTTTGGCCTAACAATGGTCTTTTAGACTGTAGGTCTTTCAGGCCTACTGCATGGCTCAACTTTATTGGTTGGATTATTGCTAATCCCATTCTCAAGTGATTCACAATCTAGGTGATTTCATTCAAGAAATCATAAGGCTGAGGTATGAGATATGACTGGTTTTCCAAAAGCAAAGCCTCTCCCATGTAGAGGAAAATAAAGTCATCACAACACACAATTTACTCTGGGGGCCATTGCTGCTACTGATCTGATTGGATTTGCATGTTACCTAAGGAAATCGGGTCTGGCAGATCAGCTTTGTTACCATTTTAAAGATACATTGTTTTAACAAGAGTGCTTTTTCCTGAGTTGGCATTTGAGAGTCAAAGGGACAGAAAGGAAAGAAAAGAAAGAAAAGGAAGAAAGAAAAAGAAAGAGAAAGAAAGGAAAGCAGGAAGTGTCAGAACAACAGCCTTATTATAAAGGTGGAGTAAATGTATCTTGGCAGACAGGTCACTGGGAAGATGCCAAGAGTTCTAGCCCAAATAAAGGAAGAGATTGGTATAAAAAGTTTTCTTAAAAATATATATCAAGAGAATAAAGACAAGTGATGTTAGAGACAGAGAAGGTGGGGAAGGGGTGGAATGGGGGGAAAGGGGAAATGAATAAGAATAATGACTTAAAAGCTTTTTTTTTTCCTTCTGGTTCTGTGCTTCCCTTTCTGCAGATGCACAGCTGAGCCAGTGCAGCTGGCGCCTTGACAAATGTAAAAAAATAAGCCAATTTGAGCTGGTTGTTAGCAGTCTGAGCACAGTAGCTCAGATAAATGAGTGTCTGCCTCAGGTGTGGCAGCAGATCTTCCGGAGTCATTCCTGAGAGACTCACCAGTGTTGCTGCGGCCCTCAGCCATCAAAAGCACTCACCAGAGCCTCTCTTCGATCTCCCAACCCCAACTTCTGGAAGAGGTGACCTTGGAAGAGCCTTCTTTTTTTTTCCCTCCTCATTCTCCTCCCTCCCCACTGCTCAGTAAATTCTCTCCTTCTTAAGCTGCTGGTGTTTTCCCCCATGCACTAAACGAAGAGCCAGAAGACTACAGCAATACAACATCTGGAGGCAGATAGGTGTGGGATGGTATGCACTTGACTTGGTGGCCAAACTCAACTCCCTCCAGAGAAACTCTGAGGAGAATCTGCAATCCCTGATCTTAACCTCTGAGTATGTTAATATACTGGCAGGACACACTGGAATGTCCTATGTGACAGTGAAACTCCTTTGGGATTATTACTAAAACCAAGTATAATACAAATGTGTACTCACCATATACAAACATTTACACAAGACTATGTGCCCATATAGAACGGCTGGCAATAATACTGTGTCCACTTAGCCATTCAATTAGAGAGAACCAATTAACATTCTCGTTCAAGTTCAAGATAAGGTAGGGTTTTTTTCTTGTAAATAACAGGGCAAGTCCATTGTTTACATAATTGTCCATTTTCCCATGAATCTCGTTGATGAATTGTTTGAAACAGGCATAAAATAGGGCAAGAGTTTTCCCCTTTCAGCTAACTTGAAGTCACTTGGCAAGTCAAATGAAAAAAATACACAATTTAAGCTAATTATTAAACAGATGCTTATGTTCTAACAGCCCATTTTTACATCCTTATTGGCATAATGAAATGACAGCTACCATTAGGCTACAACAATTATATGTCAGTGCTTTAGGCCATTGATATCTTTGGTCACTGAAATATTTCTTTTAAAAACTACACAATAACAAAAACACACAAATCCTGTTGTCAAGTGGAATGACTTAGAAGTAGTCTTGGATGGAAGACATGGAGCTTAGCAGGTACAAGGGAGCTGATGGGTAATTGTTATTCTTATTATATTCTGAGGGCAAATGAGGTTTGGTTCTTTTAGATGTTGATCAAAAAAGCAATTCAATAGAAAATGAAAAGCTGTGCAGGGATACTGGTGGGCCACAAAATTAGTAGTTTGTTTTACCTCTACAGATCAGTACATGGAAAGCTAAAAAACTGCTGTGACTCAGGAATATAATCATATATTTTACAACAGGAAAAGACCTTAACGATCGTCTAGTCCAATTGCCTCGTGTTACAAATGTGGAACATGAGGCCTAGGGAAAGTTATGTGACTTGTCCAAGGTCACAGAGACAGCTGGTGGTAGAAACAATAATTCAGGTCTTCTGACTCCCTGTTCTCACAATCTGAATGTACTTTAGCTTTGTAATCATTCTTTTTTCTTTTCTTCCTTTATTTCTGTCTCTGTCTTCCTTCCTTCCTTCCTTTCTCCCTCTTCCTTCCTTCCTTTTTCTTTCTTCCTTTTCCCTTTCCTTCCCTTCTTTCTTTCTTCCTCTCATCCTTCCTTCCTTTCTCTTCCTTTCTTCTCTTTCTCTCTCCTTTCCTTCCACTTTCATAAGGCCACTATAAATGATCTGGTAGTTAGAAAAGCATGGTTATCATACCTCTGAGTTTTTTTCTCCCCCCCCCCCAAATGAATTCTTTCATGGGAGGTAAGTAACTAAAGG
This sequence comes from Phascolarctos cinereus, assembly GCF_003287225.1. Lineage (NCBI taxonomy): Eukaryota > Metazoa > Chordata > Mammalia > Diprotodontia > Phascolarctidae > Phascolarctos > Phascolarctos cinereus. The sequence goes on from NW_027555736.1 coordinate 139,889,254, forward strand.
TCTCATGGCACATAGAGAATACTGCCTGTTGCAGTGAAAAGTTGGCTATTGCCCAAATCTGCAGTTTCAAACTCATAAAGTCTGCTCTCAAACTCTGCATGTTTAACAAGCACCTGTCGAAGGATCCACTGGGTTGGTGACTCTGCTTAGTTCAAGACAGAGCTCATTTTCCATTTGCATTTCTATCAGTTCGCTTTCAAAGACTGTCAACTCAGGGGATGGTTGTGAAAGGCCATCCTTACGTCCCTAAACTGGGGCCAGTCCCATCATTTCTCATCCCTAGAAGAGCACACGTATTTAATAATGAGTAGATTTCTATAAGGAGGCCATTATACATGAAATCATTATATGAATACCCCAGGAAGACATACTGTGAATATGTAAAGTGGACTTATTCACATCTGAGTACAAGGGGGAAACCCCCCAACAACTATTACTCAGGTACTGGAATTCTAACCTGTAGTCTACAGTACTTCACAATGGGTGAAATATTACTAGTAAATACATCCAATGAGGATAGTTCAAACAAGATAATTATGATGGATAGGCAATTGTTTCTGGAATGCTCAGGAGAAGGTACCTGCACTAACATCTACTACTACTATTACTACTACTTCCACTACTACTACTACTACTACTACTACTACTGCTGCTGCTACTTCTTCATGATGATGGTGATAATGATGACATGGTGAAAAGCAGTATAACATAGCGGATAAAGGGCCAGTATCAAAGTCAGAAAGACCTGGGTTCAAGTCTTGTCTCTGGCACATCCTAGCTATGTGACTCTGGACTCTTCTGATTATCCTGGGCAACTCTTTAAGACTATAAACTACAAATATTATTGATCTGCATCAATAGAAGGAGTTTCCAAACTGGGAGTTCTCAACACAGGTAGAATCACGTCATGAAATAATAATAATAATAATGACAATTATTATTATTATAACAACAATAATAATATCTGACATTCATCTGTCTCTTTAAGATTTCTTTACATAAAAATGCATTCTGCTTATTATATAGCATCTCATTTCAGTCTTCATACTTTAAGGTACCTATTAGAAGGCACACCGAATGAATGAATTAGAGTTTTTATTCAGTGTTTACTATGTGACAGGCACTGTGCTGAGTGCTGAGGATACAAGTAGAAAGATGAAGACAGCCCCTGCCCTCAAGGAGCTTACATTCCAATACAGAAAGACAACACAGCTAGGGGAGGAATTGGTGGACAGGAATGGGAAATGGAATCATAAAACAATTAACATATCCTTTCCAGGAATGTAAATGTTGATTTGATTTAATGTTTTCAGAGTTACGGATGGGATGAGGGAGAGGATGGAAGGTGCCCAGAACAGCAAGTGATGGGTCTAGTTTAGGATGAAAATGATGAAGTTTCACTGGTGAATAATCTAGAGTCCCAGGGTGGTAGGATGGAGGTGGAGCCTCCATCTGAACACAGAGCCATAGTGTGAAGATGGTCATGGAAAAGCCTGCATTAGAAATGGCCTTCATTGCATATCTCCAAAAATTCCTAAGAACGAAAGTGGTGGTACATACTTTTATTGTTTCACATATGTTCTTAGTCCTAAAACCACATGTATGTGCTCCAACACGAATTCAGTTGTCCTATTTGTATAGCGGCCCATTGAATGTGCCATGCGCAGATGAGATTGACAAAATACGACATTTGCATTTGCACAGATTCTAGACAGAATCTACAGGCCTGCAAAGGCTTAGGAGACATTGAAACAACAAGAAGAGGAGTATTTCAGTTCGGTTTGAAGGTAACCTTGTTCTTCCTTCCTCCTGGTAGCTTCCTAGCAAATCCCCAGTCCTCTCTGAATTTAAAGGCCATAAGAACTGGCTTATGGTCTCTTAGTTTTGCATTTAATTTTGTAAGGAAAATCAAAACAGGCCTAGTATGTTAACTGAAAATTAGAACAGCTGAACTGCAGATGGGAAATTAATATACATGTATATATTTAAAAAGCATTCCAACATTTAGAACCACTAAATGGCTGGAAAGGAGACTTCCTGTACAACATGTTTGATGTTCAGAGTAGTTAGACAGCTGGAAAGGCAAACTTTTTTGGTGCTAACATTTCACAGTTCAAGCCACTTTGCAGATGTAAAATTACAGGATATACTTAGCATTTAGGGTTTTTCATTAGCTAAAGGAAATCTTTATGATGATGGTGGCAGGAATTTTTAAAGTATTGGATTACTAAGGTCTGATTTAGAGTAGCATTGGGCAAGGTCTTAGCTTGATTTCATCTAAGATTAGCAAAGGTATTACACACTGTGATTTTGGTGATGAGGAATAGATTATTAGATGGAGAGAACAGATTATCTATTAGTGAGAAAACTAAGCTGGAAGATAAAGAGGCCCAAAGACTTAGAATGACATATTTGATGACTATTTCTATATTCTAATGGAGTTGTTAGCTTACTGATGTGATTAGTCCTTTTAACTATGAATCAACAAACATTTATTAAACACCTGATATGCATCAGACCATTCTTGCCTATTGCAAATCTCATCCATCCTCCCAAGAATTCACTCCAGGAGGTCTTTTCAATTTCCTGGGGACCTTCCATTCATTTCCTTGACATCTGGAGGAAACCAATGGAGCATGCTGAGTGCCTATTGGTAATCCTTCCCTCTCATTACTAGGCACCTTTTTTCCATCATACTTTTCTTTGGTGACATCTTTTGCTCCTCTTCTCCTTTGGAATTCCTCATTTATAATGTGTTGTGACCCAGTCCTGGGCTAGATTGTCTTTGAGAAATTGCTAAATTCTTTTAAAGACCACAAGCTTCTCTTTGAAAGTCCATCTTTTGAACACTGATGTTCTTCTCTTGATGTTATAGGGCTAAGCACTGTAGGATACCATCATCTCTGGAAAAACCAAAGATGAGGATCACCTAAGGGATGTAGGGTAAATGGGATCATACTGCAACACATTAGAAACAAGTGAATACTCATTGATAATAGTGAGAAAACTCTGAAGGAGCAAACACTGAAGGCCAAGATAGCATCCTTATATGTTATAAGTAGAATTCTTATCAGTAGCAAGGAGGAGCTATTACCCGTTACCAGCCTTTAAGACAGGATTTAAAGAAACTAAGAAGGTTATTAAAAAGATTGTCAAGCCACAATTAAAAGGATGGAAAATGTATTGTATGAAGCAAAGTTAAAGGAATCAAGATGGTTTGAACCACAGAAGGGAAGGTAGCTTGATTATTTTCTTCAGGAATATTCATGATATTTTTTTAGAGGAGATGCTTATTGGTTATTTTTTTTTTATGTCTGTGGATGGGGGTAAATGGGCTCAGATTAAAGCAGGAGAGATTTCAGTTGGGCAATTTGGAAAGTGCCATGCTCTCGTAGGAAGAACGATGATTTCCAGTACCAGTGACCTCAATTCTAGTTACAATGTTGTATGGCCTTGAGTAAAAAGAGTTTCTTTCTCTCTTTTGCCTCAGTTTCCTTATCTGCAAAATGAGAGCTGAACTACACCAACTCTCAGGTCTTTCAATCTCTGAAGTCTCATAATTCTTTAATAAAAGACTTTTCAATTATGAGAATTAAAAGGAACATAAAACACTGCAAAGGACTGCTCAGGAAGATGGTGTGGGTCTCTATTCCTGGAGATCAAGAGGAAAATAGACCCTTCTCCTTGAGAATTTAGATGACCACCTTCCTGAAAACAATGAGCCAGCTGATGGTCTCCTAAGGTCCATTACAGCAATCCAGATATACCATCATTGACTTGACCAAAGACACCTTTCTTTTCTCACCCATGCCTGGGTTTCTCCTGAATATACCTAACCTCTTACCTAGCTCATGGACTGTTAGGATATATTCCATTTTTTTAAAGGCCCAATATCAGATGGCAAACTTTCCGCAGAGTACAATGGGTCATCCCCCTAAATAAGATGTTAGAGGGTAATACACACCTCCAAGAGACTGTCAGATACAGCAGATGATGTTGAAATTCAAAAGGGGTATTTGGAAGGGGTGGAGAGAGATGTTTCATGGCTGATTTTAAAAAAATCTGGCTAGAAAGTAGACAGAACTACAGCTAGCCTCCTAGGAAGCCAACTATAATCTAACATGCATCTGCTGTACATGCAGCCCAGGTCAACACTTTTCAGCTTTTGCCTTTTTACAAAAGCAACGGGAGAAAAAAAAATCAATATACATGTTATACTAGCTGTCACATTCACCAAGGAGTTAGTCACAGCATAGAGAAGCTCTCCTTAGTCATAACCTCTTACTGTGCCCCAATGATTTACAAAATTGGCTTCTGTGTTAACCTACCTATTCCCCTCACTATTTTGTTTTACAATGAAAAAAACCCACCATTGAACCAATAAGAATTTACATTCTGGACTTGTAAAGTTTGAACCAATAAACTACCCTAAAGGAGTAGTAAACCAAGGTAAAAATGAAAGGAAAATGGGGGGGGGGGAATACCCCTATGTTGGATCTCAGTAGTATTGCTTCCACATGGCAAAGTTTTATTTTGTTTAATTTAACAATAAACTCATTATATTAACTCAATTCAATAGAAGCAGCAGGGGGAATTCTTCTAATTTAATCTTGGGCATTTGTGAGGCCTCTGAATGTTTTAAAACAATGCCATACAAAGAGATTAAGGGGCTTGGATCATAAAGAACAGATACCTTGGAGCTTCCAAATGCAGCTTACCTCTAATTTAGGAGCTAGTCAACCTGCTCCTTACTTTATCCAAAGGCATCATCTATTCAGAGCTAATCTCTGAAAGCAAATCACTCTCATGAAAGTTACTGCTTTAGGGTTTAAACTACAGGAGGCAATCCTATCATCCTTAGGTCTGAATCTCCAATTTAAATTTAAGTTATTGGATCCAATGAGTCTGGGAATTTAAGTACATTGTATTTCCAGTTGTCATAAAATATCAATTTTATACACGAGCCACATGAAAGCCCAAGAAGGTATGAAATATGCTAAGTTACATTGAATTTCAAATTCTGATACTGGGATACATTTTGCAAACAAGCCAAAAGGAAGTCTCTACTTGTTAGTTATTATAAACTGAATTATAATGCTATTTCTATTTGCTATATCTATAAAATAGATAAGAGATCATATAATCTAGAGTTTATGATCAATTTTTAAGTCTGGTATTTCAGATTCATTTTATGTACATAGAATACCTCCAAACATACAACTAAATAATGACTCATATCCCTAACCAGGAAGAACAATGAACAAATTCACCAACTGGGGACTCATTCACATTTATATTGAATTCTGATATCGGCAATATCGTCATTCTATTGTCAGTTCTACCAGGAAATGCAAGTTTATAAAATTCACAGATATTATCACTCATTGAAATGTGCTTATGTGTTTGTGGAAGGAAGAATAGTTCCATGAACACAGGTAGATTTTTAGACTTTACATGAGAATTATAAATGAGTCCCTGAGTAATGAATTTCCTAATTATTTTTCTTGGCTGTGGGTATTAGCACAAATTGAGGCTTTAGCGAGTGTCCCAGATCATATTTGGATCAGTTTTTGTCTTTAAAAAAGGAGTCACGATATTTGTCACTGGTCTCATAGTTTTGAATAAGGAATGCCTGAAAACTGTTGAATAATTGGTACGCCCTCAGAGCTGTGGCTAGAGAACTCTGAGGCTGAATCTATACGTCATTCATGCTTACACACACAAGCCTAGCCATAGGTTTGAAATGAAATGACTAGTTGGCAGCTATGAAGACCTGAGCTCAAGTCTCGTCTCTGATATCGACTAGTTGCGTGATCACAGGCAAGTTTTATTAAGCCTCTCTGTTCCCAGGTAACTCTCTAAACTGTAACCTATAGATGATTCACCATTCTACATCAACAGAGATAAGTTCTACATTGGAAGTTCATCAGCTCTTCTACAACAACTGAACCAATAGGTTCTACAATTCCAAAAAAATTGGAAGTTCAGTAAGTCATGGTCCCACAGTCTGGATCATCAAAAAATACAGTCAAAAGAATTCAAATCAGCAACTGAGAAAAGCACAGCCATGAAGAGGGGATGATTATCCAGGAAACCAAAGCAATGACAATAACAACTCTGTTTCAGTTACTGGAACATTTCAAGCAGAAGTGGTCGTGTTTAGGCCTGAATCATCTGGATAGCTCACTGAATGGTGGGAGCATTAAAAGAGAAAACAGTGCATGGTAAGTGAACAGCTGTCTACAATGGTGGTGCTTGAGAAAGGGATTTGGCTTTCCGGACCATGGCTGCAGAGACAGGGTTGGTGGGCTTTTAGCCAGGAAAAGAGTGCCTATAACAAGGATTAGGAAGAATATATTTGGCTGGAGACTTGCTGATCTGATTCAGAGAGCTTTGTACTAGGAAAGGAGGAAACTTCCCAGATAACTTTGTCACAGCAAATACCAAAGAGAATAACAAGAAAGACACAAAAGGAATAGTAATAGAAAGGCTCAACAATAACCAGAAAAAGGGACAGAAACTATACTGTGCCACTGCCCTCCTTTGTTATTGTTTGGTTGTTTTTCAGTTGTGTCCAACTTCTTGTGACCCCGTTTGGGATTTTTTTGGTAAAGACACCGGAGTGGCTTGCCATTTCCTTTTCTAGCTCATTTTGCTGATGAGGAAACTGAGGCAAATAGGGTTAAATGACTTGCTCAGGATCACACAGCTAGTAAGTGTCTGAGGTTGGAACTGAGCTCAGGAAGAGGAGTCTTCCTGACTCCATGCTTGGCACTCTATCCACTGTGCCACCTAGCTGCTCCAATTACTTTTCCCTGAACAAGACATTCCTTTCCAATTCTGTACATTTTACTTGCTATGCCCCATGCCTGGAACACTGTCCCTGCTCATATTCATCTCCTGCATTCTTTGGCTTCCTTCAAATCTCAGCTAAAATCCCACCTTCTAAAAAAGGCCTTTTCCAGTCCACTTTAATGCTAGTGCCTTCCCTATGAGATTACCTCGAAGTTATCTATCTTGTTTGCAAATAGCTGGTTGCATACTGTCTCCATTGTTGGAATGTAAACTCCCTGAGGACATGGGCTGTTTTCACCTTTCTCTGTATCTTAGCACAGTGCCTGACAGAGTAGTCTGTGTAGTAAGCACTTAATTAATATTCATGGATTTGACTTGATACTCCTGGCCTCAGGTTCTGTCAATACACAAAAGATAGGTTATAAAGAAATCTAGATATCACAGTTAAAAGAAATGCTACATTATGTATTGAGATGGGATTGAGATGAGATGGTATGAGACTAATGCCAGCAATGTGGCAATGGAAAGGTACATTATTCCATTACAAAAGGAACTTAATGGTGGTGGATTGAAATTCTTTGTGAAAATTTATAAACCTGCAAGATGAATGATGACATAATGAGTTCAGTGCTTGACTCATTATTTCTCTTTCTACACCAACTCTGGAGCAGCTAGGTAGCACAGTGAATAGAATACTGGGGAGTTAGGAAGATTCATGTTCATGAGTTCAAATCCGGCCTCAGACACTTATTAGCTGTGTGACCCTGGACAAGTCACTTAACCCTATCTCTGCAAAATAAGCTGGAGGAAGAAATGACAAACCACTCCAGTATCTTTGCCAGTAAAACCCCAAATGGGGTCACCAAGGGTCAGACACAACTGACAAGAGTGAACAACAACACACCAGACCCTCATAATTAGGGGACTTCATCATACACATTGAAGCTCCCTCAAACAATTCCTCAATCTATTCATTGTAGATGACTGATTCTATTCTACCTCAGCTATACAAAGAGATGACTATACCCCGATCTTGCCGTTAATTGCTAAGATTCCACTTTCATATTCATAAACTCAAAATTACATTATCTGATCGTAAACTTTAATGTTTCCATCTTTCCCTATGCCCTATAACCCTTAACCTTGTTCTTTATCCTTACCATGACCTGCATTCCATCAGGCTTCAATTCTTTCTCAGGTGATTGCCCCTGCAATGCCTTCACTCTCCTCCCTTTCCTGTCTTGATCTTTTGGTGAACCAATTTAACTCTACATTATCCTTCACTCTTGAATCCCTCACCCCTTATCCTTTTGCAGATCACACCTCACCAAACCCCAACCATGAATTATGCCAACACTCACCTCCTTTGAGCTGATTCAAGTGCTGCAGAATGGAGATGGAGAATATCAAGAAATCATGCTGATTTAGCCCACTACAAATTTACATTTGCTAATCTCAGTGGGGCTTTCACCACAGCAAGGAAATTATTCTGTTTCTCCCTGTTTGATTCCCTATTCTACTCTTTAGAGCAATTCCAAAGCTTCTCACCACTTTTTTTCAAGCCTCCCAAACACTCTACCCAACTGTCTCAGCTGAGAACCTCACTTCATACTCCACTGAAAAAATTGAGACCATTCATTGAAAGCTCCCACTTTCCCCCTCCTTGTCCTCCTCTTACATTATTCAGATTTGCCCCCATTATCTTATCCCATTTTACAGATGAGGAAACTGAGACAAAGTGAGTTTAAGATACCTCCCTAGGATCACCTAGCTAGTAAGGATGTGAGGAAAGATTTCAACTTGTCTTCTTGCCTCCAAGTTCAGCATTTTATCTACCATTATTTCTCCTCCCCTCTCTTCTTTCCCCTCCCTAGCATAGACTGGATGGCCACTTATCAAGGTTTTATTAGAGGGGATTCATACTTTAGATTTTTGTTGAACTTCATGACCCCTAATATCCCTTCCAGTTCTGGAATTCTATGACTACGAAATCATAGCTATAGTTTTTTTCACTTTCTCCAGCGTGTGCGGACACAGCATAGCTATTTTCTCTTAGTCTGAAATAAAAAGAAAAACTAGTTTTCTAGACTTTAAACTGCCACTAGAAAAACCATTGGCTAGTGGACTCCTGAATTCCATTAATGGCTCTCCCTATCACCTCACTGCTTGCTGAGAGGCCCTGGCTGAGTCCATAAACATGAAAAATCTATAGGCAGTGACTGTTTCTTAGGGCTGTAGGTTATCTTTAAGCTGTGAAAGAAAGACCTCTTTTTTGGAGCTTCCAAAGGAGACATTGCAATTAGACAGCGTTACAAGGCAATTAGCAAAGTGGAAGCTCGGATGAGCATAAACATGCCACACACTGGGCTCATCATAACCCCCTCCTTCCATTCATCACAACCACTATTACCATGTGGTTCTAAGTGCTTATGGAGTGTCTGTGACTACTCATTCATCTACCTGTGCTTTTTGATTCTTTTCTTTTCTTTTTTGTTTACTTCTTATCCTCCTAGATATAAAGAAGAAAAAAGGTCCAAGGTTGCAAACATGTCATATGATGCTGGGCTGGTTTTGAGAGGAAGAAACATAGCTGACCATCCGGGCAGCACCTTCTAAGAGTAGAGTAGGGGCAGAACACGGAAGGGATGGGGGATATAGGCCTATACCAGCCTGAGAGGTTACAGTATCAGGCTTCAGATCCCAGAGGTAAAGGAGACCAGAGAAGATGTTTCAGCTTTCTGCAAAGAGAGAAAAATCCTTCTCACCCTGTCAATTTGCGACTAAAGATATTTTAGGTTTTTGACGATTTCTTCTATTATTTAAACTATATGCTACTTTTATGATTTCTTATTTACAACATTTCTTGTCAGGGGAAAGATTAATCTGTTTTTTAAAGAAAAAAAATGGGAAACATATGCTAATACCCAGAATATAAAATAACAGCACAATAAGTATATTCTAGTATATATAAGTTTCTTTACATTTCACATGGAGTCCTTGATCTTTCTCCTATCCACGAGTAGGCTTGTGCCCTTTCATTTTCTCAAAGCCCTTTATAATATTTTAGCAAAGTCCAGGGTCCCCAAAGACACTTCAGGGAGAGGGAGGCCTGAGAAACTGTTCATTACAACTCCTTGGAGTTAAGATGTACATCCATCAGAGAAGGAACAGACCAATTCAAAGAGAAAGAATCCACAGAGATCTGGCAGAGCCCTTTAAACTCACAAATTCTCCTGTCAATTACTGAGCAACTCTCCTTATGCAAATGCAACCATATGGAAAACCTTAAGTCAATGGTAGGCCTAAAAAAGAGAAAAGAGAAAGAAATACAACTAGTCTTTAGTATTTCACAACATACCTTTGCTCTCCCCACCAAATAAGGATACAATCTGGCAATGGCCAATAATCTGAACATCATTATTTTGACAAATCATTGCATTATAGCTTCAGTTGATTGATAATTGATAATACATAATCAATGATGTTAGGCAATTCTTTTAACCTTTCCTGAGCCTCAGTTTCCTCATCACCAAAATGGGCACAATAATACATGCAATACCTACCTCAAAAGAATAACATACAGTCTTTGCAAACCTTAAAGTAATTTCTATAACCTACTGTATATTATCTGAATTATTATCTTAGCTTTTAAAAAATTATTCCTAATATCTATTTATGAAATCATCAAAAACCTAACTTCTGGGCAAGGTGTGAAAAAAAAAAGATTGCTGTCACCCTATGCTAGTCCAATGAAGTTATCTCAACCCCTTCTCCCTGAATTCATCAAAATAAAGGGGTTTGTGGGACATCCAAATAAATCTTGACTGTTTTCAAGCTTTGCAAACTGCTAATATATTGCTTTTATGAAAATTATTCACTGGGAGTAAGTTAGATACATTTTCCAACCTGTGCAAAGTCCTATCAATGTCTAGTTGACACATCTGAAGCTCTACCACTTCCTCCCCCATCTTCCTAATTAACAGCCCCTACTTAGGGGACAGAGACTGTACTTGGATGAGGAAATTCCTTCTATTAATGCAGGTCTGCATCTTCTTGTCAATTGGTCATCTTAAGGAATTGCTGCAGCACTCCTTAAACTGTGGGTGGGGACCCCATATGGGGTTGCAAAAAAAATTGGCAACAGTAAAAGATTTCTGAATGTGCAATGACCAAAATCAATTAAAATCAAACGCGTAATAAATCTGAGGTATTTCTGGCAGTGCTTGGCTGTGTTGCATTGCACAACTTCATTGCAGCCTTGGTTCTGAACACAAAGCACGCACACTTTACATTGTGTATGCACTAGGCCACACAATGGCAACTCTGCTGAAACAGGAAAAAGGGTCAGGAAAAAGTTTAAGAAGTCCTGATCTGTAACTCGGAGAAGCAAGGATGTTTCAGATGCTGAGCTTGAACCTAGATCTCCCTGGCATTGAGGCCAGGTCTCTATCCAGCAGGGCAGCTAGATGGCACAGTGGATAGAGTGCCAGGCTTAGAGTCAGGAAGACTCATCTTCAAGAGTTCAAATCTCGCCTCAGACATTTACTAGCTGGGTGACCTTGAGCAAGACATTTAGCCCTGTTTACCTCAGTTTCCTTATATATAAAATGAGCTGGAGAAGGAAATGGTAAACTACTCCATTATCTTTACCAAGAAAACCCCAAATGGGGTCATGAAAAGTCAGACATCACTGAACAACAACTTTATCCACTAGGGCACACTGGTAATAGCCCCCTTTTACTAGCTATTTTTCTTTTTTCTTTTCTTTTAAATTTTAAACCACTTCACACACCTCCCACCAATGAATTCTAAAAGATAACTGAATATATTTCAATATATTACAATAAACAGAGGATTTTAGGGCAGCAAGGTGGTGCAGTGGATAGAGTACTGGCCCTGGATTCAGGAGGACCTGAGTTCAAATCTGACCTCAGATACATAACACTTACTAGCTGTGTGACCCTGGGCAAGTCACTTAACCTCATTGCTTAGCCAAAAAAAAAAATTAGAGGATTTTTTTTTCCAGAAATTTGCCCCATGAACATGAGTCTCATCTTTACTGGTTCACAAATACCCATAGATCATCAGAAAGCAAATTTCTCTCTATGGATCAATTTTAAACACAAGGGAAGCATTTAGTGACATACAGTTTTCTCTGGAAAAGAGTGATGAGCTAGGAGTTATCAGAGGGAGGCCTGGCTTCCATTACTGATACATCAGATACATATTAATTGATATATTGATAATTGATAATATTTATATTTGATTGATAATTGATAATGCATAATTAATGATATTAGGCATTCATTTAACCTTTCTTGAGCCTCAATTTCCTCATCACCAAAATGGGCACAATAATACCTACCTCAAAAGAATAACATAAATAAATAAATAAATAAAGTGTTTGCAAACCTTAAAGTGATTTCTATAAGTTACTATATATTTTCTGAGTTATCTTAGCTTTTTAAAAAAATTATTCCTAATATCTATTCATGAAACCAACCCATGTACACTTAAAGTGCCTGAGAAAGATGAGAAGAGAGATTTCACTGGGGGCAGAGGGCAGTGTGGAATCAAGGAAGATGATGGTATATAAGTTGGACCTTAAAGGTAGGGTAAGTCTCAGAAAGGTGATTATGAAAGAACTCATAATGCATGACTTTGGTTACTTCTGTCAGCAGTGATTGGCGTTTTCTTTACTAAAACATATATTTTCCATAATATAGACATGTATTTAAATCACATGCCCTTTTTACATTGACTCATGCACTTGACTTGGCAAAAGTGTAAAGGTTAGTCAGTGTCAGGAAGGGCCAATTGGCAAATTCATTAACACTTCTGCTGCCAAGGCTAATTATTAAGGCAGATACACTGCCTTCATTAAAAACAATAATACCCTGGAGTCAATGGAAGCATTTCATTTTTTCCATAATCATATCTTGAATTTAAATCTTGGAAGCTAAGCTGAATTAATGCTTTCCTACAGGAAACCCTATTAGCAATGTATAGGTTCTTATTTTGAGAAAGGAACTAGAAGACTTAATGACAAATGGAGAAATAGGAGCTTATTACATGTGCTTGCTAATTATTCTTTTCTGCAGACATAGGTTGAGAAGGCTAAAAACAGTTATAGCCAATCTTCCATTTATTTATTATATTAAACAACCTAAATTGCCTATGTAACTGATCCTAACTGTTCCTAACTAGTTAAAAAAAAAGTATTAAGAATCTAAACTACCCTGAACATGTAAATGAGAAACATAACTAATAACCAGTTGTGCTATGCCTTCATTCTTTGCCCCAAACTGCACTCCTTTATTTTTAACACATGAGTTTAATGAAAAAAAAATAGCAGTTAAACATATTTAGACAATGAGGAGCAAGTTTACCACATATGCTTTGGATTATTTACTAACTGCTTCCTATCACATGATAGTTTAAAATGAAAGGGACATGGTGTTGCTTTGCATTTACTAGGCACTTAATAAATGTGTGTTGAATTGAGAACTAAATTAGTATTTAGATCATAAAAGCATTAATTGTCAAAAGGGAAATAGCACAATGGATTGAGAGTTCAGCCCTATCAGAAACCTCTTCCTTGAGAAAATTTCCAAACTATAACTTCTGTTTTTTAAAAAAAAATGTTATGCGCCATATAGTGAAAACTGGCATAAGACAGACGCAGTTGAGGCCCACCCAAGTACTGTGGGCTTGGACACAGAAGTATTCAAATAATCTAATCATAATGCAGTCTCACATATAAGGTTGGTCTCATAAACTAGGTGATAACCACAGCTTTTAAAGTAAGCCTTCAGTGTATCTGGTGGACGAACTCCCCTCCCTCTCCCAAATAGAGCAAAGCAACATAAAGAGAGCTGAACTTGCAGCCAGAAGAGACATATGTTCAAATCCTGTGTCTGACATGTCCAAAGGTGTGACCTTGGACCAGTCTCTTCACCTCTCTCATCCTCAGTTTTCTCATTTGTAAAACAAGAGTAATTTAAAACTGCGCTATTTACCTCATGGGATTGTTCTAAGGAGCAAAGGAGGTAAATGAAGAACTTTGCAAACCTAAAAGCATTAGTGTAGTTTTAGGCTGCACTATGACTTCTGGGACACCATGTATACACATAGTTATTAGTGTATTTTTAAAAATTAAATGAAATGTTCCCAAGAGCAACTGGAAACTGGTTTTCCATAGGCATATCTAAATTTCATAACTCTGGAGTTTTAATCCAGGAAGTCCAAATCTTTATAAAGCCTAGAAATGAGGGATACTGCCTTGACCTTACTTCTTATGAAATATTTTTTCTATACCCTCCTTCAGGTACTTCACTCTTTCATATCTTCATTTTTGCTTCTATGATAACTTGATTAAGGTTCCTGAAGTTGAAAGGAAGGAAACTATTGATGAAAAAAGAGTATATAGTGTTTTAAGAGAAATTTTATTGCTATCTTTTGTTTTTACATCATGTAAACCTTCCCTATATCTGTCCTTCACCCTACCAGGGAGCCATTCATTATAAGAACTGTTTTTAAAAAGAAAATAATTTTAAAAAGAGGAAGAAGAGGGAAAAATGAGTAAATTCAATCAATATCTTGGGAAAAAATCTGACAAAAATGCATCTTTAAAGCTATGAGTCCATCATCTATACCAGTAATTCTATCCCCCTGCTTTGGTGATACCATGATAGTATCAATTGATAGACCAAAAAACAGACAGACAGATAGATGAATGAATGAATGAATGAATAATTGTCATAAGGATCTCATTAGATCCTTACAAAACAATACACGTAATGTTCTACACTCATGACCCCATTCTCCATCTTCTGCAAGGGAGTAGTAGGAAGCCTCTTCTCTTGTTTATTCTTTTGGGTCAGGTTTGATTTTTGAAATTTGACAACATTCATTTTAGATTGTAAATATAATGGGAGGGTGTTTGGGGTTTTTTTGTTTTTTGTTATTTTGTTTTTTTTTTTTTGTTGTTTTTTTTTTTAGAAAATATGCCCCACTCAACTACATTTGAGAAAAGAGTAGGGAGTGGAGTGTCATGGAAAGGGTACTATTTGAATTCTCAGCTTGGGCTACTTCTGAGTTTTATGCTTCTGTCTTTGTGCCTCAATGCATTCAACTATAAAATGAGGAGATTTAACTTGATAACTTCTAAGGTCTCTTTTGTCTCTGTTGCTTTGTGAATAGTATCATGGAGCAAAATTAGCCTGCAAATGGATCAAAAATAACAGTCCCTCCTCTTTGAAGAAAGATATTAGGAAAATAATGTAATTAATCTGTATTTCCAAAATCTGTCTCTTTTTTCCTTCCCCAGCCCTAAACAGAAAGGATGTTACTTAAAAAAAAATTGAGTAGCATCTTGACAATTTTAACCTAGATTGAATTATCCCAGTCTCTGGCATTTACTAGGGTCACTTCCGATACTCTGATTTATGAGGGTTTAAACCTGAGCCTGCTGGGCTTAACCAAGCTTGATGTAAGTGCCCACTTAAGGATTCCTTCTTCGAACAAAAGGAAAAACTTGTCAACAAGAGCTTATCCTATTAAAGCTATCTGGAAACGATCTACTTAGTACAGGAAAACTTTCTCTTTAGCTACCTTCACAGATATCCTCAATTTGCACCAGTATTCAGAGTGAGAGAATGGTTATGGTAAGGATTCCAATAAGTCATCCAGTCCCCTTTCCGATCTTTCTCCAAAGATAGTGAAATGTTAATGCATCCAGATAGAGAGTAGTGTAATTTTCCACAACTTCATGAAAGCCTGGGGTGGTTTTCATTCGAATTACGAACTGGGCAGGGAGTGTTGCTGGAGTGAGCTCCAATGGATGGTGAGAGATGGTCAAATTTTCAGTGTGAGCTTTATACCTCAGAAATTAGCAAAAGGTACAAATCAGATTGTTTTCTTGATTGTCTATATTTCAGAAAGTGATGAAAATCATGTTAATAACACAGATTAAAACTTAAAAGTGTGCTAAGTGAGAGCTGGTTGTTAAACATTTACCAACCTATCCCTGGAACTGGGCAACATTTATCTTTGATCAAGTGAGATAATGTACCTAAAGTATTTTGCAATCAATCAAACAGCAAGTATTTATTAAAGGTCTATTAATGTACCAGGCACCATACCCAAGCAATGAGAATACAAAGACAAAAATGAAACAATTCTTAGGTAACTTGGAGCACTTGATAAATGTCGGGTAATAGTAATAGCAGTAATAATTCCTCCTCCTTTGATGCTTCTTCTGTCCCATTATTATTCTCCCATTCAGTACTTACTATTATGCTGTTTGGTGTTCTGCTCTGATCTCAGATGTTCCTTAACATTTTTTCTACCTTTTTTTTCTCCAGTAGAACTGATCTGCCCCAGTCCCATTTCCTTATGGGTCCTGCCATGTGAAAATGAGTGTTGGTGCACTAATCAGAGAAACTACCCCTCTCGGGTAAAAGAATGCTTTCAGCAAGGAAAATGTGTGTGTGTGTGTGTGTGTGTGTGTGTGTGTGTGTGTGTGTGTGTGTAAGAAAGAGAGAGAGAGAGAGAGAGAGAGAGAGAGAGAGAGAGAGAGAGAGAACCACTAATAGGGAGGCGAGTAACTTTAAGCAAAGCAGCAGGCCAAGAGGGGAGCTATTTTTATGTGGGATATATTTTAGTAGGGCTTGAATCCTTTGTCCTATGCATAGGGCTGCTCCCAAGGTAGCCAGTTCTTTATTTCAAAACACAATCCTTCTTGCTATAATTAGGCCCTTGTTTGGGTTTCTGAGGACAAGGATAACCAAGGGTTTGCCTCCTTCAAAAGTCTAAAGACAAATAGGATACCACCCTTTAGCCTTCTCTTTATGTTAAATAATCTCAACTCCTGAAACTTCTTCCCAATAGAATACTTTCATTCCATACTCCACCCCAGCTCTCACTTACCTATATCATGGCTCATGAATTTTAATCAATCTAGATAGGGGTCAGTGTGTTCTGACATGTTCAGCATAGCACAATAATTATTATACAGACCTTAAATGCCATTTAATTCTCATGCCTGTTTTTAAAAGAACAGGATTACAACACTTGTTCACGTTTAGATCATGGTCCAATTATGACCCTTCCATCTTTTTATGCCATACTGTACTATCTAACCACCTTATATTTGTGAATATATTTATTGATGATGATAATAATCCTAATGGCTAACATAGTTGTAGTGCTTTTATGTTTGCAAAGTGCTTTACAAATATTACTTCCTTTCTAACCATACAACAACCCTGGGAGGTAGGTACTATTGTTATTATTATCATACATTTTACATATAAGGGAGCTGAGGCTATCAGAGGTTAAGTGACTTGTCCAGGGCAGCACAGCTAGTAAGTACTTAATGTAGGATTTGGACTAGGTTCTTTCTGACTCTAGGTCCAGCTCCCTATCCCTGCACCTTCTAGCTGCTTTTAAATTCTGAGTACATTACTTAATTTTGAGGTCTTGAGGTCACTTTGAATTTTACTGATCTTTTTAGACTGTAAGCATTTATTCCTCTCAAAATTTGTATTGTTTTTTTATGGGCCTCTTCTTCTGGGATGGATACAGCAAAACACGGGCCAAACAGCTCATTAAATTCCAAGTATGGAATTTGAATCAATTACTCAACTATTTCAAGCCATAAAATACTTTCACCTCAACTAGGTGAATATTCAAGAATTTCTGTGGGTCACCAATTCTCTGCTTCACAGTATGAGTGTTGACCAAGCCAATGGAATGAAAAGACCAATAGGCAATAAAGAATAAAGCAGAACTTTAAAAAAAATTAATCCAAGGAGCACTATTATTAAAAAACCAAACCAACAGCTAAAGAAATGAATCCAGAGAAAAGAAACTTATTCAAAAGTGTTAGCCTTTTGGTTCAATTAAAATCATTTGCTGATGGAACGATATCAGAATTTGGCAGTGCCTATTTGTGTGAAGAGATATTTTCAAAGATGAAATATGTGAAATCTCATTACTGATCAGAATTAACAGATGAACATTTGCAATCAGTTTTGATAATAGGAAGCACTAACTGTGAATCCTGGTTAAGAGAAAAGTCCCCTCCAGTAAAGGATTCCATTCTTCTCATTAGTCAACGTAATTACCACCCCCCCAAATATACTCAATTATTATTGTTGTATTTTGAATTTCATTAATAACAAACTTGTTTTCTTTCTTGTTACATAAGTAACTACTTACTATCCTTGATTTTGTTTCTTGGTCCAGAAAGCCTAAAATATTTACTATCTGGCCCTGTACAGAAAAAGCTTGCTGACCTCTGGACCTAGGCCATCTCTAATGTCCCTTCTGGCTCTGGTAACATTTGCAGTTCCTTTAACTAAGACTTGTGTGGTAGTTTGGAGTCCTATCACCTTCCTGGACCCCTCTAACTTGGGGCATCTGTGAACTTGCTCCCCTATATCCATAGACAAAATGAGATGGAGTCAGTAGCAGATGGCTCTTCCCCAAGGGCCTTCCTGATCACTGGATAGAGAGTCCTTCTCTCCCACATGGACTTCTTCTTTGATGACTAAGGGCCAATGGCTGGTCCTTTCAATTGGTGAGGCCTAGTCATGGCTGACAGTGGTCAGCAGCCTATGCCCTTCCCCAAATTCCTGCCCTTCCACTCCATTATGAAGCCATCCTGAGCCCAGAGAATCTTCTTTGTTGAAGGAATCTGATGGAACTGGATTCTAGAGACAGCCCTGTCTGTTTCTCAGCTTGATGAGAAGTATGAAGTTAAGTGGAGTCTGACATGAAGGTAGCCAACCCTGATAGATACTCAGCAGTTTTGGTGAGACTCTGGCTGTGGTTGACAGCAAGACCCCTGACTTTCTTCTGACTAGGTAGTAGTGGCTCAGGTCCTGTTTCTGGCACCAGAAACACTCACTTAGTAGGAGTAGCAAGTATTAAGATATGGCATCCCTGGGGCCCAATGTCCCTTCTGGCATTTCACATAAAATGGGTGTTTATTAATTGCTGACTGAATGGTGTCATGGGAAGAGGAAGCCAAGGTATCTTGAAGCTCGTTGAGTTCCCACAACAGGATAGACCCTAGGTAAGCCAGATCAGAGGTCAAAGAAAACTGGTTTTTGGTGAAATCCTCTAAAGGGGGAGAAAGGAGATTGTTCCTTGATCCTGCAGGGAGAAACTTAGTGGCTTCCTTGGACCAGCTCATACAGGCTCTTTGGGAAGGGCCTGCCTCTTGCTCATTGGGAAAATATCTCTGTATACCCAATGCCTAGCACAGCACTTGGCAAAGAGGAATTAATAAACACTCTTTGGGTAAAAAACAAACAAACAAAAAACCCAAACCAAATCAAACCAGCAGCAACTTTATTGCCTAGTCTAGAGAGGTCATGCATTTCAAACTTATTTCTTTGGATCATCTATATTCTGAGATTATGTAAAGCTGAAAGTGGTCATCTACTAAAACCTTAATTTTGTATGCTCTCTTTTCTGCACTTTCCTACAGTGTATTAAATTCTCATCATTTATGACAAGCACAGTATCGATATGCGACTAGCCTGCAGCTTGTTAAACTACCATAAAATAAGATATAAGCACCTCATTAATTACCACCATCAAGAGAATTAGTCTATCTATCAGTACATATTTAAGCAGAATTTTCTACCTTGAAAAACTTAACTCATGGCATTAGGGTATGAGATCCTGAGACAGATCTCAATCATAAGAAAACAACAAAAAAATTATCTGGTGGCAGGTTTTATTTTAATCCAAGGATTTAGTGAGAATTCCCAATTGTAACTGCTGTTTTTTTAAAGCATTTTGAAATGAGCTGAACACCATATAGCAACAACAATAAAAACTCAAATTGCTGTTGATATATGCATACACATACATACATATATTAAATGAAACAACAAAGCTGCTCTTATAAATCAAAATATGAAGATCAAGTCCAAATCCAAGTTCTGAAAATGAAATTGTATTGGTGATTCCATTTGTGTTTTGTTTTTGTTTGGAGGAGGATATTTTTAATGGGTTTAAACAAATGAGTACAGAAAACTGAATGACTGTAGATTATAGAGAAAGCAGCACATGACACAGGCAAGAACACCCTTCAGGGTTACCATCCAGTGGTCAGTTATGAGCAGGGACTCTTCCTGAGAATCAGCAAGTTCCCAACGACATACTCAGGAAACCTCTTATCCCAACTCTGTCCCAAACTAGGCTAGTGGCTTTGGACAAGTCACTTAATGTCCCTGCATTTCAAACTTTTTCTCTGTAAAATGAGGGGATTAAACTAGGGGAAAACCCAAAGTCCCTTCTAGCTATGATTCCATCACACCAATAATTTCATCTATACCATCTATACCAATAATTCCCTCTCCCTGTTTTGGTGACACCATAAGCAGTATCAATTAAAAAGTAAATATAAAGACACATAGACAGGTGAATGCATAAATAATTCAATGAACAAAGGAAAGAATTAACAAATGAATAAACGAATGAATAAGCATGTAAGCCAAGAGAAATAAGTAAATGAATGAATGAATGAATGAATGAATGAATGAATGAGCCCACTCTGAGACCTATAAGTCTCCCTCAAAAAGGCTAGAAACTTGGCATGACCCTTTTCTGATAATATCCATGCCCCATGTTAGCAATCTATGATATTATTCACTGCCTAGCTAAATAGCTAGGAAGTGAAATGGATAGAACATTGGACTTAGAGTTGAGAAAACCTGAGGTCAAATCAGACTTGAGATGCTTACTAGCTGTGTGACCCTGGACAAGTTACTTACCCTCTGTCTGCTTCAGCTTCCTCTAAAATTGGGGTAGTAATAGCAACTACCTCCCAGAGTTGTTGGGAGAATAAAATTAGATCATCTTTGTAAACTTTAAAATGCTATATAAATGCTATTATTATTATTGCCACTTACTATTTCCCTACTCATAATTTAATTCAGTTTAAAAAGCATTTATTAAGTGCCTACTATTTGCCAGGCACTGTGCTAAACACTGGGGAATAAAAGACAAAACTATAATAATGATAGTTAACATTTATATATTACCTTAAGGTTTTGTAAAGATATGTGTGTATACACACATACATATGTAGACACACAATATACATACATATGTGTATACATGTGTGTGTGGTGTGTCTATTTCATTAGATCCTTACAACAAGCCTATGAGATACTAGAATTATCCCCATTTTATAGGTGAAAAAACTGAGGCTGAGAGAAGTTAAGTGATTTGCCCAAGGCAAATACTAAATGTCTGAGGCAGGATTTGAATTTAGGCCTTCCTAACTTTTAAGTCCTGCACTCTACCCACCAAGCTAAGCTGCCTCTCTCTATAGTTCCTAACCTCTAGAAGGTTGCATTCTATGTAGAGGAAAAGAAGACACATATAAAAAATTAAATAAAAAATGTATATGAAGCAATTTATGGGAGGGCACTTGCATTTGAATGCGTAGAAGGTAGCACAGGAACTAAGCTTTGACAGAATCTACGGATTCTGTGAAGTAGAGGTAAGGAGGGAGTCCATTCTGGTCATGGGGTTCAGCTGTGCAAAGGAATGGAGATAGGACGTGAAAAGTCCTGTATGAAGAACAGCAAACTGGCCAGTCTGGCTGTACTGGGGAGTGCATGAAGAAGAGAGCCTGGGGAGGTCAGGTGAGAGCTGGCCCGTGAGAAGTTTGAAAAGCCAAATAAAAGAGTCTATATTTTATCCCAGATGCAAGATGAGCAAGTACGTGACCTGGTGAGACCTGTACTTTAGCAGTATCTAATGGACAGTAGTTGTACGAAGGAGGGATTGGAGAAGGGAGAGGCTGTAGGCAGTGAGACCAGTCAGGAAGCTACAGTAACAGTCCTGGCCAGAGTGCTGAGGTTCTGTTTTAGGATACTGGCCAAAGTCACATCAATGTGACATCAGAGAAGGGGAACCAACCAAACTCATCTAAGTATCTACCCCTTTCCAACAAACCTCTGAGCTTTGCCCATCTCAGTCAGCTGCCTTGGCATGGAGGAAGGCTTACATAGAGCCAAGCATGTCTTATCTGAGGATGGCTTCTACAAACAGTTATCACGGAGCCTTCCTCTTTCTTATCTTCATCCTCTTATGGCCCAAAGACCAGCTTCGGGCCCCAGCATTAAGCTGGTTCCTTTATTGTCTCTGGTTCCTCATATCTCTGTCCCCATGTGTTTCCTTGTAGGCCTAAAGTGGACCATAATAAAAGGTCAAATGCATTACTGGTTAGTTTGATTCTTTTGTGAAATCCCTTCAAGTAATGTAAGTACCATGAAGATGTAAAGGAATGGGATATGTGTGTGTATATTCTTATACACACACACACACACATATTTTATTGTTGTTTTGTCATTTTTTTAGTTGTGTCCAACCCTTTATGACCCATTTTGGGGTTTTCTTGGCATAGATACTGGAGTGATTTGCCATTTCCTTCTCCACCTTGTTTTACAGATGAGGAAACTGAGCAAATTGGGTAAGGTGACTTGCCCAGGGTCACACAGCTAGTAAGTATCTAAGTCTGTATTTGAACTCACGTCTTCTTGACTCCAGGCCTGGGACTCTATCCACTACACCATCTAATAGAATGTGTGTGTGAGATACATACATCATATATGTACACATATATACATATGTGTTTATATAAGTATATATACATTTACTAATATACATATATACATACATACATAAATATATGTGTCTATATACACACATATACTCTCCCTCTCTCTCTCTCTCTCTCTCTTCATTCTGATCTATTAAATGGGTATATTGAAATCCTAAAATTTTCTAACCAAAATGGATTTCAGTTTGTATTAATGTAACAAATAAATACAGTCCATGTGTGCAGTGATTACATATGCTGGATCTTCTGAGCTAGTCCGATTTCAAGTCAAGAAAATGTTTGTTTAATAAGGCTTTGTGAAGGGAATATCCTTTCAGGCCACTTTTCCTGCTTTGGGTTTCAGAAAATAGTCATGGTAGCCATATGACAATTTTTGAAGGTGGAGGGGAGAGGCCAACTCCCTAAGCCTCTGACCACCATGAGTGGCATAGTGATGTGGGAGCTTTCAAAACCTTCATGTTTCCCCTTAGTCCATCAGGCCTTATGGAACAGATGTGTTATTTAAAAGCTTAGTATATATGCTGGCTCTTTAAATCAAATGATATTTTAAATGCCCCCCAGGAGAAGCTCTCTATGTAAAGGAATAAAGAGGTAAATCCTTTTGTTGAAATAGCAGTAATAAAAGCAAATCATTACTACCAAAATTTGTCTGTTTTTTCAAGTTTGGATTTTTTTTAAATTGGAGTTTCTTAAGGTAAGTGACATCTAAGGTTGAACAACATGATGGGCAAGAACTATATTATTGTTGTTTGTATTTTCAGGTCTAGCATAGTGCCCTGCACATTGTGTGTGTGTGTGTGTGTGTGTGTGTGTGTGTGTGTGTGTGTGTGTGTGTGTGTGAGATTTCATTAATATAAGAAACTCCTAACCTAGTTTTTTTTTTTTGCAATTATTTTGTATTCTTTGTATCTTCTTTGTATTCCAACAGATTAGCATAGGACCTAGAACATAGTAGGTACTTAACAAATTTTAACTGACTGACTATTATGGGAAATAAAATGACTTGCATGGTTGGACATCTGACATATGTTAGAAGAAAAATTTGAATCCTTATTCCAAGGCTGGCTCTATATATACTAGGCCATTGGTTCTTAAAAGTATAGTCCCCTGGCTGGAGACAGTTTCAGGGGTCCATGAGATGACATTATTTTCATAATAATATTAATACATTTTAATTTCTAATATGGTAAATATGAATATACGTGACATACAAAACCAAAATATCCTCAATAACTTTTAAGAATGTAAATGTAATGTAAATGTAAAGGTGTCCTAAGACCAAAAAGTTTGATAACCACTGTACTGGGTCATATTGTCTCTTGTCTTGTACACAGTAGGTGCTTAATGTTTGTTGGATTCTGTTGAAGGTTTACATGCATCTAGACCAGCAGGCATGGGGAACCTGCGGCCTCGAGGACACATGTAGCCCTCTAGGTCCTCAAGGGTGTCCCTTTGACTGAATCCAAACCTTTTGTTCTGTGAAGTTTGGATTCAATCAAAGGAACATAGTTGAGGACCTGGAGGCCACGTGTGGCCTCGAGGCTGCAGGCTCCCCACCGCTGGAGGGCTGTTTTCTACTTTTTAAAGTGATCTTTTCTTTATAAAATTTCTCACAATATTTTGCCTAGACTTTCCCTTTGAAATTTTTGTCTTGTTTTCATATTTATTTGAGGACATGCATTAATCCTCCTATTCGAGCTTAAACCCCCTAGAACAAGAACTATGTTATTATAGGATCACAGATGTATAGCTGTGATCTTAGCAGTCATGGAAAGGGGGGCTTGCCCCTTCAGTTTTACAAATAAGGAAACTGAGACACAAAATGGGTCAAATGACTGGTCCAGGGTCATTTAGGTAGTAATTCCTGAGGCAGTCCTTGAATCCAGGTCTTCTTGAATTCAATTCCAGTGTCTTCCTGGCTACCTTATCCTGCCTTTCTATTTTTATGCATCCCTACTGTTCCTAACAGGGTTTTTGCACACAGTGTTGTCCTTCATTTGTTTCAGTTGTGTCCAAGTCTTCGTGACCCCATTTGGGGTTTTCTTGGCAAAGATACTGAGTGTTTTGCCATTTCCTTCTCCAGCTCATTTATGGAGGAGGAAACTGAGGCAAACAGGGTTAAGTAACTTGCCTAGGGTCACACAGCTAATAAGTGTCTGAGGTCACATTTGAACTCAGGTCTTCCTGACTCCAGGCCTGGTGCTCTGTGCACTATGGCACCACCTAGCTGCCCCAGTTTTGCATACAGCGGCCACTTAATAACTGCCCTTTGCCTTAAACTGCAGAATCCCTCTTCTAGGGGCTCAGTGCAGAGCCGAACACAACCAAAGCCCTAGGCCAGAACGTAGCATAGAAAGTCTACACTTTGCTAGTCCGCGGTAACTCAAATACATTGAAGGATGGCAGCTCATGAGCCAAAATAAATCACAGATGGGCACAAAAGGAAAGGAAAAGTGAATAAAGAAAGTATGTGTGTCTTTCAAGAGAATGGCTCACATGTTGATGTTTTCAGCCACATTCAAACACCGAGAACAAGACTATCCCAAGGTTATCTTTTCATCTCTCTCCAGTTACACGTAGGAAAGAGCAGGGACCCACACAGGCAGAACACAAGTATTCTGAAACCTTAAATAGGCTGCTTTTAAGAGAATAAAGAAAATGATGAAATAAAACCCAGGAATTTATTTATTGTGATATCACCAGAAAATACCTTGTAGGATTAAGTTATATTTATGAGCCTCAGAATCAAGAGACTTGGGTATAAATAATGGCTATGTCACTTATGAATAATAACCGTGTGACCACAGACCACAGACACAGGGCCTTGGTTTGCTCCTCTGTGAAATGGAGATACTACCTTAGTATTTACTCACAGGTGATCAGCGAAGATGAATGTGGAGGCCTTTCCAGGCCCACTCTTCCCCCCCCCCCCCGCTGCTTGTGCCTTTTTCTTCCACATTCGCCTTGTATTTGATTTTTTATGTCTTGTTTGTATCTTGTGTATGCATGTGTGTGTAGATGATTTTATGTGTTTTGTTTATGCCTTGTATGGGCATATATATGATTCATCCACATCTTGTTTGTATTTGTATGTATGTATGTATGTATGCATATGTATGATTTATAGTCTGTTTTATACCTTGTGTGTATATGTGTACATACACGTATTTTGTAGATGTCTTGTTTATGTCCTGTGTGTATGTATATTATTTTTATGTCTTGTTTATGCCTTATATGTGCATATATATGATTCATCCACCTCGTGTTTATATTTGTATGTATCTTATGCATATGTATGATTTATATGTCTGTTTTAAACCTTGTGTGTCTGTGTGTACATATATGTAATTTGTAGATGTCTTGTTTATATCCTATGTGTATATATATTATTTTAACATGTCTTGTTTATACCTTGTATGTGTATATATATAATTCATACATGTCTTGTTTATACTTGTGCATGTAATATCTGTATACGTGTATATATGTGATTCATATGTGTCTGTTTTATACATTGTATGTATGGGTGTACATATATGCAATCTGTATATGTCTTGTGTGTATACTGTGTATGTATGTATGTGTATATCTATATATGATTCATGTATGCCTTGTTTATACTTCTGTGTATATGTGTATATATGATTTGTACATGTCTCTTTTATACCTTGTGTATATGTGTACATATAAATGATTCATACATGTCTTTTTATATCTTGTGTATACAAGTGATTTGTACATGTCTTATTTATACTGTGTATATATATGATTTATATACATCTTGTAATGTACAGTGCTTTGTATGTATACATGTATATCCACACATATACACAGATATCCATATGTGTATATATGCACATATACATGTAGACACATATCATGCATGTATGTGCATCTATATAATGTTATCTCCTCTCATTAGACCTATAAGCTCTTCCTTGAAAAACAAGGATTATTTCACTTTTATATCTGTATCCTTGGTGCTTAGAATGATGAGGGGAACACAGTAAGGGTTCAACAAATATATACACACATATGCATACATATGTATGTGAGTGTATATTTATATATATAGTTATTAACAGCAGAAGAGATTTATCTTAATTGCCTCTGCCTTCAATATGTGTGCTACTATATATAAGGAGAAGAATTCATAGTGATGTAGCACTTTAAAGGTTAAGCTATTCTCTCATAACAATCATGTGAGCTAGGGTATCTAAACATTATTGTCCCCATTTTTCAGATGAGAAAACTGAGGATCAGAGAGATGAATTGATTTGTCTGAGGTCACATAACTGGCATAGCTCATATTCTAGACTTAATCCTACATCTTTCGACTCTGAGGCCAGTGGTCTTTCTTGCAAACCCGGATGACCTTGAGACATGACTCAAGGGTGAAAGATTCAAGTATGTTCCCCATACCATATATGCTAATGTGCAAAAATGTATATATAGGCCATGCCATCCTCAATCTTTCTTAATGCTAATTCTTTCCTTTTGAAATCATCTCCAATTTAGCCTGTCTGTATCTTGTTTGTATATAGCTATTTGCACGTGTCTCTCATTGAACCATGAGCTCCTTGATGGCAGTGATTACGTTTTTGCCTTTTTTTTTTTGTATTCCATGTGTTTAGGACAGTACGAAATCTTATGAACTGACTAACTGGCTGCCACTAACTAGCTCCATGACCTTGGGCAAGTCACTTCATCTCTATGGACCTCACTTACTTTGCTTCAAATGAGAAAATTGGTTTTGGTCTCTTAAGTTCCTTGTAGAGTTAAAAGTCTATGATTCCACAGAGGTTACATTTTAAAGTAAGCCTAAAGTCTTGAGATGCTGAATCATCCACTTTCTCACTTTTAAGGGAGATGGAAATGTGTTTGCCCATCTATGCAAGCTGTAATATATATGAATGAATCAGCGAGAGCTCACCCACCGAAGTTCTTTTCTAGGAATATAATTCTGCAAAATAACAAAAGGATACACTTATTCTACTATTCTGGTGCTTATCACAAAGAGCTTAAAAATCCATCATTGGAGGGCTTCTCACCCAGTTAGTGGATATGATGTAAATGGAGACCTTTCTGCCTCTTGTGGATTTGTTTATTTGTAGGATTAATCTCAATGGCTCTGTTAGAATAAGCCTGCAATACAAAAAATATATTTTTCCATAAGTGTGAGAACGCAGGCCATGCATTGTGTAGACATGGATTTTTATGTGCTTATTCATAACATTTGCTGTCAATGGTACTTGGTTAAAATGATTATCACACACAGCATGGCTAACTTTTTAATGTAAATGGGATGCAAATGTATGCAATGTTATCTTTAATGCAGATGTAGCAGAAAGTATTAAGATGTGCAGAGTGCCTAATTAGGTCCTACATCAAAAACTATATATAAACTTGACTCCAAAGTCTCAGCAACACAAATTGAGACTAGAAATCCCAGTATACAATCTTTAAAAAAAAAAAAACAACCCAGTTCTTTTTTCCCTCTTCTTTCTGCAAAGCTAGGCACTTGAAAGAAATATCTTGTACAGTTATTTCAGGGGATGGGAGAGGAGGGGGGATGGGATTAGAGCTTCTTTCGAGCAAAAACCAGAAAGCAAAAAATCCAACCACAACAAAAAATCAAAACAAAGCTGTCGTATGCTTCCAGTCTCGGCACTGAAAATGATGACTTGCCAGAAAAAGCATATTTTTGCATTTATTTCCATTTCTAACCTTCCCAGAGACAAACACATGCTCATTCCTTTATAATTAGGATATTACAGTAAAACCTTATTAATTCAGATTTTCCTAATTTTCACTTTTGATCATTTGGATAGGGGCTAGGCAGAGGCTTAGCTTTATCGATTGGTGGAGGGGGCTACATGGAAAGGTTAGATGAGTAAATGAATATATTAAGCAAGATTACAGAATGGATGTTCAGCCTCTTTAAGTATTTTTTTGTTTTTGTTTTTATTTCAAACACTTTAAAAGCACCAGGCCTCAGTTTCCTCATCTATAAAATGTGAGAGTTGGACTAGTAATTTCTCAAATTAACTTTGAGCTCTAAAATGTTATGATCTTTATGGCCTACGATTCACAATAACACTAGAGATAGAGTATAATTTACAAATATAATTTGTCTATTTTTAGGGGACAGCTGGTCCCTTGAGTTCCTCTATTAAGTAATACTTTTTGAGCCTAGTTCATTATGATATTATACGTCACTCAGTTAGTCAATAAGCATTGAGTAAGCATATACTATGTGCCAGGCACTGTACTAATCACTAGGGATACAAAGAAAGGCAAAAAAACCCAGTCAAATTATAATCAGTCAATAAATATTTATGAAGTACCCACTACGTGCCAGGCACTATGCTAAATGACGGGGATTCAAAGTCAGGTAAAAAACAGACCCCCAATCTCAAGAAGTTAACAGTCTAACAGGGAGACAACATGCAAATAACAACGTACAAACAAGCTATTCTACAGGATAAATTGGAAATAATTAACAGAGGAAAGCACTAGAATTAAGAGGAAAAGGAAAGACTTTATGTTGAAAGTGGAGTTTAGCACAGCCTGGAAGTTTATTACTCCATGTACTAAAAAGTAATAAAATTATATTTCCTTATAATGTGTACATAATTTAGACTCTCCATTAATTTAGAATGGACTTCTATATTAGTCTACTCAGCATGGTGAACAAACCACTGGGCTAGGAGGTAAGAGATCTGGCTTCCGGTTATAACTTGATGTATGATCTTTCCAGGTAGATGGAGAACGGTGGAACTGGCTTTGAATCCTCCTTCTCACAACTACCTGCTCTGTGATCTTAAACAAGTTGGGTAACTTCTCTGGGCTTCAGTTCCTCTGAGAGCATTTGGAAAGGATGGGGCCTTTAACGGCCTTTAATATTAACCCTTTCAGATCAAACCTATAACCTTTATGAATTTCATTTTTCTAGGCCTCAGTTTTTTTTTCATTCGTCCAAGAGATTTAATAACACCTGCTCTGCCACCTGCAAATTGCCAACTGCAACTTGGGGCAACTAGGTGGGACAGTGTGTAGAACTCCAGGTCTGGAATCAGGAAGACTCATTTTCCTGAGTTCAAATTCAACCTCAGATACTTATTAGCAGTGTGACCCTGGGCAAGTCACTTAACCCTATTTGCCTCAGTTTCCTCATCTGTAAAATGAGCTGGAGAAGGAAATGGCAAACTAGTCCAGCATCTCTGCCAAAAAAAACCCCAAATGGGGTCACAAAGGGTTGAGCACAATTGAAATGAGTGAACGACACAGCACTTGCAAATGCTGGATGGGAAGATCAAATGACCTTTGAAATTATTTTGGAAAAACATGAAGCCCTATACAAATATCAGGTGATATGACTTCAAATCAGGTTAGGTTCTTTAACAGGGTAACTGCAACAAAAGGTGTAGGGGTTGGGGAAGTTAACAGAGAGAGGGTACCTGTGATCAATGTAAAGATTTTTCTATTCTCTTTGGTTCCTACAATCATAGATTTGTAGCTGGTGGGGATCCTAGCTACCATCTAGTCCAAAACCCTCATTTTACAAATAAAGAAACTAAGGCACACAGGTTAAGTGACTTCCTGAAGGTGTTAAAGGCAATAAGCTTCAGAGGTAGGATTTGAACCCACACCCTCTGACTCCAGAATCTGTGCCTTTTCTACCGTGTACATCTGTTTTATCCTTATTCCTCTTTCAATGTACAGAACAACACAGTGCATATATGAGATGCTTGGAAACAATGTTCCCTGAGTTAACCCTATTTTCTAGTTTTCAGTGATTCTACAAAGACAATTCAAAGGAGCATATTTTAAAAGTATCTAGACATAGGAGATCCCAGTTCTAGAACTGACTCCAATTATGAACTAGCTGTGTGACCCTGGACAAGTCAATTAACTGCTCTCTGCCTCAGTTTCCTCATCTGTAAAAAATTGGGACAATATCTCAAGGGGTTGTGAGAAAAGCACTTTGTCAACCTCAGAGTGTTTTGTAGGTTTCTGATGCTGCTACTGATAACGATAAGACATCTACTTCAAAGTCAGTAAAGATTCTAAATGCCTATTGGATGTATTTTGGTATTAAATAAAGAATGGAGCTTTGGGCTGTGATTCAGTAGAACTGGACTTTATTCTGAATTTTGTGGATCCTGGTAAAACATTAAATCCATGATTCTGTATCCCCACCATTAAAGCCAGGGTCGGAACACCCAACAGTCACAGAAATGCATTTACTGTCATACAAATGAAGAACAAAATAATAACAGAGGAACTGGGCTAGAGAGCAGTCAAAGATCCCAAACATCCTCTTGCCTTAGATTCCTAAAATAGTTCAGGAGAAAGCTGTTTGCTAACCTGTTTTATTCAGTGATTATCTCAAATATCAATTTCAATATGTGCGTGAAAACCCACCTGGAGTTCCAAGTTTGCTGAGTGTGTTTATATCCACACGAGGGAAGCCTTTTTAAAGAGTCTTTTTAAAAGAGCACCAGAGATACTGGAATAACCAGTATTCAATGATCCAGCTAAAATACTGATTTCTGCGGAACTACAAGGTGCTGGAGATGGGGTCAGCTGCACCAGTTCTGCCTCTTACTAGCAGAGTGACTTCCTTTCTCTGGGTATCAGTTTACTTACCTATAAAATGGGAGAGGGGAGGAGAGTTGGACCAGATCAATCAATAAATAAGTATTCATTAAGTGACTGTGTGCTAGGCACTGTGTAATTTGCTGAATTTAAAAAGACAAAAGTGAAAGAACATGCAGTCAGGGAGCTTACATACTAACAGACAAGATAAAGCCAATTAAAAAAAAAACAAGGTAATTTGGGGAGTGAGGACCCACGAGATTGAGATTAGGAAACACTTCATGCAGGAGGTAGTGTTGTAGGAAGAATGGCTTCAAAGAGGCGGTATTGAGAAGGGAATGCATTCCTGGCAAATTGGACAGCCAGTTCAGAGACTTGGAGATGGGATTTCGAATACAGCATATGAGCAACAGTGCAATCAGTTTGTCTGGATTGTTGAGTGTGGGAAGGGAATGCTGTATACAGCTGAAAAGGTAGGTTGGGATCAGGTTGTGAAAGACTTTAAAGGCCAAAAGAAGTTTAAAAGAATTTATATTTTATTCTGAGAAAAACAGGGAGTCACTAGAATATGTATTTTAGTGTAGTAACATGGCAACGTTGTGCTTTAAGAAAACCACTTCAGTGGCTTGTGTAGAGATGATCTTAAAGCTCCCCCAAAAACGAGCTTCTTGGAATTCGGTGATTCTTAAGTTACAAACCTGATATATTGTTGTTGTTGTTGTTGTTGTTGTTGTTGTTGTTGTGTGTGTGTAACTCTAGTTACAAAGTTTGCACTCTGTTTTCCCTAGGTAAATCCACTTACTTCTAGAATGCCAACAAACAAAACCAGCTCTGGAAGACAAATGCATCTTTAAATGCAAAACAGACACATTAAATCACAGTTTTAGAGTTGAAACGGACCTTAGCTTCTTTATTCTAAATCCCTCCTTTTACAGATGAGGAAACTGATTTCTCCTAAGTTATAAAGCTCTCCGTTTTGATTGACAGTAGATTTAACTTATTTTCTCTTTATCAATAGGTAGATTATTTGTCCTTGGCATTCAAAGGGTGAAAGCAGGCAATTTAATCCTTTAGAGGATGACACAATGGGAGTGTCAAATCTACCTTGATCTATTTCCTTTCCCTAAGGACAACCTTTCTTCACTGGTGATTTGCTAATCTGATCTCCCAAAATTTTATGGGGAGTAACTCATTTATTCCAAATGTTATCTTCTCTACTGCTGTGAAGAACTCATTCCTGTCCTACCTTTTCTTTGCAACAACCCTCTTCATCCATGAAGACCTAGATAAAGCATCAGCGGTTGCTGAGTAGTCCCATGAACAACAGCGGTACTTGATAAAAACAGATTGATTTCTAATGACGTGCCTCTATCACTTTGTAGTTCCTAAATTTCTGTCATCACACACACACACACACACACACACACACACGCACACACAAAATCCCAGTTATTCTATCTGAAGCATCTCTGACGTTGAACTTGCTCATTTGTAAAAAAAAAAAAAAAGCAAGGTATTGTTACGCCTGTGCTTTTGTAAAGTTTCTCTCCCAGGGAGTATCGGGACTGCCTCTTCTTCCGCAGCATGGTGCCACTGTTTGCCTGGAGAGCTGGTAATTCTCCCTGACAGTCTACATAACCCAACTCTATGGTCACAACTGTTCTTGAAAGGCAAAACTCGAGCCCTACTTCTCAGAGGTGGCCGAGCAAAGCTCTGTTTGTTACAGCAGGTGGAATTCTTGGAGTCATTCGAATGAAGAAAAAGTCTATTTGCCAAGGTTCCAGTGACTCTTTCGCCCTAACTTCTAAATGTGTTTAAAGAAAAAAAAACAACAACAAAAAATCCAACCCTGCCTGGACTTTCTTTGCAACAAAGGCAGCAAGCCAGAGGAGAAGGTATGGGAACCCATTCGACTCTGGCGGCTGGATATTCCGACTCAAGACAAAAGAGTCTGTGGTACCCAGAGCTGACCGTTTTAATTCAGAAGAGCCACCAGAGACCGCTCTGGGTTTAGAAGAAGCGGAAACTGTTCTAGTTATAAATTGTGCTTATTAAGATGAAGAATTAATGCAGAAATTAAATGAATAGATGAAAAAGAACTTCAAAAACCCTCTCTACCTTTCTCTAAATGAGTCACAGAAACACTGGTCCGGGGTTGCTTTTGTGTGGATAATTTGCCATCCCTACATTCTTTCAGGCACCACTGTAATGTTCCTAGCCTTGTATTTGAATTAACCAGACCCAGAGGATAAAACTTTCAAATTAAACACATTCCTAAAGGATTTCAGGCTCATTGTGTATGCACCAAGGAAACATAACATCCTAAAAATAATACATATACAGAGAGAAGCACATTTTCCATGCACATTAAAGTGGAATATGAATTATGACCCAGCTCATGGGAATAGACATCTGATTACATGCAAAATGGAGCTTTTGTAAATAACATCAGTCTTTGTGAGCTACCACAATTATTATCAACCATTTAATTTTACTCCCCAGCAACTCATCCATCATTGTTAAAACTGTCCACTTTTGTTTTTCCCTTCTGATTCATGAGGCTCCAAATTTTATAAAGTTCACTGTTGCAGCTATGTAGATTACCAACCTAGCAGCTAAGGAGTTCAAGAGATTATTAGATTCACCAAAGCATATGTTGCATTGTGTATCTGTTACCTCGAGATGGATTCCACTGGTGAATTGCTAGAAGCAGCAGAATTACAATGAAAGGAAGGCATTCAGCTTGTTTTTCTAAACAATGGAAAGAGTGTAAATTTGTTTAAACTTTTGGAATTGGGTTATCTAAGAGCAAAGTGACTCCTAAGGAAATCAAGTATACTTTTCCTTTCCAATGCTTGCCATAATTTCTTCATAGGTCAGAGAACATTATATTGAGAAGATGCCTTAGAAACCATCTTGTCCCATCTGTTTATTATACACATGGGGAAACTGAGGCTCAGAGAGTCAAATTAACCCCAAGCAAGTTAGTGGCAGTCCCAGGTCTCCTTACTTCCAGGTCTGGTTATTTAACCATTATTTAACCATTCCTGTTATCCCCAGTTCAAGCTGTTTTAGGTGACAGAATATTTAATATTGGTGTTTCTTAAACAGTGAAAAATACTAGGGCAGTTCTTGCAGTCTGTCTAATCTCAAACTAGAGGAGTTTTTGGTTGTTGTTTCGTTGTTGTTAGAGTCAGAGCACTTTTGTCCTTTCTTGTTCTATTCCTGTGGTTGGTTTCTAGAAACTGGATGTGAGACACACCCAGCAGGTATGGATCGCTAGCAGTAGTGTTAATAAAGTAGTAGTAGAAGAAAATACCTTCTTGTAGGACCTAATATGAGAGCCCAATTCACAAATGACATTATGCTTGCTTTCAAGCCAAAATCATCTGGTTGCTATCTCTTTCATTTTGGTAAGGAGGGCTTTTTATAGGCATGTATTCCTGACCTTATACTTTTAGCCAGAACCAGAGACAAATGAAACTTTTTTTTGTCTTGTCAAAACCTTTATCACTGTTTACTACAGAAATTTATGATATGACAGTAGCATGTTCAAAAAAAATCTGGGATTTTACAGTTTATCTAAGTAAAAAATAAGTAGTTTATGGATCTTTCTGAGACAAGGAGAGGTTGAGTAACTTGTCTGATTCCCAAGTTAGTAAATGTCAGAGGCTGAATTTAAACCCAAGTCTCCATCTACTACATTCCAAACTGCGTCTTTGCAAGTAGTAAGCAGAAAGAAAGAAAGAAAAAGCAGGAAGCAAAGAAGGGAGGGAGGTAGGGAGGGAGAGAGAGGGAGAGAGAGAGAGAGAGAGAGAGAGAGAGAGAGAGAGAGAGAGAGAGAGAGAGAGAGAGAGAGAGAGAGAGAGAGAGAGAGAAAGTGTGTATATCAATGGAGTTGAGTTTAGTTGTCTCTTCTATTTAGACCACTTAAAACTTATTCTATTGCTGATTAGTTTCTGGCTCAGATCTTAGGAAACCATGATAATTTTCATGTCTAATTCTTTTTGAAGGGAGGGCATGCATTTTTCACATATATTTCTTACATAATAAGTAATGCATTTTCTATATTCAATGGATAAAATGATCTACTAAGAACAAAGATTTTATTAAATCAATGCTCTTAGTGCCTAAAGCCTCCCTCCTCCCTATACTGTCAACTCCCTACCTTGTTTGTTCATTTGTTTTTTAATGGCATTCACTTCCACTGTTGATTAAAAGTAGATACCAAATTTCTTAGACTGGAAAAGCATAGTAATAATGTAGTTGATGTTTCACCAAAATATATTAAAGATAGATATGCTCTAATTCAAAAGCAAAATATTTCTGCTGTGAAGTATTGCACTCACCCTGCTGACAAATAATAATAATAATAATAACCTATTCTTTTCATTGGTAATATTTTCTTTTCCAAACTATTCTAGAATATAAAATGATGTTTACTCTAGAAAGCCAGCATCATTTAATTTTTGACAATGACCTGGATGCTTCTAGTTATGAAATTAGCTTAGAACTCATAAGCTGAATATGTCGATCCATTTTGGCCCTAAATGATTTTACATGTTTCCTCCAAAATGAAAATTTATACACAAATAACTGTTTAAAGCTTAAGAAAAATTATAGGTGCCTAACCTTTTAGAACATGCTGTCAGTAGGACAATGGACTAGATAATCTCTGGAAGTTCATTCCAAACCTATGTTTAACTAGAAGTGAGGAAAGATGTCTGCATTTGGAAGCAGAAGACCTAGAATTTAATGCCACCTACTATGCATGTGACCTTAATTGCTTCCCCTCTCTGGGCTTCATTTTTCTTCTCTATAAAAAATAAGAAAGTTGGACTAAATGACATCTATTCTAGGACTAACTCTATAATACCATGACGATCCTAGGACAGTCATACAAACAGTGATTCAAAGATTCAGTCAAATACAAGTAATCCTGTTTTTATGAATTAAATTTGTATAGGGTTAAGTGAAGGACATTATCTGAACAACTAAGATATGAGACTTTTTTTTTGGTTAAATTGGATATTTATAGTTTAATTCACTTGAGATTCTGTTCTCTTTGATGCAGTGACACTGGCTTCCTGGCTGTTCCACAAACAAGACACTATCTCTTGAGTCCGGTCATTCTCTCTAGCTGTACCCCATTCCTGGAACACTCCCCTTCCTCCGCTCTGACTGCTGCTCTCTCTGGCTTTCTTTAAGTTCCAAATAAAGTCTTACCTTCAACAGAAAGCCTTCCCCAACTCCTCTTACTTCCAGTGCCTGTCCACTTTTAATTATTTCCTATTTATTACTTTGTATATATCTGTTCGCATGTTGTCTCCCCCATTAGATTGTAAGTGCCTTGAGGGCAGCCTCTGTCTTTTGCCTCTTTTTGTATCCCCAGTGCTTAGCACAGTACCTGGCACATAAGAGGTGCTTAATAAATGCTTATTGATTGATCATCAATTCTGAAATCTTGTTTCTTTCCCATGTGAAAAACTATAACACAATTATGAATGGTGATAGGTTTCTATCCCCACATACAAGTATGCCTCCCTTTATAAAAACCAGAGACCCATTCTCCTCCTCTCAAAGAAAAAGAAACCTCCCTCTTCCAAAAAAAAAAAAGCCAAACTGGAAAACTGGGCTTATTTGAAATATTCTTCACTTGTATTAAAATACTATCATAGGGTGGCTTTAAATAGTAGCGCCTTCCTCATCTCCCAAGTGCTTAAATGTTTGTTTACAAATAATTTACTGCTTAAGGGAAGAGAGAGACAGCCGAAAGTGTTGTTAGCCATATAGCTCACTGAAGATAAAACAGAAATAAGGGAAGGGAAGTATCCCTAACTACGATACAACTTAATGGCAAAGAAGGCTTTTATTTTTATAGCTTTTCAGGAGCCTATTGATTGTACAAAGTGAGATATGCTTCATTTTGCTTATTATAACCAGATTAAACATCTTTTATAATTGTTTTAGATACTATGTAATTGTTTCCATTCTGACCTGTACCAAAGGAAGCTACTAATTTGGATTTTGTTTACTGCTCCGAGTTCCACAGAATAGCGAATGGAGGGCTGGTCTTTATGTCAAAAAGACCTGTGATACATAACTGGCCGTGTGACCCAATAACCTTTCTATTCATTGGGCAGCTACCTGTAAGTCGCAGAGAAGGCACTTCTCTGTATCATAAGAGTCTCCTCATCTGGGACTTGTTCAGTCCTTATCTCTTTAACACAAGATTTACTACCACAGTGATCAGAAAAATCTCGGGATTCACACTAAACATTTTGGAGAGGAATGTATTTTTTTTTACTTGTCTGTGAGAGCAAATCAAGGCTCTCTTTTTTAAATTAAAGTTGGGTGTTCCAGTTGCCCTATACTGATCATAATATTATAAACAGATGTTTGTACTTTTATTCTGGGTGTTTCTGAAGTACTGGAAAATTCAGTGCTGTGCTGGGAGGATTTAGTACTCTGCAAGGGAGGGTCTGTTTCTCACTGATCGCTTGAAAAGGTTTGTCTTTATCTAACCAAGTGTCCTTTGTGTGTCATGGAAATGGACAGTACGAAAAGGCCAGGCCTCCAGTAAACTATGCCATCTGATTCAGCTCCGCTTCCAGCACCTGACAAATACTAGTTAGCAAAATAGCACAAAGAATGCTGGAAACTATGAAGGATTACAAAGAGAATCCCTAAAATGGCTCACATCACATTTAACCAATTGTAGCTACCACTTTACGGATCATAAAATGAGCTATAAAAATTTGCCCATAAATAATTTAAAGCAAAGAGTGTCAGGAATGACAATGAGGATACTTGGATGAAATGGAATGTTTCAAGGGATGCCTTGCTGGGCATTCAAAGGAGCTGATGAGAGATTTCATTATAATTCATGGCCTTAAAAAATTGGGGAAAGGGAAGAATAAAAAGTATGTCTCCTAGGAAGGCCCACAGCCCCTGGAGTCATGACCCAATGCCACATCTACAGTGCCTGTGGTTGGTGATGTGATCGAAGTGAATGATTTGTCTACATCAGACCCTTTTCATAATTAGGACTGGTCATCGCTAGAATAATTCCACACTGATTTGTCTGCATAAATGAGGCTGATGGCAGTATGTACTACCATTGTGTACATTATGTACACAGAGGTCATGTCCCATGATCTATACATTGGTATCATCTGTCTTTTTTTTTTGATAAAGAAAACACAAATTCCTCAAGATGTCACTATTCCTCATGTTAGCTACTTTGAACATAAACGGTTTACATGCTTAACCTACTTTTAGAAAATGTATTTCCAGTACTTCAGTACATCCGAACTACCTAAGAACCATGTGGACGTAAAATCTTGAATCATGAACCCTACAAACATATCTCTTTGTGGTACACTAACTCCTTTGGATGAAATGAAAAATTCTCCAGCACCAGACCTCTATTTAGGACCACATTTAGAGTTGGAAGAGACTGCAGGAAGCCATCTAGTTCATCCTCATTTTATATATGAGTAAACTGAGACCTGAGGAGGTTAGATGACTTCTCCAAGAATGGAACCAAGCGTCAGAGATGGGATTTGAACCCAGGTCATCTGGCTCTGGAGTCATTCCTTTTTTCATTAAGCCACAAATTCCTTCTACTTTATACTTGAATGCCTTCGTAAAGGTCACAAAGATAGTAAGAATCAGAGATGGTACTTGAGTCTCAGTCACCTGACTCAGGAGTCAATGCTTTTTCAACTAGACCATGAGCTCTTTCCACATTATGAAAGTCAGCATTACAGAACAAGGGATTAGATGTCCTGTCACAACTCACTATTCCTTTATGAGCATCCAAAAACCAGTTCCTTTATCCTGACTATTGCTTTACATATGTCCTAAACCAAACCAGGCTCTAGTTTAGGGGTATATTTAAGTCAAGAGGAGAAACAATGTGTCACTAGTAGCAGCCCAACACAAGTAGTGGGAAAGGAATTTGGAAATCGCTTATAATCATCATGTTTTCCTTTCCTTTGCCTCCACCCAAATATTTGAACTAGAGGTAGCACTCCTATTCCCAGTATTTCCTCAACATCTGTCTTTGTAATTCTCTCTCACTTTCTCTACCATCCTTTAAAATGTAACGTGGGTTCTTTGGAAGAAGTAATTCCTTATTAGTGGTTGAGAACCACAAACCTCCCCCCCCTCCAACTCATGATCTTAGGTCAAGAAAATTTAGGTAATTTCCCCCCTAAATTACAACCCTAAATCCTTAACTAAGAGGAAGCTACATGATTTTTTCTATATGCTCAACTCCCTTTAGCAATTTGCTCCTTCCAAACGCGAAATTCCCAAGAAACTATAGCTTTTCATCATGGTAGTACACCCTAAAATGAAGGCATGATGATTCTATCCCACTTTAGACTGGAACCCCTCAGATCAACCCTTCTCTTCTCCCCACCTCCAGTTAGATTTTTTTCTTTCTAACTTCCATTATAGTATATATGTAGGCGGGCATTTGATTTAACCTCGGCAGCAAGGATTTACTGTGATCACTTTCATTTGAAAATTCAATTCTTAAGGACATTTATAGTATGGGTTCATCCAATTTTAGAGCTAGAAGGGAACTTATAGACTGAAATCCATTTTACAGATGAGGCAATTGAGGCCCAGTGAGGTAAAATGACTTGGTGAAGATCACACTGCTAATGAATTATCAGAGACACGGACCTGGAATGCAGGTCACCTGACTCAGTCTAGTCTAGTCTACACTACCAAGAAAATATGCTGATGATATTTTGAAAATTCTTAGCCATGCCTTTGCAATTGTCTTCATCTTTATTCCCAAGCTAGTATGAGGCCATTATGTACACATATGTCCCCGATGCTATTCTTGGCTATCTGTTGAAAGCAACTGCCTGTCAAATTAACTATCTGATTTCAATGAAGTCATAATTACTGCTCATTGGAGGTCACTTTTTAAAAGCATTGATGACCATCTCATAAATGATAGCTCACAGTTCACTGCAAATCTGTAATATTTATATTCAATGACAAAAAGCACTGGGGCATATAAATGTAACAGAATATTGTTGTGCCATAATGAATAGCAACTGTGAAAAAAAAATCAGAGAAACTTGAGGAAGACGTGTATGAACAGATTCAGAGCAAAACAAACAGCTAAAAGCATAAATCACACTTGTATAATAATATAAAGAAAACAAAAACCATTGTAAGACGTTAGAATTCTCATCAATGCAGTGACTAATTGTGACTCCAGAGGACTGACAGAAGGACTAGGGAACATACTGCTTGCTCTCTTCTTGGCAGATAAATGCTGGACTATAGGTACAGAATGAGACATACCTTACCAGAAATAACCAATATGTTTGTTTGTTTTGCTTAATTATAATTCCTTGTAATACAAGGAAAGGGAATAGTGGTTGGGGTGTAGATTCCCAGCAATATTAAAACAAGAAAAATAAGCCAACAACCTACTAGTAAAACTTTTAATTGTTTGAAAAAGAAAGAAAACTGGGAAAATTCCAATAAAGATTATTTAGTCATTTCTCCTTCAAATTAAATTTATATTTTAGATTCAAATTTAAGGGACATATTCTGAGCCAATACAAATCAAATGTATGACTGTGAGTCAGCATGTTGGCCAAATATACAGAAAACTTATTAGTATTATTATTATTTCAGTACCAAGAAGTAATGCTGGCTAATCCCTGTTAAAAACACAGTAGTATCTCAAGCTTCCCACTTGAGGAAGTCATGCTGCATACTTGAAGAATTTTCCCAAGTCTGCCAGGAAAAAAAAAATTAAGCAAAGTAAAATCAAACTGAAAAAGCTAGATCTTGAGTTTCTGGACATCTTACTTTCTAGTGATAGGAAAACAAAAGTTTAAATCCAGAAAGTCAGATTCAACTTTGAAGTCAGCTGTACAAAAAACACAATTGAAAAATCTTTTAACTACGTGCATATGTTTGTACACACACAGAAATAGATCTAAACAGACCTTAATTATCTTTGTAGACTTTAATTATCTCCATACAGTAATTTGGAATGGTTTTGTTCAGATTTATTCCATAAAGCTTACTGTGTTCTGTTAACAACTAATTCCTCCCCCCTGGACCCCCCCCCTTTTACAGACTGTAATAGAAGGCTTTACTGCATACTTTATTCCATCTGCTTCTCATTTAACGACCATTGTTCTGGTCTGTCAGTGGGGCTATGCAAGTTTCCAAATCTGCAAGATTAAGCAAATATTTTGACAATGCCTCAATTTTTTTTAACAGAAAGAATAAAGAGGATTTTCACTTACCCACACAATGTGAGAAGAGTTCTTAATCAAAAGGGTATAAAGAACCAAGTAGCAGTTTAAATGTATTTTATGTGGCAAAATATATATATTAAGCAATTTTCTGTTCCATTTCAATAAATAGTTCTAAGGATAGTGGCCACAGCTGTGGCCAGCATTCCTGGGTGGCAGAGAGACTCTGGACCTTTGGGGCAAGCCTCCAA
The DNA here is from genome assembly GCF_003287225.1 of Phascolarctos cinereus. Lineage (NCBI taxonomy): Eukaryota > Metazoa > Chordata > Mammalia > Diprotodontia > Phascolarctidae > Phascolarctos > Phascolarctos cinereus. The sequence continues at coordinate 139,930,797 of NW_027555736.1, forward strand.
GAGGTTTTTCAATTGTACTGTGCTTCTAGAGCAAAATTAAAATAAACCAAAAAAGTCTGATATTCCTTGAAAGGGCTATGCCACTTAAAGTGAATTTTCATTGCAAAGAATCATTGGGATTTTTAAAAAATCCTTTACATCAAGTTGCAACACCAGTGAAGATGATAAAATATAGGAACCATAGCTTTTCTGCAGAAAGCAAATACACACAGAACTATAAAAAGACCAGGAAGCAGAAAAAGTAAGTGAGGGAGCTGAGGGAAGCAACTAATAAGTACAAAGTCCTGAGGAACTGTTTAATATATAAGGTGTGGAGGGGCTGGGAATCCAAAGAAGAATGGGTCCCTGCCCTCAAGAAGTAGCCAAAACAAAAACCAGCATTTTCCCCTAGCCCTGCAATAGTATGGGTGTAGCCCCTTATGGGTGACATAATTTTGACCATTTACCATTGTAGAGGAATGTACAGGCTAGAATTGCCTGGGGCCAGACAGCCAACATATGTCATAGGCAACACTTGAACCTAGGTCTTCTTGACTTTGAGGCAGCTGCCTAGCTGTCTCCTTATAAAAAATTGAATGAGTGGCAGAAACAGTATTATACTGTAGAAGATTGATGGAAGAATTGATGATTGTGGACTAAAGTTACTAAGAGTTTTATAGAAGATATAGGACGTGAACTGGGTTTTGATCAATGAGGAGGATTTTAGGTAGGCAGAGAAGAGGGACAAAGGAATTTTGGGTTGGGGTCAGTGGGAAGAAAAATAATCTTAGTTTTGGAATGGACCTTACGAATCACCTTAGCTCATCCTTAAGTGCCCACTCTCTCTAATCCGTGTACAAGTGATAATCTAGTCTTCATTTACATACTTGTAGGGATGAAAAATTCACTATCTTCACTGGCAAACAGTTTCATTTTTAGGACAGCAATGAAATAAACAGAGGCAATACAAACAAATGAATAGGCATGCTGGCACAAAAAAAAAACCTGAGTTTCCTAAATGGAGATTTATTTCACTGCTGTCTTCAGGTAGTTTTCCCCCAATCCCTCATTGTTAATTATCTCCCCCTGCTAAAATTACTTTTTATTGTCTTTTATGTATTTTTATTTACTTGTCAGTCGAGATTCTTAACCTTATAGTCTGCATTTCAATAGAAGTGGGATCCTTTGTGATCCTATGCATTATATTTTATGCACCTAAAAACATTATTCAGAGAAAGGGTCCATAGGCTTCCCCAGATTACTAAAGAGGTCCATGACTCACAAATAAAGGTTAAGAACCCCTGGTCTAGAAGGTAATGTGAATGTTCTCTTTATCATATCATGCCGACGATGAGCATTCCTGAACTTTCTCTAATGAAAATCTTTGATGGAATTCTCTAGATCCCATCTTTTCTTACTTTAGCTAAGAATAATTACTGCAAGAAGCTTCCATTCCTTTCCCATGATATTTTAATATTATCACTTCCCATTCTGTCTAAAAATTGCAGAGAGAAAAGAAACCAAAATATGGCAACATCTCTAAATCTTCACAGTATATCTTACTAAGTTCAGGATTTGAGTAGCGATTTTAAATTTGATTTTATTCCAATAGTCAGTTCTGCAATGTTAAAAAACAACAACAAAAAAAAACACTTGATGAAATATTTAGAGGAATAATAGTATCTTGGTGGATTTTATCCCAAAGGAATTTATAACTAATGAGCCAAATTTGGGAGTGATAAGCCAAGTCCAACTGAAACCAATGAATGCATGCAACAAAGCATGAAATTGAATCCTTATCAATCACATACTCATCATCATCTTAGTACAGTCAGATCTTCTCTGAAAGAAAAGTGCTCACCGCGTCTCTTCATTCCATCCAATCGGTAGCTCTTCTAGTATGATATCTTGTAGCAATTTATTTAGCCTTGGAAATAATGTCAACTCTGCAAGAGGAGTCATTGACTCTGGGTGGAGGGTTGATCAAGATAAATGTGATCATAAAGGAAAGCAACTTGGCAGTACAGAAATGATCTGATTTTGAGAATGTTGCTTAGCGATTTTTCCCTTAACTTTACCTTTAAGATAGTTGTTGTTGAGTTACTTCGATTGTGATTGACTCTTTGTGATTCCACTTGGGATTTCTTGGCAAAGATACTGGAGTGGTTTGCCATTCCTCCTGCTCATCTTACGGAGGAGGAAACCGAGGAAAGCAGGGTTCATTGATTTTCCCAGTGTCACACAGCTAGTAAGTGTGTAAGGTTAGATTTGAACTCAGGTCTTCCTTACTCCAGGCCCAGAGCTCAATCCACTGTGCCATTTATCTCCCATAAGATGGTTATGTTTCATTTAGAATCTATTTTAATGTTTTTAATGTAAAAGAAATCTGAATTTGGTGCCATAGGTCCTGAATTCAAATTCCAGCTCAAACAATTTACTACCTATTTGGCTTTGAACAAATAATCACCTTTTTGGCCTCAGTTTCCTCAATTATAAAATAAAGTATTTGATTAAATGACCTATTGGTCAATTTATAATTCCAAACCTATGACTCTGACTATATTTTTCACTACACTTAAGGCTCTTGGAGGCAATTCCACTTAACTAAAGACATAGGATTATAGATTTAGAATTGAAAGGAACCTTAGAGGTCAGTCATCTAGTCTAATCCACTGTTTGATGGATGAGGAAACTGAGTACTGGAGAGGTGAAATTACTTGCTGAAGGTCACAAAGGTACAGGTACATAGCTGTCTGGATTTGAGCTCATGTCCTATATCTACAGATTGCTCTTTCCACTGTTTAGAGAAGACAAAATCAAACCTACGAGGAAAAAAAATGTGATTTTTGTCCTTCACAATAGCAAGAAAAAGCTTCTCAAAAGCCTAATAATAGGCCCACTTCTTGGTTATTGTGAGGCTGGAGAAGGAATCTGTGATATGCCACATTTTGTTAAACATGCGTGCAAACTTGCTTATCATTCCCAAGACTCCTCTTCAATGAACACACGAACACACACACACACACACACACACACACACACACACACACACCTACCTCTCTGAGAGTTTTCTTGTTAAAAAGTGAATTTGCTTAGGTGAAGAACAAATCCAAAAGGGCATTATCTAAAGGCTTAGTGAGTCGGCTGACCAAAAGAAAACTCTGGTAAAGCCCTGTTTCCACTGTTAAGTACTAAAAAAAAAAGGGGATTCTGCTTTTAAAAAGAATTTTTTTTCTACCTAGCCACAATTGCTAATAATTTCTTCAGACTAGCACAGAAGCAGGTATTGATCACAAAAGAGCCAGCCCATCTACAACCACCTGCTACAGCTGGGTATGGTCTCCATGGCAACACCCTGATAGAACCAATCTGAATTCAATTTCAGAAGTAATGAGAGCAGATAATTTTACACTCAATCAGTCACTGTCAACGGCCGTTATCAGCCAATCAGTCATTATGTCAGTCAGTCCCACTTTCAACAAACTTCTTCTGTGGCACGGTCAGGTGAGAATGTTTTGACATCCAGAAGCAACATGATCGAGCTGGCTTGTCTTCCCAGGCAGAAAGCAGAAGGAAGAGCAATGCTTTGTGTGCATTCGGGCAGTTAACAGAGAGGATGAGCAACCAAACTTCTGTAGGCAGAAAACTCAGGGCAATGATCCCTACTACTGTGGATTCTCAAGGCAGAAGCTCAATCAGATTGTAAAATTTGGATCTGGGAAAGACCTAAGTCCTTCTTCCTGACTAGCTGCTAGGGTCTCAGAGCTACTTAGAAGCTTAGATAAGAGGAGAATCCAGATGTCCTCACTGTCCATCCAGTGCTCTTCCTATGAAATCAGAGTGGTACAGAGGAATAATAGGTAACATTTATAAAGTGCTTACTATGTGCCAGGCACTGTGTTAAGCCCTTTACAGATATTATTTAATTTGATCCTGACAACAACCTTGGGAGGTAGGTGCTATTATTATCTTCATTTTACAGATGAGAAAACTGAGGCAAACACAGGTCAAGTGACTTGCTCTGGCTCACAATTCTAATAAGTGTATCAAGCAGCATTTGAATTCAGGTCTTCCTAATTCCAGGCCTGGTGCTCTATCCACTGTGCAATCTAGCAGCATGTTGGTTTTAGAGTTAGAAGCCACAGGTTCAAATTCTGCCTCTGTTGCTTACTATTTGTATGACCTCGGAGAAGTCACCGCTCTTTCCTGACTCAGTTTCCTCATCTCATAAAATGAGAAAGTTGCAATAGATGACATCTGAGGTTTCTTCTAACTCTAACTCTATGATCCTCCTATCATGAATAGACCAATAGCTAGAGCTACTCTCAAAATTTAATTGGAACAAAGGTCATGAGAATGCATAAGGCAGTGTGGTATTGCTTTAAAAAAAAAAGCATCAGCTCCATAGTCAAACAGCCTGGGCTTGAAGCTGGGCTTGGTTATGTAGCTTCCTGCATGACCTTAGGCAAGTTGTTTAAAGTCTCTGCCTCAATTTCTTCATTTAAAAAATGACGGGGTTGGATCTAACTATCTCTAAAATTCCTTTCTAGATCCAACTCCCATAATCCTATTTGATTATATCCAAATCCTTCTGTGTTTGGAAGCTAACTCAAGCCTCTTCCTTCCGTACACGTCGTAGGCATTTCAGCAATGTTTATTGAATTGAATTAGCAACTCCCTATTTCTAAGAGAAAAAATGAAAACAGATTTTCAAGGGCTCTATGGTCACCAAATCATTGTTATAAAATGACTTTTTGATGAGTTTCGTGTAGAACTATCAAAAACACATGGGTTTGATTTCCCTAAAAATGCACAGGGGTTATAAAAATGGAGGGGGAAAAGTACTGTTTTCTTTTTTGCCAAACCCCAAACATTAGAAAAATAGATTCAGACTTTTTTCAGAGCCTAAAAGGTGGCTAGGTTTGGCCATGCACTGCAAATACTGCTTTGGTCCTGAAGATCAACAATTCTCAAGATTCTTTTATATTTTCTATAAAAAGATTTTAGGGATTTTTTTTTTTAAGTTTCACACATTATTACTTTCCATGGTGCTTGCTTGGATAGCCAGCCATTGAAACCTGACATTCATTTTAGTGGATTCTTTCTTTGCCCAGCAGGAGGTTTAACTAATGAGAGTCCAGAGAGGATGGGGGGTTCCTTTCTTGATTCTGATTTATGTTTTCTCCCAGTATAACCATAGCTAGGGAGTTTGCCACCTAGGGTAAAAAATAGCTACTGCTGGGGGTGGTGGTGGTAAGCAGCGACACAGCGGATGGTCCAACCCTGAGTGGAATCTTGCCTCAGAGATGGGATTCTCTGGGCATTGCCGCTGCAGGGGCTGGAGGAGAAGGCAGCTAGCTCACAGAAGAAGGGTACAAATGGAAAGAGGGTTGGGGTAACGGCCTGAGGGCATCTGTGTGGCACACCAAAAAGGGGACAGAAAGACCGTTAGGTAAGATATAGCAATGCTGCTTGTGTGAAAGGAGCATACCTTCCCAGAGAGGAAGTAAACCTTCCAAACGTTGACATCCTGGGGGAAAGCCCTGCTTGACCTGTTCTGGTTATGGCTCAAACCTCCTTACAACCACATAAACTGAGAGTACTATCTGCACAATATGGCTATATGTTAATGGTAGCTAAGGGTATTATACTACAAGCTGTGTAATCATTTAAAATTATATTTAAGCTGTATAATCATTGTAACCCACATTTGATCCAGCTTGGCTTTTCTCCTTAGTAATTTTCTGGACCTCTTCAGTATTAAACAAGGATGGGAAATACAGGGGGTTAGAATTTGAATTGCCTAGGAGGTTTAATGTAAAGAATATTGTCTTAAAATCATTTTCTCTGTGTATCTCTGTGTCTCTCTGTGTCTGCCTCTGTCTCTCTCCATGCCAGTGTCTCCCTCTATCTCTGCTTCTCTCCATCTGTCTGCAAATCCTGCTTATTCATGTTCATGGTACTGGTCAGCCACTCAGGACTTGAAGCACCCTCTGGTGGCACGTGGTGGCATATTTGAGCCCTATCTCCCAGAAGGTGTGGGCACTTTGCCTCTCCTGTCCTTTATCTACTTGCTTTTCAGTCTCTGGTGATATTTAAAAATGTGTAATCCTCCTTTAGATATCATTAATGACATTCTACACTCCTACTTAAGGTCCTACTCAGATTTTGCTTCATAGTATTGATTCTCCAAGGCTATACCATTGGAACACAAGGTTTGGCTGGTCATACCAACCTGGAAAGGCCTCAACTGTGGGCCCATTGCTGGACTGTACATATTTTGGCTAAGAACTAGTCTAGCTAAGTTCAGAGTCGCATCATCAGGTTGGCTACAACTCTAGAAAACTACATAATAAGTTGTTATTAGTTATTGTCTAATAAGTTATTAAGAGAGTGAAATGGGCATGGGTGGAGGAAGCACCCCCAGTGACAGGATGATAGACCCTAGAAACATCAAAGTAACCATTTTACATTAGCTAATAACCTTTTCTATACTAAACAGCTTGATTCTCTACAGAGAGCAACAACACTTCATTGGGTAGAACTGATGACTTTCAGATGAAAAGGACCAGCTGGACCACAGATGTGAATAGGAAAGCTGATGGCAATGGATGAGCCCATCCGTCTACATTCCATTTCCCCAAAACTGCCATCTCTATCAAATGTATTTCTTTTAACTTATTTTCCTACAAAAAAGAGTGTGCATAATTGGCCAGCCCCTGGAGATTAATTTGTATTTTGCTGCCTGAATAGTCACAGTGATAACTCCATAACGGGGAATGCCAGCACATATTCAGTTTGCTTTTCTGTGTTCTCTCAACCCTTTCTTTCCTTGGGTCCTCTCTGAAACCAGCTTCCTCCTGAACTGCTGGCTAAGCCTTACCTCTTTTCTGCCACTCTCCCCAGCATTGAGGAATACTGAATTATGGTGCCTTGGTGGTGGTGATAATGGTGGTAGTGATGTGTGGATGTGTGTGTGTGTGTGTGTGTGTGTGGATGTGTGTGTGTGTGTAGGAGATTTGGAAAGGATTCTAAATGTTAACACAGAAATATTGACTTTCCTTCTGCAACCACAGTGGCTAACAGTGACATCTCTTCTTGCATAGTAAGCACAAGTCCGATACGCTCACCCCAACTTTTCATGTTGCTTTTGGAGCTCAAAGGCAGGGCAGAGCTACAAGAAAACTGGGCACCAGAACACATGCTGGGATTAACATTGAAATGAGCAAATTGACCCTTCAGCTCAAATACAATTTCTCTATCTAGAATTGCCACAGCTGACAGATTTTATACTTTGGTGGAAAGTGTCAGGTTCAGATTCCAAACCATAGACAAGCACTTTACATGGGGTGGGGGTGGGGGGTGAAAAGAGGGGGAGGGAAGAAAGAGGCAGAGAGACAAAAAGACAGAGAGAGGGAGACAGAGACAGACAGAGACAGAGACAGACAGAGAGAAGAGGAGGGAGGGAGGGAAGAGAAAAGGCAGGAGAGAGGGAAAGAGAGACACACAGAGAGAGAAAGACAAAGACAGAGACAGAGAGAGCACAGATGAAAAGGGGTTGGTTGCTTGTCCCTTTTCTCCGATCATACAGAACACAGAAGGAGGAAGATGGAAGAAGTGGCTAATAAATGCAATGTTCCCATTTCAGAGCTAGATAGATCATAAAGTAATGTCAAGGAAATTCTCAGCAGAATGATTTTGAACCAGAATTTGAACCTCAAACTCAGAGCACTGTTCGTCCAAAGAGCTCCACCTAAAACAAAACACAACAACAGTACAGCCAAGCTTTCAGTGTATGTCATTTGCATGTTTTGTAACTCTCATGTGAATGTGTTTACAGCACCAACCAGCATCTACCCACCTATATGGGTAGACTAACCTATATCCCAGTCTGCTGAAATTCTACCTGATCAAAATATCTCTTCGTCCATGAAGCCTTACAGGATCATTTACAGCTTAACTTTTCTGTTTCTACAAATTTCCCATAGTATTTTGTCCATACTTCATAGATTTAGAATTTAGAGTCAAAAGTGAAGTCAAAAGTCCAACTCTCCCATTTTACAAATGAGGAAAGTGAGGCCCTGGGTTAAAGTTCTGCCTCTGATACACTTTGACACACTGACATACTGTGTACCCCTGGTTAAGTCACTTAAATTCTTAGTACTCTAGGCAGCTAAGACTACAAGTGGCAAAGAAGGTATTAACAAAGAGGTGGCTTCACGTGGGAGTTCCTTATATTAATGAAATCATAGCTCCAATCCTTATCCCTATTTTGTCTAGACTGCTCATATGCATCTAATCATTTCCTAACATACCATAGCTATTTTTGCATATATCTTAGCCTACCTTGTTAGATCATAAACTCCTTGAGGACAGGAGTTATGTTTTATTTCATCTTTGTATCCCCAGTCTATAACGCAGTGCTTTGCACGTAGGATGTATTTCATTAATATTTCATGATCTGACTTGAACTCAGGGCAAGTCTAAAATTGGGGAAAAAAAAATTCATTCCATTCGAGTGGAAATTACAGAGAAGTAGATTTAGGCTCAGCATAAATAAAAACCTCCTAACAATTAGAACCATCCAAAAGCAACGTGGGCTGTCTGGGAGGTAGTGGTTCCCCTTCACTAAGTGTCCTCAAGGATAGATTGAATAATTACTTGTCAGGGATAATAGTGATTGAGTAGACTCATGTCCAGGTACAGGCTGGATGAGCTGGCCATGGGGGTCCCTCCTTCTCTGAGACTCTGCTCACATGACTGTGGCTGGGTCCCAAAGAATATGGCCATACCTAGATGGCTAAACATTAGGATGGAGGCTTCTCATCCCCCCATTTCTACTCTTTTTCTTCGGTTCCTTTCTCTATTCTTAAGTCAGATTTTGAAAACAGACAAAAGGAAATTTAGCCACTCTGAGAGAATTTCTTGATATGCTGGACAAAAACCATATGCAAATGCCTGTCTTGTCATTTCAGCTCTCATAGAGTTAACTTAGAAAGCTCAATTTTTAAAATAAAAGAAAAATGTCTAGTGAGCTTAGTATTATGAGAGCTTCAGAATAAAGATAATTCTAGCATCTGCATAACGTGTCTTCACTCTCTCTTCTGCCCCATTCACAACATCATTTTAGCTCCCCTCCCTCCTCGAACCCCATATAGATGCTAGGGACAGAAAAATGGAAGCAGAAAGAAATTAAATGAGGTCATGATGGAGAATCAGGAGGTCATAGAAGGAGGGAAAGCCAAAGTGGGTGGGCTATAGTTGGAGAAAATGTTGAAAGGGAATGAAGGACAGTCTTACAAGAAGAATGGGCATGGGAAGGAAACAGGTACAAGGTATTTTGCATTCTGTTTCACATGGATTTCTAGCTCACGTGTAGCTAAATCACATGGATTCAGTAAATTAGAATGTTGGAAAAAGGCTATGTTGGAATATAAGTTGTTTTGTTAAAAAAAAAGATAATTCCCTTTAATGAAAATTTGGGGAGGAAGAGAAAGTGTAGGTATGGCAAAAAGGAATTAACAAGAGGGTAGCTCCAAAAATCAGTTTCCCTACCATACTATTCTATCTTAGGTTGGTAGGAAAGAAGGTATAAAAATCTCTCTCTGTCTCTCTCTCTTCCTTTCTCTCTTATACATATATAATACATACACATATATACTGTATATGTCATACGATATATACAATATATACACACACACATTTCTCATTTTAAATGATGTCATTCAAGTAGATCTCCGCTGCTCTAGCAAGGACTTCATAATCTTGTGTTCTGTTACATCATTCCTCAGTTCTCTCCTATCGGGTTCCAGACAGAGAGTGAACCGGTTGCAATTCCAAGAGTGGCATGCTCCGTTAGCAATGAAATCTTTTGTGAAGCGAAAGGTTGTGTTTGATACATGGGGAGGTGACTGTGCTTAGCCACTTGGCACCTTGCCAGGTTCTGCCGCTGAAGCTGAGCTGCAGTCACCTCTCGGGCTTAGCTATAAGTCACAGGGAGAGCAGCTGGACACAGCACAGGTGTTAATGCTCAGTTTATATAACTGGTGAAGCCTATTGTTCCTTCATTTGCTGAGCCGCAGCTGCAGGGCCAGGCAAGCTGCCTTCACAGGCTCTTACTCCGGCTCTGTACCAGATAAACTCTGGTTGGGTTGTGCAGAGTGCTACCCAGTTGTTTTTAATAAGAGAAAAGGAAGCAGATGGGTCACCGAACTCTGACCGCTTTCCGGCAGAGAGGAAGGAATGAAGTCGGCCTCATCTGGAGTGAACTTGTCCCTGTTCTCCCTCACTCGGGGCTGCTCTAACGAAACACAGGGGATGCTTGGATGTAGTTAGAGTCTGCCTACTTTCAGATGATGTACTTCGTCAACGTACAGCTGACACCTGCCAACTCACTGCCCTTCTTCAAGAGCACCCTTTGCTCAAAGGATGGCCTTGAAGGTGCTTTACCCTTGTGCCAGCCAGCTTCATGTATTTACTCAGCCCAGGCGACCCCACCCAGAACATGTGTAGTCCTTAATTAATTTCTTATTATGAATGGAGAAATGAGCCATGCTGTAGAAATCTTTGGTTTGAGAACTGTAAGAATTTTCCTTTTTTTTTTTTCCTCGAAGAGACTTGGAGGGTTTACAGCCTGCTGAGATATGGTGCCATATGACCTCACCCCTGCAAGTACAATGTGCTTTCTACAGTGTCTCTTAGTGAATGGGCTGAGGTCTTACATAGCTCCGACATTCAGGGTTCCTATTCACATTCTCTTCAAATCACCAGGAGCATTTGTCCTCCTGCAGCTTCTCACTGTCAAGTAACAGAGAAAGAATAAGAAAAAAAAAACATAGTTCTACTAGGCCAAAAGACTCAAAAGGCACTGATTGTTTTTAAAAGCAAATTTTCCTTTTTATTATTATGAAATGGACAAATATCAACAAATGAACATTTCCTTACATAAAGAAGAACAGAAGAAGTGGACTGCGTATGAAAGTGTCTGTTAAGTATAATTTGTGGGTTTGTTTCATTTATTTCAAATTTAACATGTTTATTTGAACATTGACATCCTTGTCTGTGTCCTCTCCTGAATTCTATCCGCTCTCTTCTTATTTTTCCCTTAATTTACTTTTTTCCTTTTTAGTGTCACTCACTACCCTCACACACTTGCCTTAACCCTCTTTTGTCCCTAATTTTAAAAAAGGTCCTACCTTGTAACAAATGTAGCCATACAAAACAAATCTACATATCGGAAAGGCATTCTTTTATTTTAGTGCTTAAATTATTTTTATTATTTTAAAGAACTATTTGTAACACTTAATCCATTAGCTTTTGGGTATAATTCAGACTACCTTTTAAAAAAACAAACTTGTCTCATTGAAAGGCACTGATTCATAAAGACTGCCAAAGGAAGATGTCTCTTCTCAACATTGCCCCAGCCCCCATTCTATCCCTATACATAAATCAGATACAAGGAAAAGGAAAAAACTATTTTTTTCATAAACATAAAGATATGATGAGATTAATACTATAGAAATATAGCTAGAGTTCAATAAAAGTAGCTATAATAAATTCTTTACCTACCAGGAAAAGCAAAACTCCAAAAAGGAAACTCTCTGGCTTCATTCCCAAACATTCAAAATGGCATCGCAGGAAGTCTTAGTTAATCTCTCTCTCTCTCTCTCTGTCCGTCTCTGTCTCTGTCTCTCTGTCTCTGTCTCTCTGTCTCTGTCTCTCTCATCTGCCACCCCCCTTCCTCTTACCCTCTTGTTCTTTCTATAGTGAAATAGGAATGAGTTCTTTGAAAAATAGTAGAGAAAAATATTGCTATGAAGAATTTGAAGATTTATCTCTATACGGAATACGACTTTTTAAAACCCTTTTCCTTAACATCTACTCTGTGACCTTGGATAAGTAATTTAACCTCTCTGAGCCTCAGTTTCTTCATTTGTAAAATGAGAAGTTTGAGGACTAGATGACCTCTGAATTCTTTTCTAGCTCTAGACACATGACACTATGATACCATACAAAATGTGTCATTATTGCCACCAAGGTGATTAATAATTGATCAAACACTTTTCAAAAGAAAAAAACCAAAGAATCATGAGTGAATGGAATGAACAGTGGTCTGTGAGACTGTTCTCAGATCTGTAACGATCTAGAGACCAAAACAGGGAACCAGTTTCTATCTCGGTTTTGGCCACTATCAAATGGGGATAATATATATCTTATCTATTGTGAGAGGAAAATTAAACAGTTATAAGAATCACTTTTTAAAAAGTGTTACATATAGACAAGTCTTAATAATTATTTTAATATCTAAGGATTATGGCTATGATTCCTTCTTCTGGAAATACTGCAGCACGCCAATAAGTTGGCTACCACAATCTTAATCAAGAAGAGAAAAGGATACTGTGGACCCCGATATTCAAAATCCATTTCTTTCCTGCTTCATAAATGCTTTTAAACACGTAAGTCCAAAGAATATCTTCAACTTTTTTTTTAGAAGGATGACATAAGGATCATGAGTTGAATTATGCATAGGTCTACTTCTACCTAAGCTTTAGATAAATTGTTCCTGCATCCAGTTTCACTTGCCAGAACACCCATTTTAACTCAGGAAATGAGAGCTGAGCATTATGTCCTGGTTTCCTCTTTCTAGTTAGCCAGGCCTTTCTACAGAGGTCACTAGCTCAGAGAGTCCATGGAAATGGATAGGCAACCAAGACAATCAAGTTACAGTGTTTTCTACTGTCTGAGAAGGGCCACACAGACAAGAGAACAAGACTCTTTTCCCTTGGGTGTCCATTCCCCCCCCACTCGAGTTTCAACATTACTTGTCTCTGTTTGAAAGATCCAACAGGTATCACAGCCAAACAGCCAACCTGTTTCTGATTATTTTGCATGACAGGAAGGATCTGCTTGCACACACAGTTTTAAGAATTTCATAAGCTTCAAGACTCTAGGAGACTTTGACGTCAATTCCAAGAAGAGCCATAACATCCCCTTTAACAACTCTTTTCTGCATGGGAAACTTTAGGGAAGGTTTTAAATAGGAACCATTGGGTAGAGTGAGGTTTGGTCTTCCTATTTATTCTTTCAGTTAAAAAACAGTTCTTCAGGCCCTGGCCATTTCTTAGCATTTAATAGTCAACTGAGAGCATCTCTGATCCAAAGGTATTGTCAAGAGTGTTTCACGTGACAAAAAAAGAGACACTGTGATATTTTTTATTTCTCACTATTTTTCACCAACACTTAAAGCATATCTCAAACTACTTTGTAAGAAAAAAATTATTCCCTGAAAATAATTAGAGCTAATTATTTATAAAGCTCTTTAAGTTTGGCAAAGCACTTTACATAGATTATCTCATTTAATCCTCACAAACCACTCTGGGAAATGAAATGTGGTATCATTATCCCCATTTTACAGAGGAGGAAACTGAGTCTCAAAGAAGGTAGGTAATTTGTCCAAAATCACACAGATAATAATTGTCTGTCATGAATTGAAATTTGGTCTTCTTGACTTTGGCTAGGTGACAGCCATACCCACTATATTCCTATGTACTGTAAACTCTTTGAGGGCTGGGACTATTTGAAAGAATCATGGTATTCAAAATTTTTGTCTTAGTATTTTCAGTCTAACAAAGGGCCTGGCACACAGTGTGCATTTAGTAGATGCTTGCTGAAAGTTAAAAATTAATATATGAATGTCAGTGAGTTAGCCAGAGTACAGAAATAGTCTCTCCTTACTTGTGATCCTGCCCACTTCCTCTTCACATTCTCCTCTCTTATATTAATGTCCTTTGGAACAACTGGATGTGAAATATCCACTGCTTTGGGGGAATTGTGGTTGTGGGTTTTTTGTTTGTTTGTTTGTTTTACAAATTCTCTTGTTGTCATGAAAAGCACTGGTAGGTTCTACATAAAGGCACTGTCATGAAAAACCGGCATGGTAGTCCAGGAGACATATGTATTCAACTCAATTCTCTCAAAGAAATTCATGTTGTATTATATTCTAAAGGTACACATTATGAAACCTCCTTTTCTCATCTTCTTGTCTTTCAAACATTTATTTCAACAGACATCCTTGAAAACATGGAAGCCTGCCATCATACAAGTCCTTGTCATCGTTGAAACCACAGAATGCTTTGAAGCCAAGGGTTGGCTTATTTGTGTCTTCACATCCTGGCACCCAACACCATACTTATGCATAGTCAATGCTTAATAAATGTGTATTTAATTAAATTGAATCTCCTAGATCTCCTGAGTCTCTTAAACAATGAACACAGGTATGATTTAAGCACATTTTCTATTCTCAGTGCCAATCCCTCCACATATTTTAAAAGAATGCTGAACATCTTATCATGGATAATCAACCAAGAAATAGCTATCAAATATTCACAATTCTATTCTGGAACTGGAATAGGATCTATTAATCCTAGAATCTATTAAATACCCACAGCTCTATTCTAAAATACTATTCTAGATGCTCTGGAGCAATATGAAAAAAAATGTCAAATATGGTACCCGCCCTCTGGAAACTTGCTCTCTAGTTAGGGCGTCAGTGAAAGTACAAAATGGTATGTAATAAATGCAAAATGAATAGTACAAAAAATAAGGGCTACCAGAGTTCATGCGAGAAGAAGCACTGTGGGCTAGGAGCAGTCAGGGAAGGTCTGTTGGGGGAAGTGGGATTTGTACTAGGTCTTAAGGGATCAATAAGAATTTTAAAGACAGAGAGAGGGGAGGAAGTCTCACAGGATCATAGATTTAGAGCTGGAAGAGACCCATAGATCATTGAGTCCAATGATTCATTTTACAGATGAAGAAACTGAGGCTTAGAGGGATTAAATGACTTGCCCAACATAACATAGTAAATATCACAGACTGGATTTGAACCTCAGATCTTCCTGGCTCCAAATACAACACTTCATCTACTACACCATGCTGTCTCAGTTTTATTGGAACCAGTAAGTTGTTGTTATTGTTTTTTTTTTAAAGAAAGAAAGAAGTGCCTATTAGGTATTTTGGTTCATAAAATAGAAAGCCAATAATTTTGTTTGCCAGTTCCAGGTTTTCTGCTGGCTTAATTGCAGTATATGGTGGCTTGGAAGGAACTCTTTATTCTGGAGTCAGTCCAGTGATACATTGTTAATGGAGTTCTCCACTCAATGCATCCTATCAACTCTTTCTGGACAGAATTCCTATCAGGGTGTAAAATCAAAACCTCCAACAATAGCTACAAGTGTGGTTTCCCAGGAATAACACACCAGGGTGGCTATGCCACCTAGTGCTGTTTGCAATGTACTGTCCTCATTCCAAAGAACTCTGGACTAGTTCGGACCAGTGTTTCAAAGTTCAGCAAGTTGGAATGCTTTAGCCCTGTGTTTTCATTAGACTTTGAGCCTTCCTTCACTAGCTTTCCAGGGTGATTACAGAAACAAAAAGTTGACTTCATTCAAAGGAAAAAAGAGAACTTCTTTTGGTACCCACAGTTGCTAGAGAATATTCAGAGGATCCTAGACTCAGAGGGACCTAAGGGGACCTTAGATAACAAGTAGAACAATTCCTCAGTTGAGGAAACTGAGTCCCTGAGATATTAAATAAGTTGCTCGGGGTCACTCTGGTAGTAAGTGGAAAATCTGGGATGTTGGTCAAAGTTTTCTCATTCTAAATAGTCTCTACTTTACCAGATGAGAACATTCCCCATGTTTAATATACAACTATGTTAATGGATTTAGAGCTGAAGCGTACTTTAGAGGCGACATAGTCTAACCTCCCCATGTCATAGAGGAGGAAACTGAGCTTTAGAGAGGGAAGGTGACTTGCCCAAGGTCACAGAGGTGGTAAAGGGCAGAAGTGGGATTTGAACCCAGGTCCTTTGACTCTAAATTTAGCATTTCCCCTCAGAGTAGGACAGAGTCTCTCAAGGCTTTCATCCCAAGGTATGTATTACAGAATACTTTGAAAAACCTTTGTAAGGTTATGAAGCAGCATTGATAAGTATTATTTAGATGTAGGTTCCACACAGAAATCTAGATTGTTTTTCTTATAAAATATGACCACCCTCCAACGTTTCCAAGGGGATCCTTTAAACTGCATCCAGGTCATAGAGAAGTTTTACAGTAAAGCTTAACTGGGAGTCAAGAATGAAGTTTTATCTCTAGCTCAGCCACAAATTTGCTATATGCCTTTAGGCAAGTCACTTAAGTTCTCTGGGCCTGTATGAAATTAGAGGGGTGATGTGGGTGGGGATCAAAGGAGATCTTACATCCTATAAAAATGTCAGCCATGGCTATGTACTCTCTCTCTTTAAATTCCTTTTTTATTATTTTCTATCTACTTACCTACATACATGTTTTATCCTTCTGAAATAATAATAATAGCTAACATGTATATAGTACTTACTATGTGTCAGGCACCATGCTGAGTGCTTTACAGTTATCATCTCATTTGATTCTCACAATAACCCTGGGAGGTAGATGCTATTATTATCCCCATTTTACAGACGAAGAAACTGAAGTAAACAGAAGTTAAGCAACTTGCCCAGGGTCACACAACTAGTAAGTGTCTGAGGCTGGATTTGAACTCAGGTCTTCCTAGGCCTAGCACTGTATTCATTATGCCACGTAGCTGTCCCCAAAAGAATGAAAAATATAAAAGAATATAAGCTGGTTGAGGTCAGGAACTGTTTAATTTTTGTCATTTCATTCCCAATGCCTAACACAATCCTTCACACAAAATAGTTACTAAATAAATGTTTGTTGAATTGATTTCCAGGATTTGCCCTGTGTCAAGAGATTCACAGAGCAGCTCATAAATAACCCCAAAACTAAATGACATTAGACTCATGCAAACCACCTGAGAAGTACTCCTGTGCCCACTCATTATGTTTGTAGTGTCCAGGCAGAATGACAATGTAACACAAGAAATGAAGGAAAGTCAGGGATGGATATGACCTTAGAAACCAGTTAGTCCTACCATCTATTTTTTTTTTTTTGGCTAGGCAATGGGGTTAAGTGACTTGCCCAGGGTCACACAGCTAGTAAGTGCTATGTGTCTGAGTCTGGATTTGAACTCAGGTCCTTCTGAATCCAGGGCTGGCGCTACATCCACTGTGCCACCTAGCTGCCCCTACTCCTACCATCTTAACTAAAAGATGAGGAGTCAGAGGATCCAGCCACGAAGCAAGTTAACGGCTGAGATGGGAGAACCTGGGTCTCGGCTCCCAGCCCAGCGCTCATCCCACAATCGCAGGCTGATTACTGGGTCTTCTCTACCAAGAAACAGAAAACTATTCCATGAAAGATGCAGATGCTGAATGCAGCTCATCCCACTATGTCTTTTGAAAATGGATTTATTTCATGAACCATCAGGACAACAAAGGCTGGTAAGATCAAAGCTAATATATTTCTACACATTATCTTGCACCCTGCATAAGCTATATCAAGTTTTCTAAATACACCATCAAGGGTATACAGACCATTCCCCAACTGTTTCCAAACCAAGGTCAAACGCACACTCTCTTGACTTTCAGTGGACACCGAAAGCACAGCCAGAATATGGAGAACCCAACTGGGAAAAGTTCAAGATTAGGCTTTGAGAAAATACACTATAATGGAAGAATCCTGAGAAAGGATCTGCATGTTCACTTTTATGAATTTATTTTTAAGGATATGAGATTTATCCAACTGGATTGCTCCTGTCCCCAACATGACTAATGCTTGTGGTTTCAGAGGAAAACAAAAACATTTCCTATTGGACCTGGCCAATTAGACAGTGACCTACACAACAGAAACTTCCTGGGCACCAAAACATAGGGCTTTTGCCCTGATTCATAAGCTTTGATTTCCCATACTTGAAGATGCATCCCACCATGTACTCTTAGTGCTTGTATACAGCTGTCAGCTGTAGAAACATTTTTTTTGGAGAAGAAGTTAGGTTTTTGTTCCCACTCAACCTAAATCATGGCCTAACAATAATAATAGCTTACATTTTTATAGTGCTTTATAGTTTTCAAAGCATTCTCACATACTTCATTTACTCTTCACAGCAACCCTATGAAGTAGGCAAGGGAAGTCTCTCCATTTTACAGGCAAGGAAACTGAGGCCCGAGAGATTCGATGACAATAAGCAGCCACATCTCCTGACTCCTTGCCCAATGATTTTTGTACCATACTCCTAGTAACTCAAACTAGCAAAATGCTACAATTTCCCTTTTCCTTCACTAGCATAATTTGAACTAGAATAGGTAAGCTTCTTGGTAGTAGAATGGGCACCCTTGTAAAGCATTACTAGGGATGGCAGAGCTCTGTGGACACAGCTTGACAACATCCTGCACTGAGGCTCTGATCCATTGCAAATGTGAAGACGCTAGTACAATTCACCTGATTTGTCACTGCACTGCTAGAGAGCTAGTTTCCAGGTACCAATAGCAAGAGACAGGAACAGGCAAAAACATAGCAAAAAAACCAAGAATGTACAATATTGAAGAATGCCTCTTGAAATTAAGAAAAAAACCTCACTTATCCTTTTTATGAGGAGCTACATGGAGAATGAACAGCTGAATTTTATTTTTGTATGCAGAAAAAAATAGCATTTGCGTTTGGCACATGTTCAGATAAATAGAAGCCACTTCAAGGCATAATCGGAATCTACGGGACGGTAAAGTGTGCTTAAATAACATCCATTCCTTCAACAATCCTTAAAGCATAATATTTTATAGCTTTACTGACAGAAGCATCCCTTTAGAAAATTCAGTACTTTAAAAAAAGCCAATTTACTGTTGTTATTTGTGTTTCTCTTGTCTGAATTTTTTTAAAATAGACATCATTTCAAAGTAAAATCTACCACATTTCATTCGCATCCAGGTGCCTTACGGCAGCTGAGAGGCTTAGAAATGTAAAATTCCCTTCATACAGCCCCATCAAGCTTGAGTTTGAGACAAAGAAAATTAAAAAGAATGATAATAAATGATTAAAAAGCTATACATTTATTTTTCTCCAGTGTTTTTACTTTTGACTGTGCACCATTTACATGTGTGTAATTTGGATCAAAGACAACAGAAAGAGGGAGAAATTGCACAATGAAAAGGATGGATCCGAAAACACATAGAAATAACACTGATTTTCTGAATAATGATTTTTCAGTTTCTCTCATAGGTTTTTGCCATTACTATTTAGCATAACAACACTTACAAAATAATTCATGCTTTTTAGTTAGGATCCTAAGACCTATATCAACATGCTTATCACACTTTACAGATGGGAAAACCAAGGCATAGAAGGGGAAGTGATTTCCCGAGGTCCACAGAGCAAGTTATTATCAGTATTACAATGCACAGTCCCTGCCTTTTGAGTCCTTGGAGACATGTTATCTTTTTTATCTGTACTTCATCCCAAGAAAGCAGATATTTTTCTTTCTCTCTTTTGGTGTTTTTTGGTGTTCAATGTAGTTGGTAATCAGCATCCTCACTCTTCTCTCAAAATCCCATTTTTACAGATGAAGAAACAAAGGCAAATGGAAAAATAAGAGAACTGGTGAATATCAACTCGGCAATAGCAACTAAAGAGATCAGTATATTGGTGAGGGGGAAAAAAAGACCAAATTTGAAATCTACTATATTTTTGAGAAGGACAGTGTCTGGCAAAGAGAAAGATAGGTTATCACCTCATTACTTGGCAGTAACTAGGGTGGGGTGGTGAGGGTTTTACCCCAGGCAACTAAAATTTAGAGGGTGCAAAAACTGAAAACAGACACTCCTTGGGAAACACCAATGTCATTATTGTAGCTAATTCTCCTCCCACTCAAGTTGTTTGTCCTAATAACTTCTATATTATGTTCATGTTAGGAATTATAAAGTTGATTTGAAGGCATGATTATCTGCAGTTTACCCAGGAACATTTAGAGATGTTATCCCTGGATGGCAAGATTGCCAGTTACAGTTCTGTCACACTGGACCTGCCAGAAAAGCTGTTTAGAAATGAAGGGCTGCTTCTCTGACTAGATGGAAATTTATTTTCTGTTTTTTTGTTTTTTTTTTAAACTATTTCTCATTTCTTCTTCTCCCTCATTCGATGATGATACTCACACCTACTAATGTGGAATGTAGTGGCATTTACCCTTCTGTTGGCATCTATTTTATTTCAAGTTTTCCCTCACATTTCATTATATTTCCCTCACATTTCCTTACAACTTTCCAGAATAACTATGAGGATTGATATTTATTATGTAGATTAAAAAAAAACCTTCATTTTTTCAGAAGAAAATAAAATCAACATTTGTTAAACACCTACTATGGGCCAAGTGCTGAGGATACAGAGAAAAAAAAAGAGGACTTGCCTTCAAGGAGCATACATTCTCCTAGGAGAACAGAACATTTACAAAGCAAATAGAAGGCAAATAAAAAGCAATACAAACTAATTTCAGAGGGGAAAGAACACTAGTCACTTCAGGGCTCTGAAAAGGCCTGAAGTAGGAGGAGATATCTAAGCTATGTTTTCCAGGAAAACAGGGATTCCAAAATAGGGAGGTGAGGAAGCAATGCAAGTTACATACTTGAGAAATGAATAAACAAGACATGTTTCTGGTTTACTTACCAGTACACTCATTAGTTATGTTAGTATTTTGAAGAAATGCTGACAGGAATTTTAACTGAATCCTTCCAAGTGAAATTTCATAATCTCTCAGTCATTCTTTTCTATGTTTTCTGATAAATTTCAAAACAAAAAAAAATATGGGAAGTATCATATGTATGTAGGATTCTACTGAATCATTTAGGAAATGCTTCAAATTATTTTCATCATGGCATAATTCTTATTGGAAAGACAGATACCTGGTAGAGAATGACTATATCTCCAAAGGTTATACTATATGGGTCCTCGGTTTCCTCATCTGTAAAATGAGAGGTTAGACTAGATGGACCTTCTAAGGTCCCTTTCAGCTCTAGATCTACGATCCCCCAATAGAAAACTCGGTATCTCTCATTCTGTCTGTAGACAGCTATAATGATTTGGAAGCTTTCCCTTTCTGTAACTTTGATCCATTCATTCTTGTTAAATTAAATTTTTGTTAAAAAATTTAACAAACATTTGCAGGGAACTATGTTGGTTACTGGAGTAGATGCAAAATTTAGATAAAGACAAAGGTAAGGATCATAGATATGGGTCTGAAAGTGGACTTAGAGATCACCCAGTCTGACTCCTAATTTTATGGGTGAGGAAACTATGGCAGAGAGGTGAAGTGACTTATTTGTATGACACATAGATATTAAGTGGCAGAGCCAGGGATCAATAGACATGCATTTATTAATCACCTACTATTTGCCAGTCTTTGCCTTATTTCTTACCTAGCCTTAATGGCTGAATGATGCATTGCCTCAGTCAAACTGAGACCTGTTAATGACCTTAGCTTAAATAGGCCAAGATCTCCCACTGCATCCAGGGACATCTCCAGTCATCCTGATCTATATCTTGCCATTGGACCCAGGTGGCTCTGGAGGAGAAAGACTTTGCACAGCCCTCCCTCCCTTAAATCCAATTCACTTGCATGTCATAACATCACCTCACTGATGTCATGGTCCTTTTTGGAAAAAGACAAACAACAATACTACATAGGATGTAGCAAAAGTCTTAGTTTTATTTAAAGCTATTGAACATTATATTTGTAAATATGTTATTATAAACATGCTATATTACATACCATATATTTATAAATATAACATATTTTATATAAATAATAGCTTAAAACAGCACTAATTTTTGGACTCCCTCTATATTTAAGGCTAGATATTCATCACTGCACTGTGGGGAAGGGCATTATTAAGCTTGGAATCAAAAGACCTGGATTCAAATCACAGCTCTAACATTATGATCACTGTGTGATCATGGAAAAGCCATTGATTTGCATTTTATGTAGGATGAAACTGAGGCTTGGAAAGTTATACTATCTATTTCACAGAGTCACTGTGAGAACAGCCTTTTGTAATATAATTGTAAGAGTAACAGAAATTCAAGGTAGCCCCATGTTGGAGGAGATGAGATTATATCAGAAAAACAAATTTTAAGGGAGTAAATTTAGAAATTAATAAGTGTAACATTTAAAATTTTCATATTATTTAGAAAGTTAAACATTTACACTAGAAGATATATATGTGTGTACACACACACACACACACACACACATTGTGTGTGTATATTCTACCCAATTCTCAAGGTACTCTCATCCTTAAAAAAAAAATCCTCTCTAGATCCTACCATTCCTTGCTGTTGTCCTGTATCTCTCATCTAATGCTCAATTTGAACTCTCAGGAAAAGGTGATTGCCTTCACTTTCTATCTTCTCACACTCTACACAATTCTTTGCTATCTGGTTTCTGATAGCATCACTCAACTGAAACCACTCTCTCCAAACTTACCAATGATCTCTTAATTGTTGAATCTCAGGGCCTTTTTTCAACTCTCATTCTGCTTGAGCTTCTTTACAGTATTCGACAGTATCCAACACTTTCTTTTAGACTCTCTGTCTTTCTCTCTCTCTCTCTCTCTCTCTCTCTCTCTCTCTCTCTCTCTCTCTCTCTCTCTCTCTCTCTCTCTCTCTCTCTCTCTCCCTCTTCCTCCTTCTCCTACCTTCCTGACTGCTGCTTCTCAGTCTCCTTCATTTTGTCATTATGCATATCTTGGCCCTTAACCATAGTTGTACCCCCAAGGCTCTGTTCTGGATCTTCTTCTTTCTCTACACTGTTTTTTGATGACTTCATTTGTTTATATGGGATTAATTATCAGCTCTGTGATAAGGATTCACAGATCAATCAATTCAGCCCTAGTCTCTTTCCTGAGCCCTGGTCATGGATCACAAACTATCTGCCAGACATATTGAGCTAGATGTCCCATAGGAATCTCTAACTTAACTGTCTAAAAAGAACTTACTATCTTTTCTCCCAATACCACCTCTCTTTCAGATTGCCCTCCTTCCACTCAGATTTGCCATTTTATTGTCAATTTCAACTTCTCTTTTAAAATTTTTTTCTTTTTTAAAAAAATTTATTTTGTTTTATTTTAAGTTTTATTAATTTATTCAATTTCAACTTCTTAAGATTTCTTATCCCGCATATTCAACCAGTAGTTTACCACCCTGGCATAGACTTTCATCACTTCCCTTCTGCAGTGGCCTCCTAACCATTCTCTATCTCAAGTCTCTCCCTGCAGTTGCCATGATGATTTTCCTAAAGTGTAGGTCTGTGACCATGTCTTTCCCTACTCAGTAAGCTCCAGTGACTCATTAATTGCAGAATGAAATATTAACTTTTTTTCCAGTACTCAAGCTAAATTAGGTATTTAATTTAAGAGTTTAATTTATTTAACTCGTATTTAAACTAATTTAGTATCTACAACATGGTCTCATTCCACATTTCCAGCTTTAATACACATCATTCTCCTTCACACACATACTGGTCCTACCAAACTGGTGGTCTTAGTATTCCTCACCTGCAACACTCCAAATTTTTCAGTGTTCTCCATTGAAGAATATGCTTCTTCCTGACCTTTACTCTACTAATCCCTCACTTTTTTCAAGGCTCAGCTCAAGGTCCTCAGTCTCACAACCTAGGGATTGTCCTCAACTGCTCACCTTGTCTCACTTTCCATATCTAAACTGTTACCAGGGCCAGCGATTTCCCCTCTTCAACATCTCAAATATGCCCCCTTCTCTCCTCTGACAGGGCCACCATTCTGGTTCAGGCCCTTGCCCCCTCATATCTGGACTATTATAATAGCTGCTGCTGGGTCTGCCTGCCTCAATTCTCTCCCCACTCCAACCCATCCTCCATTTAGCCACCGAAGGGATTTTACTAAAGTAGACACCAGACCATGTCACTGTCCCTCTCCCCCAACTCAAATTATTTCAGTGGCTTCCTGTTGCTTCCAGGATCAAACACAAAATTCTCTTCTTGGTATTCAAAGCCCTTAATAATCTACCCCCACCCTGCTTTTTCAGTCTTCTTACACCTTACTTCCCAACACACATTCTTCAGTCCAGTGACTCTGGTTTCCTTACTGTTCCATGAAAAAGACACTCCGTCTCTCAGCTCTGGACATTTTCTCCGCCTGTCCCCTATACCTGGAATACTCTCCCTTCTCAATTCTGTTTAATGACTTCCTTTAAGTCCCAACTAAAATCTCATCTTTTACAGGAAATCTTTTCCAACACCTTTTAATTCTAGTGCCTTCCCTCTGTTAATTATTTCCTATTCATCCTGTACATAGCTTGGTTTGTATATACTTGTTTGCACATATCACCTCATCAGTTGTAAGTTCCTTGAAGGCAGGGACTATCTTTTGTCTCTTTTTGCATCCCCAGAGGTTAGCATGGTGCCTGGCACATGGCAGGTATTTAATAAATATTTACTGTTTGACTAATTGATTGATGGACGTGCCACTTTCTATATTAAGCCTTTCCCAATACCCCCAGCTTCTAGTGCTCTCACTCCCAAATTATCTTGTATCTATTTGGTAATATACCTACATACACACACATATCTCCCCTCACTAAATTCTAAGTTTCTTACAGACAGGGGCCATTTCATTTTTCTCTTTCCATCTTCAGTGCCCAGCAGATGACATGGCATATGGCATGATGACCTCATAACTGGACTATTGTAATATTGCTGGTGGCTCTGCTTACCTCAACTCTCTCCCCACTCCAATCCAACCTTCAATCAGCTAGCAAACTGATTTTACTAAAGTATGGGGGCTACCATGTCATCCCTCCTCCCCTCCCACTCAGAAAATTCTGGTATGGCACATGGCATTAATTTATAATTAATAAACATTTGTTATTAATTGATTATTTAAAAGAATTAGAGGGAAAAAATCACTAGAAAAGGAATGAATGGTGAAGGGCATCAAGGGAATAAATGGAGAAGAGTTGATCAGGAAAATGAGAAAACGAAGAAGGAAAAGGAAGCAATTTAGAAAGACAGTACTAGCATTTGAATATACAAGCCGTAATTATAGAGTCCTTGAAGCAAATATTTCAAGGTCAATGTGTGGGGTTTTAGTTCATGACTGGATCAATTACAAGGTGATTCAAATAAATTATTAATAGCACTAACATACCCAGGTGGACTATTAAAAATTGGCTATTAGTTATGTCAGTAGAGATATAGAAAAAAATTGAATTTAGGAGTTTTACATACACATACACAGACACACGCATACATAAAGGCCAATTTCTACCTCAGGATAGAAATAAAGCAAATGGTAGGGGGAAAATTGCTAGGGAAATACTGAAACAAAGAAACAATAACCTAACACTGTCTTTCCATCCTTACCTTCAGAGTATAGGAACCATTTTTTAATTAATAGGAACATATAAAGCTCTTCAGTGGAGCCACAAAGAAAGATGATTATGAATATCTTCATATATCTCTCTGTAAGGGCTGGAGAAAGTAGCTCCCTTGTTCAACCTTTGCATCAATCTTCCCTCTTGCCCTCTTGATATTTTTCTAGTTATGTCTTCGAAAAGGCAATGCCTTTAATGCTATAAAAATTTGACAAGATTCGAAATTAACCTTTTAGTGAATCTTTCACATTTAATGTGAAACAACAGAACCAGTTGTGATGTGACATTTTTGTAGGTGAATACATCAAAGACAACCATGCCTCAGACTGATCTACCTTAAACACCCAAGGGTATCTAAGTCTGCCAGGTCTTTTTTGACTAGACAGGAGGAAGAAAAGAGAAGGAGAGAGAAAGATCTAAGATATTCTTCTATATAAAATTAAGTGATTCCAATTTGCCTTTAATTTAATCCTTTGCATATAATTACTCTTATAAAATATATATGTACATATGTGGAAAGAAAAACAGGATAAAAAGTAAATGACAGTCATTCAAAAAAGTATGTATGGATTATATATTCATATATACACATATATATGTATGTGTGTATGTATGTACATCTCAGGCTTCAGATAATGATGAAGACCTGGGCTAGGATTCTAGTATGGTAAAGAAGATATGTAATTTGTGAGAAATAATAAAGGAAGACTAGTGACTAATTACTTCTGAGAGAGAGATATTAGGAGGGAAGAAATGAGGTTTCTAGCCTAGGTGAAATAATCCAGGAGTAGGAAAAAAAATCAGGACTAGGGATAGATTTCTTAGGAAACAATGATTTTGATTTTTTTTTTTTAAGACTAGATGGAACTGTCTTTCCTAGGCTAGGAGTACAGTGGCCACTCACATGCCCAATCTCAAATTGGGCTGGAAGCAAGCTTTAGACAGCTCTGTTCCAGAGCTAGGCCAGTTCATCCTTTCTTAGACAGTGCGGTTACCCCCACCATACACACACTTCTGAGGTCTCACCATATGGACGCAGGACTCACAAGTCACTTAACCTACTCAGTTTCCTCAAATGTAATATGGGGATAATAATAGCTTCTGCCTTGTAGGCTCATTGCAAGGATCAAATAAGATATTTGCAATGTACTTAGTATAGTGCTTAATAAAAGCTTATTCTCTTCTCTTCTCCTTCAAGTGACCCACAGCAGTAGTAGGGATTAAAGGCAGGTCCCACCAAGCCCAACTGAATTTTATTTTTGACATATGGGATTTGACATGCCACTAATATAGCCAAATGGCAACATCCAGGAGGCAGTTCGAAAAATGCAGCTGCAATTTGGTCAGGGCTGGAGTGATAAATACTCACATGAGTCATCAGAATCAAGGTGATAGCTTAAGTCATGAATGGAGGCTTAACTAGGATTTTGGCTGTTTGTCAGAGGGAAAAACTGTTGAGTGTTAAGAGAGGAGCATGGTAGAGAGCAACCCAAGCATAGATGCAGCTCCACCAGGAGAAGGGATAGCTAGTCCCCTGCCCCTTTTCCTCACTGGTTGGGAAGGTTGGCCCTGAGATCGAGGGGCCATGGCAACCCCCAGGCTGGCTACTGCATGTGGTGGCAGTAGTTGGTGGAAGACCAAAGTGCCAGGTTCAGAGAAGACAATAATCAGGGGAGAAATTATTTTACCTACCTTAGGACAAAGCTCTCTCCCCCTCTCCCTACCAGCTCCCAGGGATTTAAAAATTTTAAACAAAAACAAACAAAAAACCTCTCTTCTCTTTATTAGTTACAGTCTGTCTTGAAAATACCTGAGTTCTTAGAGAAAGAGAGTATAAAAAAGGTCAGAAAGTCAAGGGCTGAGCTCTGGGGATCACCTCTAGTAAATGGATCAAAAAAGAGGGGCTATTTTTCACCATTAAAAAAAAATCCCTGAAGCCAAAAGGTAGGACAGACGAGAAACGACCAAGTTCCCTGCCTATGAAATTGCCCATCTAAAATGCTGGCAAGATTGTGAACAGCGGTCCCTCTGGGCCACCTGCAGCTTTATCTCAGCTAAAAGATGCTCTCTGCACACTTTACAGTGATGTTTACTCAACTATAGATAATGATATTTAATCTTCATTCTTTGAAGAGTATTTCACTTTATGTTCTTTGTTGACAAAAGTTACTTAAAAGCTCCTATTTGCTACGAGTCCATCAAATGAGCTATTCTAGATGGTTCTGCAGTAATGGGGAGGGGGGAGAAATCACCCTCACTCCATTCAAAATCTGCATGAGATAACTTATTGCAGGTTATATTAACAGACCCTTGCCTCCCATCGAAGAATAAGAGTCCTAGATTTCTTGCAATTTATGAATTGTAATAAAGAATTTTGTTTCTTAGCACTCTCCACCTGTCCTATCATTAAACAAGGTGGGAGGGATATAGGTGATCCTGACAGAAAACATTAATGTGCCTACAAAGGTAGAGAATGAATAGGTCTGCAGCAGTTCAGTGTAGCTAATGAAATTAAGGAGATCTGTTTATTTTAATTACACATTGAGCCAGTTGCTATTAAACATTGCACTTCCACATGGAAAGTATCTTTCCAACTTATTTCAAGCTCCTTCAGGTCAAATCAGGAAGCATTTACAGTGTCTGCTATACTATATGCACTATGCCAAGTACTCCCCTTTCACGTAGAGACTGACTCATATTCAATTCAACAAATGTGTCCTAAATTCCACTGGATTCTTTAGACTTGTGACAAAAATGAAAAAAGTTCCTGCCCTCAAGAATCTTATGTTCTTCTCTATGGGTCTTTATTTTCCAAAAGTATCTAATACAATTACTCATTTACTAAATATTCCATTTTGCTCTCTAAAGTTGAGTCATCACATAAGAATATTTCACCCAGATTTCCAAAGTAAATTCTGAAATGGTGTTCCTCTGTTAAATTTCACCAAATACAACTCCTTACAATCTTCTAACACCCATGGATTGCCACCGTTCAAACACATTCAGGGACATCAGTGTTGCTGGGGACCTCACTGGAGAGTTTTTCTTAATGATTGAAAGTGTATGCAGAGGCAGCATCTTTGTTTCAACTCTGGTTTGATTCAAGTCTCCTGGAGAAGTCCTCTGGTTTCTGATGTGTACAGAAGCTCGTATTAACTGAAAGGAAGCTTCAAAGGCAGGCAGGCAGTATTGTTCAGTGCAAGGAGTTTTGGATTTAAAGTCCGAAGACCTAGGTTTGAATCCCAGCTCTGTCACTGACTTCCTGTGTGACAGTAATAAACTCACTAAACTTCTCTGGGCCTCAATTTTCTTTTCTCTAAAATGAGGGAGCTGCTTTAGATGGGCCTCAGAGGACCTTTCCAGCTCCAAATCTCTCTAATCGATCCGAGCAAATAGTTCACATCCCACAAGAAGACAAGAAATCTGGCACTCTTTCCAAGCCATTTGGGGACCTGTTGCTTAATTTTCCAAATCAGACTTGATGATCACAATTACCTCTCAGAAAGACTGCTTCAGAACCTCCTTTCTTTATTTGCAGTGGTGGGGGACTATGGTTGTGAAATACTACATACAGATAATGTCAGATTTTTTGACGCCATGATTATTTTTACTGAACTGTTTTCCTCTTTTTTATCTTTTGTTATAGTGAACAACTCTCAGGGAGGGTAAGGGGAGAGGGATTCATTAGTAAAAGTGGATGACATTGAAGATATCACTAAAAATCAATTTAAATGAAAGTGACATTCCTTCAGGGAGAAATACCCTTTTTTCTTAAGGGGAAGATAGCTTAAAGACAAAGTTAGAAAACAATAATTGGATTTGTACCTGCCCCCTGACCTCAGTAAGGCCAGTCCACACAGAAACTGCAAACATATCAAGGTCATACTCTGAATGTGACAGCAACAGATACAGGTAGCAATTTCATTAGCTGTGAACCCAAAGCAATTTGGATGGGGGACAGCCACAAGGCCCAACAAATACAGAGGTCTGACCAGGGAGAGGCAAAAGAATTGTACCAACAGGTATGCATACTCTTATCCAGAATACTTAAAATTGGCTTATTCAAAGGTGTCTGTCTAGGGTTTTCTTACACTGAGTTACTGCACTTATAAAAGGTTAGAGGTACCAACTCTTTATTCTCATGCATAAAACTATGTAGGTTCCACTGTTCTGGAGCCACTCCCAATCAGCCTATCGTCTTGGAAGAACTGGACATCTCCTAGGTAGATGTGTAGTGGACAGAGTTCTGTACTTGGTGTCAAGAATCTGATCTCAGACACTTACTAGCTATGAGACCCTGGGCAACTCACTTAAACTCTACCTCATTTTCCTCAAGTGTAAAATGCGGATAACAATAGCATCTATCTTTCAGGGTTGTTGTAAGGATTAAATGAGATAATATTTGCAAAGTGATTAATATAGAGCCTTGCACATAATAAAGATTTAATAATTTTATTCCCTTCCCCTTAACCCACCCCCCCTTGCCAATTTGGACCTTGCATGTTGTGTGGCCTGTCCTAAATCAGCACCAAAGGGATCTATGTGGTTACATCACGTAATGGCACATGTCCCCACTGTATCCTTTGTTTGTGTATCAGTAGATTCTAATCATGTAGGTTTCTGTGTGCATGAGCTAGATCCCTCTTCCTTGAATCCTAAATGAAATAGCACAGAGTCACTCTCATTCTATATTCAAGTAGTGTTCCTTTATTAGACTAGTCTTAAGGTGTACATGCATGGTGATTGTTCTAATGGCATAACATCAAAAATAATGATGGCAGGTCTCGTTGGTATACACTACAAACATCTCTTTGCCAGCTGAACTGAGGCATAGATGAATGTGGGAACCAAGAGTATATTTACCTGCATATCTTATGCAAATCCATTCTCCCCTACTGACATTGACATGAATCTCCCTGTGTTCACTATCACCATTCAAGTGCATGTGTCTTATGAATTGATACAACTGTGTGATGAGGCACGTGGCAGAGTAGAACATCTCTCCGAACATGGGAAAGCCTCCCCATGATTGTATTTGGAAATCTTAATTCATTATGATAATCCAAAAATGACTGCATTACACAAGATAAGTACATTACAAGCAACAAATATACAGGAAAATGGACAGTTTTTAACATGAGCTGTGAAGGTTGGGAATGCATAGAAGTTGTTTACCCAGATGTATGCACTGATCAACAATGAGAAGCAGCTTACCAGGCACAAATACTGCCCACTCAGAGGATGCTAATTTAAAAACAAAGACATAATGTAACTTAATTTGGATGAAACTGACTCCCCCTACAGAGGGCACATGGAATTACATCCATTACTTCAGAACTGTGGAGTTGACTCTTCCAGTGGAAAACTCAAGCTCAATATAATCTTTTTTCCGTTTTTATGCTCTATAAGCAATGCAGCTGAAAAAGGCTGTCATAGAAAGACAGCTAAAAGAGAATCATAAATCATGACAAGAGTGAAAAAACAAACTGCAAAACATTTCAGCCCATGAGTACCTTTATTTATTTTAAAGAGCGTGAAGGGAGAGGGGTGGGATGGGGGAAGGATGCTGATAACTTCTTTGTCCAAATATGTATTATCCTTTTGATACATGCTATTTAAAATTTTTTGACGTTAAAAAGATGTTAAGTAGTTTCCTTATGCTTAAATTAACGGAGGATTTGGACAAGAGTCACACACGATTGGTGGGGGGGAATATCTGCATGGTCAATGAGAATATAGACACAGATGAAATCACAGATTCATGGTCACATAGCCATATTTAAAAACAATAATAGGAAAAATATTGTTTGGCCTCTGCACCTAATTTCTTATATCCTGAAACTATACAGTGAGCCATTGCCTAGTTGTACGTATGCAGATAGCCATGAACCACCTGTGTGATCTTGGGCATGTGGTCACTTAACTTCTCTGGGCCTCAGTTGTCTCATCTGTAAAATGGGGGAGATGTACTGGATGGCCTCTGATTTGTATACCTAAAAACCCCTAGTATTCAAACATTCACAATGCTTCCCTTCTCTAAGCACCCCATGGCCCCATGCATTTCCTTTCCTATTTGTCTGTATCCTTGAGAAGGGAGGAAGGAATATTAGTGATAGAAGGGCCCTTAAACTATCTCCTTTGTTTTGTAGATGAGGAGATCAAGATCCAAAGAGATTGACATACCCAAGGTCAAACAGCTAGGTAGTGGCAGGGCCAGAACCACAGGCCAGGTCTCCTTCCAATGAAGTGATCTTTCCACTATCACCTACGGCAAGTTCACAGGATTAAGTTATTTTAGAAAGTAATCTAAGGCAGCAGCTAGGTGGCACAGTGGATAGAGCACTAGCTCTAGAGTCAGGAGGACCTGAGTTCAAATTTGGTCTCAGACCAGACACTTGACACTTACTAGCTGTGTGACGATGGGCAAGTCACTTAACCCCAATTGCCTCACCCCCCCCAAAAAAAAAGTAATCTAAGTGAGAGTCTCTCATACAAAACACAGCAGGAAATAACACACTAAATCGAGGGTTAAGTTGTGGTCTCTGTTATTAAATGAGTTCATATTTATAAAGTGCTTTACACAGTGCCTGGCACTTAGTAGGAGCCTAATTAATACTTGTTCATTTCCCTCCCTTCCCTCACTCCCCCCAACAAGAATGACAGCAAAATCAGACTTTTTTAAAAAAGAAAAACAGAGCAGGTGGATTTAGAAAAACCTGAAAAGACTTATATGAACTGATGCTAAGTGAAGTGAGCAGAACCAGAACACTGTACACAGTAACAGCCTGTTAGAATGCAGATGGAAACACACTATTTGCTCTTTCTCTCTCTCTCAATCTCTTTTGTTTCTTCTTTCTTGTGGTTTCTCTCATTGGTTCTAATTCTTCTTTACAACATGACTAATGTGAAAATATGTTTAAGATGAACATATATGTAGAGGTTCTATCAGATTGAATGCCATCTTGGGAAGGGGAAAGGGGAAGGAGGAGGGGGAGAAAATTTAAAACTCAAAATCTTATGGAAGTGAATGTTAAAAACTAAAAGTTAATTGATTAATTTTAAAAAAATTAAAAAAAGGCAAAGAGCACTTTTGGGACCGATGATTTCATTGGTATTGGGAATTCCCAGTAACGAAATTCTATCATCGATGCTAATCTCCACCTGCTCTGTAACTTATCACCCGAGAAAATCTCCTGGGGCATTGATAGGTTAGGTGACTTGTTCAATGTCATACAGCCAGTATATGTCAGAGGCAGGACTTAAAGAGGAGAAACTTTAAAATAGAAAAGGATTAAGCTGCCTGTTGATTTAGAAAACAACAAATTAACATTTTTTATGTTGCATTGTATTTTTAAAATTTATATTGTTTAACATTTCTCAATTATATTTTAATCTGGTTTAGGCCATACTAAGGAGATTCCCAGGCTGCCTGGGGGCATTGGTGAGGAATAGTATATAGAGAGCTCATGTTGGAGTCAGAAAGACCTGGGACCAAACACAGTAACGCATAAAACTTTCTAAGTTAACATGGTTTTAAAATGACAGGCAATTCTAATTAGCTAGCTCAAATGCACATATGGAAGCCAATTTTCTTTGAACTTGGAAGAAAAATTGAAGAGCATGAAAATACTTAAAAGCAGTAGTAAAGTAGAGCAGGAAGATCACTTGTCTAGAACCCAGGCTCTAGTCCTGGCTCTCCCAAAAGTCAAGCCACATCTGACATATTGTGCTCAATTCTAGGACTCACATTTTAAAAAGAACATTGACAGCCTGGCATGTATCCAGAAGAGAATAACTGTGAAGATATGTGGGCTTAAAACCATGCCATATGAATAGTAGTGGAAGGAACTGAGCACATCTTGCATGGAAAAAAGATTTATAGAGGACGTGATGGTTGTCTTCAAATATTTTAAAAGCTGTCATCTGGTAAAGGGATTAGAATTGTTTGGTATAGCTCCAGCAGCTTTCAATTCAAGATGAGGAAGAAATCACAATTAGAGATGTCCATAAATGTTATAGGCTGAGTGAATTCCCTCTCACCTCATATAGTGGCTGTATGATCACTGAAGCAGTGTATAGTGGAAAAAGCACTGGGCTTGGAGTCAAGAAGACCAGAGTTCAAATCCTCCTTAGACACTAATTACTTGTATGAGCCTTCATAAGATACAACTTTCTCAATCTCAGTTTCCTCATCTATAAAATGAGGGAATTGACCTTGATGACCTCAGAGATCCTTTCTGGATCTTAATCCATGATCCCGTTACTAATTGTCAGGGGGAATTCATGTATCAAGGAAAGAATGTGGAGCAGATGACTTCTAAGATACTACAAGTCAGAAGTTACTTTTGTTTACTTTAAATGACATTTTAAAGGGGCATAGATGACTCTTCTGTATAAGTATGGGTTTTTTTTAAATAAAAAATGAATGGATATAAATTCATTCATTTATCTAATGTCTTGAATTTATATTAATTTTCAACTGGCACTATATCTTGGGAGTAGTGAATTCCCTAAGTTTATCTCCCACTGTGTAATGTCCTACTTCCTTTTTGTTTGCATTAAACGTACCTCTCTCAGACTTCAAGTGTGTAGTTATGGTATTCCAGGATTTGGTGAACAAACTGAGGTTGATCCTTGGTATACCTTTCCTAAAGCAGCATGGTTTAGTGGAAACAGCCCAGATTTGGAATCAAAGGATGTGGGTTTGAATCTTATCCCTATTCTTCCCTGAGTATGACTTTGGGCAAATCGTTTAACTTCTCTAGGCCTCAATTTGACCTATGTCTTCTCACCATTAATTTTTAAAATTAGTACCCTTCGAAGATAAGTTCTGCCTTGGAATAGTCATTACAATGCTCATCCATTTTCTCTGTTTATAAGTAACAAAAACTCTAAGAATGCCTCTCTGTTTTTCATAGTCCTTTCATCATGAACAAAGAAGGAATTCAAATTGCCCAGTTTTTATTAGCCCAATTTGCTACATACAACCCACCATGCTAGTGGTTGCACTCAGGCCTCTTAATCCCTGTTTACGTCTAAATGGTCTGTTCAGGCAGCTGTGCAGAGAATCCTAGAACTACAAAGTTGAAAGAGGTTTTGGTAGTTATCATTTTATAGATAAGAAACAGAAGACCAGAGAGGCTGTGACTTTCCCAACTACAGCTAGGCAGTAGCAAAGTCAGGCTAGAACAAAGGTCTCTTGGATTAATGTTCTTTCCACTATAGCAGTAAAAGCAAGAAGTCACTTCTCTGATTAACCTGAGAAGTAGTTTCCATCTCCCAGGAGGTTCTGAGATTGTTCCTTTTTGGGACATGAAACAATGAGTCCAGTACTACATTTTAGATACAGAAGCAAAATTTCAGGGTTTCTTAGAAGCATGCTTCCTAGTTAGCCAGATCTAAGCCATGTTGCCTATGTTTTGGCCTCTTCTTCTGCCCAACTGGAATTCAGACTCCCAGCTCTGGGATCCTGGGCTAGTGACCTTTCATCTGATCTTGCTCAGTCTCACCCACTTCCCAGCTATTGCCAAGCCATGATGCCACAGATAAACCATTACCTTTTCAACCCCTCTATGTGTTACCTTCCATCTTAAAATATATGCTTCGTGAGAGTAGGGACTATCTTTCTTGCTTTTTTTTTTCATGTCCAGTGCTTAGCATAGTGCCTGATACACAGTATTTAATAAATACATTTTTCATTCATGCATTCATTCATTTGTTCATTCATTCATTCCTTTATACTGAGATGTGAAAGCAGCAGAAGTTCACGTCTCTGTTCCTCTCCATGGGCTCTCATTGTCCTGTGCTTGGGAAGCTAAGTTACCTCTGTCCCTGAGCTTTTAATACCACTATAGAACTGCAGTCTGACCTTCTCCCCTTCCTATACTCTCTACCCTCTTTCCAAACTCTCAGAAATTAGAAAAATTACTCATTTTCTCAGGCACATCATGCATAGAGAATTTGAGCACCAAGTTGCCATAGAAATACAATTTGAGTTTCAGAATGGTTTAGACATCTAGAACTTTGTAGTAGATATACCATACAGTATCATCACAATACTGGTGATGACTGGGGCAATCAGTGTACCTCAAGCTTGGGAAAATAATTTCAATTCTCAATACCATTGCTGCCTGTTGTTAAAGGGATGTTTCATGGGAACAAACCTAAGCCATCATCCAACTTATCAGGATGCACTACAAAATCCTCTGAGTGTTTTTGGGAAGAAAGGTGCTTTTAGGGAGTCAGGCAACACAGTTGTAGTGAAACCAAGTTTGGAAAACAGAAAATATTCTATGGTCCTTGATCAACGGCATTTGAGCAGAAGCTCACATAGGTAATGTTAGTAAGGCAGGAGAGTAAGGTATTGTGCCATTTCCTTCCACAGCTCATTTTACAGATGAGGAAACTGAGGCAAGCAGGGTTAAGTGACTTGCCCAGGGTCACCCAATTACTAAGTGTCTTCGGCCACATTTGAACTCAGGTCTTCCTGATTCTAGGCCCTGCACTTTATCCACAGTGCCACTTAGCTTTCCAAAGAAGGAATAGCAAAGATTATTCTGAATGGGCAACATATAAAACTGGTTCCATGTGGATAGCCTGTGAGTTGCTTTTGAGGCTCAATTGCTTGGGTAGAGTCCAAGCATATTTCATACACTTAAATTGCTTTGATTACTTAAGTATTACCTTCTTTAAGGTGCTTTTCCACTTTGCTTAGGGAGTATTACAGTAGAAATCCAGTGGGGGTGAATTCCATGTTTTATTTGGTTGTCATGGAAAAAATGTTTTGAGCTTTTTTTTTTCCTTGTTATTACTTACCTCTACATTTTTACTAACTCTGTGTTTTTAGCTGCAGGGATTTCTCATCTGTTTATAGGATTCATAGCCCACCTGAAGGCGTTTACTCCGCAATCATCTAAACTAAAAATACAACCTGAGAGTACATTTCTACCCACCAATAACAGTGTTTAACTATTTAAGGGTAAAAGACACCCTAGTGACAGACACCATAGGAAGCCTAAATGCCCTTGGTGTTTGCAACATATGTCTATAGACTGGTCATGGTGACAATTAAAAACCACAAACATATGGACTTGTTTAAAGATTTTAAGA
Organism: Phascolarctos cinereus; assembly: GCF_003287225.1. Classification (NCBI taxonomy): domain Eukaryota; kingdom Metazoa; phylum Chordata; class Mammalia; order Diprotodontia; family Phascolarctidae; genus Phascolarctos; species Phascolarctos cinereus. The sequence goes on from NW_027555736.1 coordinate 139,967,207, forward strand.
TTCACTAAGAAATTGGCAGCATCCAAGAAATTATACAGCTTCACCAGAAGCCATTTCTGAGCAGATGTTGGACAGCTGAGTAGCACTGGCCCTGTAGAACCATGCGACTATAGGGGGATTAGACAGAAGGAGACTGAAAGAAAAGAAGGAAGATGTGAAGGAAGTAGAAGAGGAGGAGAAATGTTAAGGACACAGACATTTCTTCTCTCTTTCAAAGATTATAAGAGAAAGAAGGAAGGAAAGAAAGAAGGAAGGAAGAAGGAAGGAAGGGAGGAAAGGAAAGAAAAAGAAGAAAGAAGGAAAGAGGGAGGAAGGAGACATTTTAAAATTACTATGTGTCAAATTCTGTGCAAAACCCTTTAAAAGTATTATCTCATTTGATCCTCAGAGCAACCTGAGAGGTAGGTGCTATTAATGTTTACAGATGAGGAAACTGAGGCAAACAAGTTAAGTGACTTGCCCACAGGTCACACACATACCTAGTAAGTGTATGTCGCTGTATTTCCAAGTCTACACCTATAAGGATTGCCCAGTTCTGTACTCAGATGTAAGTCATGCCAAGGTTCATGAAAATGTGGGAAATGTGATTCTGGGGCTTACCTATGACCATCTCCACCTTGCTATCCAATAGCCTCTCAAACTTAATGTATCCAAAGCAAAAGTTATTCTTTTCCTCTTTTTGTGTTGTTATATCTCTCAGTGACACCATTACTCACTAAGTCAGGCTCACAATCTATGTTACATGACTCTTCTCTACCATATGAAATCAGTTATCCATACCTGTTGATTCTATCCTTATAATCTTTTTAATATATATTTTCTAAGCTACAATCCTATCACCACCAAAAAATCTTCCTGGTCTTTTCCCTAAACAGAAATAGTATCTTTCCTTTGAACTAGTGCAGAACTATGCCTGTCATGTGCCCTAACTGTATTCTAATTCTGCTCTTATAGCTATGTTTTATTTGTAATACAGTATTGCATATTTGTGTGTATCATATCTTCTTCATAGACTGTGGGTTTCATGAGGACAGGGGTCATGTTTTATCTTTATTTTTACCCCAGCTACTAATACTCTACATATTAAGTGTGCAATAAATGGGAATTGAATGAATGGGATGGTTGAATGAATGAAGGGCCAATCAGGTCCAAATACATCCAGGTTTCCCCATACTTTAAACACACACACAAACACACACACACACACACACACACACACACACACACATCCCTTTTATTTTATTGTTTTGATCCTGAAGCTACAACCTTAAGTCTCTTCTTCCTTTTATAGACAAATTCCTAGAAAAATTCATCTGCTCTCTCTGCCTCCACTTTTTCACCACCCACTCATTTTTCCACCCTTTTGAGAACAACTGAACCCTTTCTCAATCTAACTTTTGACCCACCACTCAACTGAAAGTGCTGTCTCCAAGGTTACCAGTGATCTCTTAACTGCTAAATCTGATGGTCTTTCATCAGTCCCCATCCTACTTAACCTATCTTTGACACTGTAATCCATTTCCCCACTCCCTACTCCTGGATCCTTTCCCCTCTGTTGGTTTCTATAATCAATCAACAAGCACTTAAGTGATTCTTAATATTCCAGGCACCGACCTAAGCACTGGAGAAACAAAGAAAAAGCAAAAATAATCCCTGCCCTCAAAGAGCTTACATTCCAACGGGGGAAGATAACATATATACATATGTGTGTGCACATAAGATACATGCAGGAAAGTAACCTTCAAGAGGAAGGCACTAACAGCTGGGGAAACTGGGGGTGGCATTTGATCTGAGTCTAGAAAAAAGCCAGGGATCCTAAGAGGTGAGGAGGAAGAACATTCCAGGTATGGGGGACAGACAGACAGTCCCTACCCAGGGTTTGACATGGAGACAGACATGGAGATAGGAAATATAGTTCAGCCCATGTGTCAACTACAAGAAGACGTCCTGGTCCCCCTTTCCAGTTATTAGTTACTTTTCCCTCCTCAAATTAGTAGTTCGAAGTTACCTATCTATAAACTTGCTGTATTTCTTTAATAAAATGTCTGAAGGGCAGAGATAGGTTCGTTTTTGTCTTTGTATCCCCAGTGCCTAGCACAGTGTTGTGAATGTAGCTGTTGGCTGAACTGACATCTCTGACGGTGGCAACAAGAGATGATTGAGGAAGGAATTGTTTTTACTTTAAGCAGTTAATGATATCTCCCTCCCTGAGTCATCCTCACTTTTCTTTAATAAGCCATTACAGATATAACATCCATTCATTTATCTAAACCCTTAAACTTATTTTAATTTTTAGCTGGTACCATCTCTTGGGGGTAGACAGTTCCCTAAGTTTACTTCCCACTGTGTAATGTCCTACTTCCTTTTACTTGTACTAAATATACCTCTTTCAAACTTTAAAAAGTACCTAGTTCTAGTATTCCAGGATTTGGTGAACAAGTCCAGGTTCACCCTAGCCATACCCTTTGTGCTTTCATAGATTTTGATCCCAGCTTCTTTCATCTTTCATCTTTCCAGATCGAAACGTTCTTATTATTTTGATTTGCCCTCAATAGGGTTACCCCACCAACCTCTTGATCATTTTTGTTGTCTTTATCTGAACATTTAAGTATCGTTATGGTTTTCTTGAAGTACAGTAAGCAGAACTGTGCACAGTATCACAGATGCAGATGGTTCATGGGGGTAGGAGAAAGCACTGGGAGTCAGAGAAAAAATAAATAGGTTCAAACCCCATCTCTGACATTTACTAGGTATATGATCATGGCCCGGTGACTTAGCCCCAGTTTTCCATATTACAGATAAAGGTTGAGGACCAAATGAGAAAACAGACTATAGCCTCTTATCCACACTTTCTTACCACCCCCTCCTCAATCCCACTTCCTATGTCAGTGAAGACACTGAAGGCCTCACTGATGAAGGGCCCAGATACCAATTATGTAGTCCCCTGGAAGATGTGGTTTGCTGTAATAGCAAAGATATTCTGCCATATATTATCCCAAAGGATATGGAGCTGGATGGCAAGGGACTTTGCATCAGCATAGGGCTAGGAGTGGGGGAGCATCCTGGGAAGGAGCACTGCCAAGCTGGTGCAGCAGAAGTAGGAGAGATGGTGGTGGCCATGACAGAGAGATAGCAGAATGGCAGATAGGGCAGACTACACTCAAAAGTTTTACCCACTGGTGAAAATAGCAGCAATAATAAAAGGGCTTCAATAACTTGGTAAATGCTCCCCAGCCAAGAAGTCCAGGCAGTGGGTAGAGTACCCTTGCTGGAATTGACTTTCTCTTCCACTCTCCCCTCCATCCATTCAGACTGAGCTGGAAGAAAAAAGTATCCTACTTTCCTATCCCCCACTGTTTATGGTTGTTTGTAAGCCTGATTCTCTCTCTCTCTCTCTCTCTCTCTCTCTCTCTCTCTCTCTCTCTCTCTCTCTCTCTCTCTCTCTCTCTCTCTCTCTCTCTCCCCCTCTCCCCCTCTCCCTCTCTCCTCCCTCCCTCTCTCCTCCCTCTCTCCCTCTCTCCCTCCCTCCCTCTCTCCTCCCTCTCTCCCTCTCTCCTCTCTCCCCTCTCCCTCCCTCCCTCTCTCCTCTCTCCCTCCTCCCTCTCTCCTCCCTCTCTCCCTCTCTCCCTCTCTCCCTCTCTCCTCCTCCCTCTCTCCTCTCTCCCTCCCTCCCTCCCTCCCTCTCTCCTCCCTCTCTCCCTCTCTCCCTCTCTCCCTCTCTCCCTCCCTCCCTCCCTCCCTCCCTCCCTCCCTCCTCCCTCTCTCTCTCTCTCTCTCTCTCTCTCTCTCTCTCTCTCTCTCTCTCTCTCTCTCTCTCTCTCTCTCTCTCTCTCTCTCTCTCTCTCTCTCTCTCTTATAAATAAGCTTGCTCCCCTCGCCAGGAACATTTTGTTACTCGCCCTCAGATAGTACAATGGAAGATGGCCTGAGGGGTTTTCATCTCTGGAGTGTACTTTCTAAATCTTCCCCTTCCACCTCGAGGGGCTATCCTCATGCACTCCCCCCACCCTGAATGATTCTAAAACTCTTACAACAAGTAGACCTGGAAAACTTGAACTTGGAATTCACTTAGATTTCTCTTAGAACAAGGAGCTGTTGTAGGTGCTGACAAAACACATTTGCCTGAGGCTATGGGAAAGCCTCCGTTTCTACCCTGGGAGCCAGGATGCCAAGAAGGGCCAGGGATGAAGGGAGAGAAAGCTCTGAAGAACTGGAGGTATAAACCCTGCCTCTCCACATGCACAGGAGGTGGAAAAAGGAGTAGCTGGTGAGGATTTTGATCCTACCCTTACTAGTTGGGAGGGGAGGGTGAAGAGAGCACATGCCTTATGTTCCACAGTGGTTTAACTTAACCATACTTAATAGTTACAATTTCTTTTTTTAAAAATTATTATTAATTTGTTTTGATTTATCAAAAATCACTTCCATAAGCTTTTGAGTTTGAAATTTTTCTCCCCCTCCCTCCCCAAGATGGCATGCAATTTGATATAGGCTTTACATATACATTTCTATTGAACATATTTTCACATTAGTCATATTGTAAGGAAGAATTAGAACCAATAGGTGGAACCACAAGAAAGAGAAAAATCAAAACAAGAAAAAAATGGCAAACAGTATGCTTACATCTGCATTCAAATTCCATAGTTCTTTCTTTGGATGTGGACAGCATTTTCCATCATGAGACTTTTGGAGATGTCTTTGATCCTTGCATTGCTGAGAAGGGCTAACTAAGTCTATCAATATTAGTCATTGCACAACATGGCTGTTGTTGTGTGCAATGTTCTCCTGATTCTGCTCACTTCACTCAGCATCAGTTCATACAAATCTTTCCAGGTTTTTCTGAAGTCTGCCTGCTCATTATTTCTTATAGCACAATTAGTATTCCATTACATTCATTTGTTCAGCCATTCCCCAATTGATGGGCATCCCCTCAATTTCCAATTTTTGGCCACCACAAAAAGAGCTGCTATAAACATTTTTGTACATGTGGGTCCTTTTTTCCCATTTTTATGATCTCTTTGGGATATAGCCCTAGAAGTGCTATTGCTGGGTCAAAGAGTATACACATTTTTATAGCCCTTTGGGCATACAGTTATAATTTCTAAAGTGTTCTGCAAACCCTAAAGTTTACATCAATGTTAGCTATCATCGTTATTTCATTGTTATTTCATTCATTATTATCATTGTTATTTCTACAAGGGTGAGATATTATTTTGCTTTTTTTCCAATACCCTTTTCAATTATTCCCAGAATTTTGTTGGCTCCTTGCTCGCAGCAGTACATTGGGCACTGTCTTCAGGGAACAACAGACCACAATGATACCATTTCTTCCTTGGCATTTAACTTCCAATAAAGCTTATCTACCAGTTGTCTGCCTTTTGCCAAGGCTCAAAAGATCTTCCTAAAATCTGTGCCCACCAGTGTTTGTTGGGGGTTTCTGATTCAGAGATTGTTAGATATAGAGGAATCTATTAATTCCCTAGAAAGACCTTAGAGGTCAACTAGTAGTAACATATGCTAACCTGAAGATTTCACTGTGCACACTCTCTAAATTCTTTATAAAAATGTTAAATTGAACAAGTCCCAACACCAACCCTTATAGGGTTCCACTGTTCCAGCTTCTCCACCCAGGGAAATATTCAGTTGCCCTACCCTTCTGATTTTTTCACTCTAAATCATTTGCCTAACCATGATAACATTTCTTATAACTCAGGTTTTCTATTGGGCAGTACCTCATTTTCCTCCTGACTGTGTTTCTGGCTCTCAGACTTCCATGCTTTCTCATCGTGGAACTTTCCTCAGCACCTAAGACCTCCTCCCTCTGGAATATCCAACCATTCTTGTGGCCTTATGAGCCTGAAACATCCCTCCAAAAGGTCTATCCCCTTCACCAACTGATGAGCTCCTCCTAGAGCCCCCATTTGGTGGAGGTATAGTCTTCATTTCCCTCCTGGACGTGTTCCTGTTTACTAGACCTCCAAACCATGCTCATCTTTTGGCACTTTCCTTAGAACCTGGAATCTCCTGGTCCTGGAACATCCTCCTTCCTCCCTTCTCCCTTTAATGGGTTATCTTCCCTCATTAGAATCCCAGTGTTTTGCACTATGTTTGTCACATAGTAAGTGCTTAATAAATGTTTCTTTTCTCCTTTCTCCCTCCTTTACTTTTTCCCTTCTTCCTTCCTCCTTCCCTCTCTCCCCTCCAATCTTAAATATGCCACACAGTCATTTATACTGCTCAAAATTTCCAAACATTTGCTCAAATGGCTGCTTCATTTTGCATATATAGATTTGGTGTCAGTAATTTAGGTTGCCTTGGGGATCTACATCTATGACAGTAAAGTAAAATAGAACATCCGACAAGTGTGAAGCTAACCACAAGGCAATAAGGACCCAATCAATCAATCAAATCAACATTTATGAAATGCCTACTATGTGTCAGGCACTGTGCTACATACAGGGGATACAAAAAGGGACAATAGACAGTCCTTGACCTTAAGGAGCTCACAATCTAATAACCAATCTGAGAAGGGTGGGATTTCTTTGCCTAACATAGAACTAGGCTGTGGGATGGTCCCACATTCATCCACTACTTCTCTCTGTTTTGTTTAACCTAGAAAAGACAAGAAATGAAACAGGGTGTGTCTAACAGCTATCTTTAAGTAGCTGAAGGCCTGGGGTATGGAAGAGGAATTAGACAGGAATTCTCTTTGGCCCCAGAAGGCAGAACTAAGTGCAAAAAATTACAAATAAACAAATTTAGGCTAGATGAAAGGAAAATCTTCCTAACAGTTATTTGTGACCAAAAAATTATATGAGCTGCTTCAGGTGGCAATGGGTTCTCAGCTCACTGGAAATCTTCAAACAAAAGTATTTAAGTAATGCTAGTTGACTGACTGATGGACACATAATATTTTGTCAGATACATTGCAAAAGAGATCGTTTTTCGGGTACAGGTGGACAAATGCACCTCTTAGATCCCTTCCAATGCTGACATTCTGTGATTCAGTCATAAAAGGGCAACAGCCATAGCACACAAAGGGGTTAAAATGATTCTTGCATTGGTTGGGTAAGATGGTAAAACTAGTGTTCTTAAAACACAAAAAGAAATTAATCTCTTCTAATGAAAAACCACTGAAAGCTATCTAGGCTTTATTCCCTGGGCAGAGCATAAACTCTTAATGCAGTGTACACAACTCGCTGTCTGCAGTCTTCCTCCCCCCCCCCAATTCAGACGTCTCTCTAGCAGTGATCCTGACACCTAACTCTCTACTTCCATTTCAGAGAATTTCATTGACTAGTACAGCAAGAATGGCCAAGTGCTGAATGAAGCTAATGGCATGTACTGTCTATTCCAATCTTGTCTTAGTACAACTTCAATATTTTCAAGAAAAGGTTAATCATCCAACTTGAAAACTGAATAGTCACTGATTCCAAACACTTGTATAAGACCCAAATTTGTTGCTGCATATCCTTAAACAAACAAACTAGGTAATTGCCAAGAACAAAAAGGAGTATAAAAGTATTATTCATTTAGAAGACTTTAACATCAAGAGGGAAAAAAGTGAAAACTTTTCCAAAATTACACACAGGAAAAAACACAGCATACAGGGACTTGTGTCTTCCCAGAGGAGAAAAAAGCAAAAAATAAAAATAAAAAAGATAACAAATTAGTTTAGCAAAGTCACAATGAGAGAGGGCAGACAAGAATAAAGGGAAAGGATGTAGCGTCCAGGGAGGGAGGAAGGGGCCAGTAGAAACAGCTGGAATTGTTCAGCTGTGTCAACATTCGGCTGTTTCACAGATTGACTAGCAAAGTGTCATCTGAAACCAATTACATTCCCAAAACCCCACGGACCCAGTTCATAACATTGATTAATCCACATTGTGAAAAAGTCCCCAAGCAAAACTGGAACAGCTGTCAGCCCTTGGAGCTCAAAAGCAACGTTTGCTTAAAAAAATTCTCTTCTAGCAATTTTAGTGATTTTTTCAGACAAAAACACATACCTTTTGTAACAGTAGAGAGCTCTTAAAACAACTCTGTAATCCATTTTAATAGCCCTTATCTCTGGTTTAGACGCAGTAACTTTCCTTAGAAAAGCACTGTTCATATTTGTAATAGACCAAGATTCATTCTGAACACCTGCCTCAAAGTCAGTAATATCCTGAAGATGTCTTTCTTTTTTCCTGTCTCCTGGGACCAATACCATTTACTCAATCAAGGAAGAAAACAATTTTTTCCCCTTATCATTTCAATTGCATTAAAATTTGTCTTTTGGGTCCATCAAAATATTCAATTTAATTCAAAAAGCATTTATTAAGGACTTCCTATGCATAAAGTGCTGGGACTACAAAGACAAAAACAGACCTGCCTTCAAGGAGCTTACATTCTCTTACATTCATATGCAGCATGGACCATTCTACATAAATGCAAAGAATCCATAGAAAATAAATACAAAGTATTGGGGGAAGGGAGTGGGGAGAGAAAACTCTAACCACTTGGAGATCAGGAAAAGCCTTGTGTAGCAGGTGGCACCGGAGATGAGCCTTGAAGGGAATTAGGAATTACAAGAAGCAGAGGTGAGGAGGGAGAATGTTTCAAGAAAAATAATAACTAACATAGGTATAATGTGCGAGGCACTATGCTCAGCCCCTTTCATTTGATCCGCACAACAACCTTGGGAGACAGGCTGTTATGTTTTCCCATTTTGCTGATAAGAAAACTGAGGTAAACAGGGGTCAATCGATTTACCAAAGGTTTTCAGAACTAGCAAGTGTCTGAAGTTGAATTTGAATTCCAAGCCTGGCACTCTATCCACTGCACCATTTAGCTACCTAGAAGATGTCCAGTGTTTCCAAGATGGTAGGTTGACCAAGAGTGGCTCCATAATGGTAGAGCTTATGTAGTTTTATAAAAGGGAGTAAACAGAGGGAGATAGTCCTTCTAAATTTTTGCAAATACAATAATCCCAGGTAAGAAAATCTTTGAATATACTGATTGGCCCCTGTGCTCAGGAACTCACCAACTGATGTCAAACTTAATGTCAATACCCAAAGAGTCTAGTCCGCTACAACACAGAACTCCTAAGCTCAAGAGGTCCTCCAGACTCAGCCTCCCCAATAGTTGAGATTATAGTCATGCACTACCATGCTTCGCTATATCATACATTTTTAACAAAATTAAACCCAAGTAAGCACAAAAAACCCTAGAGTTCTCTCAGTATTGTAGTTCAGTGACTGAGAATTTACCAGTCTTTTTTTGTCAGCTATTCTGGTAACAACTTCATTTATTCCATTGTTCCTACAGGAAAATGCCTTCCAAATTCTAAACAACCAACTTATCTGAGGAACTTTTGAATACAATATATTCATATTTGTAAACTGGGGACTGTGTCTACCTATATTTATCCCTAGACAAAGTCCTTACTAACAGGCTAGTGGCCTTTGTATAATACATACATACATATGTGTGTATGTATATGTATAAGTATATGTACATATACATATACATACATACATACACACACATATATATAATGGTCCAGAAGAAAGAGGTCTGGTGATTAGGAGTTACAGGACCTAGGTTCTAATCACGAACCTCTCACTTACTATCTATGTGACTAATGCATAACCAAGGGGTGTGTGTGTGTGTGTGTGTGTGTGTGTGTGTGTGTGTGTGTGTGTGTGTATGTGTGTGTGTATATATATATATATATATATATATATATATATATATATATATATATATATATATATATATATATATATATATATATATATATATATATATGTATATTATTGGTCCTAGGAAAGAGAATCTAGTTCTATCCTATTTACTGGTGTCTGTGTCTTTAGGGTTACTATTATGAATTATATCCTCAGTTTATAGAAGCAGTTTTTGGTGGATTTAAATATTTATACTGAACTATAAATTTTCTCCAAAGTCCATACGCTTTCAAAATCTTCATTAAATATTTCTGTTCTTATTCTCTCTTGGGCAAAACTGTCTCTGTTTATTGCCGGGGGTTTATTTAGCCAGGCCAACATCCTATCATCCTATCTTACTAAGAGCTGTAGGACAGGAAAGTGGAGTTAGTTTCATTCCTAAAATTACTTCTCCAGAGTATCACTGTCAACAGTAATCCTGCCAGAAGGCAGGGGATTGGACTGGATGACTAAGTTGTCAGCCTGTTGTAGGATTCTATGACCCTAAAGTTAATGATGCTTTGTGAAAGTAAAATGACAATCTTTGGTACTCCTATTACTGACATATCAGCAAAAAAGTATATAAAAGCACTTTTGCAGCATATAACAGGATGCCTTAACATCACAGTGGGGTCCCCCATTCTAAAAATGATTAATATAAAAAAATTTTCAAAAATTTTCAAAGCAGACAAGTAAGAAGGTGACTTGTTTATATTTTAAAAAGAAAATTAACTACAAAAGGAGTCAGTACAGGAGCAGCAAGTTCCCTTGATGATCAGCTCATGAAAATTTGAATTAGGTACATTTTTAAAGAACCATCTCTACTGTATAAAATAAAATATAAACCAAATGATTAATTCCTTACTTTACAGTAGAGGTATGTATGCTCTAAGTCAAATAAATAAATATTTGTCACCGAATAGATTTTAAACTCCTGGACAACAGAGACTGCTTCGTTTTCTTTTGTTTTTGTGCTCTGGGTGTCCAGCACAGTGCCTGGTATGCAGGGATAAGGGAATGGGCCTGGGTTTTATTGACACTGGAAACTCTCAGGTAGGGAAACTCCCTTTATCAATGCAGATCAGTACTTTCCTGCAACTTAAGAGTCTTACAGAGTTAGCCAGAGCATTGAAAAGCTAAGTGATTTGGGGAAAGTCAAAAGGTAGGACTTGAATCCCCGTCTTCCTGGTTTCAAAGCTGACTCTCTATCCACTGTACCATACTGCCTCTCTCCCTGATATATAGTAGCCTCCAAAAATACTTATGGAAGAAGAGGAAACTATATAACCCCCTTTAAACACTTTGCTTTTATTTTATTGGTTTTACTTCCATGTTGTCACGTTTCAGAAATATGATTTGCTCTGTGGTATAGTTAAATAGCTTTAAAATGAAAACTTCTGAAATCATTGTAGAAATGGAATTCTCTATGTTACCTTTTATTTAAATTCATCTCTAAGGTAGCTTCCAGTCTTTCCCAGATTTTTGTTAAACACAATTAGCAATATCGTCAGAAGGTTAAAGCTTTGCATTGCCAAATAAGACTGCATGTTCATGTGTTTCAAGTGATCCTAGAGTTTTATTTATTAGGGGACTGTGTGTCTGGTAAAATTTATACTATCAATTAATAAAACTATATTGCACAAAAAAACTCCCAAAAAAAATACTTAGGGAAGGATGCACATTCATAAAGGACTTCAAAACATTTAATAACACTGTAACCTCTAGATTCTACATACCTTCATATTTATTACCTTCTTCACTCCTCTACCCTACCCGGTATTTAATGCTTTAAAATTTTTTATAATGACATAAACCCCATATATCACGTAACTATAGTTCCTGTTTATATATGGATAAGAATGTAAATAACAGGAAGGACATGATAAATCACATGTTAACTGAAGCAAAGCCAAAACATTTACATCTTTTTTCCTTCGAAACAATTCCACTAAATGCATCATAGTTTACTCCTCCTTTAGTCCTTCCACTGGAAAATGCTATTGATAATCCTTCAAAAAAGGAGTGCTACCGTTATATTTGTTTACAATACAGCCTTGCATCAAGAGATGCTAAGTGATGCATAAGCACCAAAATTCAGCTCTGCCCGATCAGTTTACTCCCGTTGTGGTAATTCATCATTCCAAGCAATAGGAAGAAAATTCAACCTGGTGAGGAAATGGTTTGTACTTATATCCAGTAGAATGTAAGTTCCTGGAGGATAGGGACTGTTTGTCTTTGTATCCCCAATATCTATTGCATGGCCTTGAACACAATTGTTGTTGTTGTTGTTGTCATACAGTCATTTTTCAGTTGTGTCTGGCTCTTTGTGACCCCATTTGGGGTTTTCTTGGCAAAGATACTGGGGTGGTTTGTCTTTTCCTTCTCCAGCTCATTTGACAGATGAGGACACTGAGGCAAACAGGGCTAAGTGACTTATCCAGGGTCACAGGGCTAGCAAGTGTCTGAGGCTGGATTTGAACTCAGATCTTGTTGACTCCAGGGCTGATACCTCTATTCCCTGCATCACCTAGCTGCCCTTGAACATAGTGGTGACTTAATTTAAATGTATCCCAAATTGAATTGAATACCTTGGGGAGAAAAATCAGCTCCTAAATTTAACTCAAGTACACAAAGACATTCTCTAGGATTCTGGCTGCTCTTTCAGCCTCAAGGATCTCCCAACTCTAGTCCATCCTATGCACAGCTGTCAAATTGATCTTCCTAAATACAGGTCTGATGATGTCACTCTCCTATTCAATAAATTCCAGTGGCTTCCTATTTCCTCCAGGACAAAATATAAAACCTCTTTGACTTTTAAAGCTTTTTATCACCTGGCCCCTTTCTACCTTTCCAGTCTTCTTATGCCTTAGCTCCTTCCACAGGCCCCCTAATTCAGTGATACTGTCCTCTTTGCTGTTCCTCACATGAGACACCTCTATTTCCAGACTCTGGACATTTTGGTTGGCTGTCTACCATGTCTGTAATTCTCTCTCTTCTCCTTACTATCTCCTAACTTCTCTGGCTCCCTTCAGTTCTCAGCTAAAACCCCCACCTTCTGCAAGAAGACTTTCACAGGACCCCTGAATTTTAGTGCCTTCTCTCTGAGACTATCTTCAACTGATCATATCTATATCTCTCTTTTACACATAGCTGTTTCAACATTCTCTTCTCCATTACACTATAAACTCCTTGAGGGTAGGGAAAGCTTTTTGCCTTTCTTTGCATCACCAGTACTTAGCATACTCCCTGGCACACAGCAGGTGCCTAATAAATGCCAGTTCACTTGACTTGAATAAGTTGAAATGTCTAAGATAGTGACTATAGTCTGCAAATGAATCTGTCATTAACAGATGATTTTATTAAGGGGAGAAGACATAACACCTTTCATATAACATAAAGCACAGTATAACAGTTACATTCTGCCCCATCCTTGACTAGAATATTGTTTTCTTCCCACAAATCTTTATTTTCCATTTTCTTATCCTAAGCCTGGAAATATTTCCCACTGAACCAGTAGATAGTGCAAATATATACATATATATATATATATATACACACATATATATACATACATATATATGTGTATATATATATATATATATATATATGGTTTAAAAAAAAGACCTCATATAGGTAAAATGAAGAACTCTAATATAATAAACATAAAAATCAGAAATAGACTATAAAATGAATATAAAATATTTTATCTAAATTATAGATGTAGTATGATGGTATAGACAGAGCTTGACTTAGCATCAGAAAGAATTGGGTTCAAGTGTCTCCACTGATTTACAAGATGGCTGTTTGATACTGGCCAAATCACTTAATGTCTCAGCATCTCCAAGCAACTCTCTGTGCTTTTGAAAAGGAGTCCCCTCCCTGAGAGTTTCCAACACTAATGAAATCAGAGGTATCCACTACCAAAAAAGCACAAATATCTCTTAGAACTGTTAATGAGCCATTGGTTACTCTTATATACTAGAATGAACCAGAATTGTTGGATAGTATGAATTCCCAGGATGAATCTTATTTGCCAAGGCATTTCTTATTCCCCAGAGTTCTAACACCATCGAGGTCACAACAAATGGCTTTCCTAGGAAAAAAAAAACCCAAACATTTTTCTAATTGATTTTTCTAATGGGCACTTGAAACATGAAAAGTTGAAAGCTAGTAAAAATAAATGATCTGGTTTGACATAGTTAAGTAATTAGAGGTACAGGAATGTGAATGGGTGTAAATTATGCAGCTCTTCCCTGTACAAAAATAATTCCTAATAAGAATAGAGTTTCTTGCATTAGTAATTAGGACAAATGAAATCAACTCCTATGTTTTAAGTCACCATAATAAATCTTGGGTGGCCACAAATAAATAAAGAAAACGATTCAATTCAACAAATATTTAAGTGCCTATTGTGTTGAAGAGTCTGGGTATAAAAAAAAATGAAAAACAGCATTTCCCTACGGGATCTTAGCACTCCAAGAGAGAGCATTAGCAACTAGGGACTCAGGGAAGGCTTTCTGTAGGAGGTGGCATCTTGGTCAAGCAACAATCAGTCAACAATAGTCATTGTTAACTATATGCTAGGAATAAAAAGAAAGGCAAAAAAGCCCTGCCCCCACCCCCTATCTCCATGGAGCATACATTCTACCAGACTACAACCTATGAATAGCTATGTACATAAAATATATGCAGAGTAGGTGGGAGATAATCCAAAAGAGGAGACAGGGTGGGGTGGGGACTGATAAAAGCTTCTGGCAGAAGGTGGGTTTGGGGGCTGATCCTTGAAGGGAATAACATCCCCTCCTTTCTTTTTTCAGTTTTCAAAAGGCTGTCTAAAATCAGTCCTTCAAAAGTTTGTTAATTATTTAAATACCTAGGTGAAAAGCACTGAGGATTCTAATTCTTACAAATATTTGGGGTGTACTAGGGTCCCCAAGGTTAATGAAACAATATAGGTACCTTGGACCTCTCTTTTGGGCCTGGAAATTTCCCCCTTAAAAGGACAGAACATGAGGTCCAGAGCAGCAGCAGCTTCTTCCATTCCTGTCTCAGGGCCACTAACTGACTTGGAGGATTAATCTCTGACAAGTGACCACTGAGGAGCTTTGGGGGCAGGGTCACAAGGACGTCTGCCCCTCATGGAACACTGACAAAGCCCACAAGATCAGAGATGAAGAGGAAAATGTTGGAGAAGTACAGACATGAAACCCCCTATCTTTGTCCCCTATGACACACTTCTGGTAACTCCAAAATGTTTAAATATAAACTGAAATAAAAAACAAACAAAAACCACCCAACAACAACAAAAAAACTATGTATATAAAATTGATCAATAAGTCTGTTTTCCATTAAATAGCATTGAAATGTTTTAAAAATTCTTTTCAGTATGATATCATAGTTGGTTGTTTTACCAAAATGTTTTAAACTGTAAGGCACCTCCTCCCCCAAAGTCTTGGTGAGTTGGGGCTCTTGAGGGTCTTAATTCATCAATAGTTCTAGTGAATTAGAAACAGTGTCTACCCACCCTCTTGAATCTTCTAAGGAAGACAGAAAATATTAATGCAGACATTGAAGGACAAGGTTTAACTGTCTCCAAATTGATATTAAAACCACAGAGAATAAAAGAGGAATGTACAAATGAAAGTACAGAGCAGATTGTGTAAGCACAAATCTCCAGAGTGAACTTTTTAAGACAGATATCACATGACAGCACCATCATTCTGTGGCAACGCTGAACGCTGGCGCAGATGTTTTAACTACTTTTAGTTATAACCTTAGAGTCCAGTTGGGTTGGGATTATCTACTGATGTTTCCAGTTCCTAAATCACTCATAATCCTACTGTATCTGTCCTGCAGTTTTTTGCCAAATGCAGGCAAAACTCAAGTTTTCTCTGTGAGTACTGGTGACTCGAGGAATTAAAGATTCATGAAATGTTCAGCAAAGCAAAAACATTATCAGAACGTAGATCATTTCTTACTTTGGCCATTCCTCTTTTTTTCAAAAGGAAAAAAAAACCTTAATTGCTTCTCGAACTTGACAGAGATGGGCCATTGACTAGCTGTAATCTGACACGGAAAAACAGAAAAAACTACAAAAGAGACCTCGTTGAGACATTGTCTTACAGTGTAAAACACTGGAGAGGGATTAGGAGGCAAGTCAATACAGTAATCGGAAGAACAATATGCCCCAGACCCAAGGATCTTTTTGAAGCACAGCTTGGGTGCTGTCAATGGTTGAAGTAATCTTCAAAAGCAGATGTTACTAAGTCCAGCCAACAGAGTTCTATTTTGAAAACCTGAGGAAATAAGGATGTTAACCATTGCCAAAGGGGATCCAATTATAAATGATCGACCTATCAGACTCTTAACAGAGAAGAGGGTGTTCCAATCTTAGTTGCCCTAGACCATTCTATCTAGCAGGTGCCAGACTACCCCTCACATCCTATCTGGTTATTCATTTGAGCCACCCTGTGATCTACCCGGCCCTCCGGTCATGCACAGTGTGACTCTTCCATGCCTGCCCATCTAGGCTGACTCTAGGCCATGTCCTCCCATCTAATATACTGGGTCAGGAGGGTGGTGGTTCCTTGAATTTTTATGACATCATGGTGATGCCAGCAGAAAGCTGATACTAGATTGATTATTCTCTCTTTTTGGAAGCTCTCTCCTGAAAGCACCAGGACACACTAATTTTTCCATTCTGTAAACAGAGACAGAGTTTATTATTCGAGCTCTTCATTTTTATACAATCATACTGGGGTTTGTATGACAGTTGAATTGCTTCCTGAGTACATGTCCTATTTCCTCTGAGCTCCTTGAGGGCAGAGACCATGTCTTAAACTTCTTTTGCACTCCCCACAGGGCTTAGCACAGAGTGTATGCTTAATACATATTTGTCGAGCTGAACTCCCTCTAAACAAGCAAGCTTTACTTTCTGCAGTCTTCACACAAGAAAGAAAGCAAGAAGAAGATCACTTAGTAGATACATGTGAAATGGCAATCATGAGAAGGTAGATGGTATTGAATGAGGGAAGTGCATTGAATCTGATTTGATACATGGTCTTTTTATTGAATGAAACTACTGTAAATGTAACACTGTGTCAAATCTGATGTTCATTCAGCCCATGATTCAGTGGGAGAGGGGATGGCTTTTGGAAGAGAAATAGTAGGCTGTGGTAGAACATGTCCTAGATTTGAAATCAGAAGACCTCACTTTGAATCTCATTTGTACTACGAACTACCTGTATATCTTCTAGCATGTAACTTAATCCTTCTGAGCCTTAGCTTCTCCGTCTGTAAAATTGGGGGTAGATTATAAGATCCCTAAGGCCTTTTCTAGTTCACAGATTTGAAACTGAAAATGACCTTAGAGATCATTTAGTCCAACCCCCCATATTTTACAGGTGAGGTAAATAAAATCCACCAAGGTTAAATGACATTCCTAAGATCACACAGGTACCAAGTGATCCATCTGGGATTTGAACCTAGAGCTCTAAATCCAGAGGTCTTCTCCCTGAACTTCTGAATTTCATCATTAATGTGTTTTTTTTTCTTTCCATACTTAGTGTCTAGCATTAACACTAAACTAGAACTGGAGTCCTAATAACCTTCATCTATAAGATCATTTCACCTATCTGAGTGCCAATTTCCTCATTTGTAAAACTGGGAGGGGGAAGAGGGTGAGTTAGATGACCTTAAAGTTTTCTCCCAGCTCTATAATTTTACAGTCTTTAGATGTGGAAATAATTATGTTCCCAGTTCACCACATTTTCCCTTGAAATTCTCAGATGGAAGGCACTCAGTATAAAATAATAATTATAATATTGATATTAGTAATCATGATAATAACACAGCCAAAGGAGATTTAAATGACCTATTTTATTGCCATATTATGTATGCTGCTATATACTGCTTCTTCAGTGAATGAAAACTTTTCATCTTAGTTTCTCTGCATTTTCGTAGAGGTTCTATCTCCTTTCTGAGACAAGATAGTAGTACCTGCATCATCAAAGCAGTGTCTCTTCCACTTAAGTCACCCTGAGGGCTAGGATGGCTCAATTTCTTGTAAATCCACTTCCCTAATACCTGTACCTCCACAACATCTTTTTTATCTGTCCCCTTCTCTCTAAACATAGAACTACCCTCATTAAGGCCCTTATCACCTCTCACCAGAACTACTGAAAAAGCCTCTTAATTGGTTTTCCTATCTTACATCTCTCCTCACACTAATCCATCCTTCACACAGTTAACAAAGTGATTGTCCTCAAGAAATAGGTCTGACATGTCACTCCCCTACTCAATAAACTTCAGTAGCTCCCAATCACCGTTAGGATCAAATACAAACTCATCTTTTTGGCATCTGAAGCTCTCCAAAATCTAGCTGCCATCAATTTTTCTAGCCCTATTACTCATCACTCTCTTTCATGTACTCTATCATCCAACCAAATTGGCTTTCTTGCTATTTCTTGTGCAAAATTCCACCTCTTGTCTCCATGCTTTTGCAATGGTTGACCTACATGCCTGAAATGTACCCTTTTTTCATCTTTGCTTATAAAAAAACCCCTACTTTTCTTTAAGACTCTGCTCATATGATACCTTCTACATGAAACATTTCTGGATACCATCAGCTGCTAATGCTTTCCCCTCCAAAAAAGTAACTTTATGCTTATTTTGTTTATCTTGTATATGCCTATACCAATATATGTTTTCCTTGATAGAACGTAAGCCACATGTGGGTAAGGACTGTTTCACTTTTGTCTTTTTATCCCCAGTCCCTAGCACATCACAAGCATTTCATAAGGGCTTGGTGATTGATTGATCCACTTGGCTAATCTTTTCCTGATCTATGTCTAAGCCATTATTACTAATGATATATTTTCTTCTTTTGAGAAATATATAGTCTTTAAATTTTGTTTGCACACCAGCCTCCCTCGTTTGACACAAGTGTTGTTCCTAAACATATATACAGTATGTCTCAAAAGTCTTAGTGGAGGTTTAAGCTATCCAAGTTTAAAACTCCGCTAAGACTTTTGGGACACCCTGTATATATCCATATATATCCATATCCATACACACACACATACATCTCATTTGCTATGTTCTTCCATAACCTCCTATACTCCCATATAGTCCTCTGAACTGCCCACAGGGTGTCTACCCAACATGCCAGGGACCTTCCTACTTGGTCTCTTAACATCAGAGGAGTACCAATGAAGTATGTAGGCTATCCATCTGTTATGCCTTGCTTTTTGCTACGTGACTAGAAAACCACCTTTTATGCTCATGGATGATACCTTTTATGATGCTTTTTGCCCTAAATTTGTTGTTAGTAATATGCTGCAAACCAATATATGTTCGTCAGGCTGCTTCTCTCCATTGCCCTTTGGGTGACCCATAATTTTGGTTCTCTGAACGCTTTTATTTCTCACAGTCATACAGCATCACTGAAAGAATATTAATTTCTAAAAATATAATTCTTTTTTTCAGGAAGAAGTTTAGTGTTATTAACAGCACTGTCAAGTTTCCTATAAGCAATCCTCCGTCATTTTGTTCTTTTATTAAATCTATGTCCAGTTCATTACCCATTTTCAGTGTCTGTTCACAGTATCTGTAGTGATGGACCTGCCCAAATGTTTGGACAAAAATATTTTTCATCCACTTAATTTTTCTTGTATGGATAGTTGTCACTTTTAAGTGGCTATGGAATTTATTTAGGAAGCTTTGTGATGTTGCAAGGCTTGAAGCAGGCAGAACAATGATACACAGTAACTGCAAAACAGTGCCATCTAGAGCATCTCACAATTTATAGCAAGTGTTCTTAATGATCTTGTGTCATGGTCCCTGATGACAGTCAGGTGAAGCCTACAGACCTCATCTCAGAATAATGGTTTCAATACTATAAAATAAAATTACTAAGATTACACAGAAAGCAATGATATAAAAAAGTCATCAAAGTATTTTTTAATCCAAATTCATGGACCCCCAACCTAAGAACTCATGGTCTTTAGGTAATGATTCTTAACATTACAACTCTGAATTAGACATCCTTCGTAACAATGGCAAACACCTTTGGTGAGCACACATCTCCCTTTTTCATGCATTGTTTGTTATTAATAATTAGAGAGTCATCAGATAAACTCATCTCTTCTGTGACAATGGATAAAAGAATCTTTTATGAGCCTCATATATTCAGGGGAGACATAATGTTGGAGAAGAGCCTTTAGGGAAGCATTTTACTGAACTGTATAATATGCTTTTTTAAAAAAATGGACAAAAATCCACAAGCACAGTGGGATATTATAAAGATATGGTCAACCCTAGAATATTATTTATGAAAGTTTGCCTGTTTTTTGTTATTTTTTTTATCAAAACTGTCCTCAATAATTGTATAAATCTGACTCAAAGACATTATAGAGATGAAAAATATTGATTGGTAGTTATTGGTAGCTTCTTAATCATCTTTGGCAGTAATAAGTTCCATGACTTTTTGCCATTCATTTAGTGTATTTCCCCTGCCTCTTTTAATTTTCTTGAGCTAACACCCTCAAAATCAAGTTGTTCTTTTTTCCATTTGGGTTTTTTATTGTTATTATCCTGGTTTCACTTAAAAATTCTCTCCAAATGATCTGACTTAGTAGGGTATATGCCAAGCTTTCTGAAAGTTTAATTTAATAACATCTGACATTTATGTTGCATTTTCATTTTTGTAAATAATTTTATATGATCTCATTTGGACCTCACAACAAGTCTATGGAGTATTATAAGTTCCCATTTTTCAGATGAAGAAACTGAGGTTTTGAGAAGTTAAATGATTTACACATATGGTAGTTAAGTCTAAGAAGCAGGATTCTATTCCAGGTCATCCTTTCTTCAAATATGTGCTACCCTGCCTAGAAGGCAACTTCTAAATGTTTTCACTTTATCATATCAGAAGCTGAATGAGTGCTTCCCTCCTGTTATGTTCTCTTCCCCTCCACACATACACACTGCAGTGAATCTGAGTATATACATTCATTCTAAGGACAGGTGATGATGCCATTAAAATTCCAATCAGAATACAAAGCAACAAAAGAACATGAAGCCTTCTCATCTAGGAAATGGTAGTGAAAAAATAATATTTTTCATTTCAGCCTATTTAGACTTGTCACTGTGGCACCTCAACACAATGCCATCTATTCCAGCTGTTTCCCCCAATAGAGTTTTTCAGTGTTTAGCACCTTCAAATACAAGGCTGGTAATCTTTTGATGTTCTAAAACCTAACACAGCTTACATGATCATTCAGTACAGGAAAATCCCAAACTAGAAGCCTTAAAGAGATCTGAATAACCCCCAAATACACTGTTGCTGACATAACTTCAGTTAACCATATTTATTCATCAAACACAGAAAGATAATTCTATAGAGATAGAGGGAAAAAGTAAAAGAAAAGAAAAAAAGGCCCCATCTCCAATACCACCTCTTGCTTTGCAAAGTAGGAACCAGCCAGACTATACTGATAGCACTACATTCAATAATACCTCGTTTGTGATGTATACAACCCTTCCTTTACTGAATATAAGGCTAGCTTTGCTATGTAGGGTTTTTGTAGCTCTTAAGTGCTATTATTCATTTTGTGAATGTAAAGGGACTGATCTTGCTTGTTGGAGAATATATATATATATATATATATATATATATATATATATATATACACACACACACACACACACACACACACATATTATATATATGTATATGTATATACATATATATATATATATAATATATGCATATTCCTATTTCTATAGCCACAGTTGAGACTCTTTTCCCTAAATCTGTGCATATTAGAAGTTTTTATCCATATATAAACTCACCTTCCTCCCCTTTAGAAGACAAGCCAATAGGCAACCACAGAAGGGAATATAATAAGCCATGTGACATGTGAGATTACAGATAAGAGAGTTTCTCATTCTCATGTTAAGGAGTACGGGAAGCTAGTCATCCAACCTTATGTCCTTCATGCCATTTAACCAATCATATTGCTTAAAGATCCCAAAACACTTAACTCTTGGAGTAAAGCTAAGACCTTATTTCCTTACTAGTCATTGCCTCAGAGTTCTTAGGAAATGAGGCAAATGGATTAGCAGACATAAAAGATGGCATCTTGCCAATACAAAAGGGGAAAATTGGGAAATCATTTTTGAAATTGTTACCTTCCCAAGTGCGCTGGACACAGACTTGAAATTTAAAGCACCTCCGTCTCCAAGCTCTTCTGAGTCCTCTGTTGACCGTAAAGAATATCACTGAATACAGCTCATTTGGATATCCTAAGTTTTGTATGTGGGCTCTCTCTCCTTTTCCCTTTATCGCCCTTTCCCAGTGTGGGTACTGATTTAACCAAAAAAAAAAATCACTCATTTGGAGAGGCATTCACCAGTAGGCAGGAAAGTTTGATTAATTCTCCTTTTCATTTTAAGAAAAATCCTACCAACCAAGAGAATGGCATTAATATAGTCCTATTATTCAAGGAGAAAGAAAAGCAGGGATGCATAGTCATCTCTTGATTATCTATGAACACTAAACAGAAGAGGTACAGGAAATAAAAAAAAAAACAATGTTAATTCGAAAGTTATTTCCATTTGACTTTGGAGAGCTGCATACAATTTGAGCACCATTTACACTGTGGCTGAGAAACCCCATGGTTCTAGGACCCCAGTGAGATATATATATATACACACACATATATACATATTATATATGTGTGTGTGTGTATGTGTGTGTATATGTATATAGATATATACGTATATATATATATGTGTATATATATATATATATATATATATTATATATATATATATATATGATAAAGCACCCACTTGATTTCTCTGAGCTCCACTGTAAAAGGCAGTACCAACAGCTGCTGTAACCCACCTCTGAGGGCTACTGTTAAGATTAAATGAGATAATGTTATATAAAGAGTTTTGTAAATTTAAAAGAATGATTAAAAAGTCAGCCATCATTATACACTCATCTATGTGTTCCTTGTGCTGGCTTCATCTTTCCTTGTCTAGACCTAATATTAACAGACTACAACCCAGATGGACAAGGAGGAAGAGGTCCTAATTTACCTGCCTCTAGCATTTATTACTATAATGCCTGGGACATAGGAAAGATTGAATAAATGTGCTCTCTCTTTCTCTCCCTCTCCCTTTTCCTCTCCGTCTCTCTGTTCCTCCCTCCTTCCCTTTTCTCTCTCAATCTATATCTACAACATCAATAACTATGTTTATATCTGTGTGGCCTTGGAAAAGTGATTTAACCTCTCTAGGCCTTAGTTTCTTCATGTGGAAATTGAAGGAGTTTAACTAGATGGACACTATAATCCCTTCTAGTGCTAAAGCTATGATCCTGTGACTGGGTAATTCACAGGCAGATCAGTCAAGACTGGGTTATACACAAGAGGTATTGCGATCTCTCCATGGCTGCCCCACTTAGAAAATGTGACTGGAAGAGATGACTTTTAAATCTATCTAGTCATCTTTGTTCTGTTTTAAGCTCTTTGAATAAATAATTATGTTTATGATTTTTTTTAAAAAAAGTATATTTGGGCAAGATATCCCCAATGAACAAGAATTCATCTTTTTCACAATGGAAAATCAGACCCTTTTGTTAGATTCTGCATTCTGATTGAGATTCCTGGTCAGACCACATATGGAGTACAGTGTTCTGGTCTGAGCATCCCATTCTTTCTGACTCAGTTCACCACGCCTTCAGGAAGCCCAGATGTTTAGCCCACAAGGCCAACCGAACAAACTATTCACAAACCAAGGAAACATCATCCACCTAGTGACAGCCTATTGTAACTTTAGACCAAGTATCTATGATGAAATAAAAATCCTGTGGGCATTAACCTTGCAAGTCTAAATCAAAAAGTGATTGTAAATGTCAAACCCTCCTCGGTAAAACAGAACATAAACTTGTTTATGGTCCTTTGCTCGTAACCCGGCATGCCTATAAGGATGGAAAATTGGAACTGCCTTAAAACTGCATGGAGGTAGGGAAAACTTACTGAGCACTGCCACTTGCTGAATCCTCCATGGAGCCAAAGAAAGAAGCATCTCTCTCAATTGCATTCCAAATTTCAAGTTTTCTTATGCCAAGCTGAGATCTTTTGGCAGAACCTCCGGGTATTCTCAGTAACAGATGCCCAGAGCATAGCAATGTTACAAGTTCTGTAACAGAGCAATGCTGAGAGTTGGGGAGCAGCTGCTCCTCTATACTTCACTGTGTATCCAACTTCATCAAAAGTGTTTAAGAAACAGATCATTCTAAAACCTATACCACTTAGTCACAATTCTAGCGCTTCCAGACCAGGCCACACCTTTTCCCATTGTGTTTTGCTTTGGTGTTTGTTTTCTGCTATTAGTTTTTAACAATCTGTTTGTGGTTGTGGTTTTTTTCCCCTCTAGCCTGGCTAAATTATTCCCAAGTGACTTTAAATCCTCAACAGTGATTGCACTGACATGATGATAATGGAGAAGCTGAGGCCCCCCTGTTGCTAAACTCAGCCAATGATCCTCTTGGGAGCTATTCGTTGAAAAAAAAAAACAAAAACAAAGGATGTTAGACAGCAGGGTCACTGGGATTTCAGAGCAGCCTGGAGGTGGGGAAAGGCTAAGTGCCAACAGGGCAGGATAGCTCCCTTCCATTTCTCTTCTGTCTGCCCCTTTTCTATCACTCCCATCCTTAGCTGGCAGGCTGGGGGCATCCTTCCCTATGCATTCTGTTGATGTGCCACTGAGTCAAGGTCCTTGCTGCTCGCTTTGCCCAATTGGATAGGTGGAATGCTATGGTGGAAAGACCATTGAATTGAAAATCATGAATCCTTGAGTATAAT
Organism: Phascolarctos cinereus; assembly: GCF_003287225.1. Taxonomy (NCBI): domain Eukaryota; kingdom Metazoa; phylum Chordata; class Mammalia; order Diprotodontia; family Phascolarctidae; genus Phascolarctos; species Phascolarctos cinereus. The sequence continues at coordinate 139,991,787 of NW_027555736.1, forward strand.
GTAGTTCTGCAACTAACTAGCTGTGTGATCTTGGGCAAGTCACAACTTACACTGGTCTCTCTAAAATAAAGTGAGTTTGATTAAATAACCTCTGAGGTCTGGTACAACTTTAAAATTTCATGATCCTATCTGTAGGGCAATTATAAAGACAAATGTCGGCAGAGGACAGTCAGGGCTAGTCCCACTTACAAACTGTGATAGTAAATACAAAAGGATGAAGGTTCCCCTAATTCTGTATCTCTTTTTACACCCCATGACTTTGGATCACACATTTAGAGAGAAAAGTGGCAAAAATATGGGCAACTAAACATATTATCATTATTTATAATTCATCAGCAATTCTTACATATACAGGATGTCCCAAAAAGTCTAGCTTAAAGCCTCATTAAGACTTTCGTGACATCCCATATCAAGCTATCCTGAGGATTATTTGAAACCTACAAGAATTCAAACAAATACTGATTGTTATGCAATTAGGTGGGGAACAAGCAGAGTGTTTTTCAAAACAATGAAATTTTTTTTAACCTGCAGTATTATTTTTGTCAATTGCATAGATTATCCAGGATGGTGTGATAGAGACTTGGTCGTCTACCATGTGCTATTCCAGGGACACACACACACATACCACTAAAGAGCAATATAAAGAAAAGAGTTCATTCTTTCCACATTGGAAAAGCAGGCCCTTTTGTCTCATTCTGCATTCTGATCAAGACTTCCTCAGTAGGCTACATATTGAGAATTGTGTTCAGGTCTGAATGCCCCATTTTAGGGGGACACCAATAAGTGGCAGAGCATCTACGGGGGGACAAGCCAAGATGGGGAAGGGCCTTAAGATCAGGCCATGTGAAACCTCTCCAGTTGCTTAAGCCAGTCATCAAATAACATAAAACTTGGAGATGGTGGGGTGAAGCAAGGATGGTTACTGTCTTCAAGTATATATTTGAAAGGCTATGATGCAGAAAACAAATTAAATCTGTTCTTCTAGGCTACAACATGAAAAACTAGGAAAAGAGGGCAGCAGGTAAAAAGACAAAAATTTAGGTCCGATGTAAGGAACAATTTCCTAACAAATAACATTACTCTGAAATGGAAATGAGATGCCTCAGAGGGGTAGTGGTGGGTTTACCTCTACTGGAGACCTTCAAGCAAAGGGTAGATGAATATGGTCCAGGGGAACACTGCCTAGGGAATCCAAGGACCTTGGTTGAAATCATGTCTCTGAGGCCTACCACCTGTGTGATCTTGGGCAAGCCTTTTAATTTTCTTAGATGCAGTTTCTTCATTTGTAAACTAAGAATAAACTTTTGAGATCCTTTTGAATTCTGAGATTCTGACTGTGACTGAGATGTGAAAAAAAGAAAGCACTAGGCTAAGAATACCAGGAATACATTTAAGGATGAATGCTAAGCTTTTTTTTTTTTAAAGAAACTTAAGTATTTCTTGTGTCTGATATTTCTATGCCTGATATTCCATGTATTTGAATATGAAACTGGTAGAATCTGAATTAAGAAGAGTGCTAGGCCAATACAGGCTATTAGCAATATTATCATATAAGCAAAATGAGATTTTTTTTTCTCCACAATTCCAGTCGTTCAGGAGTGTGAAAGGTCAGAAAGACTTTGGTTAGAGTCCTTCCTGACACACCATGACTGTGTGACCCAGGGCAAGTCAGTAAATCTTTCAGTGCTTTTTAGGACAGTGATGTCAAAACTCAACCAGAAACAGGAGTCATTAATCCATACATAAGGATCCCTGCTGGTTGCATATTGACTTTATTTTTAAAATGTAATGTTATCTATGTTTTAATATAATTTATATTTATTATCAAATATTTCCCAATTATATTTTTATCTGGTGCAGGACACATTAGAAAGTCCATTTAGCCAGTGGGCCAGAGGTTTGACACCTCAGCTCTATATAACTTTGTAAGACTATTAAGTGGCAGAGAAGTTGCCAATTTGCATTGGTAAAAGGGTCTCCTCCTCTGGGAATTTTCTCTTCTAATAAAATCACAAATCTAGTCCTAATACCTATTGGAGATTGCCTTGGCTATTTTTGAGATCATTGCTAAACAAACTAACAAAAAATAGTTTTGAAAAAACTTGCTAAAATTTTAAAAGAAGAAATAGGCTGTTTCTTTTTTAAGCTTTTAAAATATAATTTCTAATAACGTCTAATAACAGAAATGACAATATTTCTAATTATTTTAACAATTTCTAATAATATTTATTTCTATAGAAATAATGGCTATATCTAATAGTAGAAACTATTTCTAATAATAGAAATTTCTAATAATATAATTATTTTTTATTTCTAATAACAGAAATGATAAACTTTAAGTTTAATATATGATACAATACGCATAAATGATCCTCCAAATAAATTATGTTTTTTATTATGACCTAGTAGTCCCACATTAATGCTTCACTTCTTTTATTTATTTGTCTCTTAAAACTGAAGTTCTTATGAAAGCTATATCAAATTGCTTATTATTTCAGGGAGCAGGGAGGAGAGGACAGGAGAGAGAAAATTTGGAACTCAAAAATTTTTAAAAATGAATGTTTAAAATTGTCTTTACAAGTAACTGGGGAAAAAGAAAATACTATTTTTTTTAAAAGATCAAATGAGACATATCTGAAGTGTTCAGTTATGGTTCTAATGTTATGAAACTGGTATTTTAATAAAGATTTATATAAGAATTTATATAGGAAAAATTGTATATAAAGAATTTATATAAAAATTTTAAAACCGATGTTCTTTTGTTTAATTACCATCAGTCTCACTTTCCAGTGATGCAAGTAGGTAGTTCAGTGGGATAGAGTACCGGGCCCTGGGTCAATAAGACCTGAGTTCAAATCTGGCCTCAGACACTTATAACCCTGGGCAAGTCACTTGACCTCTGTTTGTATAAAACTGGAAAAGGAAGTGGCAAACCACTCCAGCTTCTTTGCCAAGAAAACCCCAAGGACAGTATGGTGCGTGGGGTCACGAAGAGTTGGAAATGACTGAATAACAGCAACAACTCAGTTTCCAGCAATTCTTATCTATCCCCGGGTTGAAATCTCTTTGCATTTAATAACTACAGCCAAGCAAATGAATTCAGCACAGTAGTCATGTGTAGATGTATGCATCATTCCATACTTAGAGTTTGCTACCTTTCTGGGGAGGAGACATATATCACTATTTCTCATTCTTTCTGTATAGTCTTTGTAACATTTTAGAGTAAGACATGCGATTGATTTCAAATATGAAATTAATTTTAGAATAGTCCCTTTGTATATATGCCTTAGCAACCCCCTGAAAAAACAATTACATACTCATCTATATTTGCTTATGTAATTTTGGTGGAAATATACATACATGCATATACATACGCATATATACATATGGAAACTGAATCTTAGAAGCTGCAAGTCTGAAGTTGGCAGATTAAATGTTATCTTGGATAATCACATACAAATTGTCACTAATGTTAATATATGTCAGGAACAATTGTGTGAAACACACCAGAGGTTAATTTTATTGCTCATATGCAGATGTTTGTGATACTGGATCTCAGCGATAACACCCCAGGAAATAGAATGTTTTATATGTGCTGTATTGAATTTATGGCCAATGTGTTACAAATGTTGTAGTTCTTCTAACATTTTTCTTGTGAATTTTAGTACAGGGCCTACATAGCAAAACTATACAAATTTTCTTCGGTCAAACTTTCCTACTTCTAGGAGAAGACAATAAAATCTATTGGATGGAACTGAAAGCAGATTTCCCAGCTTCCCCCTCTCCTTCAATGATCAAAGCTGCTAACCTCAAATCCTTCTCAGTGAACCAATCACGTATTGTCTAGAAGACACCATCCTTACTAGCTAAATCCTAAAATCACAGCGGGCTTTTTTTTTTCTAAACTAAGAAATGAGTTGCCAAATGGGCAGCAAAGCACTCGCCATCCGTGACCTTCTTGATAATATATTTTATAATTGCCTATTTAAAAAAAAAAGACCTTCCCTAATTGTTTCCACAAAAATATGATGTTAAATGAAACATCTGAAGAGAGAGAGAGGTAGTTCATTCCAGAGACAGGGAACTGAGTCAGGGCAGAACTGGAGCCCCTGATGAAAAGGATGTTAATGTTTAACGGGTGGAGTGAAAGAAGACAAAGGCAAAGCTTCCAAGGTACCAAAGCAAGGGAATGACTAAAGCAGGGAGTAGGACTGGTGGGTGGGAGGAAGGGAGGGTCTGTGCAGTGCTGGTCCCAAGCAACTGGTCTAAAAAGCGGAGCTGTAACTAGCATTTCTAGAACTTTTTCGGTAATTTTTAAATCATGTCTTACTTCTTGTGATCCCATTTGGAGTTTTCTTGGCAAAGATACTGGAGTGGTTTTTCATTTCCTTCTCCAGCTCATTTTACTTACAGATGAGGAAACTGAGGCAAAAAAGGTTGTGACTTTTCTAGGGTCACACAACTAGCAAGTATCTGAGGCTGGATTTGAACTCAGGAAGATGAATTTTCTTGACTCTAGGCCTGGCACTTTATCCACTGTGCCACCTAACTGTCCCAAGAGCTTGGGGCACTTATAATAGAGGGCAGGAAGAGACATAGAACTTGGGGAGGAAGAAGAGACCTTCTATCTCCTGACACAGGGCCCAAGGGGAATGGCACAGACTTATGGGAGGAGACAGAGACTTGAGGAAACCAGTTCTTGTGAGCAGAAACCCTAAGGCATCATGATTCTACTGCAGAGGAAATTGTTACCTGCCTAGTAGTAGGGATGGAGTCTAGTTGAGGAGTTATTTACCTGGAGGTGAGAGAATAAAGTGACCTTTAATGAGTTTTCTGTTTGGAATAATTTTTTCTTTCTGTAGTATAGAGGGTTTGGAGAACCTGTTGTTGCTATTGTTTGAGAACTGGATTTAGAGCCAGGAAGCCTACAGTCAAGTCTCTCTGACATACCCTGGCTACGTTACTGAGCAAGTTACTTAGTCTCGCTCTAATAACAACAACAACAATAATAACAAGTTACTGACCTGCATTGGTGGAGGAATTTCTTAATCTAGGAGTTCCCTAAATCAGTGAAATCTCAGGTCCATTCCCTACGCCCATCCATTCTTGGTAACTAGGTGTTAAAACCCTATTAGTCCTACTTGCTGAAGTTGTACAAGTCCTGTTAGCAATTCTAAATTTGGGGCCCTTAGACAAAGCACCATTACCCCTCCTGGTTATGGCTTGCTAAGAATGTTATTGGGAAGTTAAGGTTTTGTGGTGGAGCTTAGCTATAATCTTAAAGAAAACTACTATAATGAAAATATATTGTTCATTTAGTGTATGAGGCAGCTAGGTGGCTCATGAGGGCAAGCTAGATGGAACAGTGAATAGTATGCCAGGCTTACAGCCAGGAAGACTCCTTCAGGGGTTCAAATCTTGCCTCAGACACTTTCTAGTTCTGTAACCTTGGACAAGTCATTTAGCCCTGTTTGCCTCAGTTTCCTCATCTGTCAAATGAGCTGGAGAGGAAATGGCAAACCACTCCTGTATCCTTGCCAAGAAAACACTATACAAAGTCATGAAGAGTCAGACATGACTGCACAACAGTCCTCATAAGGCCTTCTTCCAATAATGGAGTACAAGAGTAGCAGTGTGCATAGTGATTAGTGTGCTAAATTTCAATTCAGGAAGATCTAGGTTCAAATCCTTGCTATCTCTGTGACCCTAGGCAAGTCATTTAAAGTCCATGAACCCCAGTTTCCTCATCTATAGAATGAAAAGGTTGAACTAAATGACCTCTCAAGCCCTTTTTAATCCAAAATCAGTGAATGGTTCTATGAATTGGGAATCATTTGTACAGCACTATAACTACATGGTATTTACTCTCAAACTCCTCATTTTCTTATTTTTCTTCATTCTCTACATTGGAAATAAGGATTTTAGGAATCCCTATGAATCTCAACTAATGTTAATATTGTACAAAATGGCACAGTCCCTGTTATCTTTTCTGAGGTCAAAATACAAGGCATATTCATCACCTGCCTGTGTTGTGAATTCCTCAATGAAGCATAAATAAGCTTTCTCTGTAAGTAACATAAAATCAATTTCTTGGTATACGATAGGTGTGAAGGGTTTTTTTTTCTTCCATCTACCATGAATATCTCATATTCACCAAAAGAAAGAATATAAATTTTTATGGTCCCAAAAGTTTTTCCATTTTCCTTCAGGAAAGAAAAAGAATTATCAGGAGATTTCACTTATCGCCAATAACCCTCCTTAGTCTAAGGCAAAGACAAAGGGAAACTACTAACATTCAAAATCCCGTTGTTGATATGTACATGAGAACTCCATACTTCAGAATACTACAACATGGCTATCCAAATGCAGACCTGCATTAGCCTAAAGCATATGGTCAGCTGGAACAAAAAGTGGGTGACATATTTTCTGAAGGAACAAGATGGCAGAGGGTTTCATGATTATGATTTCTATGAGACTGGGTGAAAGAACTGGGGGAGTATAGCCTTCAAAAGGTAAGATTTCATGGGGAAACGACAGTTGACTTCAAGACAGGCTGTCAGCTGGTAAAAGGATTTAACTTCTGGTTGGCTTCAGAAGGCAGAACAAGGAACAATACATAGAAGTTGAAGAGAGACTCATTCAGGCTTCATATAAGCTTAGTAACACGTTGAGTCTTCCCCAAGCAAAATGGGGAGAAGAGGTTTTAGTAGCAAAGATAAGGAATTCTGTTTTGTACATGCTGAGTTTAAGATGCCCATCCAGCTGAAGATAACCAATAGGCTGTTGGTAAAAGAGACTCTTAGAAGTCCAGAAAACATTTAGGGCTAGATAAATAGGCCTAGGCATCATTTGCATAAGGATGATAGTTGAATCCATGGGAGCTAATGTGATCACTGAGTGAGACAGTATACAGCAGCATTTCTCAAAGTGTAGTCTAGGCATCCTGCAGATCCCTGAAGCTCTTTCAGGGAGTCTATAAGGTCAAAATTGCTTTCATAATAATACAGAGATGTTTCATATTTCTAATATGGTGAATATTGATAGATATAAATCACATAAACAAAAGCTCTTTGGAAGGTCCTCAATAATTTTTATAGCATAAAGGGGTCCTAAGACTGAATAATTTGAGAACTGCTGATACACAAAGAAAAGAAAAGAGATCTCAGGACACAGCCTTAGTGTACACTCATTATTAGTGGGGTCCATGACATAAAAAAGGCTAAGGACTGTGGAACAGCCAGCACACATAGTAGATTTCAGGTGATAGCCAGATGGAAAGATCTCACGGTCCTTAGTGCATATTGGCAAAGCATCTTTTAAACGTCATTTCCACTGATAAACTCACATCTGCATCTCATTTGACAGTACTGAGGCTTTTGGTATTGAGAACTCTCTTTTCTGGGTCTTCAGTAACTAAGACAATTTTCAGAAGCAGTTGCTCGGTCTCATTTCCACAGGGGTTGTTCCTCAAGATTATGACTTCAAGAGCTGGGCTGGAACCAAAGTCAGTGGTATGTAGGCCATTGCTATTCCCAAGGCTCTTAGGTTCAGAGTTCTAAGCTATCTCCATTGGAGACTAAGGAGAAGTAGTGGTTGAAGCAATGGCGGTGATTTGATGTACCTAGCACATGTTGCCTTCTATTTCTAATGATGCCCTGCTGTTTACCTAGACCTTTCTAGTAGCATCAATTGATAAACTACTTCATGCCTTTGGGGTATACAAAATTATGTACAGGGTTTGACAGCACCCAACATGGCAATGAAACCCAGCACACCACTTAAGTAGATGTCAGCATGTACCATTTAGTTTTGCTGTCAGTTTTAAAAGAGCTTTTGAAAAATATTGGAATGCAAAACCAGTTATCAAGAAAATTATTAGGCCAATTCTGCTGACTAGAAACTTTAGGGCCAAGAAATATATCTTATGCCATCTCTCCTTAATCCCCCCCTCCCAGAAAAAGCCATTTCCTTTAGGGATTATTTGCTCTTGAAACTTATTTTAAAGAAGGGGTTTTTTTTTTAGTTGTTTTAGTCTCTTCTGCCGAGAGGCTTCCTATTTATTCACCACCAGATATAATTCATTAATAGGATAAGATTTATGATGGAGGAATGCCTTATAGCCAAATAGGTTGGAATGAGCATTGGATTGGGGGTCAGAATACCTAGATTCTAGGCTTGGTTCAATATGTATGATTTTGGGCCAGTCACTTTCTTTATCTCCATCTACTTCTTCATGTTTAAAGAAAAAGATATTAGATGAGCTGATCTTTAAAAATCCTTTCATTTCTAACAGCATGATTTCAAGTGCCCATATTATCAAGTTGGCAGTACCTAGAGTAGGCAGCCCCCTACATGGTGCGATCTGAAGGGCCCCAAAAGTTTCAGGCTGAGCTTTCCCAGGGCAATACATTATAATCTGTCTCTAGTTACTGCTTTAAAGAAAGACGTTGGAGGCTCCCTAATGAAAAATAGCTTATACGTTACTTGGAAGGGATAGACTAACAAAATCATTAATATTTTAGCACAGATTCATTTGTAATCATCATCATCATCATCATTAGCAGCAGCAGCATTTCTATAGCTCTTTTAGGTTTGCAAAGTGCTTTACAAATATCCCATTTACCTTAAAAAGTTGTGAAAAGACAGTTATGAAGAGAAAGTTTTGAGGAAGGGAGGAGAGTCAGGACAATTTCAGAATATGGGAGACTACAGAGACACAGCTATGAAAGGAAGGTTTTAATGGAAGAGAGAGAGGCTTAGAATTTGGGGGACTACAGTGGGGATAAGTACCATAGTGGTGAGAAGAAGAAGATGATGATGATGATAGCTAGCATTTATATAATACTTTAAGGTTTGCAAAGCACTTTATACACTTCACCCCATTTGATCCTCACAACAACCTGCAAGGTAGGTTATCCCCATTTTACAGATAAGGAAACTGAGGCTGAGAAAAGGCTACATGATTTGTCTCATTAGCTTGGACACATAGCTAATGTCTAAGATGGAACTTGAATTCAGGTCTTCCTGACCCCAAGTCCTGCACTATATTCACTAAACCACCTTCATGCAGGTGGGTTGGGAACAGAAGCCCAGCCAGACACCAACAGTAGAATGAAGGAACACTGAAAACAAACTTTGCCCACAGTGGGATTTTGCCTAGGGCAACAAGCTCCAAAAGTCAATGGGCATGAAATTCGAAGTTAATGAGTATCCCAGATTCATACCATGAACTGGATAGAAACTTGCTGGTTATTATATTGTATGGTCAAACTCAATGTGCTTCACTACCAGCCAGTCCCCTCTGTAATCCCCCAATGCCCTGGAAGATTCATTGCTTTAAAATACTCAGTCTCTTGTGAGTCTCAAAACAGCCGAAAAGTTTTGTTCGGAAACCTCAAAACATCTTTCTGTCCCTCCTATTACCTAAAAGGGTCCATTGCTCCATTTACAAAGGCATTTCTTCAGCAGATTTACAAGGTAACATCTGTTCAGAAACAGATGTTTTTGCCAGAACCCTATTCTGCTCATTAATGCTTTTCCGGTTAACATCTAACTATCTCACTCATTAGTTCTTAATAATACTTTTTGTATCCAAACCATGCCAAACACCCTCTCTTTAGAACGCTTTATTATTGTTGCTTCTGCTGCTGTTGAATTACGCTGCTGAATAAAGGAAAAGTAAAAATAAGCCCGTCTAAGAAAGCTGCTATGTGTCAGAGCTCTATCTTTGTGAACCGAACAAGCTGAAATCAATTAAAAGTGTGTGTTCAGAGAACGCATCTCAGCTGTCTAATTGTACCACCTCTGCTTTAGGGCCAAATTTTGACTCCCTGCCAAATTGCCATCAAAATGGGCGCCTATTAGCATTGCTACATTGCCATTTTGGAGAGTGCAATTCAAGGGCTTGTGTTAATCTTAGGAGCCCAGTGCACTCTGGGGCCCAGCTCACAAAGAAGCCCCCTTCCTTCGCCCCATCAGCTGAGGTGCTTCCATGGAATGTTCCTCAGCTCCAGTGCTGAAGCAGCAAATCAGCAGCTGAACGTTCTGGGACAAGGACACTGGCTTATACAAGCTACCCTACCCTTTCTCACTCTGACCACTCCACACTGTTCACCCAAAGGGTCAGCAATAGCAAAACATTCCCTATAAAAGGGAAAAGATTTATCCAGAAGCCACAGAACGTCTAGAGAATAAATACGGGGGTAAAATCGATTTCAGCTGATCCCAGTTTATTTCAGTTTGCCTTAATCAAAATTGTCTTTTAAACTGATGATGTCATAGCCTCCATATGTGAACTAACCAATTGTCCAATACGATTCTAAAAGTAGACACAGTTGTACATTTAAATGAACTAAGATATAAATAAATAAAACTAAAATTGTTCTGCACATCTATGAGAGAGAGAGAGAGAGAGAGAGAGAGAGAGAGAGAGAGAGAGAGAGAGAGAGAGAGAGAGAGAAAGAAAAGGAAAGAAAGAAGGAAGGGAAAAAAAGATAATTCTCAAGAGAACTCAGAGCAACACTAATGTATTGTAGTCTGGAAGAATGCTGCTTAATAAATCATCAATGGAGGTTGCCATAGGAACAATAAATGTATAGTCACCTATACTGCTTAACTTTATGCAACCTTTCCTATAGGGATGCTGGAATGGTGGATCCCAGTGATGTTAAGCAAACACCAAATTCTTATTTAACTTAAGAGCTGTTGCCATTCCCACACATGAAGAGAAAATGTTTGGTTTGCTGTAGTCAAACAGATTTTGGTCCTTCAATTCCACTTAAGGCCAATGTCCACTGATTTCAAGTACTACACTGTAGTATCATTGTACCCTGTGTTCTGTTCTTTTTGCTGCTTTTTAGCTAAATAAGGAAGCTCACGCAGCTGACTTTTTTCCAATGTAGATATTTTCCTTCAGAATCTCGACCCACAAAGAGTATGTCCTATAATGTCATAAAATAATGAAAAAATAAAAATAAATGCATGCTCCTAACAAAAGAAATTTTTAAAAAATGAATGAAAAATAATATTGAATATGTCTTTCATGAGACTCTACTCAATTAACTTTCCCTATTTACTTAAAGCATGACAATCTGATGGATTTACATTTTGTCCAATAGAATAAAAGTCCAAATAATGAGGAATTTAAACACTGTAGGCTTAGTTAGTTATGCTCAATGTTTCCTAGTGAGAATGGTGAATACAAACCATTGGCAAAACCTTCCTCGCCTTCTTCCCCAGTCAGATCATATCACTTGAGGTTTTCAGTCAATATGCTTGGGGTATTCTAACTGTTATCAGAATATTTTTTTTAAGTTCACTGATGCCAGGTTAAGAACTCCTATTTTAAAAGAATGAAAAGATCATAACAATTCAGCAAAGATTCTACCCCTTCAAGTCACAGGTGCACAATGACCTGAAGCATTTCAGGGGAATTCTAATTGGAACTCCACTGTAATTAGATCATTTTATTTTCTTTAAAAGAATGCTCTCTCTTTAGAAGATACTCTTTTTTTTTTTAGAAAACTCACTCTTTCTGATAAGGAACTGCTTTAAAAATGCACATGTGAAAATGTCTTTTAAAAGAAAGGTGTGGTGATTTATTTAGCCTGTAACCTAGGCTACTGGGAGAGGCTGAGGTTGGTGGATAACCTGAGCTAGAGAATTGTGAGCAGTAATTCTGAGCCTTATCCCAATTTGGAAGGCTGGTGGGGACAGGGGAGGGTGAGAACCATGGAGGAAGGGAAAAGAAGAGAAGTAAAGAAGGAAGGGAGGTAATTGATTCCTGTCTGCTAAAGAAAGAAATGGTATAGCAAATGAAAAACAGAATTATTCATTGTAAAGAATTACTTGTAAAGAAAACAACAAACAATCTTTTAAAGGTGCATATCAAGGATAGGTAATAAGTAAAACAACGACAAAACACTTTGTATAGAACTTTTGGTATAGATACCAAAAGTTTTTCATCTGAAGAATTTTTTTTTTAATATTCCTGGAGAAAAATACGTGGCAAATTGTCAGGTAATCATTTCATGACGAGTGTAAACTAGACAAAGGCATTTGCCCTATGTCAGGCAATGGTGCAGATTTTTGGTCAGGGTAAACTCTGTTTTTGGAAACTCCTCCACCCCACTCCTTTTTGAGCCAAAGGTCCCATTTGTAGAACAGTTAGGCAGTAACTTTCTAATTTATAGTCCCCTATTGGCTGGAAAGAATGAATACAGCTCCCAATCTGCCCTACCTTTCACATTGAGATTATCTGGTTCATTGAGTTCTTGAGATGTGCAGAAATGGTTTCTTAATTGTTACTTTGCAAAGCTTATTTTATAGTCCAGCAGAGGCTTTGAATCATGAATCAGATGCTTTAAATCAGCCAGTATAAACCTAGATAGGAGGAAATCCTCCAGGGATTATACAGAAATGGTAAAATTTGGAGAGGAAGACAGGGAGGTAATCTCTCTGTGACTTTTGGGTGCTTACAGGATATCAGAATCAGAGATTTAGAGTTGGAAAGCAGCTTCCAGGCTATCTACTTCCACTTCTTAATTTTACCAATGAGAAAACTGAGGCCCAGAGGAGTTAAGTGACTTGCCCAAGGTCACACAGGTAGAAAGTAACAGACCGGATATGTTGTACACTGAGGAGGTATAGGGAAGAAAAGGACTGATTATATACTTGGTAATAGTATGCCTGGCAGAACGGAGGACAGTAAAGGATCCAGTAAACCCGCCGGCACTTAACTCATTTGATTGTGATCTCATTTGATCTTGAAAGCCATCATTGGGTCCCATTAGTTTTTACATGGGAGCACCTGGGAATATTGAGCACTTACAAGCATCTTCTTTTGAGGGAAACACTGTGATATAATGGAAAGAGTGATGGATTTGGAGTAAGAAGACTCCAATTCAAATCCTGGTTCTGACATTTAGGACCCATCTGACCGTGGGCAAATCATGTAACTGTTTTGGACCTCACAATCCACACTGGTAAAAATAAGGATGTTGGACTAGATGACCTATAAAGTCTAAACCTCTGATCCTATTTACATTTTCTTAATGCTTTTGAGTTTACAAAGATTTATGCAGGTTTATTGAGAGTCACAGTGGCATAGTGGATACAGAGTCAACCTTGGAGTCAAGATCTGAGTTCAAGTTACTACTGATACATACTGACTCTGTGACTCTGGGCAAGACACTTAATCTTTTAGGGCTCAGGGAAAGTCTTTAAGCCCCAAGACTTTAGGAGGTAAGTAGTGCTACTTATTTTTAAACTGGCGTAACAAATGAGAAAATTAAAGCTTAGACAAGTGAGGTTCCCAGGCTACATAGCTCTCTAGCTCCCCCTGCCTCCAAATCTTCTTTTCAGATATCACTGTGCCTCACTTTCCGACTAAGCTTGAGCCCACCTTTCTCACTAAGTTGCTGAGATGCACCCAAGTGGGTTGTTAATCATTACTTCAACAGGCTTATTTTACAGTTGAGGCTTTGAGTCGTGGATCAGAGGTAGCTGACATGTTCATTTGGGAGCAACAAGTCATGTTTCAGAAGAAAGAAAGTAGCTGGATCTCCCTAACAGATGCAGCACAAGGCAGGTACCATGTACTCCTGAACACACAAATAGACTGGAATAAAAGTACAAAAAAAAGGGAGTCAGGTCAGCAAAAAGAGGCATCTAAGGGCCTTGATAAGGCAGTACTGAGATCCATTAAAGATTGGTCTTGTCCCTTTCCAAAAGGACATCTGGATAAATAGTCACTGGGGACACATGACCATCAGACTTACCTGAGTTATTTGGTCCTGGGTTGCTTTAAATTGATAGTGGTCATGCTGGTTTCAGTGTTTCCTTGCTGATGGGGCAGCAATTCTAAGAACCAAGCCTTCACCAGAGAATTTTTAACTTACATGTCTTTTCAGTAAACCCTTTCAAGGATGTAAAAATTAAAGCCACTAACTGTATAAACCACCCTGTATAAGCAGTTCTTCCCATTCTTTTCGATTTTCCTTTCTTGATCCTTATCTAAATGGATTTCATGCCCTGAAGGCTGCTAGGCTAACAATCCTGGGGACCAAACCTATCCACTTATGCATAGCATTTTGCTTTGCACACAATCTCTGTGCAAAGGTGGATGGAAAACAAAACATGGGAGTGGAGAGGAAAATGGTTAAGGAGGTGTTTTCTAGTCTTGTCAGACTCTTGATGATGGGGCAAAAATACTGGAGTGGTTTAGCATTTCCTTCTCCAGCTCATTTTATAGATGAGGAAACTGAGGCAAAAACACAGTTAAGTGACTTGCCCAGGGTCACACAGCTAGTAAGTGTCTGAGGACAGATTTGAACTCATGAAGATGAGCCTTCCTGATTCCAAGCCCAGTGCTCCATCCATTGCACCACCTAGCTGCCCTTTGTTAAGGAGAATGGCACTTTAAAAATTGCACAGCGCTTTACATCTTATCTTATTTTATTCTCACTTACAACCCTGTGAGATAGGTGCTATTAATATCCCCATTTGACAGTTGAGGAAACTGAGTCTCAGAGAGGTTAAGTGACTTGCCCAAAGTAAAGGAGTTGTTAAGTGTCTGAGGCAGAGTTGGATTCACTTCTTCTAGACTCCAAGTCCAACACTCTATCTTCAACTTTCTAGTTCTCCGATCACTAACAATATCAGCACTTTAAGTAATCACTTTTCAGCCATTCCAGGAACTTGTTTATAAGCCAAAAAGTTTACTTGAAACACAGCATTTTTCTGTCCTAACACAATTCATTATCTCATAGATTTAGCTATGCAGTATTGTCTTGACCCAATTTTTTTTTAAATAGGTGGCCTCCCATTGGCCACTGGAAAGGAAGGGTACGGAAAATCTAAAATGATTTTTTAAATCCTTTAAAAAACTTTTCATGTTCTGAAGGTCATTTCTAACAAGCTTACCAACCTGGGGACCAAAGCTACTGATGAATCCACAGAATCTTCAATGATCCAAAATGATGAATTAATTTTTTAAATTAATTACATGTGGCTTTGGAATTTATTCAGTCATTCAACAAACACTTGTTAGATGGCCACTTTGTGCATATCATTGTGTTAAGTGCTGGGGAAGATACAAATTTTAGATCATACAGTCCCCTCCCCTCATGAAGTTTACAGTCCAGAAAGAGGATAAAAAGCAAGCACAGACAATTAGAATATACAACAAATACCAGATGCAAAAATAAAAAAGGGCTATATGAGGTCAAAGGGGAAGGTTATTCTTAAGGGTGGTGGTTAGAGAAAGCTTTTTCAAATGGCATTGGAGTCTGGCTTTAAAAGCTGGGAGTGTGGGTAAGGAATTGTACAAGTAAAGAACCAGATTTACTTCAAATCAAATAGTAAAATAAGTCTGTGAAGATAAGACTAAGCCAGAACTAGAAAGTTGAAGATAGAGTGTTGGACTTGGAGTCTAGAAGAAGTGAATCCAACTCTGCCTCAGACACTTAACAACTCCTTTACTTTGGGCAAGTCACTTAACCTCTCTGAGACTCAGTTTCCTCAACTGTCAAATGGGGATATTAATAGCACCTATCTCACAGGGTTGTAAGTGAGAATAAAATAAGATAAGATGTAAAGTGCTGTGCAATTTTTAAAGTGCTATATAAATGCTAATTATCATTGTTGTATTATTATAATATTATTGTTGTTGTTGTTGTTCTAACTCCACATCCCAACCTCACCTCCTCTCTACAACTAATTCCACACTTAGAGCAAATGATTCTCTCTTAGATCCTTACAAGATGATTATTTCTATAGCTTAACTTTCCCTGGAACAGAATGGTGGAGTATTTGAATTTCAAGGAGTTTCTGCAAGCAGAGTAAATAGGGACAGATGAGATATCCATAAAGTAAGTACTTAAACAGTATAGGTCCTAGCCTCAGAACTTGATAGCAAGACGTTTCATTCTTGGTAAACTTGCAAATACTTGAGACTTGACTGAATGGAAACTCAATCTCCTGAAAAAGAACTTTTACATGTAGAAATCTGTGATACCTAAAAGGCCGTTATTATTACTCCACTCCTGCAAACACTGGATTCTAAAGGGCTTTCTCTCCCCTATTTAAAAATAAAAACAAAATAAAAAAAAAACAAAACACCATCAATAATAAGATAACATTGGTAGCCATCACATATCCCTGTCAGGAAACTGAATGGTGAAATGTACATAATTCATTCCAGTATATCTTCTCCTTCATCTGGAAAGACTATCAGTGTACCCTACCAACAAGGCAACAGGAAAACAAACAAACAAAACCAAACCTCTGACTACAAACAAGAAATATCAGGCAAGTTCTGACAATGACTCTTCACAAGCTTTTTTTTTTTAAATGAACTTCCCCCTCTTGGTTACTGTTACTGGAATGTTGAAACTTTTTAAAATAATAAGTACCACTTAGAAGCAATTGTTATTTTAACTGTGAATTAAGATCATAAGTCTTTTGTTTAAAATGCAATTGTGTGTTCACTCCAACACTTCCAAAGGTGTAGGGCTATAATTCGCTTGCAGGCAAAGTCTGTTTCAGTGAAATTTTTCATTTGCAAATTAGATTTGCTTGTAGCAGAAAATGAGAAGTCATCACTAGACAGACTGAAAAATGGGGCCACTCTTTACCTACGAGAAACAATTAGCTGTAATATCTGTACTTGCAAAAAAAAAAGGAAGGAAGGAAGAGAAAGAAAGAGCAAGCAAGGAAAGAAAGGGAAAGGGGGAAAGGGGAAGGGAGAAAGGAAAAGGGGAAGGGAAAGGGAAAAGGAAAGGGCAAGGGGAGAGGAGAGGCCTCAGGGGTTGGAGAGCACCCAATATAAACAAACCAAATCTTCCTTCATCTCCAGGTATCAAGAGGAACCTCCTTTTAGATGTATATACATGCATAAATCACAGGTCTGGACAAAACAAAAAAATGGCCAGCCTACCCTCCATTCCTGTCACACAGTACATTCCTTATCATAGGACAACTTGTCCCCACTATGATCTTGAATATATCTGGTTGGTTTCTGGTTTCCATTTTTCCTGGCTTCCACCTTGACTCTTCTAGTGATCTTTCCCATTTGATTGGGGCTGTGTCTTATCCTGTTCAATCTGGCTCATTTACTGGCTTCTGCTACTTCCTCAGATTTGGGGTTTCTGGCCCTGCATCCCCCTAAAGTATTATTATTTGCCAACATGGTAATTCTTCAGCATTAGCTGGTGGCCATTAACCCCTCAATCATTCTTCCATTTGAAGGTAAACTTTTAACACTTGAGGAGTTAAGGATTTAATTTATAGATTGATCAAAAAAGTTGAGCCACAAGAGCAAAGCTGGGTTCAAATCTAGAAGACATTTTTTTGGCATCCTGCTTCGCGTGGGGCATTTGTAAGCCTCCCAGGCTCATGTTTCAGCAAGAAACATAATAGTCATAATATACAATTTGCTATATTAGATGCAGTAGGGTATAATGGACAAAAGGTTGGACTTGAGTCAGGAAGATAGGTTCAAGTCCTTCCAGTGACAACATTGACTATGGAAGAGCAAGCAAGTCACTTCTTATTACTTCAGGTAACTCTCTTAGACTAGAAGTTATAGACTTCATTAATTCAGGGGGTTTCTATACTCCAGTTACTTCACTATAGAAGTGCACCAAAAAAAAAATTCAAAACTAGAAATAAAATTTTTCGTCAAGATGAGATGTATTTCGATTTCAGTGAAATAATCATTTCAAGTTGTAAATCTATAAGAATCACTCTTTTAAAATTTTGTCTTTCAGAAATGAATTTAATGATCAAGAACCATTTCCCCCCATTACTCATCAAAACAGAAAACAAAATTTCCGTCATTCTACCCTTAGATGCCTGATTTGAAGGATTTACTCTAAAACTATGTTCCAAATCATACCTTCAGCCTTAATGTGGATTACTCTAGTGGAGGAAGCTTTTATCTTCTTTTCATCAAAGACTTCGGTTAATATGAGAGAAGATGCTTGAAAGTTTATCTGTGATATTCTGTTGGTTGCTGGCATATTAGACAACAAGGGTAGCATTCACAGTAATCATAGATGCCCCATTCTCCATCTCTTTAAAGCCCAAAGTAGAATTTTTGGATGTCCATTCTAAAAATCAACTCCAATATAAATTTTTCCTGTTGTTTAGATGCTTTTGGTATTCTTTGAATGTCAGTTCTATCAACTAACATTTACTGAGTGGTGCTTGGCATTCTTTGTACAGCAACTGGTATACACTGAGAAGTCCTAGTCCCCATGAAAAAAGTTCTCAACATTAAATTTAATTTAATTCAATAAATAAGTGTTGAGCACCTACTGTACAGTACGTGTCAAACGGTGAGCCAATACTAGGACTACAAACACAAGTTAAGTCAATAAGCGTTTATTAAGAACTTATTTTACACCAGGCACTGTGCTAAGCACTGGGAATACAAATATAAGCAAAAATGCAGACAGTAAGACAGCCCTTGCACTCATGGAGCTTACATTCTAACGGGGAAGATAATACATGCAAGGGAGCTGAAAAGTGGGATATGGGGAGAGCATGATGGAGTAGTCCAGAAAACCAGGAGTGGAGCTGAGAGAAGAATGAAGGAATGAGCATCAGTGACCTGGGCAGTTCCTTACAACGGAGGTTCTTGGAGGAATTCGTCAATAAGAGGAGAAAGCCACAAGGGCAGATGGATGTTCCGGGGACAGAAGGTCGTAGGATGGAGGCATCTTCCAGGGTGAGAGGGCTACTGAGGGATAGGGAGGAATATCAACCAGACAGTCAGGAGCAGAGCCACAAGAGGAGTGAAGGAATGAGCATGGCAAAAATGAAAGAGTGTCAATTCTACTGGAATGACATTTGTGCCATGATAATCATTTTCACTTATAGATCACTTAATCTATCATAAAATCCTCTCCTCACAACATTCCTGAGAAGTTTGTTGTTTGAGCACTAGTGTCTCCTTTTACAAATGAAGGAAGTGAGATTAGGAGCTTAGTGGCTTGCCTAAGGGCATTGACAAGGGTCAGAATGTAGACTTGAATCAGCTTCTAAACCAAGTCCACTGAGCGCTGCTCCTGATGGTACTCTGCAGCTTTTCATAGTCACTAATCTTTGCTTATTGAATCATGTTTGTGCTAATAGATTACCCACCAATGGAAATCATAGAACAGGTACCCTGCTAACCCTCATTAGAATGGTCCTTAAAGGAATGCAAATTGTAACTGATGTCTTCATGCATTGATCCAGACTCCATAAATGAAAGGAGTCAACTCGTGCGTCCTTCTATAAAAGCCTGGCAGCCCGTGTGATTTATGGTCTTCTACCTGAAGAAGTGTCCTCCCCAATCCTGGCCAATGAAAATCCTACAAATTGGCACAGAGATGGGCCAGAGATCTGATCTTCTGTTCCTTTCCCCCCACACGCCTTATAAACATTCTTCTTTTAAAATAACACAGCAGGAGTCCTTCCTCCAGCTGTGATTTCTGTCCTTGGCTGCTTTGTACCACTGGGCCCACTGCTAGTGAGCTCTGGATCACTACACTTTTAGCTCCTTCTTCAGACTCCTCACCTCACCCCTGTCACAAATCCCTGATCTCCAAAACTCTTCTGAAAACAATCGTTAATGCCAGCTTTCTCTTCTTGGGAAAAGACCCTTTTATACTACTTTTGGTGCTAAAAAAAGCCCTTTTTGTTCTTTGCTATAGAATTATTTCAACTTTTTCTTCTGAGCACCTCAATTTCTCTAGACAGGATTTGGCAGGCCCCCTCTAATATCAACAGCTCAACAATTCCTGTCCCCTCCTCCATTATTGGTAGGGAACATTCTTCCCTGCATGATAAGATATTATAAAACTAGGCAACTCCCTGCTAACTAGATTGGATGGCTATTTTCCTAAGAGTCACAAGACATTTAGACCAACAGTAAGAGATTGCATTCCTTTATATCTGATTTATTCTGTTCTGTGATTTTGAACAATTGTTAATTTTTGAAACTTGGAGAGGAAAAACAATTACTCAAGGATTATACTGAGTACCCAATATGTGCTTAGTACTATATACTGTTTTTCTTGTTGTTCATGATTTTTCAGTCATATCTGGCTCTTCATGACTCCATTTGGGGTTTTCTTGGCTAAAATGTTGGAGTGGTTTGCTCTTTCTTTCTCCAGCTTATTTTACAGATGAGGAAACTGAGGTAAACAGGGTTAAGTGACTTGCCGACGGTCACACAGCTAGTAAGCGTCTGAGACCAGATTTGAACTCAAGAAGATGAGTCTTCCTGTCTCCAGGCCTGGCACTCTATCCACTGCACCACCTACCTGCCCTACTACACCAAACATGTAATATTTTGTCTGCTTGATTGTCCTTTTCACTTGATTCTTACCATAACCCTATGAGGCAGATAGAGAACCATTATTCCAATTTTGTGGCAGAACAGAGAAAAAGAGGGTGAATTATTTGCCCAAGGTTATACAGCTGAGGGATACTCAATGCTCTTTCCCCTTAAAGGGGCGGATTTCCAAAGCACAAAACAAAATAAATAAGCAGCTGATTGCTAAACCCATTGATATTTTCCTTCAAGTCACAGACTTGTTGACAGGGTAGTCACTTTGCCTGTTATTAACGGGAAATGTCTGAAATCACAGAAGTCAAATTGTTTTAACTGACTGAATGAATGAATGGCAAACACAAGTAAGTATTAAGTCCTTACTATATCCCAAGCATTGGTTTGGAGGGCTAAGTTCTATATTCCAGTTCCCATCATATTCATTCAATTCAGGCACTTCTACTCTCCAACGTCACATCACAGCAGTCCCTGGGACATAGACAAAGGAATCTGCAAACACTACAGAGCTCCAAATTATCTGCATGCAGGGGGAGAAGAAATACCGAATCCATTCACTTGGGCATGCTGAACGAGCTCTATAACCTTGAGTAAAATGGCACTTCGCAACTACTGTGTGTTTTATGTAACTAAAAAGGAACGACATCAAACACTCTTAGATCTCAATGAATTTGTCTAAAAGCGTGTTTTTTTTTCTTTCTGGACATTCATTACGTCTTTTATGAAGTAATTTGCCAATTTGTTTAATTTCCTTCGGAACTACAAAAACTCAGAGTTCACAAAAATTAATTTGTGGTTAGAAGGAATAGTCAAATCTTAGATCTACAGGGTTAAGATTTGCCAAAAAAAAAAACCACAACAAATAAACAAAAAACTCCAAACAAGGTACACTCTAATCTTCACCTTCCACACAACTTACCTGTCATCTTTTTTTTTTTGACTCTTTATTGCAGAACCAGCACTGCTCTCATGGTTGGCTATGCACAAAATATCCTTCTGTTCTCCCAGTCACATCAAAGAACCTTCATGCTATGCAGACAGATCATCAAGGGAACCAAGAAAATTAACAAACCTACCTAGGTTATTTCTATTAAAATTAGCCCCTCAGCCTGCAGGCTCTGTCAATTTTCATAGAACAGAAAGCCTGACAAGCACAGGGAAGACTCTTAACCTCTCTGGGTTTGTGTAAACAGCTTGTGAAACACAATGAGAGGGCCAGGACCTGCTGGTTCTCTCCCCTTCATTGGGATAAAGAAGGGAGAGTGGTGTGGTCTATAAAGGATTCTAGGGAACCAACTAAAATTCATCTCCCATGTTACTGCTATCAAATTGACCTTCCTTGAATGTTATTTAGGATTCAAGGAATATAGATTTGGAGCTGGAAGGAATTTAGTGGCCATCTAGCCCAACCCCCTCATGTGACACATGAGGTAACACCCAAAGATAGTAAATAGTTCACCCTGGATCAAATAGGTAGTTAATTGCAGAACTAGGATTTGAACACAGGTCCTCTGATTCTAGAGCTAGCAGTCTTTCCAATAGATAACAAAGTAGACCAAGGATATGTTGTCTGTCATACAAGGAGCAGCCTAGCTAAGTTTGGAGATGTTCATTTTTCAGACGCAGTGACTCTCACAATCCAGTGGAGTTAGACTATCCATAGGGAGAAAGGCAGCTAGGTGGTATAGTAGATAGAGTGTTGGGCTTGGAGACAGGAAGACCTCAGTTAGATCTTCTTCCTTAGAGAGTTGTATGATCGTGGATAATTCACTTAACCTCTGTCTACCTCAGTTTCCTTACCTGTAAAATAAGGAAAATAATAGAACCTACCTACCTGGGTTATTGAGAGGATCAAAGGAGATAAAATTTGTAAGGCCCTTTGCAAACCTTAGAATGCTACAGAAATGCTAGCTAATAGTATTTTTAGCTATTATTATACAGGTAAAGGATATACTCACGTTGATTACATTAAAGATCCTTTAAATGCTGAAATAAACTATTTTTTATTGTGTAACTTGCTCCAAGGGCATGTTTTATTACGCCTTTGCTCAAAAACTGTTATCAGATGTGACATGCCCACCACTTTAGATCTAATCTCCTTTGCTTATATTTTCAAGGTCTTCCAAAAATTACCAATGAATCCCTTATTCCCTAACATATACTCTACTCCACACTGGCTATTTCCCCCCTAGATGGGTTGTCATGGCCAAAGAATTCATCACCAAGTATCCAGAGTTGTTGTCAGGATCAAATGAGATGATATTTGTAAAGTGCTTGACATAGTGCTTGGCACATAAAAGATAACAGAAATATATTATATAAATATAAATAAATAAATAATATGTAAATGGTGACTGCTACTATTATCACCACAATTACCATTACTATCACTGTGATGATAATAGTGAGGGTGGTGATGCCAGCCAGTGATGAACCTGAACCTCTTTATTCTTAGATAGGTTGGTTCCCAGAAAGCATCTGTTGCTGAAACTAGGATCAAAGCATGATAGAACTGCTAGAGCTAGTAACTCTCAGAGAAACTAGGGTGATGCCTGTGCTACAATGAGACATCCAATTAGGACTCTTCTTTTAGGGATGCTGTAATGGCTGCAAGCCACTTTTCATAGCCCCTAAAGACTTCAAGTGGTAGGTGGGTTATAATATATACATTTAGCAACTATTATGTACATAGAACTATTTGTGATAAGCATTAGGGGAAATACAAAAAACACAAAACAAACCCAAAAGACGTGAAATGTGGAGCCAGGTGGCACAGGAGATAAAACACTGGAGCTGGAGTCAGGAAGACCTGACTTCAAAACTAGTCTTAGACATTTACTGGCTGTGTGATCCTGGGTTAATAAACCTCTGTTTGTCTCAGTTTCCTCATCTGTAAAATAGGGGTGATAATAAGGATAATAATAAGTAAGGGTAGCACCTACCTCTGACAGTTATAGTTAGGATAAAATGAGACAACATTTGTAAAGCACTTTGCAAACTTTAAAGCACTATAGAAATGCTGTTTTTCAGGGAGCTTAAAATCCAATTGACAGCTATGACAAATACACAAAACGTCTTTGACACTCTAAGATCTGGAGGGGGTATGGTAAAAAAATTATACAAGAGTTAGATAATCATAAAAAGTATTTTATTAACAATACAAGAGATGTCACAAAATAATATACATTGAAGTACCAAATGGGTGGTATAGATTACATATTCTCTAGAAATTCAGAGAGAGAAATGGTTGTAAGCTGATTTCATGGAAGAGGTGGGGTGTAAGCTGAGTCTTGATGGCTGGATAATATTTGCATACATGGATGAAGGGGAAGAATTACAGGTGAAGTAGAATAATATCATCAATCTCTTTCTTTGAACTTTTCCAACATTTACATGACACAATTTAGCATTTAATCATATACTGTCTCTCTTTTGTTATCCATGATTGCTTCATTTAAAATAGTGATTATAAGTTCCTTGAGGGCAGGTTTTCTATCTTATCCTTCTTTGAATCCTCCAAAGGACCTAGTACTATAGTGGGAAAATAGTAGGTGCTCAATATTTGTTGCTATTAAAAAAAAAAAAAGAAAAAAAGACGATTTTTTAAAATGCCAGCAAGCAGTTGACATTTCCCAGAGGCCCAATGTATATGGAATACTATCCTGGGCGCTGATAGAAATCAATACAAAAAGAACTTTGAAGCTTTGTTGGCTATCAATGCGGAGAAAGCCTCTCATTACTTTAGATGACTTTGGTAATGCAGTTGGAACAAAGCAGCCCTAAAATCATTCCACATCTCAATCCTCTTGGCTCCAGTGGCAATGTGTTCACTCAGATACATATCATGGTAGGGAAATCCACAGCTTAAGGAAAATTCCCTTTGGTGTTAGACAGTGAAAATCAAATTTGGGATCTGAATGCAGCTTAGACAATTTCTTCACTTTTAGACTTAGTTTTATGCTTATGTTTCTTCTTCAGCTTATCATCACCTAATCTAGGGGTTAAAATAATAATTATACATATACATATGTATGTGTGTGTATGTGTAGACGGGGAGGGGGAGAGAGAGACAGAGACAGAGAGAGAGAGAGAGAGAGAGAGAAAGAGAGACAGACAGCCAGGTAGATAGATAACAGAGAAAAAGACAGATAGATAGACAGGTAGACAGACAGAGAAAAAGATAGATAGGTAGACAGACAGATAGACAGACAGATGGAGTGTTGTCAGGTTTACAAAGTACTTTCCTCACAACTGTCTATGGAATAGGCAATATCATTATTTCTACTTCCCAGGGAAATCAGCCTCGGACTTACTTGAAATGACATTCCTTAGTTTACTACCTTGTAAGTGTCATTCTCAGGTCTTCTGACTCCAAGTCTAGTGATCTGTCTGCTCATTCACACTCTCTTTCTGACTTGTGAAGCTTTCTTCTCATTGAAAAAATGACACGTGTGCCATGTCAAAAGCCACCTGTGTTTCCTAGTCAGAAATGTGAAGAGCTGTTACTAGCCCTAAATTACTGATAAGGGTGCTTCTTTGCTGAGACCCTACATCCTGTGACCACTGAGTCATAATCACAAATACTCTGCTTTTATTCATTCTTGAAGAGGACTGCTTTATTCAGTATATTGGCAAAAGATGAGCAACATTACCTTTCACAAATGCCCAGCAACTAACTGGAAGACAAGATTTTCTGTACAGTCCTGAATATTTGGACAAACTATGCAGATGGCCAAAATACTTTTAAGGAACAGTCTTCCAGAATTTGTCATGTCAAATAAATCTCAAGTGAATGAAAGGTGTCAGGCTTCTGACTCCAAATAGAGGCAGTTAGGTGATACAGTGGACAGAGTACTGGGCTCGAAGTCAGGAAAACCTCAGTTCAAATCCAGCTGTGTGTTCATGGGCAAATCACTTACTTTTGTCTGCCTTAGTTTAATCATCTGTAAAACAGAGATAATAATAGCACCTACCTCCTAGGGTTGTTGTGAGGACAAAATGAGATAATAGTGCCTGGCACAAAGTAGATGCTTAATAAATGCTTGATTTCTTCCTCACTTCCTTCCTCCCTCCCTCCTTTCTTCCCACCCTCCCTTACTTCCTCCTTTCCTTCCTTTCTCCTTTCTTTCTTCCCTCCCTTCCTCCCTTCCCTCTTTTCTTCCTTTCTTTCTTTCCTTTCTCCCTTCTTTCCTTTTTCACACCACTCTTTCCACTATACCAATTTGTCCCTGAATAGTTTTCCTCTTTATCCTAGCACAATCATTTCTTCTAAAAAATCATCAACCCATAAACTAGCTGTTCATTTCACTCCTAGTATATTTTCTCTAGATGCAATTCTTCACACAGAATTGTGAAGAATTCTTCCACCCTCCCTTCTATAACTTTCTTAGGACATATTTCCTCTGGGAATCCAAATCTGAACCACCTTTAAGCTCTGGATGGGGGTTAGGGGACAGATAAATTAATTTCCTATACCCCAAAAGAATACTCATTCAGAGCATCCTCTCTGATAAAGTAGAAAAGAACACTGTAGTATTATAGATTAAAGTTTGTAATGATATTATGACCAAAGATTATATCTTTATGTAGTCTATCTTTTGTACATGCCTAATTTGTCTAAGATGGAATCCACTGTGTCCCCTCCCTCATGGGTGGGTATAGCCTCCTTTGATTGGCTACCTGTGTCTTTAAAAGTGCCAAGAATATGGCATTTACTCTTTTTTTTTTCTGACTTCTTTTAGGCTGTCATGACCTGAACTTACAAAAGAATAAGGGCTCTTTCTCTTTTACTCTGGTTTTGAGAAATGGGCCTAGGGGTATTTGTTTCTGATGTATTATTTGTCCAGTTACATGTACTGGGGGTGATCCCCACAAACTGAGAGGTCAAACCATGGCAACCTTAGAGCCAAGACTGCAAGCATGTGGGGCAGCCAATGGGCCTGGTAAAGAAACCCTGAAAAGCTAGGGTGCCTAGGGATTTGAGCCCAAGTGGGTGAGGGTTAGACTTGAAACTGAGACTGTGCTTTATAGGAACTGAGCTAAGTTATGAACTCAATCTTATTCCCCTCTCCAGGGACTGAGGTAGCATGGGGGGAGGAAGATTATGCTTCCCATGAGTTGGCGGGGGGGGGAGTATGTTTGAATATTGTATAATATCTTTTGAAGTAAATATTCCTTTATAAAAAAAAACTCCATTGTGTTACATTTAGAGGGCTACATGTGGCACATTCCCTGATTCTACAGGTTAATGAGTTTGACTTCTATTCTTAGCAATACTCTGAAAACATTATTAAAGGGAGTGTAGGAAACATCTAAGAAAAGGAAGGGATGTATCATAAAAGAGCCATCGTGGCTTTATCCAGAATAGGTCATGCCAGGATAGACTCATTTCCTTTCTTGACAGATTTCCCGGATTAGAAGATCAAGGAAATGCTAGAGATGTAGCAACTAAATCCTTATCAAAGCAATTAACAAATTCTTTTATGCTATTCTTACAGACAGAATGGAGAGACATGGGCTAAACAAGAGCAGAAATTGGTTAAATGGATCCCCAAAAGTAATTATTAAGGCTTCTATATCATTTGCAAGGAGAATTTGTGTAGAAATCCAGGGAACTATACTTGGCTCTAGGTTCATTTTCATGTCTATTAATGAGTTGGATAAATGCATAGATGGTATACTTACCAAATTCTCATATGAATGGAATCTGGAGGGATAACTAACTTGGTGGATGAGCCAGGATTCCCCAAAGAGTTCGATAGGCTAGAAGGTTGGGCTCAATCTGATAAGATGAAATTTAATGTAAAAAAATTTATACTCAGGTTAAAAAAGTCAACTTTACACATACAAAATGAGGGACAGGTGGCCAAAGCTGTTCAATTGAAAAAGATACAGGGGTTTTAGTGGGTTCGACAGTCTTATCCAGTGGGCAAAAAAAGCTAATGTGATCTTAGGCTGAATTAAGAGAAATCTATTGTCTAGACCTAAGAAAACAATCATCATGCTATACTCTGCCCAGCCCAGATCACCCAAAGGAGCTGCATAGTTTTTAAAGATTCTGTTCTCATTGGATCTCCTACCAATCACTCCTTATCTTCCTCATGCTTGGCAAAATTCTCAGTTTGGGACTTTGAAGACAATTACTTCAGTCAGTTATCATATACCTGAAACTGTTATTCAGAGTTCATTAAGCATAATTTTAAAACTGTATGGGACTTTAGAGGTTAGCTAGTATAATTCTCCCATTTCAGAGATGAGGAAACTGAGGTACATAGAGGAAAAGTGTCTTGCCATGATCACACAGCTAGAAAATTAATAAAGGTCCTTAATCTGGAACCATGGTTTCAAAAGGTAGCAATTCTATGTACTGAATGTCAATGACTGGTTTTAGGAAATTAAATGAAAATTAAATGAAAATGAAGAATTGTTGTCCCATGTGGCATGCCATTTGTTTATAAAACACTTTCTAAGGATTATAAGTTTAAAATATCCCAGGCATATGTAGCCTATAAATTACAAAGGGAAAATGGAGAAAGTAGAGAGAAACTAATGAATAATAAGATCTGGGTGTCCAGCTGGATAATATAAGAAAATCTGAACCAATGCTACTGTCATGGTCCACCATCACTGGTCTCAAGGGAAATGATCGGCTGAAATATTAGAATTGACACATTTGAAACCACATTATTAAAGGTGTCTATGATCATTTTTGAGCCTCCACTTTGCCATAGGACATTTAATACGTTTGGCTATAGAATCAATGGAATTTTGCAAAAGGAAGCCCCTAATCTTTGCCTGTGCTATTAATGCAAAGAATAGGAATGCTACATCTGGTTAGCTTACTAATTTTTACAAATATATCAAGCACTTGTTTTAGGGTATCAACTATTAAAACAGTTTATGAAATCAAAGCCATTATTACCATTTTAACTTGGCTTCCCCTGGCAAAGCAGGTAACACACTAAGACATGGAGATACTAATAAAGATGGAAGCCATGAAAAATTGCTCCTCAATGGCTAAAAACATCATTTTCCATTTTCCCATGAGAAATGGAGGAGCAAAGCTCACTGTTGCATGGAACAGTCTGCCTGCTTGGTGCAGCTAAATTCCTATGCCCACAATACAGTCATGACCTAATCCCTTAATCCAGAAATGTCACTCAAAGTTTTTATTTCAGCCACCAAAGCTAGAAGTTAAAGGCTGAAGTTCCACCGTTAACTTGGTTCACCGCAAATGAAACTACAGAGTCATTTTTTGAAGGCCTAGAGACTGATGTCATTGCTTTGCCTATCTAATGTCACCTCTTCCTTCTCCACAAAACCATTGGGAACAAAAGAGAAAGAGGCAAAGGGCTGAAATTTCAGCCTTATCCCAAGACTGGAACCTACTTGTGAGCTAATTTCTCAAGTAAGTTTCAGCTTTACAACTTTAAGGGGTACTAAGAAACAAGGGTAAGAGAAGTTAACAGTTAATGTGACACCTATAGGGGGGAAAAGCCTTAGTTATTATCATATTAGCATCTGTTCCTTACAGAAAAAAGTACTAAATTAGTATGGCATTTAGCATCAAAGTGCACTGAGGACCATACTGAATAGGATGCAAATTTGTGTGCTTTATTTACAATTAGTGAAATGTTTGTTGCTTTGACTAAAAGGAATTCAGCATTAACATTTACCTCAGTTGTGTAATGGAACTCATTACCAAGGCAAAAATGCCTTGGAGGGAGCAGTTCTTTTTGTGAAATAGCCATTTTGCAGTCATACGCTGTCCCTATAAAAATGAATTTGATAAATGCTGAATTTCCTAACTACTTTAGATGAAGTCTATGATCTGATTGGCTTAAGGGAAGAAAAATCAACTTGGGTAAATATCCCTGAAGAAAGGCACATTGAATCTTCTATCTCATTAACCAACTCATTACGACCATGCTGTCATTTTTAAAGGTCTCCTATATTTATGAACAGAGATACCAATACACAGTACCCCTGCTGCTGCTGAACTTTAGGTCTTGAGCTCACCTTGGCTCTCCTACTATTCATAACTCAATGAAAAAGACCATGTGGGTTTTCACAACTCAATTCTTGCTTAACTCCTCCCCCCCAAAACTTCCATTCCACCCCTGGATATTACTCCATCATGAAAAGTAATAATGCAGAAGGCAAATTGTCATAAATATTGCTATGAAATGCAAATGCATAGTATCAAGGACACCACTTAAATCTGACCCCACACAAAATCTCATAAAAGCCAGATCCTTTCCAGAGAGATGAGCTAATTTTAAAGGCAGAATATTTGTCACTCAGCACCATGCATACTGCTACAGTTCTCCTCTAACTGTAGCAAGCAGAGCTGTCCAAATAGCATCTTGGTTTTACAGGAAAAAACAAATTTTTGGAGATGTCTTGAAAAGTTGAATTGAAAATTACAATTCACTTTTTTTTTGAGTAGTATCAAGTTCAAAGAGTTTGACTGCTCAAGAAGAATAGCTTGGGTATAAAGAAAATATATCAGTTAAGCTGTTATATATTTCAAAAGCCTTAAGAAAAGAAAGGTACAGAAGACAGAAGCAAAGATAGCTGAAAGTAAATACACAAATGAATAGTATAGTCTTAAAAAATAATGCTAGGAATGCACAATCCCAGAATGAGCTGAAGCTTGTGATAAATGTTAAGGACAATACCAAAAAAAAAAAGAGTTTCTAAAATTATCTTGGGGGCAGAAGGAAGATCAAAGAAGGACTAGGCTAATTTGTATGGCAGTAATGAGACAATGACAATGGATCAAGGAAAGAAGGCTAAACTACTCAATTCTGGTTTGCTTTGCTTTCTCTACTAAGATAAAAGGTTTTCATGGTGGGAAAGATAAAACAAACTTAAGATAATAAAATATTATAAGAGAGAACCTCATTGACTTTACTGAATAAAAGTCATCAGTCCTATGAAAACTATATCCCAAAGTTATAAAATAACTTGAAATGTGACTACTAAGTCATTATTATTTTCGAAACACTGTAAAGAATGGTAAAGATGATATAATACTGGTAACAGGTAAATGCTATTGTAATTTTTAAAAGGAGGAAAAGGTACATTTTAGAATACCCAATTAGAAGATGTTTCCATTCATATGGATTAATTTCATATTATTATATACAGCACACTGTTCCAACCTACTTTGAGTCTCTTGGATCTTAATTCTAGGACCCAGTTTGTTAGCCACCTTTACCAGTTCATGCGCTCCATAATTTTGATATGCATGGTATCTATGTCTTTATTTAAGTCATCAATTAAAAAAAATTTGATCAGAACAGGTTTGAGGATAGAGCTTGGTGACCCTCAACCAGAGACCTCTCTCTAGTTTGACAACAGATGCAAAGATTTTTCTGCATCTGGTTGTTCACCTAGGTCTAAATCCAACTATTTGTACTATTATCCAAACTACATCCTTTGTCTACAAGGATTTTGAGATGGACTCTTAAATGCCTTGCCCAAATATAGGTAGTAATATCCACAACATGCTATTGATCTATCAGTCTTGCAACTGTCAAAAAAGAAATCAGGTTGCTCTGGTATCACTTATAACTAGACTTGGAAACATGGGGAGGACAATATTAAGAGGGATGGGGACAAGGGTATGTTGGTTTAACAACTGACTCTCAAAAAAATTTACAGATGATATATTTTTAAGCGGATTCTGCAGTATTAAAATTTTCTTAAGTCTAGACAATCATCAAAACAACAAATCTAACCTTAATTTGTAGAACTTGTTGATTTTTGAGGTATTAATGTTCACACTAAAAATTTAACAATTGGCTCTTAGAAGCCCCAGGCCAGCACTAAATGAGAGAATATTTTTCAGTTGTTTTTCAAGGTCATTCTTTCCCCATTCCCTTCCACCATCCCTATTCTACCCCTCCCCTCTCAAGAAAACTAAAAGAGAACTGAACAGACAAAAGGGTTTTTGTTATTTCTTGTTTCTTTGTAGTCTATCATATCTCATGAGTGGTCCCTTCATCCTAAAGATTGATTTATCAGGCAGAATGATCAGTGATAACACAACACTCATTTCTTCATATGATAAAAACCTACCAAAAAGTATCAATTGGATCATTTACTACATGCCAGGGACTTTTAATTTTTGGATGTCATGGGCCCCTTTGGCCATCTGGTAAAGCCTGTGGACCTCTTCTCAGGATGTTTTTAAATACATCAACTAAAATATGAAGGATAACATAGGATAACAAAATAAAATATGAAGGATATCCAAGTTTAGGGATCCTAGAAATCTATCATGGTTAAGGTTAAGAGCCTGCTACGTAGGAGGGTGAGTCACAAAAGAATGACCACATATGGTATGTGCGTTAGAAGGACTTAGAATCATAGATTTAGAGACACAGTGGTCCATAGAGAACTCTTAGCACAGTGTCTGGCACATGTGGTCCAGTCATTTTTTTCAGGTGTACCCAACTCTTTGTGACCCCATTTGGGGTTTTCTTGTCAGAGATATTGGAGTAGTTTGCCATTTCCTTTTCTAGCTCATTTTACAGATGAGGAAAGTGAGGCAAACAGGGTGAAGTGACTTGCCCAAGGTCACCCAACTAGTCAGTGTCTGAGGCCAGATTTGAACTCAAGAAAATGAATCTTCTTGACTTCAGGCCCAGCAGTCTCTCCACTGGGCCAACAGTAGGCACTTAATAATGCCAATGATTATTTGATTGATTGATCTGGTACAATTCTGTAACCTTTCAGGTTCAGGTAGGTTGAGATGGTAAATTACAATAGAAAGAATAATGACTCTTGAGTCAGAACATCTAATTTCATAGCCTAATTTTGATGCTACCCGTAAGACTTTGGCCACATCACTTAACCCCCTGGGTCTCAGTTTCTTCATCTGTAAAATAAAGGGGTCAAACTCAATAGGTTACTTCTGGCTCCAGAGCTATGACCCTATGATTTTCAGTGATTTATCCAAAGCCATAACTTGAAAAGTCAAGATATTATCTAGCTAGGAATAAAAGACTAATACAAGTGAAACACCTAAACCATAGAGTCCTGTCTAGAAGTACAACAGGATACCAGAAAAAGGAAAGATGGTCATGGGCTAGAGTAGCCAGAAGAGGCTTCATGGAGGAGATGCACCTTAAGCTGGGCCTTAAGGGACAAGCAGGATGTGGGGAATGGGCAGAAGAAAGGAAGGAGCCCGTTATAGGAGGAGGTAAACATGAAAGAAGGAAATTTCCTGATGGGTATCTAAAGAATGGGTACCTAGGACTGATCTATAGGATTAATCTATAGTATTAATCGGGAACTGGTCCTATTGAACTCCATAGAGAGTTGTAAATTTTTCATACATAGAAAGGGGCAGCATGGAAGAGTTGAAAAGAGCCCTGGATTTGAAATTAAAGGACCTTGCTTCAGATCCCAGCTCTGCCACTAACTGCCTGTGTGATACATGGGCAAGGTACTTAGTTTCTTTGGGTCTCAGTTTACCCATTTGAAAAAGAAGAGGCTTGAAAAGGGAAAGGGGGGAGGGGGAGACATGGCACAGTAGGTTAGAAGGCCGAATGAATAGATAGCTGGCCTTGGAGAAAGGAAGGCTAACCCTAAGTCCAAGCCCTTCCTCTGACACATACTGGCTATCGATACCATACCCCGATTCCAACCTTGTGATGTCACTGACTTTCTCTGAAGACGAAGGAGGAACAACAACATGTGACCCCTGGCAAGTTGTTTAACCCCTTAGTGCCCCTAGACAACTCTGTAAGACTAACAGCAAAAGTTGCTCTGCATTGGTTCAGGCAGTTTCTCCACCTGGAGTTCCTAATACTAATGAAATCACTAGTCAAGTTTAAAAAAATGACAAAAATGATCTTTTAAGGCCTCTTCTTAGGACAAGAATCAATTCCACTGCCACCTCTTCCACCTATTTTTCTCTTGCTCTCTATCAAAATGAATTCACAACAGAGGAGTAAAAGGGGGATCAGAAAAAGTTCATGAAATTGCAGAGAATGACAAAACAGAGAGCTGAACTTCTGTTAAAGGATGTACAGTATTTCTCCTTTCCAGAGGGAATTGTGTTAGCCTGGCAAAAGTTTAGGAGTCTAAATGACTTCAGCGGCATTCGCCACCTTTTTACTGAGGTGATAGCAACTTCCCTTCCTAGAGGGACCCTCTTTTAGATAGAACTATTTCTGCAAGCCAGCAAGGCCTCAGTCAGCAGTGATTAAATTACCACCTGAAGCCCTGAGACCCTTCCACTCCTCTCACTTTGTCTTTGGGGCCTCATCTTAGCAATGTGTTTCAGCATCAGTACGATCCACAATCACAATCTGTTATATACCAAGGGCAAGAAGTAATGCTCTCCTAACAAGACTCTGGGTATCACTGAGATTCCCTGTGATTTGGCCATCTGAATAGTAAAATTCTTCATATTCAGGTAACAAAGCTCTTACGAATGGGAAAAATTGCATAAAGGCAGAAAATGACAATTTAGAATGTGCACCCTCTGCATGAAGGCACTAAAGAAATCCTAAAAGCCCTTACCAATGCAGATGCCAAAAGAAAAAAGAGAGAGAGAGGCTTCTTATAAAAAATAGTCCAAGTCCAATTTATAATAAGTGGCCATATATATACCACAGGTTATGAACATTGCAACCACATTAGAAGTGATAATAATATAATGCCGACCAGTGTTATGAAATCCCGGACAGTATAAGATGGCTGCTTAAGCATAAAGGCTAATACAGTCTATAAGCACCAGGGAAATAAGAACTACATGGAAGAATAAAAACATTCACTTGATATTTCTCTGGATCACCTCCTCAGTACTGGCAAGGAAGTAAACAGCTTTAAAAGGCCTCTCAGCATTTCTCTGTGCTCCAACCCCTCCCATTCTTTTTTCTCTTCACTCATATCTTAGCATCAGAGCTGACTCTTTGGGGAGGATACTGTGCCACCACTTCATACTGCATTTCTTAGATGGGCTAGAGAAGAAAATGGGGAAATAGATTAAGTCAGTCATGGGAAAGTGCAGGTCCATTGTTTCTTGACTTCGAACCACATTCAAAGAATTTTGGAGCCAAAAAGGACCTTACATCACCAAGCCTTTATTAAGCACCTACTAGGTGCAAGGCAATGTACTAGGGGTACAAGGGCAAAAAGTAATTATTTTCAAAGGATGTCAGGAAAGCTGGCATTTTAATCATTTTCCAGCAGGCTAGAGTAAAACAAAAGTGATGGAACTGAGAGGCACGGAGTGCCTGGATTTGAATCCTAACTCAGACATTTTCTAGTGAAATTAGTAAGGTTAAGTCACATAGTCACTCTGGGCTTCAGTTTCCCTGTCTATAAGATCAAGATAATGCTATCTCTATCCCTGTCTTACAGGGTTGTAAGGATCAAATGATATTTTGTATGTGAAGCATTTTGCAAACCCTGAATAACCCTCTCTCTACACACATACACACACACACACATATACACAAGCACACACATATATATGGGTATATATACATACTTATATACATACAGACATACAGATTGTAAGTATGTGTGTATGTATATGTATTATATGTATATGTGTGTATATATTATATATTTTATATGTGTGTGCATGTATGTATACATATAATATGTATAACAAGATAGCTGACTATATATATACACATATATAATCAGCTATCTTGATCACTGACCAATGGAGAAATCTTTATCTGAGAACTTCCCTTCTCTATTTCAGCTCTGCCACATGACCAAAAAGAATATTGCATCTTAAGTAGTTTTGGATTTTTTTTTTTTATTTTTAGAGCATCAGAAAGGAATATATCCCAAAGGCATTTTTTGATTGAGAAAGGAGTCAAAAGATCTCCTGGAAGAGGGAGAAGAATTTAGATTTTACTGAACCAAGTACCTACTAGGTTCTAAGGAACTCATATGAATAGCCTGCAGCTCAAGAACAAATAGGAAAGTTATAGCTTTGGTGAGGATGATGAATTGGGATATACCATTCTTCTCTATCCTCTTCTTGTCACTTCAGGTGAGGCTCCAAAGTTTGAGTCTAGTCTAAAGTGGAGCTAACGTGGCTAGAAGTGTGTATGTATATATATATATGTGTGTGTGTGTGTGTGTGTGTGTGTGTGTGTGTGCGTGTGTGTGTGTGTGTGTGTAGGAGAAGGTCTATAAGGAGTTTTTTTTTTTAGCTAAATCTTAAGATCACAGATTTTAGAATTGGAAGGCCATTGAGTCCAACCTCTTCATTTTACAGATGTGGAAACTCTGAGTAAGAAGGGTTAAATTACTTGCCTGGGTTTACATTGCTAGCAAGTGTCTGCGGCATGATCTGAACTCAGCTCTTAACTGATTTCAAGCCCCGTGCTCTATCCACATTGCACCACCTAGGTCCCTTGGTACCTATCCCCACTGTGGGAAGCTATGATTATAGATCCCTTCTGGAGCCACCAAAGCCTCAGTGAGAGGCCCTCAATCTTCAGACTGAGTCTAAGCAAAATGATCTGGATATTCTCTCACCTGAAATAGACATCTCCCACCCCACATCCCTCTCGGAACCAGACCAGCCTTCCCCCATGTAGGCCACTAGTGAGAGAGTCAGAAGTTGTACCCTCTTCCATGACAGACTCTAGAATAGCTGAGTTGTGAGTGCCTTCTGATTATGGGGCCTTTCTATTGAAGGGAATGCTTCCCAGGTTCCACAGTTTCGTAGCCATTAGAAACCCATTACAGGGCTTTCCCCTAGAAGGCCAGACCTCTGCTCCAGTGTTCCTAAATTTTCTCAAAGAAAAATCATCACTGCTTCCTAAAGCTTCCTCCCCAAGCCTCTTTGGCAGTCCACCCCTCCCAAATCTCCTTCACCATAAGTCCCTTACTTTTAAGCTACTCCTTTATCACTACTTCAGAGGTAATGCAAACACTTGGATAAGACTATTTTTATATTTCAGAATGTGCAGCTTATAATAATTTATGCTGGTTAGTTTTGTTTCCAGTCTCTTCCCTGCCAGAATGCAATTTGCCTACAGGCATGAACAAAATGGATGCAGTTGGAGGCAGCGGCATTCTACTTGTTCGATGTGCCTGCTCCGATGCTGATTCAGCAGCCTCTTTGCACTTTTAAGAGCATCTTATGGGGATCTCCCATTTGTCTCCATTTTCCCTCCCCCCACTCTTGCAGCCAAAGCTCCAAATAATGATGAAGACGCATGTAGATGACCTGTCCTTAAAAACACCCTTAACTTTTCCATTCCTCTTCGTGCTACAAAGCTGAAGATGTGAACAACTACTGTAATTTCTTTCCTACTTAACTCAAAAACTGAGGATTTAATCTCAGCCTTGCCAGGCTGCACACCTTCCTTGGTTTTCTGTTTCCTAGCTTTTCATTCCTCCCCCTGCTCCCACCTACCTTCTCTTTTCTATGCTGCTCTTTTTCTTTCCTTGTTCAGCATGGTTAAAATTTACTCTCTCTTATTCAGCAAAACTTCAGAGCCTCTTTCTCAGTATCTAGCCCATGGCAGACTTTCTAAAAACATTATTATTAACCCATCTCTCTTAAAAATAGAAGGAAAAAAAACACAATAGAATCATCCCCCTTTACTTGTCTGTTTTCTGGCTTTTTTCAGTTATTATGGTGGTGACTAAAATAAAGTTGAAGCAAAATGCAGTCTGCCTTTTTTTTTTAACAAATGCCATATTTTGCATTTATTAACATTATTGTTTTGACCAACAATCACACTATTGTTAAAAAAAAAAAGGAAAGAAAAGAAAATTTCACTAAAGAGCATTTTTTAGGAGGGCCAAAAAATTTGGAATATTACAAAGATGTAACATTAAATAAACCCTAATGTAAATGGACAAGGTGATTAAAAAAAGAAAACAACACCCACCAGTCCTCACTACTGTAAATGCAAAATACAAAAGCCTATGATGATGGTGTTCTGAACCGGCTATTAGTGCGCATGTTTTTGTATTAATGTAAATTAAAGCAGTTATGTGTTTCTCTCACTTGTCTCTAAAAGCTACAAAAGTCCAAGGTAGCCATGCTGGCATCAAATAAGTGCCTGCAGCTAAACATTTACTAATTTTTAAAACAATTCATGCTTTCAAAACTGTTTTGGCCTGATCCAAAATAGTCCATATCTGTAAAAATTAGTTTGGAATCACAGAATCATGTAATTCAATTAAATATTTATTAAACACTTGTATCTACCAGCCATCATGCCAGGTGTTAGGGGTACAAAGACAAAAATGAATTAGCTCCTGCCCTCAAACAGTTTACATCCTACTGGGGGATATCATATGTACACAGATAAATACATATGAGGTAAATATGAAGTGATTTCTAATGACTATCATTAGAACTAGACAGAACATCTGAGATAATCCGGTATTAGAAATAATTACCATAATGTTTGAATTATTTTTCTGTGGTGGAATTCTTTGTAAAATGCTGTAGTTGCACCTGGGTTTAGATCCTGCCTCAGATACTTGACAGCTAGGGAAACCTGGGCAAACCCCTTACATTCTCTGAGTCTCAGTGTGCTCATCTGTGAAAAGAGAAGGATGGATGTCTAAGGTCTCTTCTTCCTCTAAGTCTATAATAAACTGACAATACATCCCCCACTCCCTAAAAGGCCATCTAAATTTTACTTCCATTCCTTTGGGAGTGGGGAAGAGGGTAGGGAGGACAGTAATTGATTTTTTTTTTAAAACACCTTCAGGATGATCAGTAAAAATAATTAGAAATCACTTACTTTCTTCCGAAGCTCTAATTTCTAAATCCAATGAGCCAAATAAAATCTCTGCCATAAGAATTTTTAAAATTAGTCAAAGATTTAATGAAAGTAGGCCTTATTTTTTACCATGAGGGATACCATAATGGTAATATGAACTTATCGATGAGCATTCATTCAACAGAATATCACTTTGAGGAAACTATTGAACCAATTGAGAAAAATGGTAATGCGCAATTCCCTTTGAATTATCTCATTGAATTAATTTATGGTAACTACATAGTAAAAAAAAAAACAGCCCTTTTTATTTCTCTGTTCTTCACTCTCAGCTCCTGTTCAGCCTCACTTGGCTGCCCAACATGCTATCCTGATTTCAAAAACCTTTCAATATACAAAAATGATGCCTAATGTTATAGACATAAAAGAATACTAATAAAATAAATCTGAATGCATTCAAAAGGAAAGGATTAGCTAAAAAGAGGAGAGGGGACTATGGAGAAAAGACAGGAGGAACAGCAAAACAGACTCATCAGTCTTCCATACATCCAAAGGATAAAATGACTTACAAGGTTAGCTTATTAACTTAGGTTAAACAACATTGCCTAGATTTTATTTTCTAATATACTTTTGGTAGACAGCGAATTGCCTTGGGAGAGGTATTATGTAATTTCATTTCAAGCACTGTCCTTTGGTTGCAGCAAACAGAAACATACACATGCACAAAAATCAGATTGCAATTAAAATCCAATTATAAATATATTACTATATTAGACACCTACCCAAGAAAGATACAGCAGGGGATCTTCTCTGAACAGCAGTGTATCACAATTTCCAAACTGCTTTCGTGTGTACTTTTGACTATGCCCTCTGACCCTGAATTCATGTTAAACAATGCTTTGCAGTCTGTCTCTGTGCAGGAAATGGACTAGATTTATTCCTCATGACTGAATGACTTTAATAACACTATTACCAATTTACTTCAAAAGATGACATGGGAAGAATATTAAATCTTCCTCATTCAAATTATTAAACAAGTAAAACCTAGAGTTTCACTACAGAAGACAAAGAGAAAACAAGGAATTTGTGAGAAGTGATTTATGTGTTATGTGAAGAAACATACAACTGAAGAAAAGATGAGACACCTTTGCTACCTTAGTATACTCTAAGCCCCCTGTCTAGGTTGGGTCTTCTGCTTTCAAATCACTGTTGCTTCACTGACTGAGAAAATGGAACAAGCATTAACAGCAGAAAAGAGGTGAGTCATTTACTCTTACCTAGAGTCTTACAATATTATTACCAGAAAAAAACTGTAAGCTATGTTAGATACATAACATTTCAGATTCCCTTTATAGAATAATCTAGTCATTTCCCTCATTCCAAATTTCCAAAAGATTTTCAATGTTAAGCATTCAAGTTAATTTTCTTTAATTTGATAGAACATTTCAACTAGAAAATTTAGACTCTCAATTTTTTCAACATCTGTCCCTTAAGCTCATTAGTCTTCATTAATATGGTGCATCTAGACAGATTGCACAGTGCAATTCCATTCATCTATCAAGCTAAATGGTGAGGACATTAAAAAATGGGTTGGTTCTGGATTTTTAATTAATGAAAATTTCTAAGGGCCAGTCTCTGAAACCCCACAGTTTCATTTTAAGTGGTCTGGCACAGATCATAAGCCCCTGAACCATACACATCAACTTCATATGGTTATAGGACAGGTACAAATTAATATTCCTAACTTTTGAAGTAGTTAAAAAAAGTTTCACTCATAATTATGTCAGTTTTGTTTTTAAGGGAAAAAAAGGAGAAAATGTACTTCTTTTACTAAAACATAGTTTGGAGATTCTGAAAATGAAGAGGTTTCTTTTAAACCTAACCCTTCCTATTCAAAGATTCTGATTCTGTAATTACTTACCTTTTTTTTTTTAACATCAGTTTGATTCATACAATTCTATACTGTTCTAGAATCGCTAATTTCCTCTTCGATAGTATACTTCCAAATAGAAAAAATTAAAGTGAGGCCTGAATAAAGGGCCTGAATTGCTCAATTACCAAATACCCCTTCCCCAAAAAGAAGAATGGTATAAGATGCTTAAAACCTCAGATGATGCTACAAGTCTACATGTAGTCAGCTACCTATTGGGCAAAATCACAGAAGTACAGGGATAATCATACAAATGAAAATAATCATTGGTCAAGCACCTGCCTGCTGGCTCCGCTGGTCTCATCTGTTACACAATGAAACCTCATTATCAGGTAGAACTGGGAGGAGGGAAATGATGGCAATTGATGGCATTTTGATATTATGCGGGCAAACTCTCTTTCTGGACAAACTGTGGGATCCCATCCCTTAGACAAAAGCTTTTATTAAATGTTTGGTTTGCTAAAAACAGGAGTTCCTCTGTACCTTACTACTCTTATTATTGTTAAGCATTTTATCAGGGAAGTTGAGAGCATCGTTCCATCAGAGTTTCCTCCAGAGAAGCAATATGCAAATCATGAGAGACCTATTGTGAATAAATATTCTCAGGGTAAAACATACTATTGGCACTTTATGCTGATAGAAGCACCTAGAGATAATAATAAAACAAGTCAACATGAGCTCACCAATGTTCCTTACCAATCCCAGTGCCAATGCCAATGGTCTCTGTTGAAGACCTGAGGAACCCAGCAAATTCATTTATGATGGCATACAAATGCAGAAAACTGTCTGGGAGTGGTGATTCTGTCTCCCATTCTCTTCCATAAATGCCTTTTTCTTTTCTTTCCTTTTTTTTTTTTAAAGAATCACTTAGCATTGTGAATTAAAATGGCTGAAAATGATAAAAATGAATAATTTAAGAATTCACATGTCTCGTTAACACTAAATGACTTTCCAGCTGGGCAGAAAATCAAACTCTACATTTGGCAGTTTTACAAGTCATCATGGAAATGATATGTCTATTCTTTCTTTGATCTCCTATTTCTAGATATTTCTCTCATTTCTAAATAGTTTCC
Organism: Phascolarctos cinereus; assembly: GCF_003287225.1. Classification (NCBI taxonomy): domain Eukaryota; kingdom Metazoa; phylum Chordata; class Mammalia; order Diprotodontia; family Phascolarctidae; genus Phascolarctos; species Phascolarctos cinereus. Next base: position 140,032,860 of record NW_027555736.1, read on the forward strand.
TCTTCTGAATGCCATAGAGGGTTCTTCAGGAGGTTAAGAAGTAGGTAAATCTTTGGGGATTTGGGAGTAGATAAACAGTGACAAATTTAAAGTTTTAAGTGATGCTACTTCATCTAGAAAGAATTAATTGACTAGTCCTCATAAAGCTGAATCAAAAAGCCTCATCATTTAGTTGAATGGGAGTTGTCATTATAATACCCAATGAGCACCAAGGCTTCAAATGGGAATGAACGTGGGAAGGAAAAATTCTTCCCTCTAGCCAGTCCTGACATAACCAGAGTTTCATGAGATAGTAATATATGAGAAGATAGAAAACGACTTTTCCCTGGTCTAAACTCTAAAGAATTCATTCCTAATTCTCACATTCTGAGAGAGTCAACCATCTAACCAAATCAATCCAAAGGCATCAACTGGGCTTCAATTATACTTAACTTCTGAACAATGTAGATATTTTAAAATAGTATGAAACACAAGCTAAATGCTTACAAGCTATAGAGTATTCTACATATCTTTCTGTACAATATGAAGTAGACAGAGTGTCCAGAAGAAAAAAGAGAAGACAAGGTCTAAGTACCATAATAGAAATTCTGATCTCCAAGGTTTCTGTTTCCGGTTCAAGACTTTAAAATACCACTTGCTCTTATAAATAATACAAAAAGGAATGACTAGGTAATGTTTTGGGGACTTTGTACTTCAAAAAAAATTCAAGGTGCTTCATAAACATCACTGCTCAATAAAACTGGATTTATTACTCAAATGGCCTGAGCTTTTCATGACCTCTCTTCCCCACTTCAAAATCTCTGTCATTCCTACTACCATTCTAGTTCCACTCTCTCTTCATTTCTAGACACCTCAGAGAATGAGTTAGTTCTCCTTCTTGCTAAAGCCAATTCTTCCAATTCTGTGCTCTTGTTTCCAGTTTAGCCCATTTGATCTGAACAGTACAAGTTTACTTTACTTCAATCTCATTATCTCCCTCTATTTTCCTCTTTTTCTCTGTCTCACTGTATGTATGCCTCTATCTATCCATCTCTTCTTCAATATCTCCTTCTCTACCGACTCATTCTCCTGGTCTTTCAACAATCTAAGATCTCACCTATCTTTTTTTTAAAGCCTTGTACTGTTCTAAAAATCTTTCCTTGACCTTGTTATCTCCACAAGCTACTGCCAACTTAATTCAATAAACATTTATTAAGGAACTGTTATATGCATGGGACTACTACAGGCTGAGGACAGAAAGACAAAAATATGGATGAGTCCCTGCACTCAAGGACCTCATACTCTACTAAGGGTAAATGACAGGTGCATAGATGAGTAAATCCGAGGTAACTTGAGGAAGCAGGGAACACTAATAACTGCATGAATTAAGAAAACTTCCGAGGGGGCAGAGCCCAGATAGCGGAATAAAAGCAGTGACTTGCTTGAGCTCTCCCCCAAACCCCTCCAAATACCTGAAAAATGGCTCTAAACATTCTAGAGCAGCAGAACCCACAAAAAGACAGAGTGAAATAAATTTTTAGTTCAAGACAACCTGGATGGTTGATCGGAAAGGTCTATCATGCTGGGCTGGGAGAGGAGTGCATCTCAGTGTGGGTACGCAGGCCTCAGTGAACCTGGAGCAGGCCTCAGAGGACTGAATCATGGGCAGCTGTGGGGGTTTCCAGACTTCTCAACTCACAAAAGCCGAAGACAACTTAGAAGGTCAGTAGGAAAAGTCTGTCTCTGTGGTGAGAGAGAAGTGTGGGGTCCCAGCCCCACCACCGAGCATGGCCCTGGGGCAGCAGATGCCTCTGGAGCTTTTGGCCCATAGACTGAGGGGGAATTGAGCAACTGATCAGAGTGGGATTGCAGGGATCTCTTTGCTAGTGCAGGATTCTCTTGCTTTGCCCATTCTTGGATCTGGGTCACAGTTCTGGGGTGAGGAGGAGTGCTGGCAGGGTGGAGCTTGTAGTGGCGATGGAAAGAAAATCCTCTTCACAGTTGCAAGACAGAAAATATTGCTTGTGGTCACTCACAGATCACAGCACAGTCCAGGAAAGGAGTAAACACCTCTCCTTTAATCATACCACCTCGGAAGAACTAAAAATTTACAAGTTCCTAGAAGTATCTCTGAAAGCAGCTGCACAAAACCACTGAAGCTTGGGACAGTACATTCTCCACATTGGAAGCAGACTCTTACCTTAACAAAGAGTTTAAAACTCAAGTAATTGGCTGGAATCATGAGCAAGCAGTGCAAAAAAGAGTCAGACTATATTATCTTACTTTGGTGACAAAGAAGATCAAAACATACAACCAGAAGAAGACAACAAAGTCAAAGCTCCTACATCCAAAGCCTCCAAGAAAAATGTGTGAATCAGTCCCAGGCCTTGGAAGAGCTCAAAAGGGATTTTGAAAAGTAAGAGAAGTAGAGGAAAAACTGGGAAGAGAAATGAAAGTGATGCAAGAAAATCATGAAAAACAAGTCAACAGCTTACTAAAGGAGACCCAAAAAAATACTGAAGACAATAACACCTTAAAAAATAGCCTAGGGGCAGCTAGGTGACCCAGTGGATAGAGCACTGGCCCTGGATTCAGGAGGACCTGAGTTCAAATCTGACCTCTGACACATAACACTTACTAGCTGTGTGACCCTGGTCAAGTCCCTTAACTCCATTGCCTAGCTCCCCAAAAAAATAGCCTAACCCAAATGGCAAAAGAGGTCCAAAAAGCCAATGAGGAGAAGAATGCCCTAAAAAGAAAAATTGGCCAAATGGAAAAGGAAGTCCAAAAGACTGCTAAAGAAAATACTTCCTTAAAAATTAGAATAGAGCAATTGGAAGCTAGTGACTTTATGAGAAATCAAGACCCTGTAAAACAAATCCAAAAGAATGAAAAAATAGAAGACAATGTGAAATATCTCATTGGAAAAGCAACTGACCTGGAAAATAGATCCAGGAGAGAGAATTTAAAAATTTTTGGACTATCTGAAAGCCATGATCAAAAAAAGAGCCTAGACATCATCTTTCAAGAAACTACCAAGGAAAACTGCCCTGATATATTAGAACCAGAGGGTAAAATAGAAATTGAAAGAATTCACCAATCTCCTCCTGAAAGAGATCCCCAAAGGAAAACTCCTAGGAGAATTGTAGCCAAATTCCAGAGTTCCCAGGTCAAGGAGAAAATATTACAAGCTGCCAGAAAGAAACAATTCAAGTATTGTGGAAACACAATCAGGATAACACAAGATTCAGCAGCTTTAAAAGACCACAGGGCATGGAATATAATATTCCGAGGGCAAAGGACATAGGATTACAGTGAAGAATCACCTACCCAGCAAAACTGAGTATAATCCTTCAGGGGAAAAGATGGTCATTCAGTGAAATAGAGGACTTGCAAGCATTTTTGATGAAAAGACCAGAGCTGAATAGAAAATTTGAATTTCAAATACAAGACTCAAGTGAAGTCTTTACATGAAGAGGTAAACAGGAAAGAGAAATCATAAGAGAATTATTAAGGTTGAACTGTTTACATTACTGCATGGAAAAATGATATTTATAACTCATGAGACTTTTGTCAGTATTAGGGTAGTTGGAGGGGGAAAAATTATATGTATGTATGTAGATAGATAGATAGATAGATAGATAGATAGATAGATAGAGGGCACAGAGTGAGTTGAAGATTAAGGGGTCATATCTGGAGGATAAAATTAAGGGATGAGAGAAGATTATACTAGGAGAAGAAGAAAGGGAGAGGCAGAATGAGGTAAATTACCTCACAAAAAAAAAACAAAACAGAAAAGAAAAGGCTCTTACAGTGGAGGGGAAATGGGGGAAGGCGAGAGGGAATGAGTGAATCTTATTCTCATAGGATTTGGTTTAAGGAGGGAATAACATGCACATTCAATTGGGTATGGAAATCTGTCTTACCCTACAGGAAAATAGGTGGGGAAGGGGACAAGAGAGCAGGGGGGTGATAGAGAGGAGGGCAGACTGGGAAAGAGGGTAATCAGAAGCAAATACTTCTGAGAAGGGACAGGGTCAAAAGAAAGAATAGAATAAATGGAGGGAGAGGATAGGATTAAGGGAAATAGAGTTAGTTTTTCACAACATGTCTACTATGGAAGTGTTTTGCATAACTGCATATGTATAACCTATATTGAGTTGTTTGCCTTTTCAATGAGGGTGGGTGGGGAGGGAGTAAGGGAGAAAATTTGGAACCCAAAGTTTTAAAAACACGTTTAAAAAAAATGTTTTCACATGCAACTGGGAAATAAGAAATACAGGAAATGGGGTACAGAAGTCTATCCTGCACTACAGGAAAATAGAAGGGGAAGGGGATAAGAGAAGGAGGGGGAGAGATAGAAGAAAGGGCAGACTAGGGGAAAGGGTATTCAGAATGCATGCCATCTTGGGGTGGGGGGGAAGGGCGAGATGGGGTGAAAATTTGGAACTCAAAATCTTGTGGAAGTAAATGTTGAAAACTAAAAATAAATAAATTTATATTTAAAAAAATAAAATAAAATAAAGAAATCACTTTCATTTTTTGTTTACAAACAAAAATACATAGACGTTGGAGAGCTTGTAAGATTTTTTTTTCTTTTCAATAATTAAAAAATGATCCAACATGGTCAATTTTATTTTCATGTGATGAGTAATGAAACTTTCACTAGTAAATTTGAATAGGCTATAATTTATAATCTAAGACAATGAAGATAATAATAAAATAATAATAATAAGTACTTATGTAGCACTCTAAGGTTTGGAATATATATTATCTCATTTCATCCTCACAAAAACCCTATGAGTTAGGTGCCATTATTATTCCCATTTCACAAATGAAAAAGTTGAGGCTGAGAAAGCTGAGTAACTTGCCTGGTATCATACAGCTAATAAGTGTCTAAGGAATGATGAAAACTCATCTTCCTGACTGCAGATCCAATACTCTACTATGCCACCTAGAGTTATAAATGTCAAGAGAACATTGACCTAGAAATCAGAATTTCTGGCTTTGCCACAACCTAACTTGGCAAGTTTGGACAATTCACACAACTTCTCCAGGTCTCAGTTTCCTCCTCTCTAAAATGAAACAGGTAGATGAAATTATTTTTAAGGTTTCTTCCAACTCTATGACTCTGCAATCTATGATTTAATTATTCTGAAAGTCAAAAAATAAAAAAAATTAAATGAAATAATGGAAGACCTTGTTTCACCAGTGCTGAGCAAGGTACAAAAGATTTCCTTTGCCATTTAGATATATATATATATGATAATCTTGCTATGACAGCACTGCTCTCAGAATTGTAAAAGGAAAGAAATAAAAACTTACCCATAGTTACATAAATAAGGTCAGACTGTGCCTCTGGGGGGAAAGTATTTGTACACTTTTGAGTTGCCATGTTTAGTTTAGTACATTTATATTATTGAACTGTATAAATTGTGTTGTTTTCACTGCTGACTCTTTTATAAATATAAAGAACTCGTTAGAATAAGTCCTGATATGTATCACCAACTTATCAAAATGGAACACTTTACCGTCTTGAAATATGGCATTTTGATAAAAATAGCCCATTTTTCATCAGATTTGTTCTACTGCAGAAACACAATTGTTGAATAGTGTCTAAGTATGCTACAAGAGGCGTAAATAGCAAAATGGTCATTAGACAGTGTATTAATAAAACTGGTTTTTTCTTATCTTTAAGTAAACTGAAACATGTATTTTAAAAGAGGAATAATTTCACAATTATTAATAGTGCATGGAAATATCGCAAGCAGGATACTGCATATAGTTCTATACTATATGTCCTACATACTGCCAGTACTTATGATAAGTCACTCATAATTATATAGTGCTTTAAGATTTATAGGACACTCTGGTTATATTATCTCACTGGACCTTCACAACAGATTTGTGAGGCACATGTTAGTAGCATTTTTCCTGTTTTCCAGATGAAGAAAATGCAGACAAGAGAGGACAAACCAATCACCCAGAATCACAAAGCTTAGTAAGTGCTTGAGGCCACAGATAGTACATAGAAAAGGGATGATGGCTCAAAAATGACACTGGAGAATGAAGGAAATTAAAAAGAGAAGAGGACCCAATATTAATGGTTATTAGAGAGTTTATTTCACTAGAAAAGTTTTTGTAGGATGGCAAAGGGCTCTCAGTTTGTATCTACACCACATCAAAAAAACCAGTAACAAGATGAAACATTACCAACTGCCTACTATGCTCTTAGCTTTGTGCTAAGAACTGGGGATACAAAGGCTGATTAGGCTGGGTTCCCCCCCCGCCGATTAATTTGTCATTCCTTTGACTGAATGAATTGTTGGCTTTGACATCTTACAGACATGGCTCCAAGGGCCCTTCTAGCTCGAGGATTCTGTGCACATTTGCCTTGGTACCACCCGCCCATTCCAACACCTACCTACTCCTTCATACTACTTTCTGCATCATTAGCCTCGGTGAAAATAAACATCTGCCCGTAGCCAAACACTGTTAAATTCCCCCACGCAAAGACAATTTCTTATGAAAATTATATAAATACAACTGGGAGGCAAAGCTCTGGGAATACTGTCCGATTTCTTCTGGGAGAGGCCTAATTATTTTTTGCATGCCATGTCTTGTGTCTTGCTGATGTGCAGGAAAAGATGAAGCGAAATGGGTGATCGGGTCCTTTATGGTGCTAGAATTAGAAACCTTTTAGTGCCTGGGTCTCTACTTTCATAAGCGACTTCAAAACATATGCCAGCCATTGCCAGGCCTACACTGGAACAAAGCACTCCCCTTTCTAGTCCAGCCTAATGAGAAATAAACATCTATAAGGAAGTCTGTTGTAAAACAATAGAACAGACTAATCCTGATTTAGAATAGAGCTAGATGTACTTGACTTGAATCTCCAAATAGAATACTCCAAGATTTCAAAATCTGGCTAAACCCTGGTCCAAATAAATAGAAATAAAGTGAGAGATAGACTTTACATCTGTAGTGGGCCCTAAGGGTTGTGTGAGTACTCTAAGTACCCAGGAACTTTCATTTGTTTTCCAAACCCCTCCTTTTGATGTTATCAACTTTCCTAAATGACATAAAGAAAATTATGTTTTGGTATCTCTAAGACATCATTGCTACTTGTAAACTATGTCTCCCTTAGGAAGATGACATTGAGAATGGAAGCAATAATTTAAGCAATTCAAGGAAGACATAAAAGTTTTTTTCCTTTCCCTCTCTTTTTCCCTTATCTGGTCAATTAATGCAAAAGAAGTTTATTAACTCTTTGGATAAGTGTCTTGATGTCTCAATTCTCCCTTCACTTTGTATATGCAGACATTGTAAATGTTTGAAGTCAAGACTAGATTGTAGAAGTCACTTAAGTTAATGATTACTTTGTTTTTAAAGGTTGTAACTTGTGGCTGGGAATCAAATTAAAATCCACTAAAGTTGGGACTCATTTCACTCTGAAATTGTCTCAACAAAGTTCTCATGATTTACAGAGCTAAACCATTGGTAAAATGTGTTAATGAACTCAAAGAAAGTTGGCCTGTGCTAATTCTTAATAAACTTTAATTTACAAATTTCAAGTAATTTAAAAATCATTACTTCCATCCTCATTTTAATGTGATGGGGAAAGAGAAAAGACAGAAGGTCAAAGAATGCCTTAAATTTATTAAAAGTCATTTGCTGTATAATTTATATAGCATGTCATTGAGATTGTAATTTAGATCCCTCTAGGGCAGAAGTCATATTTACCATTTTCTCTTTTCCTACTCTATCTTTTGAATTCCCTGGATACAGTGTTCAGTACAAAGAAGAAGTCCAAGAAGTGCTTGTTGAATAAATGATGAATTAGCCATTTTGGAAGGCTAAAATCAAGATTCTTAGGAATCACAAGATACCTTTTTCTTTTTTTTTAAACAGTAGCATCTGCTTTGGTAGACAGTTTACTTTCTTCCTTTTGTTTCTGGCAGATGTTCCAGTTAAATGTTTGCTTTAACAAAACTTTTGTGTTATCTGTTTATATCATAACTTCGGAGAAATAATATGATGTATTCCACGTACAGTAAGTGTAAAGTAAAGCATACCAATAAAAGCCTATTTTGTTCCCTTAAAGTGTGAGAATAACATCTAAGGGTGAGAGCTATTCTCACACTTTGATGTTATTCTCACACTTAAAAAACGTCAGACACTTGTATTTCCACATTTCAAAAAAAAAAAATTACCAAACCCTAAAGCCCCATAGCTGCAAAATGAAATGCCAACACATCACCATTCACAGCTGCCTTCCACTGGCACTGGATAAGCAGAAAGCACAGGCTGTTTAGCAGCATGGCTGAAAATATCTGGAAACACTGAAGGTGAAATGAGAGTCAGTTGAAGAGGAGAAAGCCAGTCAATTCAGCAAACCCAAGGGGACACCAAACCTCACCTGAACCCTTACCAGATCACATAGAAACATAGCTGAAGCAAGGAGAGAAAACCAAATTTGCCTCAGCCAGGATCTTGTCGGAGCTGGCCATCACTCTCTTGCCTTTGAAACCCATGTCAAATTGCCCAACAGCTGTGTATGCAGATTGGAAAACAGTGGAGAATGAAAGCTCTTAAAAACAAGCAGCCTCTGGTTCAAATGTTATAATGCAAAAATTTTTTAAAACCCAACACTTTTGATACATTGGCCCTTAATAGGTTTCCTTCTTCATCATCTGACCTCCTTCAATGACTGCACTACCATTTAAATATCTCACATTCCATCACTCTTCCCCACTTGCCATTCTGTAGGGAGAAAGGATATGTTTTTCTCAGGATTTTGTGTTCAGACCCTGTGACACTTATTTTTTCCAGAAAGAGTTCTAGACAAATCCCAGTCTGAACAACTACATTTTCCTACCTTAACTTCCCTCTAATCTCAACTGATACAATATTTTTTCACATCTTCTCCCTGAAATGGTAGTGCCATGCTTCTGGGCACTGTTAACCAGCTGCTGTATGCCACCCTGGAGACAGCTTCATTTCAGTGATGGGGTAAGTTTATAGTTGCTTATAATTTGTAGTGCATACCTGCTGCTTTGGGTTCAATCTGCAATTACCACCAAAAACTCTTAATAGGATCATTCAGGCATGAGTGGTTTTTTTTTTCCTTTCAACTATTGGCTATTGATTTTTTATTAAAACAACAACAATATCAACACAGAATGTACCACAGAGACAAAAACATAATGAGCACACTGCCACAGTGACACAAAACTAAAGAAGGGAAAGGGGTTTTATTTCTCATTAACAAATAATTAGTACACATAATAAAGAAAGCAGTTCTTCACATAAAGGATTTCAATTAGAACAATTCAGAAACATCTGGATTGAGGAATCAGCAGGAGATGTGGGATAACAACAGTGACAGCCTGAATAATACAACCCCCCATTTGTAATGCACTCTGAAACATTTAAAGTGTCTTCCTAGTCTGTCACTTAATCCACAGGGTGAATACATCCTTGAATTGGGATTGTAAAGCTTACTCTTATTTTGAGACAACTATCAACATTTCATTGGTTTTGGGGAACGTATTTCCTGGGATACGGCAGATCTCTGCATGTTGATATCAATCAATACCAAGGAAAGGAGGGGAAAAAAAATCTAATTATTGGAATGTAAAACTGAAAGGAGTCAAAAACTGAGGAAAAAGTGATTTATTTAAACAACAATATATAGAACCCTCATTGTTCAATATGAATGAAATAGGAAAATGGCAAAATCTGTATCTATTTTTTACATAAACTTGTGAATATATTTTATTTCTTCACTGGTATGTCATCATTCATTTAATATTCCTGAGCACACTGCATTATGGGGGGGGTGGAGAGAAATACCTTCAGCAGGAGCTGTAGGTTTAACTTTTAAAAGTATTCTTTATCAAGAGCCTTTAAACAGGCTAAGCATGGTTTATATGCCTCGACAGCCATTTGTACTTCCAACTATTAGTTTCTTCAGGAAACTAATCTTACTGGCTCTTCTACAAAATTAGCATGTTGCACACATTTGTCCTCATTTGTACAATGCCTCTTTTCTAGGCAGCCTGGTCCTCTGTCCGCAGTGCCTGATTTAACTTGCTGTTAAGGAAAGCATTAACCTATAGCATTGAATGGCTGTGCCAATGGTTCATGCCAATACGCCTGCCCACTACAACTAGAGATGCCCTCTAGGGCAAAGAACTGCACATTCTCTGAGGAGCTCTGAGTGGATCCAAACTACATTGGAGCATTTTTAATTTACAACATGTTCTTAGAAGAGGGCCACTCTTGCTGAACAATCAATTTACATTAAATTAAATTAATGCAGTAATGGATAGCTATAAAATTCCACATTACTTGCATTAAATTTAATGATGAAATAATAGGTAATAACAGGTTACCATTTAAGACACAAATATCACATAATCAGTAAATCCACTCAACAGTAATGAATAACTTTAAACATCCCGTTTACTAGGCAACAATCTCCGGAAAAGAGAATGTAAATTGGAAAGTTATTGACCATCAGTGAAGGTACAACATAATTGCATTTGAAAGGGGCATTGAAGAGGCTGCTAACCCGGAGCATATGGCTACTTCTCACTTTTCTCTGCTTTATTTGTATTGAGCCATTTGGGAAAATGTAATACTGTATCCCAGGTGGCAAATCACCTCTCAATGGGCATGCTGTTTCTGTATCATTCACTCTGTGTCAAAAGTGTTAACTCACATGCCTGGAAGTCGGCTCAGGACAAAGACGGAAGTTTTTGGCAATCCAAGAAATAAAGAAATGTATCCCTTAGGCTCTTCAGGTTCATTTTGGCTTTTAAATTAAATAATGCGATTTATTTTTACTTTTTTCTCCCCCAATTATCTATGTGCATGAAACGCTTGGTTTAAAAAAAAAGTACAAAAAAAAAAAAAAAGAAAGAATGACTCATACAGACGTGGGATGGAGCTGGATTGTTCCTTGCATGCTGAATGATGTATGAACAAAAATATACAGAGAGAGGGTTTCATGTAATACTGAAAACTATCTGCCGAATGAGGCAGGGTTCCTTGGATGCATTGCCACCAGCGTCCTCAGCCAAACAGTCATGACTCTAAAGATGCTAACGCCACAGAGCAGAAAGCCCAATCCTTGAAGGCTTTGGGTAAAATGTACGAATTTTCTGTCAAAAGAAATCCAAATTCTTTACCATCCCCAAACCAACTGTAGAAAAACAGCAGTGACCCTAAGGGAAATGAGTTAACCTAAGTGAGATAAGCTCCTAGAAGATTCTCCATACAATCTCTACAATAATAGTCTCCTTAGAGAAAGATGTATTTAGAATAGTTGGCCTAAAAGCTTACAAGTCACTGGTCATCCAAAGTCTTGTTCTCTCTCCCTTGTGCAGATGGGGACATGTTTTGCCTCCCTCGAAGAGAATAAAGAAAAAAGTGCTCACCTCAGACTAGCCAAATTATGGCAAAGACAAGTGGATGACCTCTACATGTTAGTTAACCTCGAGATGAGGTCATTAATTGCTCTTTAAATTACTGATGGAAAAATATAACTGGGTCAAACAGTGGACAAAGCTAGTGGTATATAAGTGGCAAGCATTGATCACCCTGTGATTTCAAGAGAATAAACTTCTGCAACAGAAAGCAGTTGATGGGGAATCCCTTGCGTTAGTTGCTACTGGGGAGGCCTTCAGCTGCACCATTTCACATCTTCTTAAAAATCCAGGCAGCTGCAAGGACATTGGCTCGGAAGGCTAACAATACTCAGCAGCTATCCTGTCTAGATATGAGAATATGAGGAGAAGAGTAGGGAAAGAGTGCAGAGAAGATATGGTGGAGGAAAGGAAACTAAAATAAATCACACACAAAATAATCCTCCAAAGGGGTCTGGGATTTTTTTTAGCTTTGGTTTCTGTGGTTGTGTTAACTTATGGGGAAGTAAAGTAGACTAAAGGCAAATATTTTACCTGAACTGGATAAACTTGATGCTGGAGGCCTCCATTTAGAACTCTGAAGATGTCATTTGCATAGTTTTGGTGCATCTGATACACACACATATATATGTATGTGTGTATGTGTGCATGTATATACACACATACACACATAGACACGTATACATTCAAAGTACACTGAATGAACAAAACGTTGCAAACCTCACGAAAAAAAATATTCTCACAATACCAACTGTCTCATTCAATTAATGGCCACTCAAAGAGAGAGAGAGAGAGAGAGAGAGAGAGAGAGAGAGAGAGAGAGAGAGAGAGAGAGAGAGAGAGAGAGAGAGAGAGAGAGAGAGAGAGAGAGAGAGAGAGAGAGAGAAAGAGAGAGAGAGAGAGAGAGAGAGAGAGAGAGAGAGAGAGAAAGAGAGAGAGAGAGAGAGAGAGAGAGAGAGAGAGAGAGAGAGAGAGAGAGAGAGAGAGAGAGAGAGAGAGAGAGAGAGATCAGGTAAAAGTAGGTTTAGGTAGATTTGGCCTTAGTACATTGCAGAGCAGGGCCTGTCACTGTTGCTAAAATTCCTATAATCAATATTATTCCTTAGCTGTCTTCTGGGTATGTTCACATTTTGACATCATCTGGAAGGAATAATATCAGCTAACTACCAGGTGAGTAGATATTCATTAATCTGATGAATTCCACTTACCATTAGTGAAGAAGAAGAGTCATAGGTTTAGAGAAGGGAAGAACCTTGGGGAATCTATCTAGTCCAATGCTCTTATTTTTGAGATAAAGATAGCAAGGCCCAGAGAGTAAGAGATTTACCTAAGGCCACACTGGTAGTGAGTAGCAAACTCCGGTTTTGAACACTAGTCCTTTGGCTACAAATCTCCCATGCATTCCACTACACCACTCCACAAGACAGAGAAAGAAGTCAGGGTAAATGACCTGGAGCATATGCCATTGGGACACAGCAGCTCTAAGATTGGGACAGCTGAGAGTATCATTTGGTATTTGGTGAGGAAAGACAGAGAGGGCCTGCAAGTAAAATTGGCTTACTTCCTAATTTTGTTCAGTCCTGAGATTAGATTTAATTGTATCCAGTATTGTTTAAAAGCAAAAGGAAAATCCAAAGAAATCTTCAGGTAATCTGTCTGGAAAAAAAATCCATACATTAATACTTGGGGCCTATTTTTGTGAATGTTCAGGCTTTTGGCTCTGGAGGTATGGTATCAGAATATGCCAAGCCCCTTCCTGACTCTTCCAAACCAAATAAATAAATGAAAAGAGCTGCTGAAAACTGAAAACCTTGACAAGCGGCTTGTCAGAAAAAGTTGTTTTTACACACAAGAAACCTCTCAGAACCCTGAATCACACTGACGTCCAATTCTATTTATAGTGCCTTTATCTGTTTGTATTGCATCAGAGAAATATAAATTGAGTGAATAAATCATTTTATTTTAAAAGCCAAAAAGCTAATCAAAAGGCTCCATCCTTGGTTTTGAAATATAATATTCCTATTTTTGTTTCATTGCGGAAATTGACCTACAAAGCATTTGTGAGGGGGTGTGATACTTAGTTCTGAGACATTAGAGAGACATTCATAAGTCCTCCACGCTGTGAGAGAGATTATTATTTTTTAATTGTTAACTAGCTTGGATTCAAAAGCTGGTATTCAGGATGTACTGCAAATAGAATGTGTTTAATCCAGGAAAGATGTACTATTGCCACTTACTACCCACATTACTAGAGAACTTTATAGTTTGCAAAACGCTTTCCAGCTTGTTAGGTGCATCATCTTCATTTTAATGATGAGAAAACTGAGGCTTTTAAAGAATAAGTGACTTGCCCAAGGTCATAAGGCTAATAAGTGGAATATCTAAGGAAGGGCTCAAACATAGATCTATTCCAAGAACTTTGCTCCTTTTACCAAATACTATTAAAATACATCATTGAAGAGTCTTCTTTCTTGAGAGAAGGTCAAACACAAGAGATCAGGACCAGTCCACAGAGACTCTGAAAGCAAAAAGGTAAATCTAATAAAAGAGGAGAACTAGCTAATGTCCCACGGAATTGCTTGGCGATGCAAACAGATATGGTGGCAAGACACAGAGAGAAATGGAGAGGGAAAGAAAAAAAGGGAGAGGGGAGAGAAAGAAAGTGTTATTTTTTTCTGATTAAGAGTCTTCACTGAGGAAAATATCAAAAAGATTTGTATAATTTATTTTAAGTTCTGTGGAATAGGACACAGAAAGGATTGGTATAAGAACAGTAGAGTGAAGCAAGATGGCATTATCATTTAGAGGATTCATATAGAGTTGTCCTGAACTAGGGCATATCCTTAGAATGCCAAAGGCCAGCCTGGCATAACTAAATCTTATATTTTAAGAGTTCGATTCCTAAATAAGATTTCAAAAAATTAGCCCCTCCACCGACCCCCTCCAATATCTACAAATTTTCAGATCATTTCCCAAATTGTTCTGGCTCTGTTTCTCAGCTCCCCACCTTGTCTTGGCATATCTAGGCACGTCCCTCTGTCATCTCTCACTTCCCAGTGATATGTTAGCTCTTCTATCTTCCTTTCTCACCTCCACCTGGAATGTCTGATGGGTCTAACCTTGAAAATTAACAAGCATGACATACCAAACATTAACTTAAAAATGTGAGTGCATATATATGCGCATGTGTATACATGTATATGATCTCTGAAAAATATGTGCATGCATATGTGCACGTATACACATGTTCTGTTAATGCAGGCTATAACTAGAATGTAGCTATTCCAATAAAGATGTAGTATCACTACTATCCAAATTGCTAGTGAACTTTACATCTTGCAAAGCACTTTCTAGATTGTAAGGTATGTGTTATTAGATAGATAATAGAGATATGAAATAGATACAGTTCTGTATCTATATCTATACTACCCCAATAGGACCCATGTCTGTTTGTATTCCCTCAGAGAAATATAAATTGGGTAAAAAATCCTTTTATTTTAAGAATCAAAAAGCTAATCAAAAGGTCTCATCCATGATATTGAAATATCATATTCCTATTGTTGTTTCATTGTGGAAACAGACCTATGTAGCATTTATGAGGTGGGGGAAATAATTCTAAGATATTAGAAAGATGTTCACAAGTCCTCCAGACTGTGAAAGTTTTTTTATATTTTATATCATACTAATATATTGATATTATACATACTATATTTACAGTATTCCTATAATACATCTGTTATATATTTATTATATATCTTATAAATACATATAATCCCTGAAAAAATTACAGAGTTACCTATACTGATCCAAATGAAATCCCTTTTAGAAATTTATCTTGAAATTATTTTCAATTCCATGCTATTAAATTTTATACTTTTCGAGGATTCTCTCTCAAACACCAGCCTGAGCTTTCCAAGATATACATATAGTACTCTGAGGAAGGTATACCAATATTAGAAAAGTACTACCTATTTAACTCAAACTATGACAATTTTAAATATCGGTATGACATTTCTGCCCTGCAAGTATTTTATAAGCAGTGGTTGGTGGACTTAATGTGCAATATTAGTCCCATTTTACAGAAGCAAAGACTGCAGAAAGGGGCCAGCACGGCTGACTTTTTTTTCCAGTTGCAGTACAGGGCTAAGGTAAAGGTAAGATTGAAAAGCATTCTGTATTCTCTGTCCTTTGATCTAATAATGTACCTAATAAAAATAATGTTCTTTGCTCTAATACATATACATATATGTATGCATGTATATATATTATCTATTTATATATAGTATATATTACATGTAAATAATATTCTATGCTATAAAAATGATCTAATAAATATATATTATATTTTATTAGAGCACTATTAAAGCAAAGAAATATACACATACACACACCTATCTCCTTAAAGGAAATAACCAAAGTTAATAGCAAGGACCTTGAGCAAATAGAAATAGAAAACCGTATTAACGTTTTCATGAGCACAAATGACCAGAAAGAAAGATAGGTTGTTTAAAAAAAAAATCAGAATTTCAAACATGGAGAATGTATTTCTTACAGCCTCAAGGAGGGTTTAGATTGCTTCTGCTACACTGACATAGTTTATCATATCAGCCAGACCCTTCAATAGAGATTACTTCTGTTCTGCAGTGCAGACCATCTGTTGTCATTTATATAAAGGACCTATATAAATCGGTATGAGTTGCCATACATCTGAAATGGCCCCTCCTGAAAAAAATCACAAATTAGTCGCTATCACTTTAAAGCTCTCAGGAAGGGGAATGAATCCAAAAGTGCCACACACAGGCACTTTCATCTATAATTTAGGAAAATGGATGCAGTTCAGCAACAGTTAAAGAATAATCTCTTATGCTTTTTTGTGCATTTACATAATTGATTCACTAGATAATGCACTCTGCTTCCTTATTTAATAAACATGTTAATGATTTCAGACAATTACTCAAAACTGCCTACAAGTGTCTGCCTAAGAAAAGCAACAAAAAATAATTAAAATGAAAATACACACCAAAAGGCACATCCTTCATATCACATTACACAAGATATTAAGTCAATATGTCACCCTGTCACCAGTCACTTGCTACCTGCTGTTATACATTTATTCAAATTCTAATGTATTAGCTGAGGCTGAGGCATTGGCTAGACACTCAAGCAGGAAAACACACAGAGCTGGAGAATAAAACTGGTACTTTTTCAGGGTACAGGCAGTAAAAAGAACAGCAGCAAAGGAGAGAGAGATAATAAAACACATGACAGAAACAGAAGGTTGGAGCAGATGCTTTCACAAGAAAACCTTCAGGCTATTCATAGTGGGAAGGATAAGAATGGGTGGAGGGAGGAGAAAGGATAAAGGAAGAGGAAGAAGGAAGAAGGAGGAGGAAAAGACAAAGGAGAAGGAGGAGAAGGAAGAAAAGAAGGAGGAAAAAAGAAGGAAGAGGAGTAGAGGTGAAGGGAAAGGAGGAAGAGAAGAAGAAGAAGAAGAAGAAGAAGAAGAAGACAAAAAAGAAGATGAAGAAGACAAAAGAGGAGGAGAGAAGGAAAGAGAAAAAGAGGGGAAAAAAGGAAGAAAGAAAGAAAAAAGAAAGAGAGAAAGAAACCAAATATATTCTGTCTCCACTCCCACCTCAAATGCTTGGAGTGGAGTAAACAGACAAATCATGGATGCTGTTTTAGAGGGAAACTAAAGCATTTGGTGTATTCTGGGGCCATCTTCTTTTCCATCACATCTACCACCAATGACTAAACTATAAATCAAAGGCTTTCATGCATACAAACTCTGGCCCCTTTAATTCTCTGAAGAAACCATGCCACTACAGGCCTGACAGGGGATAGGCCTGTTATTTGACTTATTCATTTGGATTTTGCCAGGTCTGGTACCAGACCTACCAGGTTTCATTCAGACTCTTTTGGTCCTTGCTAATCGATTGATCAAAGAGAATTTATTAAGCATGACCAGACTGTGTTCTAGGGGCTAAAGATACAAAAGGGAAACAGTGCCTGGACTCAAAAAGCTTACATATGACTGGAAAGAATACAGCCTGCTTACAAGTTAGGAAAATATATAATATATGCAAAATAAATATACACATATTGTATGGTAGCACTAATAACTAGGGAAATTAGGAAAGGCCTCTTGAAGGAAGCAGACAAACAGCTCTGAATTAGGAAATCCTCCCCTTTTTCAGAAGTGGAAGAAAAAGAATGGAAGCCAGGGCTATTGGGGCCCTGAAAGATGATAGAGGAGCTTGAGAAATGAGTCAGCTGAAAAACAAGTAGCTTCATTCTTCTGGAGAAAGGTGTGAGGTAAAGGTGAAATTAGAAGTGGAGTTTCTCTATTCAGGGTTCTTTTTAGAGCGAGGGGGCACCATACGCACTGGTGGGCATAAACACTGGGCCCTGGCCACTGATATCATTAAGAATTTCTGTCTTGGTATAAAGCCTATGAGGAGGATTTTCATCTCCCACACACCCCAAAAATCTCTCTCTTCTTATACTTGATTTCAACTACTAGTCCATCCCTTAACTCCCAATGACAACATGACTAAAGGATAAATGTTCTCAAGATTTTTGTTACCCGTAATAGTTCTACTCGCCAAAGTATTACTTTATCTCTGGGTAGCATGGGCCGTGTGTTTTTTTTATAAGGAAGAGACAGGCATGCTATAAGGTACTAATTTGTAGCTAGAACATCAGGGTGGAAATTTTAGAATTATATATATTTCAACAATATTATTTCTTGTTCTAACTGGCATTATTTTTAAAGGTGAAATTATATTTCTACTTTATGAGACATGTGTAAACAGTGGAGATGTACTTTGGAATTAGCCAAACAAAGGAAGGTCTTGCATTCCTAACGTTCCCAGTCAATTTGAATGAAAAGAAAGGTAGGTTTTCTGTTCTTCTCTGTATACGGGATTTTTTTTGGAGACAAGATAATAATAACAACAACAACAACATTTACATAGTGCTTTAAGATTTGCAAAGACAGAAGATGCGGGTCAAGAGGGGTTCCTCTATTGGTCTCCCAAATATTTAAAAGGTTTAGTTTTTCCTATAGGAATGTTTTACATGTACACATACACATCTATACATACATATTCATGTATGTATGTATACGTACATGTTTATATGCTGTATATGTAAATATGTTCACGTGTATATGCATATGTATATATTTATATATCTCCTAGTTCACTCTCCATACTAAGATCATACAAACTAAGAAAAGAGAGACTAGAGCAGTGATTTCATTGCTAGGGAACTCTAGGGGAACTGAGGAAACTCCCTCTAAAAATGCAGGTTGGCATTTTCTCTGCAATTGATAGTCAAAGAGTTAGCTACCTCGGCCATGGAAAGGTTAAGTGACTTGCCTATGGTCACAGACTCAGTGCATCCTAAAGGCAGAACTTAAGCCCAGGCCTTCTAGGGCCCAAAGACGGCTCTCTACCTACTCCTCTTGCGTGGCCTCTCTACAAAGCCAAAAAACTCCCCAATAAATGCATTACCTTCATTGAAATTATCCAGAGCCTCAAAGGTTCCAGAAATACCATATACTTCTAAAGGTCTCATTTTAGTTCAACTTTTCCCAGGTGTAGGAAGGGGTGAAGGGCTCACCAACCTAGGGTAAAAAGCATTTTTGCTTAGGGACCCAGACTTTAACCTTACCACATACTTAACATTTCTACTGTGGAATTTAAGTTGGACGTGGTCAGAAAAAGGAACGCATCTAATTTCTTTCCTTTAAAGAGACAGTTTGGTTTCCGTAGTTCCCAAATAGCTTAGAGAAGGCGATTGTAAGTGGCCCCTTGAGATGACCTAGGGTGGGCCATTTTGAAGAATGAACTCTGCAACAATACTTAGGGGTGATGATAGGGAACCAGTAGGAGATCCACCTGCCTGACATGTCAGTTCCTTTACTCACTGACTTATCAAATCCTAAGGGCCTACTATGCACAGAACACTGAGCTAAGTGCTGAAAGATAAACCCCAAGAGGAGTGTTATGGAGAGAAGGCCATGCCTAGATCAGGCTCAATCCACCAACATTCCACTTAATAGCCAAATAGACCTGCTACGATAACACTTCAGTGTTATGCAGTAGTTTTAGGATTTAACCTGGTGTGTTCCATATGTAACACTGGAGAGCACAACTGTAAAGTGTAGAGTTGTCCCTCTGGTACTCAATCCTTATGCTCCATCATGCCTGATAGATATGAACACTCCTCTCCTTTCTTTCCCGCCCATCTTCATTCTGGATATTGAATCCACCATACCTTGTTAGAGCAATTAGTTCACTTTTAAACCTAGAGGCAATATAATCACTTCAATTAATGAGATCCTTTTCTCTGTCATTTTATGGAGTTTATATCAGATGACAAGTTATAAGTAAAATCACAATAGCTCAGAGCCCCCATTTAGGAAAATTCCTAACATTCAGACAGAGGTTTGGCTCTCTGTTTTAATTTAAATTTTTGTGTATTTCCAGCTAATCACTGTTTTGACTTCTTTATATTTCAAGCAAAATCAGGATACAAAAAATGAGTGAAAAGGATATATTTCAGTGTTTGTTACTAAAAAGGCAAGAGGAAGAGAAGTTGTTGGAAAAAAAGCAAGATTTTTTTTTAACTTCTCTTCATTCTTTAAAAGGTGAGTATATTCAGTAGCTCATCCTCTGGTTCAAGATACCTACAGAGACAAGATGACCCAATTCCATCTCTCCCTTCTCTGACACAGCCCCACCCTCCTTTCAGTTCCTCCTTTTAATTTTTCCTTTTTAGTTTATTGTTCCAGTTGTTTTTGCCTGTTATCCCTGATGCTATCCAGCTGAGCTCATTAAGTTACTGGCTGAGCTGAGGATGCTTTTTCCTTGCTCTTCTTTTCTCTCAGTCTCTTCTTTTGAAGATTACATATGTCCTTTAAAATGACCAGGTGTGACTCAGGTCCTCCACACAGTTCAAATATCACAATAACCCAAATCACTCTTAGGACTGTGAGGGGATTGCTTATCCCTCTAAACTACAGACACCAGAATGCAAGTTAATTCTCAAACCCCCATTACACATATATTGTCTCATTTAAGCCTCAGAACAACCCTGACAGGCAGGCAGAGCAGGTATTGTGATTCTGTGGCCCCTAAAAATAATATTATTATACCCATTTTAGAGATGAAGAAAATTGGGCTCAGAGAGATGACCTGACTTGCCCAAGGTCACATGAACAGTAAATGGTAGGGGGCCCACTCAAACAAAGGTCTTCTGACTCCAAATCTAATGCCAGTTCCAAACCACAACTATTAGTCAACTCTAGGCCAGAACCATCAAATGTAGTTACATACTACTAGTCAGTCAGAATATAGTAAATGTGTATTTTTTTTTCTTTACAAAGGCAGACAGAAGAGCCTAAGCATCCTTTCCATTTTTTCCCTCCCATTTTTTCTTTCCTTTTCCTACTTCATTCTCTTCTTTTGCTTCCCTTCATCTTCATTCCCTTGCCCAATGTTGGCCTGATCTCCATTCCAGCCAGACACCCAGTAAGACTTTGGCTGATATTAAAATATTATAACTTTATAACCTGTCTATAGGAATATGACCCACATTTCAGTGTTTCTACCAGACCTCCCTTGTGTATAACCCTGTGAGTAACAGCATGCAGATATCTGGAGGAGATGGCACATGAATGAAGAATATTAATACGTGCTCATCTCATTCCCACTAAAGAGAAGCAAAGTGGTGTGATGGCTTTAGAATCAAAAGGATCTGAGTTCAATTTCTACTTCTAATATCCTGGCTACGTGATCCTAGGTATTGTATTAACCTCTCAGTGCTCTAGGCAACCTTCTAAGTTGCACTGGTAGAAGGATTTTTTTTTAACCAAAGAGTTCCCTGTGCCAGTGAAATCACAGGTCCAGCCTCTATCTCTTTCCTTCTCCTAAAAAAACACTCCTACACTGAGCCCCATCGCTATTCTTGAGGAGCTCTGAGAATCTACATCCTCAGTTTTACCACCCTTTCCATCCAGCATTCTTTACACAGGTGAAATCTAATTAAAATGACCATCAAGGGCAATGACAGTTTGCTGAGAAAGGAGGAGACACTGAGAGTATAGAGGTGTGTGTGGGGGGTCTGCATGCATGGGGACTGAGCAGGGCAGATAATAGCTTTTTATGCAAGGGGGAGGACTTTACTGTTACAGTCTCCTATGATATATAGGTGGTCTGTGATTTAATGAGTGCAAATACTTCCCCTAAGGCTTTTTATCTTGCACTGCAAATTTGATGCAACAACCTGATTTTACAAGTAAGGAAGCAGAAATCCAGGGAGATTACCCAAAGTCACACATGAAAAAAGTGTTAGAGGTGGAATTTAAACTCAGATCCTCTGACCCCGGATGCTCTTGTTCTTTTTGCTGTTTTGTGGAAACCATTAGAATCATAACTATCTATTTTGGTGCAGAGACCCTACGACACTGTGAGGCGTCTGCATGTAGGAGAGGAGAAAGGCAAAGGCAGGAAGACATTCAGAATACAACTCCTTAGAATAGGAAACATGCCATCTGATAGCTTCCTGTTTTAATCTATCATTGTTGTTTAGTCATTTCAGTTGTTTGCAACTCTTCATGATCCATTTGGGGTTTTCTTGGCAAAGATACTAAGGTGGCTTGCCATTTCCTCCTCTAGCTTATTTTATAGATGAGGAAATTGAAGCAAACAGAGTTAAATGACTTGCTCAGGGCCAGTAAATGTCTGAGGCCAGATCTGAACTCAGGTCCTCCTGACTCCAGGCCCAGTGCTGTATCTACCACACTACCTAGCTGCCCTCTCCACCTAGCTTCCTTCTTTCTAAGTGTTAAGCTAGTAGCTATGCTACTGGAAGAGTGTTAAGTATTCTCTAAGTCTCAGTGCCTTAGATATAGCACCGATCACCCTACCCCAAAGATGGTCTTGACACCAGTGTATTTCTTGATCTGGCTAACTTTTGTTACTTTTCCAGACTGAAGCTAAGTGTATTATCACTGTGTGGATGATGCCCTTCATCTCATTAGTCCTAACTATCTTAAGTAACCAGGCATCTCCAGGTGTCTACTTCCAATAGCATTGGGTTTCCCCACCTCAAGAATGGCTGGCTCAATCTGCTGTCTGAACTACACTCAGGGACAGTACTGTGTAAAGAACACTACAGTTAAAATAACCTTGGTTTGGATTCCATACTTGGCTGAAATATAAAGTGCTATAAAGGTCCACTGATTTTTTGGGAAACTATGTACCATGACATACTCCATCAAATGATCCATCCGTGTAGCCTGTTGGCTTTAGCTGTGTTGTATACGTGTGCAGCACAGACCTGGCTTAAGAGGGAGCCACACGTCCCCCCACCTGGGATCTTCCACCCAGCTGGAGGTTAAGTAGCTGAAACTACCACTTACAGCAAAGGTGTAGAAGGGAGAAAACTGTCAATTTACTCTGTGTATGTCTTTTAGTCCTGACAGGTGGGTGTTTTAAAAGGTCTTCTCTGTGGAGATTGATATTGGCAAAAAAATTCCAGAAACAGCCAACCAAAATCAATAGGAACTCATTGTGTTTTGCTCCTGTCAAGGAGAGGTTAATGGGAAAAGCTCACAGGTTTTTATTGAATTAAAATTGAAGAGCTGGAATAAAGATATGTAACATCACACATCTGTGGTAGTCAAAAATCTCTTATTTGGGAGCAGGAGTATGCTTTCTTGTGATGGGTTGCCTATGCTTCTTTGTTTCTTCTTATTCTGACCCTTTTCTGAAATCCTCGATGCTGAAAACTCGCTTGGTTCAAATTTCTAGAAGAGATACTTGCTAGCCATTTCTCAGCCTCCCACCCCTAATCTCCTGCCTGTGACATTGGGGATGAAAAACCCTTTAGATGTGCTCCTACCACCTCACACATGGACTACTGCAATAGCCTGCTGAGGGTCTGCCTACCTCAAGTCTTTCCCCATCCCAATCCATCTTCCATTCAGCCACAAAGTGATTTTCCTAAAATGCAGGTGCAACCACATCATCTCCCCTACTCAGTAAACTCCACTGACTCCCTATTGCCTCCAGGATCAAATATAAAATCCTCTGTTTGACATTCAATGCCCTTCATAACCTAGCCACCTCCTACCTTTCCTACCTCTTACATCTTACTCCCTACTACATACTCTTTGATCTGGTTTCACTGGCCTCCTGGTTGTTCCATGAACAAGATACTCCATCTCTTGGCTCCAGTCATT
This sequence comes from Phascolarctos cinereus, assembly GCF_003287225.1. NCBI lineage: Eukaryota > Metazoa > Chordata > Mammalia > Diprotodontia > Phascolarctidae > Phascolarctos > Phascolarctos cinereus. Next base: position 140,056,524 of record NW_027555736.1, read on the forward strand.
TTCTCTAGCTGTACCCCATGACTGGAATACTCTCCCTTTTCAGCTCTACCTATTGGCTTCCTGGCTTCCTTTAAGTTCTAACTAAAATCTCACCTTCTACAGGAAACCTTTCCCAACCCCTTCTAAGTCTAGTGCCTTTCTTTTGTTAATTATTTCCTCATTTCTCCTTTAGATATCTTGCTTTGTAGATATTTGTTTGCATGTTGCCTCCCCCTCCCCCCCATTAGATTGTGTTCTCTTTGAGTACAGGGACTGTCTTTTGACTCTTTTTGTATAACTTAGGGCTTAGCAAAGTGCCTGGAACGTAGTAGGCAAATAATATTTATTGATTGATTGGTTAAGCAAGACTCTGCCCATCCCTAGAAATCAACGGCCTTTGCCATTTCGGTGCTTGCTTAGTATGGGTAAGCAAATCATGCGGTGTTGGGCCATCTTCCTAATCCTAAGATGTCAGCCTTCTACCCCTCAGAGACGTGAGCTTGAGCTGTCCTACTGCAGAGGCATTGACCTGATCCCCTATTGTGGGAGGTTCAGAGCTGCCCTGGTGGGCAGAGACAGGCTGTCTTCTATTCCACTCAGGACTACTGACCATGTAGTTGGAGAAGCCTGGGTGTATCTGTGCCATGAAGCAGCCTTTATGTAGCACCACCATTGAATTCTCTTCCTCCTACCGTTACTTGAGTACCATTAAAACCAAGGTTCAGCAATTGCCCTGAGTGTATTCTCCCTTTGTTGGATCTCTCCTTTGCTATAGCTTCTGCCTTTCTGTGCTCCCATTCCCAGGTTTAAGTTTCAAGCCTTCCCTTGTGTAAATTGAAATGTGCCTGAAATAAAAGCCTACTGTTCTCCACGTTCCCTGGATGGCCTGACTCATGTGAAACTTCTTCTCTGTCCCACACAGGGACGTCAAATCAGAAAAGAAACCACACTGATTTTCAACAAGAAAAGTACCCAAGGGGAGTGTGAAGATGTTAAAATAGAGCACAATCAAAGATTTGATTTCAGTTTTTTCAGCCACTAGACATTGTTTAAAGCAGGGACTCTTAATCTGGGGTTCATGACTTGAGCTTTTTCCAAAGGAAAATTTTGTTGTGTATTTCAATATAAATGATTTCTTTTGTAATCACACGTATTTATTCATTTAAAAATATTACTCTAAGATGGTATCCATTGAACTTACTGGACTGCTAAAAGGATCCCCCACACAAAAAAACATTAAGAATCCCTACTCTAGAACATTTTAAGAATAAAGTTAAATTATGTACCCAGGCTAGAACTGCTCTCATTCCTATAGTGCTTTCCTCTATTCCCATTTTGCAAATAAATTTAACAAGTATTGAAAGGTTGACTTATTCCTAGTCTTTTATGAGGCTGGTACTCAAACCCAGGCCCTCCAAGCACAATATCCTTTTTTAATAATAACAAACCACGTTGCCTTCTATAGTTGATACCTGAATCCTAACATGTCTCAAACTTTAATTTTGGTTTTGAGTTCCATTTTATTTCTAGGGTTTTCCACATATTAACTACCTACCAATTAACAGTAATGGGCTACAGGGGTAGCAAAAATCTTATTATAAGGTGATACTCTATCTCCTCCTTTCTTTCTCCCTTTCTTCTCCTCACCTATGCACCTTCCTCTCCTTCTTTCCCTTGCCTGATAGAATGAAACACATACTAATTACTGAAATTGCAATTCCAGACCACCTCACTGTGGCTCTCTTGCCTCAGGAAGTACAAGGAGTGCATTTAACATAACGGAATTACTCCTATCAGGCTATTAAGGTATTATCTTTAAAATACCTGAAAAAAAAAAAACTTTCAGCCACAGAAGCAAAAAAAAAAATTGCATAATTAAGGTTTACAGCTTTCCTGCAATTTAATGGCCCATTCATTCAGGTCGGGAAAGTGGAACAGATAATGAACACACCAAATGCTCAATATTATTAAGCATTCTTTATAAATCTACTCCACTGTTAATTTAAAACCTGATCATAATTGGATCATGGGGCCTGGCTAGTCTAAGAGGCAAGACCCAGGAGTTTTGTATAGGCAAAAGTTTATCCCAGTGACTCACTTCTGGGAAGTGGATTAAATGTAAGGCCCACATGAGCAGCATCTCTAGCAGCTACCCAGAATAATGTAAAAAGGAAAAGGGAAGCAGGGTATAGAGAGCGCAGGACACCAATTTAAGAAGACCTGGGTTCAAATTGCATCTCTGATGCTAGCTGCAAGACCGCTAGCATCAAGTCAGTGAATCTTTCTGGGACTGTTTCCTTATCTATAAAATGAGGGGGTTGGATGAGATGGAGTTTAAGGCCTGTTCCATCACTAAATCTATGATCCTATGATCTTATGAAGTCTTATCACCCATTTCAGAATAAAGGGCTATGCATTCTGAATGCTACTAAGCATTTGTACCCAAACAGCTATAATAAAGAAATCTCAATGACCCTCTCTCTCGCATTGTCCCATCACTTCAAGTCGGCCTCGTCGTCAGATGATGAGATGAGGGAGGAGCTGAAAACTTGGACCTTTGGGCTAAGCAATTTCCTGCTCCCTAAGGTAGGCCTAGTCAACACAGGACCAAAAGAGAGCTGACTCTTGGGCTTCAGGGCTTCTTGACTTCAACCTTCATATCTGCTTTCAAACTCTGTAGGCAAAACTATAAAAATCTTTGTTTAAGAAGTTTGTGAGTTTGCATACAAAAGAAACCTTTGCATGTGGCAGGGCAGGATGAATATATTCTTTCTAAATGAATTATCAGGTCTTCGATGTATATAGTTCATAAACTTATAAATTTAGAATTAGAAGAGACCCCAGAGGCCAACTGGCCCAATTTCTTCATTTTATAGATGTTGAAACTAAGCCCTAAAGGGGAAAAGTGACTTGCTGAAGGTCAGAATGGGAAGCAGTAGCAGAGCCAGAATGTGAACCCAGATTCTTTGACTCCAAATGCACTCTTATTCCATGTTACCACACCATTTCTTTTGGAGGGGAAAAGAGGGAACAGATGGATGACCAAGAATGGAGCCAATTCAGTGATCAGTGTTTTAAGGGGGTTCTACTGTTTCACTATCTCCAAAGTGAAAATGACACACTACTGGAAAACTTCATGTGAGTTGATTTCAGGATTCATTTGTATCTTTTTTGTCTTAATATGTATACATATCATTTCTCCCTTCAATAGAAGTAAATTTCTTGCATCAAAAACTGACTTTTTTTTTTAATCCAAAGTACCCAGAAGATTGTATGACAGACACAGTAAGTACTTAATGAATGAATGAATTATATGCACTTTGCTAAAAGGACTTTGTGAATAGGTTTAAAATCTTTAGGTTCTATAATGAAATCTTTTATTATAGTGAAATTGAAATGTACATGTAAACACCAATATACATTTAAAGAAATCCTTAGAACCTTTAATTTCAAGATGGTACTCAGTTTTTCACTGTTATCAGTAGTCTGTATAATAATAATAATAAATTTAAACCCGTAGTTAATGAAGAATATATTTAATGAAACCTAGTTCCAAATTAGCATTAAATCAGTTTGTTATATCAGAGTAAGCAAACATCTAGATGTTTATGTTCAAATTTCATGTGACCTAGTTGAACAGTCAAGGTTTTCACAGAAACTAGGCACAGAGAGTTAGACGGTTTCATTTAGGCTAGAGAATCTGGGAAATCTAATTCAAAATCTTGGCAAACTTCAATACTGCTCACCAAAACACACTGAAACTTGTTTGACCGGTGAAAACTATACTTGGTCCCTTTTCTCTTAAGGCCAAGGTCTTGAACAAAGTCACCTACTTTAAAACTGATACTTTGTACAGCATTGAGAGAAGCAGGCTTCATAACTATTTCAATTATCATGTGCTAAGTTATACAATTCAGCAGCACCGTAGATATTTGCATAGATTGCAAAAACTTTGAAGGCAGGATGTAAATCCTAGACAACCACAAAATCTTGGAGCTGGAAGAGGCCTCTAAGGTAATTTACTGCCACCCCCTTATTTAATGGATAAGGAAATCAATACATAGAGTGGTTTGCCCAGTGTCACAAAATTAGGTCTTCACTTTCTTCACATAGAAAATTGGGCAGAGGTTGGGAAAGTCTGACAAGATGATCTTTGAAGTCCTTTTCTGATCCATGATTCTATATGCCTTGAAACAATTATACACGTTAAACCACTAACATAACACAATGGTACTACTCACCACCTGTAATTTCATGGTTTGTGGAAATACAACGTGTCCCCAAAATCTTAGTGCGGTTTTAAAGCTTTAAGAACTCAGAATGGTATAGTTGTCTTGGTCAAACTGACAGCCAGCTATGAATATTAGGTCTCCTTGGAAAAGTTTCTGGTATTGTTATAAACCTTTTCCATTCTGTGGTGACTCTTCCTGAAACGTTAATTTAAAAGCTCCTGGTAGGAAATAAGAAAATAAAACACCCTATACTTTATACTACATGATAAACACACCTTCTTAACATCTACTTCTTTTTCTGCAGCCAGGACCTAACATTAGGTATCCCTGGCAGACTCTGCAACCTCCCTCCCCCAATTTCTCCTCCAACGGGATAGAAATGGTTTAAGTGCTGAACAACTAGAGGTAATATTAAGTTACTGGAGAAGGATAAGGAAACATACTCCTGAGGGGATTGTGAGTTGAAAAGCATTTCAGATCACTCATAATGAGGGAGATAAGGACAGTATAAACCAAAGATACTCCCAAATTAGAAATATTTCAGTTTAAAATAATAACAATGATAATAGCTAGCATTTATAGTTAAGCTTTGCAAAGCACTTTACAAATATCTCATTTTATCCTCACAACTATCCTGGGAGGTAGATGCCATTATTACTCTTTTTCCCACTTTACAGATGAAGAAACTGAGGTGAGAGAGGTTAAGGGACTTGCCAAGAGCCAAGAGCTAGTACTAAGTATCTTAACAAGCTCAAGTCTTGCTGAGTTCAGTCCAGAGTTCTATTCACTGTTCCATCTAGCTAACCTCAAAAGGATGGTTTAAAATGTACCAGGTCAAAATACTATTAAAAATTTTTTTTTATTAATTATTTAAAATGAAATTTGCAGGCAAGTAAGGGTTACAATACTGTCCCAGTACAAAAGTTCCTTTTTGCCTCATTTTTTTCAATTTGGACATATCATTTTACTTTTGGGGGGGGGTATCTCAATTTCTTTATTTGTGAAAAGAAGAGATTTTAAAATCCCACCTGGAAGAGGGCGACCAGGATAGTGAACTGAATAGAGAATGCAAAATGCAAAGATGGAGGAATTGGGGAGATTTAGCCTGGAATGAAGGACACGATGAGCATATTCTATTTGGTTATGATTTATTTGTATATTTGTATATTATTATATCCCTCCTGCTGGATTTTAAGCTTTGTGATAGTAGAGACTGTATCTTAATTATCTGTGTATCTACCATAGTACCCAGTATAGTGTTTTATACTTAATATGAGCTTAATAGGAGACCCAGTTTGGTGCCTGGCTTTAGGCCCCACCTTTGCCACATACTATCTGTGTGACCCTAGGCATGTCACCTAGCCTCTCATTGCTATAGCAGCATTCTAAGTTGCAGAGAAGGTAAAAACCCGCATTCATATTAAGAGAAATTCCCCCATTTGTCATTTCCCTATACCACTGAAATACACAGAACCAGTACCTAAGGGCTTCTTACCTAGCCTTAATTACTGAATGGGCATTGCCTCAGACAAATTGAGACCTGGGAAAGACCTTAGCTTAAAAAGGCCAAGGTCTCCCACTGCATTTGGGGCCATCACCAGTCATCCTGATCTACATCTTGCCACTGGACCCAGACAGCTCTGGAGGAGAAAGTGAGCCTGGTGACTTTGCACAGCCCTTCCTCACTTAAATCTAATTCACTTGCAGTCATGGCATCACCTCCCTGATGTCATGGTCCTTTTCTAGAATAAAGGACAAACAACAACAACACAATACCGGTGAAATACAGAGGACTAGTACCTTAGGGCTTAATAAATAGTTAATGGATAAATAAATGAATGTATCTCTTGCGACAACAGCTGGTGGGAACCTTTGGATATAGTGGAGATAGGGCTTAGAGTAGAGATCAACCCCAGAAGGGTTAAGCCATCCGAAAAAGTAGAATAAAATGTCTTTCTATGGTTGGTTTATCTGGGAGGGGGAGGCCCCCTTTTAGTGAACATAATGGGCACACAATAAAATCCCTAGTTCAGCACTTGGAGACAAATGAATTTTCTTAATGTATAACAAGGCTTATGCCACAAGCATGCCCATGTAAAAACCCAATGGAAGAAAAATGCCCCCAAAGCAGTTCTGTTTTGTTAAGGTTGGGGACAGGGTTAAGAAAAGAAGTTTTTAAATGGCATGAGTACATGTGAAATATATTTTCTTTAAAATGGACACAGGATATTTAGGAGGTTATAGCCCAAGGCATGAGAAGATCTTTGGAACTTTCCCTGAAGGACTGGATTACAAATTGTATACAAATGGGAAAGATCAAGTAAATATATTTCTATTTGATGCCTGTCTCATCTTCAGCTGCAAGGGGAAAAAATTCATAGTTTCCTCCAATAACATTAATTATCCAACCACAGCCGAGCTTTTACAAAGGCTGATGATGTGTTTAGAAACTGGGAATGTGGTGAATCACCAGGCCTATCCCCAAGGATTCAGAGACATCACAAGAGAAATGCCAAAAGAAAATTTTCCTCCCCAAGTTCACCGTGAAGACCCCACCGTGCTCACCATAGCCAAAGCCAAATCTGAGTCCATGTATTCCAAGCCAGAAGCCATGAGATAGATGGGCTTAGCAGAGTGGAGAAAAATGTCCCCAGTACCACCCAATTTGGTAAGTGGGATGCTCATCCAGCTGTAAGCATTTACCCACGTCCCCAATGACTTTCTGGAAGAGAATCACTGAAGTCTTTTACATAAGAAATACTGGAGGAACACATTGTAGACAACCCTAATGCCAGAGGAGATGTTCCCACTCTTCATTAGAGTTGAGCGCCAGCCTTTGAGCCCTTCACCCTTTTTCCTTTTTCAAGTGAAATTTAGGAGAGGATGTTGGAGGAATATGGATTAAAAAAAATACACAACCATTTTTAGGCTATTTAGAAACCTGGTCCCATTACCAATCTTAGTCTAGTGGACATTTTTCATAAATAGTCTGTGTGAGAGGGGAAAGTAAGACCCTTCCTGCTTTTGTTTGTTTTATCAATCAATAGACTTCACCAATTAAGGAGCCAAAGAGGGGTTTTCTTTCTCTTCTCTGTCCACATAATGAGGACTCCTATACTAAAGAGGTCGATAAATAGCTCATAAGCAAGTCATTCCCACAGGGCTTTCTCAACACTTTGGAAGGTCCTTCCCCTAGAGAACAAGGAACCGGAAACTTGAGAAATTCTGAGGGTAAAGAAAACTGGGGCATAGGGACTGATTTTATTGGTATAACTTTCTCCGCAACTTATACTTAGCACTCTGGGGTTAAAAGTGGCTTGAAATGGTTCACATGGCTATTACATTTTAGAGGTTGGACTTGAACTCAAGTCTTCCTGGTTCTGTGACTAGATTTTTATCCACTATGCTATGCTACCTCGGCATACGAGACACAAAATCCTAAAAGACCTATATAATCAGAGAGGAGAGAAGTTTGGGTAAATATGAAATTCAAAATCATAATTTTTTTAGGGGTTTGGCAAACTCTAGCCAAAAATCATTGAATTTTAGAGCTGAAAGACATCTTAGAAATCATCAAATCCATTTCCACTGATTGCATTTTCTAGATAATGAAAGTGCTGGCCAAAGAGTTTAAGCCATTTGGCTATTGATGTCAGAACTCATGTCCCTAGCCTTTCAGTACAATACTCTTTCAACTTAATAAAACTGTATCCAAATAACCAGGAAGTTCTTCTACACTCCTTCTTATAAAAAGGAATGTCACAAACTAAATAGGCTAATATCAGGTATTTACATTTTATTTTACATTTACTTTTAGAGTATTTTATCAGACCCATGGTTTGCCGTAGTCTCTTGCATTTTCTATGTTTACTGTTTTGTATCACAAGAAATCATTTGAAGACCCTGAGGTATTGTAAAATCTTAAAGTACCAGCTCTAGATATAACCAAGAAATAAATTTTATTCAGTATCTCTTTAGTATTGAAATCTGACCATAACAAGTCTCAAACATTTTGTGATCCATGTATAATACTGACTTACATTTATCAACTTTGGTTTTTCTTTAAAAAAAAAATCAATTTTACTTTATTTTCAGCCTGCATTCTCTCCCTCCCAGCAAATAAGAATTCTGAAAAACACTTAGCCAATATCTGGAACACAGTAGGCACTTATCTCTGCCAATGAGAAAGCAAGAAAAACCTGTTACAAATATGTATAGACAAGCAAAACAAATTTCTGCACTGGCCATGTTAAAAAAAAAACCCTCAATCTTCATTCTGAGGCCATCACCTCTATCTGGAGGTGGGTAGCATGTTTCAACATGAGTCCTCTGGAATTGTGGTTGGATATCATTCAACTTTGAGTTTTCAAAGGATGCACTATCTCATCAGTATGAGAACTTTTCTCCCTTATCCATGCCATCTCATCCTGTACATTTTCTGTCCATTTCCCTAAGTATTCCACAGAGGATACTCAAAGCACGAGAGGCTTCTTCTAGTTCCTTTAATATTTTTGTTCATAAGCAAAACACTTAAACTGCCCTGTTGCTATCCCTTTTGTTGTATGACTGGTCCATCTCCTTTGATGTTCATATATTTGTATAGCAGATTAAGATTTTCAAAGTCCTTTCACCTGTTGTGATTGTCACAATAGTCCTGTGAGGTAGACAGGGCAAGTATTATTATCTCCATTTTAGAAAACAAAACAAAACAGATAAGGAAACAGAGCCTGAGAGAAATAAAGAAATTTGTCCAAGATTATATGATTAATGGTAGAGGGAGATATAGAACTGATGTCTTCTAACTTTTCCAATGCTTTTTGCCTTAAATAATGCCATAATAACTTTCAATAAAACTATGTAAATAGGAGGTTATTATATGTGATGCATATTTGAATTTATTCTTGAATATTTATTCTTATTGATTTAGGAATAAATAACATGTTTGTTCCAAATATTGGCACTATCCCATAGGTGCAAGAACTTTGGACTAGGTGATCTGAGTTCAAGTCCAGATTCTGTCATTGCCTACTTGTGTATCCCTGGATGAGCTATTCAGACTCTCTGTGCTTCATCTATCAAATGGAGACAATAAAATCTTTACCAAAATACAGCATTATTTGTAAGGTTCAAATGTGAAAGCATTTGTAAAAATTCCAAAATGCTTTGTAAATTTGCAAATAAAACACCAAAGATCTGTGATTTTGATGGTTTAGGGAATTTGTGGTGTGTGAACTCTCCACTAATGTAGACTGTGACCTGTCTTATATGACTTCTAGGGAGTTGAATGGCTCTCACAGAGGCTGTGATTACAGGGGCATGCAATCACAAGATCATAGATTTAGACCTTTAAGAAACCTTAGGGACCATCACTTCCAATGCCCTCTGAAACCTACTCAGAAAGAGGTCAAGTGAATTGCCCAAGGTCACACAGCTAATGAGTGTCTCAGGTAGGAATCATGCCAAGATCTTCCTTATGCCAAATTCAGTGCTCCATCCATTACACCACTAAAGTAATCCTGACTCCAAATACAGTACTCTATCCACTATTCCATTCTACAAATAGAAGGTATTATTCTCATAAGGTATGTTTTTAAAGACTATCTTTTTTTTAAACACTGCTATGCTCTTGGTGATGCCATATGTCTGTGAATCATGTAATAAGATAATTTCATAAGAATCAAAACCACAGGTGACTCAAAGGGCAAAGAAATGGCACATGGTAGGTATGAAGAAAGCTGCAACGTATTACCAAGGATGACGTTCATGTGAAAAGTGTCATAAAAGACATCAGAAAGGACAAGAATTCTGGAAAAGAAAGTGGGTGAGTCATGTAGCAGGAGTGAGGGAAAAAGAACAACTGGACAACCTAACTGCTACACTGGTTTTTTTAAAAAAAAAACTAAAGGAACCAGAGGAAGGCTGCTATGTTAAATAGATCTTTTATGGAGGTTGGACAGAAAACATGGTCAAATATAACATACAATGAGAAAGCATGGTAGAAGTAACCAAAGAGATGAGTTTACTGGTCTACCTATGGGCTGAAATATAGTAAGAATATACGTGCCTTAGATTCAGGCCCATGATACCTCATAATGAAGGGAAGGCTGATTCCAGTGAGGGAAATATGTGAATTTTCCATGGCTGGAGCCAGATTCTAGTCTCTAGAGAGCATGGAAAACCACAGTTTAATTCAATGTGAAAACATATGCCAAAATCCAACTCCAGCTGCACATTGCATGTTAGGAAACTCTACCAAAGTCTCCTTCCAGAAAAGCTTGTGGCGGCCATTGTCCCAAATTGTGTTAAGTATTTATCACATGTCAATGTTGAGTGCCAAATCTTTGTCTACCTAGAGTATAATAAGCAATTCCACATTGACAAATGTGATTCCCAGAGTTCTTTATGGCAATGGGCAGCTTTCCGCTCTTCTAGATAGGGAGGGAATGAATGTTGATATCAGTTGGATCAAGTTTGAGACTGTCAGTCTTGTCTTCCCTGGAAGTGTCATCACTATGGGACATCAGCCAGGACACTTTTACAAAATAAAATCCTTAGATTCTCAACTTCATCAAACTGAGGAGTTCTATGTACTATGTGTGTTTGGGGAGAGATAGCCTTTCTTCATCCTTGGTCACAACCAATTTCCTGAACCTGGTGATATACTGTCACTAGATGGGTAAAAATCTAGCCCACTACCCCTAGCTGAAAGATTTAGATATTCTAATCATTGTCCTTCATTATGTCACATACTTTCTGTGTTGTTGCTTGAAAGAAGAGGCAGTAAAATAGTCTGCAGTTTGAGGAAGTGAAGGTACCTATAATGACTAAATATTTTCTTAGCAATGAGAAGTTTAAAGTCTGTTCCATTAAACTTAGAGTTAAGGATGTGGGAGGAAGGAGGTGAGAACAGAGAAGGATGGTAAGTACAGGAACATATTTGCAAAGAAAGATTAATACAGTACTTTATAACAAAACTTTCAGTTAAGAAACCATATGTACAAAGGTCTATATAAGGTTAAGAAATTAAACCAATTAATGAACAACTGTTCAATACTATATACTGTATGCAGAGTAAATGTAGGGGTGGCAAATGGGGAGGGGAGAGAGCTGAAAAGGAAATATACAAAGTTTTAACAAGGCAAATTCCTACTCTAGAGAAGTTTATAGTCCAGAAGGCAGCTGGTTGGTTTTTTGAACTGGGTCTGTGATTTAATAAATTCAAGGAACTTTTAGGGAGTTGTCTTGGTATCTCAGAAGTTAAGTAAGTTTCCCAATGTCATTCAACCAGCATGTGCTGGATTTGAACCCAGGCATTCCTGATTCTAAAGCTGACCCTCTCTCTCTCCACTATACCAAACTGCCTGTCAATAATGGGATAAGACACTAAAGAAAATAGGTATAAATCACAATATTACAGGATAAGCACATTAGAGTTAGAAAACAAAGTGCCATGTGAGGTTTGAGGGGGAAGGTTGTTACTGATGGGAGGGAGTCAGAAATGACTTTGCGGAGGAGGTGACATATGAATTCACTTTAAAGGATGGATAGGATGAAACAGAGGAAAGAGGGGGAAAGAGGTCCTCTCCTCTTTGCAGCCTTTAAAGTAAATTCAAGATCTGTTAAAGCAGAATAGTTTATAATTTTAATTTGCAAATACATTCCTCACAGTGGCTTGAAAAATAATTTCTGCTCCCCACCCCTAGCAAAAGTTTCAGGAAGTCTTCCTTATCCATGTTAATCAAAATATAAACAAAATATAATATATAAATAGCAATAGAAAATTTTTTCCTTTCATGGGCTCTCCCACATGGTATGGTAGATTTTGTATTTATAATTGCATGAATTCCCAGTTATTCTCCTCCCCATGTTTAAAGGAAAAGGCCTTTCCTTCCAACAATTTCCTTCTCTTCATAATGCCTGTGCTTTGTCACTCCTCTGTCTACCTCTCTGCTCATAATAAAGTAATCCCTAGAACAGTAACCAGCCATTTAACTTGAAAAGAAAATTCAACCCTGAAAATCTTTTTATATTTTTTTTACCAGTTATCATTTAAAGCTATCTGTTTTTTCTCCCCCATGACAAACCCCTGTCAAAAACTGATCGTTATTGCATGCTAATTTCATCACAAATACCTGATCTGAATTCTGAGTAATTAGCAAATCGGGTAACCTGCGAGATGCTGATCTTTTTTTATATCCATAAAAAAGCTTGTCACGGAAGATATTTTAGTTCAAGAACATTTCCAATCAGGAAACCTAACATCATGTTCAAAAATACCAGACTGTATTGCATTCATACATTCAGGAGAACATACTGACTGGGGATAATAATGAAACTTTACCATATTTTTAAAAATGCAATGCCAGTGAAATGTTAATTATGGGCATATTACCAATTTGGTGAAATGTTCCTAAGAAAAGGAAGAGCTATTTGAAAGTTTATTTCTTAAGGTCCTTCCTATAATCCTATCACTAGGGGCTATCATTTGTTTGCTAAGTAGGAAGAACCTTGTTTTTCATAGAGAATTTTAATTTGGTCATGACTTTGACCAAAAAAGTTTAACATTATCCCTAAGAACCATTAAATAGACATCAAGTTCAGCTCTAGCCATGTTTCATTTTCGCTACCCAGCTATCTTTGCTCATGCTGTTTTGCTACTTGGATCAGATACCATGACCCTGAGAACTTATTTCTCTCAAATTTGGAACTCCCACCAAGGCCCCCTCCTCACTCCAGTTGATAAGTGCCCAGGATGGTCTACTACATATTGTATGGCCCCAGCCATGCTTCACTTTACCCCCTGGCCATCTTCTCCAAAGCTGCCTTGCCATTCACTGTATATTACCCCTAAATCCTTTTCCTTCCAGTTCAGGAACCATAATCAATACTGCCATTGCTACTGGAAAGTGCATCATTCTACTCCCCGAAGGCTCAATCACTATTCCTGTAACTTCCTAAACTCAAAGAATCCTCCCTGGCCAGCACTTCCCTATGTGTGTTGTCTCCCTCTATTACAAGAGTTTGTACACCCAGATCCATGGACGTAAGATAGATTTCAAGGAGTGTGTGAACTTGGATGAGGAAAAAATTACATTTTTATTACCCTAATCATTTGTTTCCTTTGTTATTCAATGTAAAATAATATGCAAAATGCCTTTTCAGTCATTCATCCATTTTACAAATCCAAAATTAAAGTATATTATTTCTTATAGGGAGAGGACAATGATGCCATAAACTAGGATTTCAGTTTAAACAAATATATGGCTATAGTTATCCTGCTCATATTTTGTAAACCAAACACCAAGAGGTTTGATGTGACAAAAAATACTTTAAAAAAAAATTTTTATTTTTAATTTATGGAATAAAACAAGCATTTCCATAATATAATAAAAAGATTATTGAACATGAAACTGTAAATCTATTATGTATAACTTGCTATTCCTTTTAAATATATGATAAAATTATCACATAAATTTCTCTTTTTTCTCCTAATGATGGCTACCATTAGACACAAATAAGTACATGCACATACATATATACATATATATGTAAAATTATTCTATATATATTTCTATTTATCAGTTCTTTCATTAGATGCAGATAGCACATTTCTTCATATGTCCTTTATAGTTAATTTGGGTATTTATAATAGTTAAAATGACCTATTTGCTCAAAGTTGATCTTAAAACAATATTGCTGTTACTACACACAACGTTCTCTTGGTTCTGCTCATTTTGCTCTTCATTATTTCAGGCAAGTCTTTCCATGGTTTTCTAAGATCACTGAACTCATCATTTCTTAAATACTTGTTGATTGATTGACTGACAAAATATATTACTTTTGAAAAACACTTCTCTTCCTCCCTGAAATGGGAATGGAACCAAATAAGCTAGGAGGTATGATGGCAATAATTATAGTGGACAGGAGAAGTGAAAACTTGACTTCAATTAATGATGTTGCTAAAAGGTGTTCTCTGTTTACAGATTTCAACCTATTTAGCTTTCAGTTTAAAAACTGGAGATGACGCACATGATTTGAAAAAGAGTGTTTACTATGATTTAAAAATACATGTTAAATACATATTTTTCAACAAATTACAATTTACATATTACATCAGGAATCTTTGTTTACTTTTTAAAATCCAACTCCATCTCTAGCTGCTATTATAAAGAAATATGGCAAAATCTCAGATTTCAAAGAGGATTTCCAGCTGTAAATTCCTAAAAAAACCCCCCAAAACTCTTATATTTCCTTCCCAAGCTGGCAAGGATATAGTAAGATCTGAATGTATAAGAAAATTGTATACTGGGGAATTTCAGAATTGTAGAATTCTACAGCACTAGTATGCCACTTCTGAGTTACCGAAAAAGCAGAACATCACATACATAAAGAGGAATTCTTTTTATATGAAATCCTAAATGGTTGTAAAGATAAACGTCTTGATCATTAAAAGAATTAAAGAATAAAAGTATCCTTCATAATTTAAGCCTTCACTTACGTGCATTTACTAGTGCATACACTGGAGAATTCATTACAAAGCTGTCCTTGAGAAGAGCCACATTATAACAGTTTCTTTTAGAAGGAGGTGAGTCAGGGTGATCTTTTAAAGGAAATAATATAATCAGGGTCCTTAAAAAACAAACAAACAAACACAGGGCCAAAGGATCCATGGCGTTTTCTTTCTCTGGAGAGGCAAAGTGAATCACTGGGTTTCGAGAAGGAAGTCTTAGGATGGAGCTCAGGCCCTGAACTGTAGTGTAACTTTATGAACTTGAGTGAACTTGACATGTCTTTAAATTTCTGAATCTCATTCTGGGGTGTGGGTAGCAGTAAGACCAGTCAATACTGATCTGCAACCAGAAGGGAGCCAAGCAAGCTTTATAGTAACAGCTCAGAGGGTCGATAGTTCTACATTGGCTATTGGATCAGAATAGGTTAAAAGGTTAGGAAATCAGGAAGTCAAGAGACGGACAAGGGCTCTGTGGCTGGAGGCAACCCAAAGACCTGGAAGCCCACAAGAGAAAGCAAAGGTCAAGAGGCAGGGAATCTATCATTCAAAAGGGTGAGGAGAAGGGGGAAAAAGACTGGATGGTCAAGACAACTAGGAGTATAGAATCTAGAAACTTAGGCCAAGATTAACAAATGGAGGAAAGGAACGAGTCTAATCACCTTTCATTACAGAGTATAGGATGGGGAGATCAACTGGGAGCAGTGTTAGGCTCACAAGTACAGGTTGGGAAATAAGAGACTGATTCAAATTGGAGAGTAAAAGGATTATGTTAACTGATGTACTCCTGTTTTGGTGGGGGGGGTCAAAGATCAGAGAGCTGGGGTTATACAGAGCTAGATTCTTCGAGGGATACTACTGCCATCTTTTCTTGTCTCATGATCACAGTTATGAAATCGAGTAGTAAGAAAAATGGTTTAAAGTACAGCCAAAGAAGAAAAAAAACCTCATTATTGGAGATTTTATCCAATGTGAGTTTTGTAGGTGTTCTGACACTGAATGTTGAGATTACATCCAGGTCTTACAACCAGGCAATAACATGCTGCTCAATGACCTTTCTATGTCAAATTATACATCGGTGTGAGATTTTCCAGACTTAGGTTTTATGGTTCTTCTAGTATGTTAGTGGTATTTTCCATACATTTAGTTTTCTTAAACCCTTAAAAATACCACTAGTATGTACTCTTTATGCACTGAAAACCTACCCATTTCTGACTAACTGGGAGGCAGTTTAGGGGTGGTCATTGGAAAAGTGTGGGTTGTATTTTTTAAAAAATAAGTTTTCTTCTTTTCAATTAAATAGTTACTTTGATAAATTTAGTTAATAGGTTTGCAATTAGGACATCTATGTATGTAAGTAGGTAAAAAGGTACTTTTTAAGCACTTGAAAACAATTTAGTCTCATAAGTACAGAAGCATTCCTTTTACAATTCTGTGTACCCTGTTTAATAGGCCTTTTTTGATGAATAGTACAAGATAAGTATATAAATTTGAACAATTGGAGTCTAAATTAATGAAGTTTTCTGCTATATGCATAGACTATAGTAGTTCATACTTCTGAATAAAAATAAAAGGAAGCTTGAAAATTTTTTTTTAAATGGGAATGATTTCTAACATTGGTATAAAGCTTCACTACTTTCAAATAACTTCCATAGACATCATTCCATTAGAGTAGCACAACCCTCTGAGTCAGGCAGAGCACACAACATTATCTCCATTTTACAAATGGACAGCTGAGGCTAATGGAGATTAAGGTTGCCATGAGTCACATGGCTAGTAAATGATGAGCTAGGGACTAGGAATGAAGATCTTCTGAGTTTTATTTTAAGTGTTTTCTTTCCCCTCTTTTTTTTTTTTAAGACTGGATCTCCCTATCTCATCCAGGTTGGAAATTCAAAGACTACTCAGGACTGTATCCCACTACTGGGATGGGCCAAAGCATAGGACCTTTGGCCTGTTTCCAACCTGGACCAGTTTGCTCCTCCTTAGGTGACACGGTGCTCTCCTCTCCCCACCCTCAACATTCTGATGTGAGACTTAGTTGGTGCTGTTGAGTCATTTTCAGTCATGTACGCTTCTTCATGATCCCATTTGGGGTTTTCTTGGCAAGGACACTGGAGTGGTTTGCCATTTCCTTCTCCAGCTCGTTTTACAGATGAGGAAACTAAGGCAAACAGGGTTAAGTGACTTGCTCAGGGTCATACAGCTAGTGAGTATCTGATGAGTCTTCCTGACTCCAGGGCCAGCACTCTATCCATAGTGCCATCTAGCTGCCCTATGAGACTTAGTACAGACATCCAATCACTTTAGCCTACCATAGCTCTTAATTTCTGAGCTCAAGAGATCCATCAGCTTCAGTTTTCCTCACTAGCTGGGGTTACAGGTATGTGCCACTATGACAGGCATCAAGTGCTCGTTCAAATACACCACACTGAAAAGCAAGAAAGATGAAAAGGAAACAGGAAAATGGAAGGGGAAAGGAAAGGTATAATTCCTTTACAGACAGGCAGACACCCTAACAAAACAGAATTAAAAATTCCAACTACCCTAATAATAAATACAATGCCAAACATTCATACTTTATGCTTTTCAAAGGCAGAAAGCCATCATGGTACTGTGGAAATGGCATTGAATTTGTAGTCAAGAGGACCTAGTTCAAATCCCAGATCTGCTTCTTGCTACCCTGGTAACCTTGGGCAAATCACTTAACCCCTTTGCCCCTCAGTTTCTTCATCCCGAAAAAGAGGAAGTTGTATGAGATGGCCTCTGAAGTCCCTCCCATCTCTAAATCTATGACCCTCTGCTATGTCCAAGGTCATACAAAGCCAAGCCTGGAACCCAGGTTTCCCAGCTTTTAGCTTAGCACATCTCCTATGACACCATGATGATTCCACAATAGCCAATCGAGCGAGTAGACAATTTATTTCTCTCCCCAAATCCACCCTGACAAACCCCAAAGAATAAATTACAGCAATTGTGAAACACAGCATTTGTAACCCAATATGTCGCAGAAAGAAAATAGTTTCATTCTTGGTACCTCCCTGCTGTTTCAACCTAGGGGAATATCTTCTACATGTCAGCACCACAACAGGAGACTAGAGACAGAAGTCTGTTTTCCCCCAGCTCTTGGCTGCAAATACAGTACTGTCAGTTTCAAAACTGCTGCAGTTGTATCTCCAATAGCTAGCCTTCGAGGTCCTTTTCTTGAGTTTTGCTTGAATTTCAGAACTGATTTTTCAAACAGCTCCATAAGGCTACTTACATAAACACAAGTCTATTGTTTTCCCCATATATCATCTCTATTTCCCCATATCATCTCCACTCTCCCCCAGGTCCCACCCAAGTCGGTCTTTATTTAATTTCACCTCCTTATCTGTTGTGTGTAGGCTTATGTGACATCAGATCCTTATGACTGGAGAGATTAAATACATGTGGATTATAAATATGGACTGAACTCTCAGGGGACAAAAATTGCAAATGAGAAGAAAAAACACAACTCCTATCTTTGATTTGTGATGAAATAACCCCTGACGCATTCTTATTTCCACAAAGGAAATGAGCATTTCAAAGACACAGTAACTATAAATCTATGGCTGATACAGGCCTTCTAACTCAGTTTCACCCCAGAATCACAGAAAGGATGGCCAAATTGATAACAAAAGAGGATCCCAGAAAAGAAACAAAGGCAGGGCTACTGATGCTATGGATATAGTTACACACTACACATGGATGCTGATTAAATTATTTACACATCATAAACAAACCACAATAATACTACAAAACTTGCCACAGTGTGTTGTATTTATAATGTTGTTTCTATGAATTCAAACACCTCTATACCATTGTTTCACTTAATGCTGTGTTTTGGTACAACCAATTAAAGTTATTAGTCAATGTATGACATATCTTGTTTCCAGAGGAAGCTAACAATAAAAAGTCACTTTTTTTTAAAGTGGACCTGTGATTTTATTGGTGCAGAGAACTTTAGGTAAAGAAAGTCTCTCTCTTAACAAAGGTCATCAATGGTTGTCTCAGTTTTCATTACATCTAGGTCCAGACTCTACCCATACTTCATTTCACTTCCTCACCAGACTCCATCCTGACTGGATCAGAAACCAAGCTCTTTCACACCTGGAACTCCCACGATGGTAGCTTCTTTCTTAATTGGTGATTACCTCAGTCACCTGCTAACTCCAGGTTAGGGCCCAATCATGTTTCACAAGATTTCCAAGCCATCTCCTCACCAGCCCTCTCCCCCTTCTTCCAGTTCTGGAACAACAATCAAATCATTTGTCATTGCTCTTATAAAGGATATTCCACTCTACTCCCCAAAGACACCAACCCCTATAACTTTCCAGAACAACATGGCCATCCCTGGCCACCATTCCCCTTTATGGGCTGTCTCTCCTATTGAAAAGTAAGCTCTTTCAGGGAAGAAATTGTTTTGTTTTTGTGTGTATATCTCTAGACCCTGTGCATGGCACAAAGTAATAAAAAGGGCTTTTCATTCATTTACTCATTCATGTATTCATTCATGCACACATGCATGCCTGCTCCCATTGATTTTAGTCTTAGAAAGTTGCCTGGGGTATTGAGAGTTTAAATAACTTGCCTGAGATCTTCTACTCAATCCACAGATTTACAATCTTGTTATTCCATCTCCCCAAGTGTCTCATTGTCTTTGGAGTTTAAAAACACTTTTCCCCACAACCTTAAGAGATACATTGTGTAAACAGATAATGTAAGTTCAGTTATCTTGGCCATTGCAGAGTGACAGCAAGTGATACTTGAAGCAACTTGGCCAAGTTCACACAGAAAGGAGTGCCTAAGCAAGTGAGCCAGCCCCAGTCTTCAGACTCCCAGTTCAGGGCTTTAGCCATCACACTATGTCATCTGGGGCCATCTCCAGCCCTCCTGATCTATATCTTGCCACTTGACCCAGATGGCTCCAGAGGAAAAAGTGAGGCTGGTGTGACTTTGCACAGCACTCCCTCACCTAACTCCAATTCACTTGCATGTCATGGCATCACCTCTATGATGTCATGGTCCTCTCCCAGAAGGAAGGACAAACAATAACAACAATGGTGAATTAATAATCATGATTGTCAGCTTGCCAGAGTAACATCCCCATGTCTTCATTGGACCTTGGATTGGACCTTGGACCATGGAAGAGGAAAAAAGGCTTTTGAGGATTCTTTTTTACAAATAACAATAACACTTTATATTTGTACAGGGCTTTAGACTTCAAAATACTATTTACGTAGGCTCTCTTTTGAAATTCATGCCAACTCTTGAGATACATTAAAACAGGTGTTAACATCCCCACTGTGCAAATCAGAAAAATAAAGCTTAAAGGTTAATAGGGATGTCCATAGTTAGCTAGTGACAGAGCATAGTAAATAGGATCCAGAGGGCTCCTGACTCTCAGACCAGGATTCTATCCCCAGCCCTAAGTGGGCTGTGCTAGGTTCATCTTTTGTCCAAGGCCATACAAACTCAGAATTAGAACTCTTACTCTGGCTCACCTGTCTCCTAACAACTAAACTGTCACAGGTGACTTTTCCCACCTAGACTTTTCAGAGATTTGCTTTTCTCCCAAGGTCAATAGCCTGAGCAGCTGCCCTTCTCACATTTTCTTAAGACCAAACCTGTCTGGAACTATGACAGAAAAATTAACATACATGGAAGATGTACTTGATGGAAGAATAATGATCATGACAGTGGGGATGCCTCATTACCGAATATCACTTTATTTTTGGAAGTCCACTTTCTGGGACTAGCCCCTTGTTTTCAGGGACTGCTGACTCTTAGAACAAACCCTCTCTCATAGTATGCACTATATAAATGGTTATTGGCTGACTGATTTTACCAATGAAAATTTCAATGTATGAAAAAAAATTATAACATACTTTTTAAAAAAGGTTACTTAGTTGTGGTTCATAGATCATAGTCCCTAATAACTAAGCTGATAAGGATTAGTAAAAGGCTTTTTTTTTTCATAAAGGTTCCAAATTATAGATTCTTCCATTCTTCAAAGTCAAGCCAAGTCCAGTTAGAGATTTGGATATGTCAGTGGATATAAAAATCCTATTTCTTCTGTTGTTTTTGACAAGTATTGAGTAATACACAGATGCTGTGTCCACATGATTATGTTTTCTGATGAAAATGTAAAAAGTCTATTATTCAGGTACTTCTGAATATATATGCATTTTTATAAACCTGTACAAATGCCTAGAGATATCAAGTTAATGGACTATTTTTTTTTTGGCTCTCATAAATGTTTGGCACCATATTACCACACCAGGGGCTGGGTTCTACATTAAGAGAGTTAAAGCTGTCTCCTTATGGCTTTAGTTTCATAGATTCAGCTTTCAAAGGGGGAAGTTTCTCTGTCTCTGTCCTTCCCACCTCTCTGTTTCTCTCTCTCTCTCTCTCTCTCTCTCTCTCTCTCTCTCTCTCTCTCTCTCTCTCTCTCTCTCTCTCTCTCTCTCTCTCTCACACACACACACACCACACACACACACACACACACACACACACACACACACACACACACACATGTTGCCTGCAATTTAGCTACACTGTCACCAGGTGGTAGTAGTGTGGCATTATTACGTCATCTAAACAATTAGTCAAATCAGTTATATTTGGCTAGACATTTTACATTAAAACAGACCTTTTACAAAAAAAGAAAACTTCAAGTTGGCCTATGCTTAAAAATACACCATATTTTAATTAAAAATTTGAATAAAATTAAAGCAAAGGTACAATTAGGTATCATTTCCCCCTATCATTTAACCATTACCCTTGAATTCAAATGAACGTTTAGCAAATACCTGCTTTTTACCAAGGCACTGTACTAGGCACTGGAGACATATAGCTGCTTTTAATTTTTTTTTTGGCCCCATGTGTAACTTCAAAGAAAGAACCTTGTCTTTTTCTCTTACCTGCTTGACTTTGATGTTGAAACCCCTAGACAGGTACTGGTACTCAAGATTTTTACACTTGACCTAGCATCAAAATCCCAATACCTTCTCTCTACAGAGCCAGCTATGCCTTTTATCTCCCCTAGTCCATCCTTTTGGGGACATTTTGAGGTGAGGAGTGGGAAAGAAGGTGCCAAAAAAGAACAGATCACTCCTGTACAAATTTCTGTGTCAAAATTGTATTTATAAGAAAAGTTAGACTAATTACTTTGATTTGGGAACTATAAAGTTTAAGACGAGATACCTTTAATCATATGCTTTCTCACTAGTTTTACCTTTATCTTTCTAAGAATTCCTTTCATTCCTCCCATATATTTCTAAAGCCAAGAATCTTTTGCTTGATTTACTTACAAAGCCAAGTTATTTATCAACTTCCTACCTAGTTTCCCTATGGAAGACACCTAACAAACTGGCTTTTTTTTTTTTTTACAAATTGGCTTGGAAGGTTTATTTCCCTTATAGCCAAACAGAACATTTTGAAAGAACAGGAACAGAAAATTGAACTGTTTTCTATGCATTCCTATATGAATTTGATGGAAGCATATTATTCGTATATATCAGAATGCTTCCAACTATAAAACATACAACTGTCAGAGCTCCTAGGTAATGCAGCAAGAAGCATTCTAAAAATATGTAAGCACCGAGAAGCAGAATAAGACTGTTAATAATGTGTCATCATCAACAACAAAATTGTATGGACCACCCACTGTATATCTGGTATGGCTCTAAAGTAATATGTAAGTGTTAGATAAATGTTTCTGAAAGCATTGCAACAGGACATAGTACACACTTAATATTAGTGTTTGCTCCATCAAATTGCCAATACCAATTAAGCAGTTTAGTATTGTTTCCTTCCTCATTCCTCTACTTAAGAGTATAAATAAAATCAGCTCATGGAAACCAGAAAGCTCACAAAACACATGTTACAAGCCGTGGTTAGTCAGATTGGCATAGCTGTTTGATCCAAACTGATTTGCAATGATCTCTCCTTTCTAGGAACTCCTATTTCACTTATAGTCTGCAAACCACTACTTTAGCTGGCTCACAATAGTCTTTTATTGTTCTCTAAGTGTTAACATGTGCCTGTTTATCCTGATATAGCTTGTTTGCTTGCTTGTTGTCTCTCCCATGACATTGTGAGCCCCTCTGGGGGCAGGGATTGTCTTTTCCATTTTTTATTTCTCTATAATAAAAAAAGATGATTGCACGTGAAACCACAAATTCAAATTCACTATGTACAATTTGCTATTCCTTTTAAAATATAACAAAGTTACCTTGTAAATTTCCTTTTATTTAATCCTTTTTTCTTCCTGCCCCCCTCTTTATATCTTCAGTGCTTAGCCCAGTGCCTGGTATACAGTAGGCGCTTAACAAATGTTACCTTGACTGACTGATGTGTATCAATCTTGTCTCCACCAAAATCTTTGTTTTCAGGAACAATGTTATACTTCTTTAACACAATGATTGATGGACTAAATGTCTAGCTACTTTTACAGAGGCCAAATAAGAAGAGAATGCCTTTTAGAGGATGCTGGCCATAGGATTTAGGATTAGAGAGAATTTTAGAGACCATCTAACCTAACCACCTAGTTTTATAGATTAAGAAAGTAAGGCTGAGTCTGAGATGCAAAGCAACTTGCCCAAAGTCACATAGTTAAGTACAGAGCAGAGACAAGATTCAAACCCAGATCCCCCAATTTGGAATCTAGCCCTCCTCCTATTAGACTCTGGAATAAATGGTGGGATTCTTTGGCATGAACATTAACCATAGCATTTCCTTTATCCCTCAGCAGCTCTACAGGGTTCTCCTTACTCCTCGGTTTTCATAGCACTCCCTCTGCCTCTCAACCTTCTGCTTTGTAGGGGGAATGAACTTCATCCTAGGATGGCTGGTTTATTGCCTAATCTCCTTCACTGATCCTTGAGGTAAGCCCCAGATGGCAGCCTCAGCTTGACAGATTACATTCTCAAAAGGGAGGGCTGGGCAATTGTGTTCATTGTGTTTTGATAGCACAGCAAAAGAAAAAAGAAAGGAAAAAAAAAGCCAACTTGCCTTTGAAAGTGAGGCATTAGGAAAGTCTAAAAGCATATTAAAGGGCAAAGGAACCTTTAAAAACAAATGCACAACACTTCACCCATGACTCAACCTCATGAATCTGCTTACATAAAGAATTCAGAGAGCCATGTCCTCAAAACCATCCCCAAGAAATTATATAAGATAGAACCCCTCAGACTGAAGGACAGGCACATTTGCATATCTCTGTACAGCTGCTGGTGAGGATTTTAAGCTTTACACAAGGGACCAGTTGCAATGAGGAACATTTTATGAGAACAATACATATTGTAGACACCTGAACACCTTTTCAAGAGAGAGAACCAAGACCAGAAACAAAAAATGATATAACTAGTGTATACTTCTGATGAGGCAGATGAATATTTAATATGCCAAAGCTTATCTTGAAGAAGATACCAGGGAACAGTCCCACTATTGGAATTTTATATGCTTTCTCTCCAATAGTGATCCATACACAAAATAACAAAAACTATAGCAACCAATCTGAAAATGAGGTATTTCATTACTCCCTTATTACAGTGGCACAAGGACCGGCTGCTACATGTAGTATCATGAAAACACAAATTACTGGTTATAAATAGCACATTTAAAGCATGAGGACACGTAAAACCAAATCCACTTAGTGTAGCTTGCCCAGGAAAAGTTTGCAGCCCTGAACATATTGGGAGTGTAACTCAGGTGGAAAGACTATTCCCCAGTAAGAGCAAGGAGAAACTCATGGGTAACAATGGCTACTCTGAGAGGGACCCATAAAATAGAATTAAAGCGGAGCTCTCCAGAGGCTACCTGGAGCAACTACTTAAAGCTGATCCTCATCATTCCAATATGAACCAATTCACAGACTCCTTATCTGTTTTATTTTTTAACTTCTTGGCAGTTATGCATAGTACAGAGAGGGGAAAACCCAATGTAAACACATATGCTTGTTTGAGTTTTTTACTGACAAGCTATCTTTTATCATTTTTCAGTTGGTTAACTGAGGATCTCTCAGGCACAATAATGCATTTAAAGTACTCTGAAGACTTTAAAAGCACCACATATATACTAATTCTTCTTCTTAATAATAATAGTTCTTACCAGCAGCATAAAGAGCTGATCTTAAAGGCATGAAGATACAGATTGGCTATGCAATCTTGTGCATATCATTTAATCTTTTGGCATAGTAGGAAGCTGTCTAGGATTATATATTGCAGAGAAGGGGCCAACGTGGATTGATAGAGGGAGTTTCTTCTCCTGGAAGTCACTGATACAATGAAATTACTGGTTCAGTCCAGTATTAACTTCACATTTATATTACAGTGCTACTGACTACTGACTAGGCAGTAAGGTGGCACAGCAGATAGAACACTGGAATTGGAAACAGGAAGACATAAATTCAAATCCAGCCTCAAATACTTATTAGCTGGGTGACACTGGGCAAGTCAATTAACTTCTATCTGCTTCCATTTCTCCATCTGTAAAATAATAATAGCATCTACCTCCCAGAGTTACTGCGAAAATCAAGTGAGATAATAATTGTAAGGTGTTTAACCCAGTATCTGGCACAGAGCAAGTATTATATTAGTGTAAATTATTGTTATTATCATTATTACTCAGAACCTTTGACAGATATGTTCAATTAAAACCACCAAATCAGCTGAAGTTTTAGTTCAACTTCCATACTCTTGAAAGGCATATGCCTTGAACCATGGTTATGGTGAACATATATGTCTTAATTCTCCTTTTCAAGTATAACTTCTGTGGAATTATTTGGAGGGAGCATGCATATTTAACTTAGAGGCAGCTGTAAGTCATTTTAAGTGGTGAGTCCTCAGTATACTATTTTACTTGGCTCCAGAAGGTAGAGCTCAGACCGATGGGAGGAAATCACGGGGAGGTCCATTTTGGCTCAGTCTAAGGAAGAACTTCCTAAAAATTAGTTGTCCAAAAGTGTTATGTGCTGCCTTGTTAAAGAGTAAGCTGTGCTTCTCATCTTGGTCTTGGAGGTATTAAAGTGGAATCTGAATGACTGCTTGTCAGAGAACTTTCAGAGGAGATTCAGGCTTCACTTAGGAAATTGAAATAGATGAGCTCTAAGATCCTTTCCAATTTTAAGAGTTCATGATTTTCATTATTATTATAGTGATTAGTAATAATCTTGTACTAAATCCTGCCCTTGATTTTTGGAGCTTGGCAGTCCTGAGTTTCCAGGGACTAGGCTGGTGGAACACAAATACTAACAGGACTTTCCAGACTGGCAAATCTTCAAGTATTAGCTCAGTGATGGATTGATGATCTGCCCTCCAAGATCCAGATCAGCTAAGGTCAAAGATCTTTAGTACCATGCTGGCAGCAAGTGATTAATTTTTTAGCCACAATAACTCTCAAAGACTATCTAAGACATAGGGGTGTTTCAATTTGTGTGATGAAGTATCTACTCTGGTGAAATCAAAGATCACTGATGCATTGAAATAATTATTAATAAGAATAGCTCCCAGGTATATTGAACTTAAAGGTTTACAAAGCTCTTTATATACATGATCTCATTTGCCCACAAGCTTGCAAGTTTACAAGTATTAGTTTCTCTTATTTACAATTGAGAAAACTGAGGCAGAGGGCAGCTAGGTGGCACAGTGGATAAAGCACACACCCTGGAGTGAGGAGGACCTGAGTTCAAATCTGCCCTCAGACACATAATACTGACTAGCTGTGTGACTCTGGGCAAGTCACTTAACCCCAAATTGCCTCACAAAAAAAAAAAGAAAGAAAGAAAAGAAAAGAAAAATGAGGCTCAGGAAGATGGTGACTTGTTCATGGTCATCCAGCTAGTAAATGATTCTAAGTCTAGGGTTTTGCCCCCTACACTCCCACTGCCTATTGAGTAGATAACAAATGGTTGGTAATGAGGATAAAGAAGTGTAGTCTGAGGCCAGGGAACCATGAAGATATCTTCTTTCTCCACAAGAGACCCCTGCAATGAAGATAAACTTCTTTAGAGGAAACCCCTCCTTTGTACTGCCCCACCCCCAATGTAACCAACCAAACAACAACAAAAAGCCAAAGCTAAACAGAGAGAAAACAAATGATGTTTCTTTTTCCCCCTTGTAAAGTAAGACAGGATTTATTGCTACTGAAATGGTTCCCAAGAACTAGTATATCACTGTGATCTAGCCTTCTTATAATAAACTCTGACATAATGTTTTAATATTTGCATTTGTCATCATTATCATCCACCATTTTCAAATCCAAGGCAGAATAAATGGCTCATAGGCTTCACTCCACCTTTTCCAGTCTTCAATAAACCTCATTCATTCCACTCTGCATTACAGGTGGGCAAAGATATTCTTAGAAATGTCATTTTATTGAATGGGCAACTGATCTATTTTAATAACAAGAGTATTGAATTTTTACAGATCATTCCCAATAACACTTTCACATAAAATGAAAATCAAGGGACCTGATCCTATGCTTAGGCTAGGGGAGAATACACTTATTGAGAGGATACATTTTTGGCTCTTCAGGCATGAACCCTTCTGGTTAGAGCATTATTTGTCAAAAACATTGCTGTCAGCCTGCAGGAAATTTTTATTGATCTGACAATTTTTCTTAGTAATAAATAATCTTACTTCTTTAGAACCTATAAACTTAGGAAAATAACTCCTCATTCTCTGATTTCTCCCAGTTCAGTGCCTTTCATTTCCCTGGCTCCTATTCCCAATGCCCTGAGTTAAAAGAGCCAACAATATAAGGTTTGGGGAGTGTGGATGAATGAAGGAGAGAATGCATAAAAAAAAAAAAACAGACATGAAGGGCCTACTATGTGACAGCTACATCATCTACAACTAATAATCTTGAAGAATTGCCTGCTTACTAAGATATTATGTGACTTGTCAAGGGTCACACAGCCTATATGTAACAGAGTAACGGGTCTTCTTGGTTCTGAGACCAACTCTCTATCCACTAGGAAGAACTTTAGGGCAGCTCTACACTATACCTTGGCCTGAGGAATTCTGAGTTAGGCCACATGCAAATGAAGCTAAGGCTGGGAGCTAGATACTCACAGAGTCTAGTTAGCAAAGGCAGGGTAGGGCAGCACCAAAGGCACTGGCCTAGACTCAGAAGACTTGGTTAGAATCTTGGTTCTATCACTCATCACATGTGTGACTCTGGGCAAATTGCTTATCCTGTAAGAACCTCAGGTGCCCCATCTATAAAATGGGAGGAATATTATCCATCTCATGGAGTTCTAATACAGGAAGCAACATACCACATAAATACGCAATCACTTAATAGATTATATTCTTAACCCCAGCCGGGTCAACTCACAAATGCCCCTCTTTGTAATGGGAGCTTGTTGAGGTCCAGGACCATGTTTTTGCCTTTCTTTGCATCTCTAGAATTAGTTAGTGCCTAGCACATAATAGGCATTTAAAACATACTTGCTGACTGACAAGTCACCAGGGGAACAGACCAAAGGAGTGACCAAATTTGTGAAAATTCATTATCACTAGCTAAAAAATGATGGTGTACATATGCCCAGTAGAACAAACTTCATATTCAAAGGACAATATATTATTTCACAAAATTTTAAAGCAAGAAGGAACCATGGGAATTATCTGCTCTAGGGATATCAAATCCCTATAAGGATGCTTCAAGTCTCCAGTGGAGTATCTTTCAGTTCTTTATCTCCTTGAGATAAAAATGTCATCAGATTAATATGACTTAGATTATATTAGGTAAGTGAAAGAATAACAAATATGCAATTTGAATTTGAGACCCCCGATTTCCCATATGTTTCCTCATCATGGCTCTACTCTCTTTGATATCCACCTCACAGAAAATCTGGATTCCTCCCTTATATTCTCCTTTACTGAGAGGTGAAGCTTTTGCTTAATCTTGCTGAGGCCCAGGCCACCATACTACTTGCCAGCAGTCTCTTCACTATGCCCCATCTAGGTACTCTCCTTCCCTCTCTATGACCCCTCTCCATTTCCTTTTCTTTTTAAAAAAACCATATTTCTGCATTAGTCATGTTGTGAAAGAAGGGAAAAGCCACAAAAAAGAAGAAAAAAGAGAGAGAGAATATAGTCTGCTTCAATTTGCATTCAGATTCCATAGTTATTTCTCTGGATTTGGACAGCAACTCTACCATTTTCTACATCCCCTTAGGTATTGTCTTCTCCCATTAGAATTGAACCCCCTTGAAGTTTTTATTTGTATTCCTTGGGCATTAGCAAGTGTCTGGCAAGTGGTAAGTTAAATACTTACAAATGCTTCAGTTGCCTATTGATCCTGCTTGACCGCTTCATTTTAAAGAAGAAAAAGATGAGGCAAAGAGTGTTAAAATGATTTGCTCAAAGGCAGTTAACTAGTTAGTGTGAGAGCCAGGACTTCTGACACCTAGTTTTTGATATTCCCACTATACCACACTGCCTCTAATTTTTGTAATTAACATCCATGATATCAGATAGTATTTAATAAGTTTTGTTTTTCAGGGAATAAAAAGATTACCTAATTTCCCAGTAGCACATTCCCTAGTGGAAGGAATGTTGGACCTGAAGTCACCACAACCTGAGTCCCAATCCTGCTTCAGATACTTACCAGCTCTACAACTGTGGGAAAATCATCTTAACATTTTTCAGCCTCAACTTTCTCAATTGTAAAATGGGGATAATAAGAGCACCCACCATACAAGATTGTTGGAAGAATCAAATCAGATGCTTTGCAAAGCCTTAAAAACTATATAATTGTCAGTCATTGTTATTATTAATTAAAGGACTTTAGGATTCTTGGAGTCCAACCGTCTCATTTAGTAGATAAGGAAAGCTGCTCAGAGGCATTAAGCAACTTGCCTAAGGTCATAAAGGTAGTATCTGGTAGAGCTGAGACTAGAATCCAGGCCTTCCAATACCCAGTTAGAAACACTCTTTCTTTCACCTCAACCACACTGCCTCTTAATTAATTGCCTCATAAGTATGAGTAGTTTGCTTTCAGAGAGTGTTTTCAATCACCTAGCTCATCAAAGAGTCCACCATATCCCTTTCATAAGCTAAATAGTATGTGAAAATGAAACTTCTTAATCTGAAGATCTCTAAGGTCCATTATACATTATGATATAGAAAATGACAGCAGATGTGTCCAGTAGTAGAAAAAGGATCAAAGATTTTACAATGGGTATTTTTAAGGCTCCCTTATTATTAATACTGAATGGCATGAAATAAAGGAGCCGCAGGCTTGCCAGAGGTGTTTGTCACGTTATAGAAAATGTCTAGTAGAATGGAAGTAGAAGAGGTATTCCATGAAAGTTCTTCCAGATGCCCCTACTCCTCAGGTATCATTATGACTCCAACAAGCTCTGGAACAATGAAGAGTTTCCTAGGTGAGATTCATAATCATCATTCATATGGAAGGACATAAACCAAGTAGGAAGATATGGATAGAATATAATCTGCATCGCTGGACGAATTACCCATGTTGATGAAATTATAGACCAATCAACATATAACTATGCATATATAGAGAGATCCTTCCCCAAAATCTTTCTCTAATGAAAGATCATAGCATTGAAGTTACTCTGGGTACCCACACCAGCAAATTACAATCTCTGCCAGGTCCTGCCTGAAAAACAATGAGCTATTATCTGAGAACCAGCCTAGTTAAATTCAAAGAGGCTTACCACTAGATCGTTAGCTGGAAGGTGATACACACACACACACACACACACACACACACACACACACACACACACGTCACAGTAACTCACAAAATCTTCTGAAAAGTCATGTAGGAATTGTAGTCTGTACTGGTGGAGGGAGTACAAATATAACAGTAATGGTATGAATGTTCACTTCAAACTGCTTTTCCTGATTTCCTCCAGCTGCTAGTGCCCTCCTCTACTCCCTCCCCCCAATATACCTTGAATTTATTTTCAATATACTTATTTTTAAAGTGTCTCCCCTGATAGAATACAAATTCCTTAAGGGCAGGAACCATTTAATTTTTTTCCCCATTGTATCCCTATATCACCTAATTCTTGTATATACATACATAATAAATACTTGTTGATTGATTAATTTATTTTATGTAACTACTATGGGCACAGTACTGTGTTTGGTTCTATGGAGAAGCTATTATCCATAGGCAATGGTATAAGCATGGGCACAGAGGGAGAGGAAAGTCAAGGAACAGCAAGTTGTCCAGGTTTTCTGAAGGGGTTGAATATGTGGAGAGCAGTAATAGTACTTTGGGGAGGCCACAGGCATATCCACTTTTCTAAACTAAATGATAAAGAAGATAAGGGATCTTGGGTGGAAGAGGGGCCAACAATTAGCAAAAGGGTTAACGAGGAACTTAGTTTTTAGAAGTCTATTTTTTCAATAGTCCAAACCAAATTTAGACATCTCATCCTGAACAATATTTTACATCTTTGAATATGTTTGCAATTTGTGCAGTCTGTACATTCCAGATTTTGTTTTGAAAAGAGAGCTTTATAAATCACTGTATTATTACTGCAAATAATTGAACCAAAGACTAATTTGTGGCTGCACACATGTTCACAGCTCTATGAGAAATATTGCTGTCAGCACCAGGGCAATTCTACTTCACATCATTGTTTTACATTTCAGTCGGGCATCTAAGCATTACATATTTTACTAGGGAAAATTTTTTTAAAAATCTTTTCTCTTCTCTCTTCTGTTAATATGATTTCATTGGAATGTCTTTTTTGAATATTCTGAGTTTGCCTGAAGGATACCAACAATTAATAAACCAAGATGTATGCTTTCTAAAATTCTTTGATTCCTAAAATTAGTCTGGTACAAATCAAGGTTAATACTTTTTACTACCACAGTCACTACTATTTTCACTGACATTTATATGCTGCTTTAATATTTGCGAATCATTTTAATAATAATTAACATTTATATGACACTGTGTGCCAGGTGATGTGATAAGTGTCTTACAATTATTATCTCATTTCAGCCTCACAACAATCCTAAGAGGTAGGTGCTATTATTACTCCCATTTTACAGATGAGGAAACTGAGGCAAAAATGGGTTAAGGGTCACAAAGCTAGTAAATATCTGAGCCTGGATTTGAATTTGAGTCTTCCTAATTCCAAGTCTAGCGCCCTATCTACTATGCCCCTTTGGTCCTACAACAACTTTGATGGTTGTAAGTACTATCAGTATTGTTATCCCATTTTAAGGTTGAGAAATATGAGGGTCAGTGAAGCTAAATCACATAATTAGTATAGGTTAGAAATGGAACTTGAATCCAGGTTTTCTTAACTGCATGTCTAGTACTTTCTGCCCTACAGTAGGCTGCCTACACTGATGCTCCTAGAATGAAGTAAATGAAAACAAAAAGGCAACAAGAAAAACAAAAACTAGAAGAAGAAGAAACAAAGGAAAACAAAAACAACTAAAAAGCTTTCAGTTTGGATTATATGGATGTAAGAAAACACTGAGTCTTTTCTTCTTCTTTCTATTTACCTTTAAAAGTATTTTTTATAAACTCTGCCCTGAAAATTTCAAAATATAATCCAAAGGTGATATGATTCCATTCAATTTTTATAAGCTAAAGAGGCTGTAGAAATGCATCAGTTTTATCTAGCATACTCTTTATCCATTTCTTTCATATACAACTTATGAAAAATCCTGATAGTACTGTATATTTTAAAAGGCTTCTAAAGCGACCCAAGGAAAAGCAACGTGATTTTGGATTAATTTAAGTCTGAAATGAGCCATCACCCAAAATATTTCTCAAAGATAAAAGATCCTCTTTATGAAGAAGCCACAAGCCTTGTTACCATTCTACCAAATCATGCACACACAAAAGAATAAGATAGGGAAAAAAACAAACACACAACTGCTTGGCATCTCATACAGTCGCCCCCAGAGTGTATTAGTTTAAACAAAAAACAAACCTATACATAAATGACACTCAAACACAAACCTACCAAGGGAAACCTGCTACACAGATAAAGTTGTTGTGCCAACAACACAGCCCTTCAGGAATTGACTGTATAAATAAGGAGCCTCTAACTTCTAAAATATCTTTGTGAAATTTAAAATGCTTTGACTTAGCCAATCTGTTATTTTAATATTCTATACCACTCTCTCTCATCTAGCCTGTATCTCTTACAATTGATACATAGCAGTTTTAATCTTTAACATACACATTTTCCATTTTCATTTACCAGCTCAAATGCCACCTTTACCAGGAAACCTTTTTTTCTCTCCCTAATGCTCCATTCCACCCAAGACCCCCCACATTCTCTCTTCTGCCACCTCCCTCCTAAACACAAACACAATTCAAGAATCATATTTCTCTTCTTGGAATTCTTCTAGAATTTTGCTGTTTACCACTCATTAATTTATCAGAAGCAATATGGCAGAAGTCTCAGGAATACCTAGGTTCAAGTCCTGCCTTTGGCTCATAATGACTGGGTGACCCAGGACAAGGTGCTTAATTTCTTGGTACCATTGTGCAATTTTTCCAACACTACAAATTACAAAGCAATCATCTAGAAGTTCCTCACACTAATGAAATCTTAGGCCCCAGACCCCTCACATTGCCTTACATGCACATACCACGTTCTATTTTGACTTAATGGTTATTTTTGTTCATGCTCCCAAATTGTTGTATGAATTTAAGCAAATCACTATGCCATTCAGCTCTAATTTACTCATCTATTTTTTTTTTAAAAGTGTGATTCTACCAGATTATATAAAATCTAAATTCTCTAAGGTCTCTAACAGTCTAGGACTCTTATCTTCCCCCTGTGCCCTGGGCTTCTAGAGGGCAAGGAATTGTATCTTATCTACCATATTTCTATCTACCTTAGCACCTGAGGGGAGGGGCTTAGAAGATATGGAGTAAACATTTAAGAGGCTCACAAAGTGAGGTACTTGTGGATTTCTCAGGGACTATCTGGTTAGTACTTATTTAAGCCAATAACAATTAGTCTGGGGCTCTAAAGCCACATGTAGGTCTTTCATGATGCAATCAGTGCCTTTTCAAGATCTTTAGTGGCTCTATTATAATATTCTATTACACTAGACTCTTCAGGTTTTCCAGGATTCATCTTTATGTTAATGGAGGTTACTAATGTGAGCTGGAATGATCTGGGCCTGACATATATTCTTTTCTGTTCATAACTTCAGAGCTGATTTCACTAAGAAGTGAATGTATGCATGTATATATGTATATACATACATGTATGCATGTATATAATATGTGCACACATATCTCTATATATATTGATATTGCTTTCTTCTTCATTAAGAAGAAGAAAGTAATATAAAACTCCAAACCAACAATGGTTGACCTGGTGGTATGATATAAACCCGGTTTTAAGACTAACCCATGAAAAGGATTTATTTAAAGGAAGTATTTAAAATTGTTAGCTTGAAAAAAAAAGGTTATAATGATTAATGGTGGACTTCATTTATACATATGATCCTCAATTAGCACCAACATGTACTTTGATATTAAAAGAAGGGTTAGTGAACAGCTAGAAACAGAAGTATTGATCATGATGAGTCAACATGAGTTTGTCAAGAATGGGTCATGCCAGACTAACTTAATTTCCTTTCTGAATAGATCATTAGACAAGTATATCAAGGCAACGGTGTAGAGACATGGCTTACTTAGATTTTAGCAAAGCATTTGATGAAGACTTTAATGCCATTCTTGTAAAAAAAAAACCAAGTTGGAGAGATGTGGGCTAGGATACAGCACAGTTGCCTAGTTTTAGAAATAGTTGAATGGCCATACCCAAACAAGAGTCCATCATTACTCTACTTGGAAGGAGGTTTCTTATGGATTGCTCCAGGGATCTGTGCCTAATTGGTCTTGAACTGCTTAACATGCTTAATCAATGACTTGGAAAAAGTCATAGATACCATGTTTATCAAGTCTGCAAATGGCACAAAGCTGGAAGAGACAGCACTAGATGACAGTGAGAGTTTGAAACAATCTGGATAGATAATCTAAACACCAAGCCAAACCAAGTAAGATAAAACCCAATAAGGATAAATGCGATGTCTTACACAGTTTCCAAAAGCATTATCTTCAAAAAGACAATATAGGGAGGAATGAATGGACAGGAATCTGTCTGGATCATATGGTATTAATTTGATCATTATGAGTCAATAGTATACGGAAGAATCAGAAGCAATGGGTAAAAATAGCAGTGAAATTTAGGCTTGAGGTAGTGGAAAAACTTCCTAAGTAGAGCTATCCGAAAAGGAATGAGCTGCTTCAGGAGGTAGTGGGGACTGAGGGGAGCCTAGAAGGATGACTAACATAATAGATGATATATTCTGGCTCCGCACAGATCTTGACATGCTAGCATATTGGACCAAATTCCCAGGGGAGGTCTTAACTGAAGCCTGGCTGAACAGTTATGAGGCATGTTACAGAGGGGATTTGTGTTCAGGCCTGGGTGGCACTAGATGGCCTGTGAGCTCCTGTCTCACTACGAGTTCTGTGACCACATTGCTTTCTAAGGAGTTCCTAGAGTTTTTACATATTGTGTAATTAAACTATACAACATCTTTGAAAAAATAAGTGGGTTGCAGATACTACCTGGGTATGGAAACTGAGGTTAGACATCAGCAAAATGATAAAGATCATATAATAAGCCACGGAGGAATTGTAGTTATTAATAGCTCAGGGCCTTCATTCTTGCTGCTGTTGAATCACTTCAGTTGTGTGTGACTTTCTGTGACCCTACTTGGGGTTTTCTGGACAAAGATACTAGAGTGGTTTGCCATTTTACAGATGAGGAAACTGAGGCAAAGTGACTTGCCCAGGGTCGCACAGCTTGTCTGATGCTGGATTTGAATTCAGGTCCTCCTGACTCCATGGCCAGAACTCTATCTGCTGTTCCAACGAGCTTTCCTAGTGACATCTATTGTACTATCTACCATACATTTGGTACTATCTACAATATGGAATGCGGGCTCCTAACTTGGAACAAAATGCTTTTTAAATTAAATTGGTTTCGATGGCTGATTAGATGGCATTGGAATCCTTTGCTAAGAAGCACAAGGCAACTGAACTGAATGTACTGGATGTATTTCAAACTCTACACGTCAAAAACAGAATTCACTATCTTCCTTCTAATACCTTTCCCTCTATTATTCCTGTCAAGGGCACTACCAGCATTGCAGTCACCCAAGTTTGCTACTTCAGAGTTGTCCTGGACTCTTCCATCTCCCTCACTGTCACATCCAATCAGCTGCCACGTTTTGCCTGATCTATGACCACAACACTCTCCTTCTCCCTTCTTTCCACTCACAAAGCTATTACACTGGACTATTGCAATAGGCTTTGAATTTTGCTCCCTGCCTACAATGTCTCCTCTTTCTATCTATCTTCCACAAAGCTGCCATGTTGACAATCCTAAGGCACAGCTCTGACCACGCCAAAGTCCTGGATCAAGAAACTCCAGTGACTCCTCCAAAGTAAAATACAAGCTCTTGACTCTCCTTACTCTCTCTACCATGTCCTAACAAAGGTATCTCCCATTCACCTCCCTTCCCCCCATGCCCCCAAACTTGCAGCTTCTTCTTAGGAAGAAGAAAGTTCCTTTTGAGTATTATCTTCCCTTACATGAATTAAAGTTCCTTGAGGGCAGGAACTGGCTTCCCCTGCCCCCTTATATTTACATTTCTAGTGTTGAGCAGAGTGTCTACCACACAGTGATTTATAAATGCTTGTTGATTTGACTTGGCTTTTCATAATATAGCTCCTGCCTACCATTCCAGGCTATTATTGATTACTCTGTGGTCTATCTAAATGACCCTACTTGCTTATTCCACATACATGATATTTAATCTCCTGTCTCTGGGCCTTTTGCATAGGCTGCTCCGGTCCCTGGAACGCACTCCTTCCATACATCCATCTTGTAGAATTCTTAGCTTCCTTTAATCCTCCTAGAAGCTTATCTTGATCCCCTAACCCACCACCTCCCCCAGTTACAAGGGTTCTCCTCCCAGAAATTATTTTGTATATATTTTACATCTAATTTTTTTTTTCTGTTGATTATTTTCCCCAGGAGCCTGTATTGAGTGCAGGAACTATTTTGGTTTTGTCTTAGTATCTTCAGTGTGTAATATGAATGCTTACTGAAAGAATGAAGGTATTTCAGTGAGGGCCAGTTAGTGGTACTGTGTCCCATAACTACAAACTGCATACCAACACTGTCTACTCAACTTGAAAATCGGTGCTATTTACCACAAGGGGACAAGACAAGACAGTGTGAAGAGATGATTGTAAATAGAGTACCCCTCCTAGAAATACAACTCAAAGTCTATTTGTTAGTGATAGTGGGTCATGTTCCTCATTATCATGTATATTTTTTAAAAGAGCACATCTAAAGACACAGTTCCCTTAAAAATGTATTTCCCAGAGGAACATTTGGTTCTCTGAATTCTAACAACCTAATAAATTAAGTATAGTTAGGGATCTAAAAAACCAATGAAAAAAATTTTAATGTAGAAATTTTAAAAGGCAAAAGAACATACCAATTCAATTTGATTTAGCAAACATTCCTTATAGAATACCTATTCTGTGCAAAGAATTATGCCATGGAGGCAACTGTAAAAATGATATTATATCTGGCTTTATGGACCTGATACTTCATTGTGAGGCAGACAGCATATATGCAGATCACACAAGTTAGGGTTTACTGGGAGCAAAGGAGAAATTTTTTAAAAAGGGCTCTAGGATAATTTAAGGGTAGAGAATTTGAGAAAAGAATCAGAGAAGGCTTCATGGAGGATGTGGAAGCTAAGCTGGGCCTTTTAGGAGAGTAGGAGGATGATCTGAGGTGACTATAAAGCACTACAGAATCAAATCTGGTGGCCCACTAACTAGTTGTCCAGTTTTGGCTAAAATACATGATGCATGATAAGGAATAATGTGGGAAAAGACTAAAAAGGTAGATAGGAGCCAGACTGTGCAGGTGCTTAAATGGCAGGCTAAAGAGTTATGTATTTTATTGTGCAAGCAATAGGTAGCCATGAACATTTTAAGCAAGGGAGTGACAGGATCAGATGTGTTTGGTAGTTATATGAAGGACAGATTGAAGAGGAAAGAGCCTAAAGGCAGAAAGACCAATTAAGAAGTTATTGTAAATAGTCCAGAGGAAACAATTGAATTAAGGAGGTAGCCAAGTGAAAAGAAGGGGAAGGGCACAAGAGGTATTGTTGAGGTAGAATGGTCAGGATTTGGCAAATGACTGGAGACAGGATTGAGGGGTGGGGAATCAGGGCAGGGAAAGTGAGGGAGAAGAGGCAAAGCTGATTTCAGTTCTGAATTTCTGAGTTTAGGTGACTGAAAGGATGGTAGTACCATTAACGGAAATCAATAGGTAATTGATGGCATGAAAAAAAAGAAAAGAGGAAGGTAAAGGTAAACACAAGATAAATAGTAATGAGATTTTTACAATCTAGTGTATTTACAATAAAACAAAGAATTCTGAAAATGCATGTTTCAAAATCAATCAGACTTTGTCATCCCTTTTAAATGATGATCATTAGTTAGGTAGTGCTGAGATTTAGGAGCACAATATGATGTGATTTTTGAGAAGGATGCTACAATTCAACTATTGAAGACTTTCCTCTTTAGAGGAAAACAAAATCCATAGCAGCAATATGTCACAAAAATGTGGATGGACAACGGAAATAAAACCAACCTCACCCCTAGCTGTGGAGAAAACAGATGATGAGGTAATAGAAAAGACTTCTGGAGGTCTTCAAATAGCTCTAAGCTACCCTTTTGTTAGAGAATTTGTAAAGAGACTAGAGAATAAGTGCGATAAAGGGGAAAGACAGTCAGCCTGAAAACCAGGGAAATCTGGGTTCAAGTCCCACCTTTGAAACATAATGGTTGTACAGTCCTGGCAAACCACTTAATATCTCCGTGCCCAGGCAACTCTGTATGGCTATAAATTGCACATATGACATCTACTAGCATTCACATTGGAAATTCCCTCATAAGGGTGTTCCCTATGCCAATGAAATAACAAGACCTTGTATTGGGAATATGAAAACTTTCAAAAAAGGAATAGTTCCTGCCCTCAAGAAGCTTGCAGTTTCATTCACTGTTCAAGATCCATACCACTTGACTCCCATGTTGGGCCTCTTACTTCCTAAAGAGCCTAAGTTAATGATGCCACTCTTCACTGTTTTCTGGAATCTACTATACTATATTCCAGTTCTCATTACTGGAGCTAAAACTGAGGCAAATCTCATCAAGTTATTGGACCAAACAATTGAAAGCACTCACTGAAAGCAGCCATTTGGACAAGTGTCTAGTTGGTCTAGAGGAAAGATCACTGGCTCTGGGTTCAAGTTCTATCTCTGATGTTTATTACTTGTGACCTTGGATAAATCACTTGATCTACCCATTCCTCATTTCCCTTATTTGTTAAAGAAGGGGATTGAGCTAGATGATCTTGGAGGGCTTTATAGTTCTAGATCTCTTTTCCTATTTTGTATTTAAACTAAAGCAATATTAAACAGCCACTACCTGCAAATGGTCAGCCTTTTCAGTGATGGATTTGATTTTTCTTGAACCAACTGCTGTAAGCTGAAAGACTCAACTACTCTACAGAAGAGCAAGGGTGTCTCACCAGAGGAGGTGGGAGAAATAAACAGCATGGGCATAACTCTGAGGAATGGACACTGCAAGACAAAAGGACTGGAGAAGCAGGCAGGTCTTCAACAATCTGCTTCGCTTCTTTTTTTTGTACTATTGTCTTTTATTCTATTCTATTTATTTATTTATCTTGTTTTTTTATTAATTTATTTTGATTTATCAACAATCATTTCCATATGCTTTTGAGCTTAAAATTTTTCTCCCCCTTCCTCCCCACTACCCTCTCCAAGACAGTGCACAATCTGATATAGGCTATACATATACATTCCTATTAAACATATTTTCACATTAGTGATGTTGTAATTAAGAATTAGAACCAATAGGAAGAACCACCAGAAAGAGGAAACAAAACTCAACAGAAGAGAAAAAAATAGCAAATAGTATGCTTCGATCCGCATTCAAACTCCATAGTTCTTTCTTTGGATGTAGATAGCATTTTCCACCATGAGACATTTGGAGATGTCTTAGATCCTTGTATTGCTGGGAAGGGTTAAGTTTATCAAAATTAGTCATCGAACAACCTGGCTGTTACTGTGTACAGTGTTCTCCTGGTTCTGCTCACTTCACTCATCATCAGACCATACAAGTCTTTCCAGGTTTTTCTGAAATCAGTCTGTTCATCATTTCTTATAGCACAATAGTATTCCATCACATTCATGTACCACAACTTGTTCAGCCATTCCCCAATTGATGGGCATCCTCTCAATTTCCAACTCTTTGCCACCACAAAAAGAGCTGCCATAAATATTTTTGTACTTGTGGGTCCTTTTCCCATCTGTATGATCTCTTTGGGATACAGCCCTAGAAGTTCTATTGCTGAGTCCAAAGGGTATGCACATTTGGGCTGCTTTGCTTCTTCTGACCCCATTCCTTATCCCAGCACTGCCCTTTAGTCCATCAATCAAAAGTGGAAATGATTGGCAAACATTAATTCCATCCCTTCCTCATTGTGAAAAAGTGCTTAACTTTCCTGATGACTCATCACATTCTGACATTCAAGATTAACGTACAGCCTTCTCATGACCTCCCACTCCACCTTCTTGGGGCCTTAGGACTACCATCTAATGCAAAATATACCCAGAATGATAATTACAACAAAAATCACTATGCATCATACATCCAGAGTACTCACCATATATGCTACCAAACAGCTTCTCTTCATTGACATTGCTCCATCTCTGCCATTAAAGATTTAAAGGATGTCAGAAGCATCTAACGGTGCAGGCCTAAAGCCAAGAAGAACTGAGTTCAAATCCAAGCCAGACACACTTACTGTATGACCCTGGGCAAATCACTTAAATTCTGTCTGCCTCTGTTTCCTCAACTGTAAAATGAGGTTAATAATAGCATCTCCTTTCTAGGGTTGTTGTGAGGATCAAATGAGATAATATTTGTAAAGCACTTAGCACAGTGCCTGGAATATATTAGGTACTTAATAAATGCTTGTTTCCTTCTTTCCTTCCTTAAAGCTAGAAGAGATCTTAGCAACCATTTAGCCCTATCCTATTATGTTACAGGTGAGGAAACTGTGGCCCAGAAAACTGAAGTGATTTGCCCAAGGCAGCATACTTAATTAGTGGCAAGGCCAGGACTAGGACCTCCCAGACTTTCAGATCACTCGAGCAGTGCCTTCCTTGTTACAGTATGATGACGGTAAGTTCCCCAAAGTCAGAGACCAATAACCCCTGTCTCTTTTCCGACTCCCCCAGAGAACTGAGTTTAGCGTATACTCCGCACACCAGCACGGCACTCAATGGAAGACAGAATGTTGATGATCATCGTTGTGTGTTCACTGAGGACCTGCAGTGTTGTGGGTGTGGGTTCCCATTACCACATCATGCCACTGACCCAGAATCCATTGAACCTATGCTTTGAACAATTTTCCCTGGACAATCACGCACTGAACTATCTATCTGTTCTCCTGCCTGGCCTAACTGATGAGAACATGCATGGGTGAAATAGGTGGTTGGCTTCCTGCCATTAGGGGGCAGTCAAACTCTTGCCAAACCATGGTTATCTCCTCCATAATAGGCTAAATAAAACTATATAAGGATCAGATCTTGGCCTAATTAGTACTAGGTACTATCTAGTACACTCACATTTCATATAACTTGTATGTGAAATAAAGGCCCATGTCTAGCACAGACAGATACCGATCACCTTCTGTTATTACTGTTAGCTTTTTTACTTAGCCATGCAATTCTGAAAGGAGTTTCCCTATAAATGAAGGTCACAGCATATTGATTAAATATGAATTTCTTATCTGCTGAGTGTCTGCAATGGCAGACCCCCTGGAATGAGAAAATAAAAGATCCTTCATCTCCTATCTTGTAATCCATCCTCTTCTGTCAACAATAATTCATAATAAAAGCAAAGGAAGGTAAAATTAGGTAATGAGACACATTAGATCATTACTGACACCCAAGAATACTTTAGTTAAAAAGGATTAACTTGACAAATATTAATTATATGCCTACTATGTGCTTAGGCACATACCAATGTGAATAAGACACATTCTTTGTCTTCATGGAACTTATAATCCAGTAGGG
Organism: Phascolarctos cinereus; assembly: GCF_003287225.1. Classification (NCBI taxonomy): domain Eukaryota; kingdom Metazoa; phylum Chordata; class Mammalia; order Diprotodontia; family Phascolarctidae; genus Phascolarctos; species Phascolarctos cinereus. The sequence continues at coordinate 140,098,502 of NW_027555736.1, forward strand.
GTAACACAATAGATATATCGCAGATGAATGTAAACTTTACACATATGTAATTATAGAAAAATATAGCACATAATTTAGTATGTTATAAAAGGCAGTGTGGCATAGTCGATAGAAAGCCTGCCTGATTTCAGAAAGGCCTGGGTTCAAGACCCTTCTCCAACACATACTGACTGTGTGATCTTAGGCAAGTCACTTAACTTCTCAGGGCACTAGTAAATTTTTTTTTAGTAAGTTACAGAGTAGTTGCTGAAGGGAATTTTCTCACTGGGTAGCTCCTTATGGCAGTGAAGAGATGGGTCCAGTTCCCTCCCACCCCAAAGCATATCTTTATATATATATATATGTATGTATATATATATATATATATATATATATATATATATATATATATATATACACACACACATATATATATATACATGATATAATTTGATATTTTGATGAATCTATAATCTTACAAATGTGGGTTCTCCAACAATATATATCACACCCTAGTCATCCTGAATCTTAGCCATGTCTATATATTCACAGCATAGTATTTATGCATATATATAATAAAAGATAAATATACAGTTTGGCATAGAGGTAGGGATTAAGACCTATCATTGCATTAGTATAGGGAATTCTCTGAATGAGAAGACTCTCTACAAATGTACGTTGGCATTTTTTCTGCAACAAAGAGTTGTATAGGGCACTAAGAGATCATATCACATGTCAAACATGTATCAGAGGCACTACTAGAACCCAGGTCTTCCTGGCTACAAGGCCAGCTCAGAAGCAACCTAAAGAGAGAGTCTTCAGCCTATTTATCCTGCAATCTAGGTACAATAAAGATCATATGTTGAATAATATAAATTATGAAAATGCACAGGAAGAATACAAAGTATTATGAGACTAGATGACTTGCAGGTAGGGGAGTCAAGGAAGGTTTTATTCAGGCATTTCAGCTAAGCCTTGAAGGATGGGTAAGATAACAATCAATAAAGATTTCTTTCTTATGTATGCATAGCACTTGTCCAGAGTAGCAGAGCATTTGTTATTAATCATTCCTTCTGTTGAGTTTTGTGTTGCCTCATGCTGCTATTTAACTTCTCAGGTGCTCAGGATTCCTGTCCCCAGGTAGTTCCTTGAGGCCATGTTTCATAGTTATTTGTTTGTTTCACTTTCAATAAACATTTGTTGAATGCATGAGAAAATGAGAGATGGAAGAGACAAGGAATAAGACCATTTTATTTACTTAATGTGTCTGGTTAGCCTAACTTTTCTAGCTTCCATCCACCCAGCCTCCCCAAAGGCCATCCCCTTCATTTCCCCAACTCCCCATTCTCTCTGTTTTAGGAAAGTGAATGCATTTTAGGGATTTTAGAGAGTCCTTTACATTCGCTTCACTTGGCAACCAAGTTCCCATCCCAAAAGCAACCTAGAGGGTGACTGTATCTGGTGAATCCTCAGCCTTCTTCTTGGCTCTCTCTGAAATGGAAAGGAGTTTGAAAGGCACTTTGTCCAATTGGAAATGTGGAGAAATATTCATCCTGTCTATGACAAAGATGAAGTGTTTCTTTCAAATGCGGTAGTGGAAAAATGCCAGGTTTGAGAAGTCCAAATATTCCACATGGAGCCAGCAGTTACTAATTAGTTTTATTAGTGGCAGGTTCTTAATGCAAAATGACAGAGGGAGAGAGAGAATATCCCCGTCACTACTAAAATACAAATTGCCCAGACTTTAGGTTGTGTTGTTCCCCAACATGTACAGGCAACCAGCCAGGCAAGGGTGAGGAATGGGAAATGCAGCCAAATGCCTTTCTGCATAGTTCTGCTATATTAATGTCATGACAAAGAGACCAAGATCATTACCTCAAGTGGTTCTCTGGGGGGGAAATTCACCAAATTTAATTATCAGGGGGGAGAGTTTTTAAAAGGGGCGTGGTGGTGGTTAGAAGAGTGATGGGGAGAAAAGTAGAGGAAGGGAGTTTGAAGAATTTTTTTTGGGGGGGAGGAGTGGCCAGGAGAAACTAGAATTAGAGATCAGAAGCCACTTCTCTGAGAATAGCAAGAATAAGTGTCATACTATCACTGCAGTCCTTATGACCATTAATCACATTTGTAGTTATAAATGCTATAACAGGATAACCAAATATCAGACTTCTGGCTACTCCTTTATCAACATAACCACAAAAATAAAGATTTCTCCCTATAAACAAGCAGAGGACTGTTGCCAAGAGGAGATACTCAATTGTCTTTCATTTTGTCCTCTATAGCACCCAGAGGAGTTCTGTGGAATATTTTTTTTAATAAGGAAAGGGCAATAGTCTTGAAACTTCTAGTACTTTCCTCTCTCTATAATCGTTCTGAAGCAAGGATTGCAAAAGATATGAAGCCAGTGACCGGTAGTATAGTGAATAGAGCATTGGATCTGAAATCAGAAGACCTGAATTCAAATCCTGCCCCAGACACTAATCGGGTATTGTGAACATAGGCAAGCAATTTGATATTTCTCATCTTTAGTTTATACATCTGTACAATGGGAATAATAGCACTTAACTCACAGGTTTGTTATAAGGATTAAGTTATATAACTTCTCTAGTTAGGTGCTTTTTTACCTCTCTGGACTATTAACAGATCTCTGCCTTGGGTCTTTATTTTCCTCTGAACCTTTATTCACACAGTTAGCAAAATAATCTTCCTAGTGATATGTTCCTAATAGCCATGTTACCTCCTTATCCCCAAACCTCTATTTCTTAATAGAGAAAAATTTAAATCTCTTGGGATGGAATTTTTAAGACTTGCCATAGTCTGGTTCCATCCCACCTTTCTTGACTCCTTTGACACTACCCCCCCTCTTTATACACACTACATTTTTGCCAAATTGGACTACTTGCTCTTCCCTGAATTTGATATACCATGTCCATATACTCACATAAATTATAGCATATATCAAAATTCTCTTCCTTCAAGGTCCAATCCAGAGGACATTTCTGCAATGAAGTCTACCCTGGTTTTTTCCAGGTAAAAGTCTTATCATCCTCCCCTTTTCAAATTTCCCTAAGCATTCTATCTACAACTCTCTTTTGCCCCATTACCCTCTAATGTGTATTACTCTGCTCAGTAAATCTGCCCTATCCCACTTAATAAACTATATAAGGTTCTTAAGGGTACAGATTATTGGCTTTCATTTTTTAATTCATAGTGCCTAACATAGTGCCAGGCTTATACTGGAGGCACTTTATGAATGTGCTGATGAGAAACGAAACCAGGATCCAGATACATTCTGGGATTTTCTTTATAACATCCACGGTGAGTTAGTTACAACACCAAAATGATAACTTAGATTTCTAAGTTTCTAGCCTAAAGACCCACTTGAACAAAAAATTTCACACCCCATGGTTTCTCCAACTTGTCAAAAACACCATTTCTGGACCATTTGTGAAGTAAAAATACAAAGTGGAAGCATGCTCATTTAAGCCGTACAAGTCACTTAAGGATAAGAGATAAAACTAGGACGACAAACTTACTTCTAGGCCTGTGGAATCTCTTGTTTAGTTCAGTCTTCTATAAGCCAAAGGAAGTCATTCATTAACAAAGATGAATAATGTTAAGATGACACCACATGAGCACAGTGCCAAAGTGAATGTTCATTCATATCTGTGAAAAATCCCTAAATGCCAGCACCTCACCCTCAGAAGTTCAAAGTGTTTAAGTCTCTTGCAAACCACTTGGAGTAATACCAGTTTTATTTCTCTAAGATTCAGTTGGCCTAAGATCATGGAATATCAGAGCTGGAAAGGCCCTGAAAAGATTATCTTGTCCAATTCCCTCATTTTACATATGAGGAAATGGATCGAAGAGGAATGAAATAAAGATCCCAGCTAGTGGCAGAGATGGGACTGCACCCTAGGTCTTCTGGTTCTAAGGCCAGGCTCTTTGCACCATCTTTGTGGTCTTCCATATTATTCATGATGACTTTTTTTCATACATAAAAATGTAACCAAACATTCACAGCAACATGTCTTCCCAGCTCACCTCACTTCAAATGTACAGGGAATGTTCTTAAAGGAGATAATCAAACAAACAAATATAAAGCACTCATTTTACTTGTTCATCAGACTATAGCTCCTCATCAGAACCAGCTCCCCAAGGGAAATACCTAAAGGATGGCAGGATTGAAGCATACTATTTTCACTTTCCCTGGGTTTTTTTTTTATTTTTTCCCTTTTGTTCTGTGTCTTCTTTTACAACATGACTAATATGGAAATATATTTTACATGATTGCACATATATAACCTATATCAAATTGCTTACCGTCTCAGGGAGGAGAGAGGGGAAGGAAGGAGGGAGAAAATTTGGAACTCAAAATTTTATATAAAAAATAAATGTCAAAATTGTCTTTACATGTAATTAGAAAAATAAAATACTATTAAAAAACAAAGGCTGGCGGGAAGGGATTTGACAGAGGTATCCAGCCATAGCCTGGCTTTCTAATCACTGGACATTTGAAACCAAAATAGTCACCTTTCCAGTTGATTTTTTTTAAGAAAAAGAAAAACTGTATTAGAAAGAATGCTAGACCTTAATTCCTGAATTTAGAAATCTAAGAAATTATTTCACTTTGCTTCAAAGTAAAATTGGTATCTGGAAGCTTATCCTTCAATCTTTGAGGCTTGAAACCATGTTTGATTTTGATTGTCAGTCATTTGATGAGTAAGTCAGTGAATGAAAAAGCATTTATGAAGCACCTACTCTGTGCTTCATGTTAAATGCTACCATGCTAAATGCTAGGGATACAAACAGAAAAACTGGGACAGGCCCTTATTTCAAGGAGTTCACACTCTAATAAGAGAAGATAACCCATATACTAGGTGTCAGATGGAAAGGCCCAGTGGCCCTTAGGGTGTAGCTGCAAAGAAGACGGTAATACATCTTTCATGTCATTTCCGTTTGTCATTTCCATTGATAAAAACTATGTCTGTTTCTGACACTGAACCACTGACAAGGCCAAGGTCTTTGATTCTGAGAACTTTCTTTTTATGATGTTTCCATCAACTTGCCTCTATTTAGTTTTTCCTCTCTTTTTAAAAAATATGGTTTCATTTTAAATACTCATTAGCCCTTGTTATAGAAGCTGAGAGTCTTACAGTTTAGGTTTGGTACAATGACTCAAAAGTTTTGGGTTCAATCACCTTCACAGGTTTGCTGAATTAGGAGAGTCAGATAACAAACCTTCTGAATGCTTCCTAAATCTCCACAAAAGGTTAATTGTCACAGGTCTTTGATCTTCCTAGATAGAAATGTTCTCCTTAATGAAACATTAAATAAAAATGGTCTCACCTCACATTTGTATTGTATTTTCTACTTTTCAAAGCACTTTCATCTACTTTTTATTAAATTCTTGATTACAATCTGATTTTTTAGCAGTATGTTATTAATTGTAAAGAACGAATTACTCAGAACCAATCCCTGACCTCTAGAAGCCTGTATTCACTGACCAGGGATCCTGGGGATCATTTAGAGCCAGAAGAGTTTTTGCAAATCATTTAGTCCAGGGTTGGGGGGGTGGGGTTTAACCTGGGGATCTGTGAACTTTACACATATACATGCATGCATATGTGTATAATTATTTTCCTTTGTTAATTCTATGTATTTTACTTTATACATTTAAAATTATTATTCAGAGGAGCTCACAGACTTCACTGGACTGTCAAAGGGGGTCATGATACAAAAAAAGTTTAAAAACCCATGATCTAGTCTGACCTCTTCATTTTACAGATGAGGAAAACTTCTGTAGAATGAGGATCTTTTACAGGCCTTTGGATTTTGCTTTTTCAAGTACAGTGAACTATAGATAAGTGATATGTTATTTCTATGACAACCTCAACTCTCTGGAACACAGCCAGATGCCAAGCAGGAAGCAAAGGAGTCCTCTGAGCCACTCGAATAGGTGATACAAGGTTCATGCTCTGAAATTCACACACTTGACTCCAAGGAAAGAATCTGGGGCCCTCATTCGGTACCCATTTACTCTTATTTAGACATAATTACAACAATCTTGGCTAGCAGGGTTCTCTGCCCACAGCAGACTTAGAGCAACAAATTAGACTGCGGGAGTATTGCAGGGGTAGGCATGCTGCCAGCTGCCAGGAGCATTAGAAGTGAACAGCCTGAAAGCGGAGGAGCTAACAAACTGTAAAAAGCAAACACAATAACTTAAAAACATAGAGGTCTGGGGCAAGCAGCCCTAACACACCTCCATCTCAGGGGTTCCTAACCTTTTTGGTGTCAAGGACCTGTTTTGTTTGGGAGTCAGGGGAAGCCCAGGAAACCCTACTCAGAATACTATTTCTCAAGGAATAGAACAAAATACATGGGATTATAAGAGAAAATAATTAGGCTGAAATATAATCATCAAGGGCAGTTAGGTGGTGCAGTGGATAGAGTGGTAGCCCTAAAGTTAGGAGGACCTGAGTTAAAATTCGGCCTCTGATGTTTACTAGCTGTATGACCCTGGGCAAGTCACTTAACCCTGTTTGCCTCAGTTTCCTCATCTGTAAAATGAGCTAGAGAAGGAAATGGCAAACCACTCTTGTATCTTTGCCAAGAAAACCCCAAATGGGGTCAAAAAGAGTCTGACATGACTCATTGACTAAACAACAAGTAATTATCAAAATATAGAAAAAACAAGCATAGGCCCTAGGTTAAGATTCACTGAGCCCCACATCACCCCCAAGTACACAGAAATGGATATTTGGAAGGATGACCCTGAGTTATACAGATAAATTAATATTTTGTTTCCTGAACTCTGCCTAAGAAGGCAGGAAAGCTTGCCAGAATTCAGAAATACTTATATTTAAAATGGTTAACTTCTTTAAAAAGTAAATTTAATATTTTAAAAGGTAAGCTTTAGTCATCAAAAAATTCACTTGATCCATTCTTTCATTCAAAAATGTATTAAGTATCTATGATACTTAGGTAGATTAAAAAAAAGACATTGTCTACCGGAAGGTGAGGATACATGGACAATTATCTATGATACAAAATAGAATACAGTAACTACGTAAGAGATATAGAAAGTACTATGAGAATTTCAAGTAGGAAAAGATTACTTCTGAACTTCTGAATGAGGAAATCACATAAAGCTTCATGGAGGAGGCAGCATAATAGCTGAGCCTCCAATAATGAGAAAGGTTTTAGCAGGTAGTGGGAGAGAGTGAATCCTTCACATTAGGGGTGGCATGAGCAAATACAAATAAATGGGGGTAATCCAGAGCATTTTAGCCCACAGGGAGAAGTGTCATTTGTCTGGGATATGTAAGGAAGTATGGTATGACATAAGGCTGAATAGGCAGAGAATAGAGAGCCTTAAATGCTACACTAAGGGGGTTTAGATTTTATTCATACAGTAACTGGAAGCTATTGAAATTTTTGTAGCAGGAAGTGATGTGATCATATCTTTGCATTAGAAAAATGAATGAAACAGCACTGAGTTGAGATCAGAGCAATGAGAGACAAGAAACAAGGAGACTAGTTAGATGGCTACTGAGGTAATCTGGGCAAGGGATCATGGAAGGCTTGAGTTGGGTACTTTGAAGTAGGAATGGAAAGTTACAGTGAGCTTTGCACATAGCACATGCTTAATAAACATTTTTGTTAACTTGTTTTGTTAAATGAAGTGGTTAAATTGAATTGCTGAGTTTGATTTAGGATATTTTGCAGATGTTGAACTGTGGCATGATATGACAACACTGTATGGGATCTAGATGCCAGTTCATTCAGTTCAGAAGGTATAACTCAATAAAGAGTTATTGAAAATTATTGAGCAGTCATAGCAACTGATTAGAAACAGGACCTAACAACTAATGGCATATTGGGGTAAAGGACAATGAGAAGGCAAAGATCATACTACAACTACAAACATAGGTGAACAAGAGAAAGCAAGTGCTAGCAACAGAAACAAGGAAGCCAAAACTGTAGGCAATATTTGGAAGAAAGAGAATGAGACTGTCTAAATTTCCCAGATAAATGAGGTACTACTATACTAGTAAACTTTTAAAGCTGAGAAAACTGATGGCAACACTAAAATGTTCTACTTTTATTGGAATTAAATCTGAATTTTTTGTAGCATTCAGTTAACACATATTCTATTATTTTTCATTTTTAGGTACCTCTAAACATCTCAGTTCTGGTGCAGGTCTCAAACCAAAGTATCTAAAAACCCTAAGGATGACTTTGTTGAAGATATGGGCACAGCAGAAGCCAAAGTACTGGAAGCTTTGTTTTATTATAAGGCTTATCATCTGGCTTCCAGCCCAGTTTGGCAGATCTGAAAAAGTACATAGTTTTACTGAACATCCAAGTGTTTATTTGAATGTGATTGTGATCCCACAAGCCTTGTGAAGCTCACCAGTTCTTCCTATCAATGGTAGTGGTTTTTCCAAGTCAATCAAAATCAAGCACAGAAGAAAAATACAGGCCTGATCTCTTACATGAATATTCTCTATGTCACCATGAAGATTCAGTAAAGAGTTTATTGAAATAGGTTTCCCTGCAATTTAAGCAGCCTCATCTTCTTTATGAAAAGATCTTACCATGTCATTCCCAAGCTCAAAAATCTTCATTAAACCCTCTACTACCTATCAAATGAAATCAAAACTTCCACATATAGCATTCAAGGATTCCCATAATCTGGCACCATTCTCCCTCTTCAGCCTTATCTCATCTTTCCTCCAAGTACGTAACACTCTAGGTAAACAGGGCAATTCTCTGTCCCCTCAAATATACCATATACTTCCCCCTCACCCCCACTCTGTGACTTTGCTTATGCCATTTCCCCTTGCTTGAAATATTCTCTCTCCCCATCTTGGACTACTGAATTCCTATCCATTCTTTACAGCCCAACAAAAACAGTACCTCCTCATAAAGTTTTCCTTGATTTAGCCCTGTTGACAATGACCTTCCTCCTTAAATCTCTAGAAACACTCTGTCCTGCACTTCTCCAATGCACTCATCCAATAATATTTTATTATATTACAGTGATTGGTTTCTGTGTTACATCTTTACTAGGAAGGTGGTCCATGAAGATAGGGACCATCTTATCTAAACTTTACATCTTTATAGTATTTGAGAAAGGCAGAGTGGCTGAATGAATAAAGCATTACACTTGGAATGAGGAATGTCTGGAATCTTTTCTTAGACATCAACCTAGCTGTGTGATCATAGGTAAATTACTTAACCTCTCTAAGCCTCAGTGCCCACATCTGTGAAATGAGGAAATAATAGCTGTGATACTTTTCCCATAGAATAGATGAAGACTCAGATGAGAAAATGTTTGCAAACCTCAAAGTCCTATGGAAATGTCAGTCATTATTACTTCTCCCTGTGACTAGTACTGTTTTCTACTCACAGGAGGCACTTCAAAAATGTTGAATGGTGAGTAAATTTGATTTGCAAAAGTTTCATTTGTATGGAAGTTTTCAAAAGCATATCTACAACCTTTTAAAATATATATATATATATGTATAATATATTAAATAATTCTCAATTAACTTTTAAAACAAATTTTACTTATCATTATTTACTAATATTGATATTTATATATTTTATACATTTATTATTAATTTATTTTTTTAAATTTTGAGTTCCAAATTCTCTCCAACCCTCCTGCCCCTTCTCCCCATTGAGAAAGCAAGTAATATAATATCAATTATACATGTGAAGTCATGCAAAGCAATTTCCATATGAAAGGTATATCTATTTTTAAAAACAAAGCATCTATCTGTACTGATAAAAAGGTGGGCTCATACGTTTTCCACTACAGTCATACTCCAAAACTTCATCAGGGCATGGGGTGGCCATGGAGTTCTTCCTCCATGCCAGTGGATTGTAAGCTAAAGTAAGTTATGCCAAGCTGTAAAGGCTTCAAGTACAAGCTCAGGAAAGGAATGTCTGTCCATCATCTGAGGGCCACTCTACCCAAGTTTAGTGAAATTCATAAGTTCCCAGAACTTGCCAGTTGGAGGGGCCTTCAAAGGCCATGAAATACAACCCATACACGAAAGGAATAACTATTATACACACAAGTGGTCATCTAGCCTCTTCTCGGGAGACCAATGTGGAGGGGAACCCAGCACCTCTGTAGTCAGCTAACTTCACTTAGGGACAGCTCTAATTGTTGGATGGTTGCCTCTTTGCAACAGCTATCCATTTTTCCTCATTCTGCCCTCAGGGCCCAAACAGAATGAACTCAATCCCTCCTCCAAATGACAGACCTTCACATTGTAAAACACAACTATCATGTCACCTCTGAGTCTCCTCATATCCAGTTTAAACATGACCAGTTCCTTCAACTAGTCTTCATACGACATGGATGCATGGCCCTTCATCATCCTGGTTGCCCTTCTCTTAAATCATGGTGCCAACATGAGAATTGTTTGGGCACAACAATTTTTAAGAACAATTTACTAGGTTCTAGGGATATCTGGATCACTGAAGGTAGTATTTATGCTGAAAAAAATCACATCCTTGAAACCACAGTACCTGACACATTGAAACATAAGCTTACTTTAAAACTACGGTCATGCACTGAATTTATATAACAAAGGTGAGGGATCTTCATACTTTAATTCTGTGCAATAGTTGGGTTCCTGAAAGGCTGCATATAAACCAATCTCTTGTCTAACTGAATTCCTCTTTCCAATTACTTATATTATATCCATTATTACCAATATTTAATCATCATTTCAGGTGATTTTATTTTTTATCAAAATATGTTTTATTCTGGACCTCTTTCAGATCTGATTCACATCACAATTGTCAGAGCAATGTAATGCAAAGGGAAAGTACAATGGAAAAATGTGCCTAGGAGGGATAAAAAGAGGCATCATGGATAAATTACTGTGATAGATACCAAAACATAAATATAATTAATATGATCTAGGACAATGTGGGATATTTCTCTGTGTCTTCCTCACATAATAATCATGAAAACTGAATAAAAATTCTTTAACAAGAACCAAAAAAATAGTCAAGGGTAGAGAAATACAGTTGCATAACAGTTGAAAACAGCTGGAAAGCTAACTGGGTACCTAAGGGAATGATGCAGAGGTATCAATCTAGTGCTATAGGGTGGCTTATAGAATATGACCTGGAATTGTCAAGGGCCTCTTCAAATATCAGTTTTAAATCTCTGGGCTTGGCCTTATCAGTTGGCCAGATTAGTTAATAACTAGGAAACAAGTAAAACCATGGGCTCACCATTTAAAGAAATCTTGTATTATAGTCTTTTAAAAAAGAAAGTCACATAGGTAGGAGGGGAGAGAGAGTGACAGAGAAAGATAAAGAGAGAGAGAGAGAAAGAGAGATAGATAGATAGAGAGAGAGAGAGAGAGAGAGAGAGAGAGAGAGAGAGAGAGAGAGACAGAGACAGAGAGACAGACAGAGAGACAGACAGAGAGACAGAGAGAGAGAAGGCACTGGGCTTACTTATAAGACACAAGTCTTCAAATAGAAGCTGGATGCCCAGTCGTTGCCTGTTATAATGGTTATTCCTTTCATGTATGTGTTGTACTGAGGCCCCTTCCAATTCTCAGGTTCTGGAAATCTGTAAATGATGATCTATCTATCCATTTATCTCTGTCTGTCTGTCTCTTGTTCCCTCCCTCTCAGTCTCTCTGTCTCTCCCTCTCCCTCTCTCATTCCCTGTTCCTCCTTTCCTCCCTCTCCTACTCCTCTCCTTCCACTCTCTTGTGTGTATGTATTCCTGTATATATATATATATATATATATATATATATATATCTACATAGATATCTATACATATATATATATACATACATACATACACATATATGTGTATGTGTTTAGTAAGGATTAGTTTGCATAGATTGGGTTTTATTAAAGCAGGATTTTCCTCTATTTCTTTTTTTTTCTCCATGGCTCTAATGCTTACTGTAGCACTGATTACAATCTGGTCCGATCAATGGATGGAAAAGGACAAGGGCAAGGATGCCTGCCTGATAGGGTATGTCCAACAGCTCAGAGGGAAAAGAGATGCAGGAAGAGCTATCCCACAATGCTTTTCCATTCTCATTTCACTTTGGATTTATCACAGTCCACTGGATGGCTCTCTTGCTGCTTGGACTGTGTCCAATCCATTTTTGTCATATCCATTATGCTCCAGATGAACAAGTTTTCACCTTTAAAATATTCATCTCCTCTTCCATCCTCCCCTTTGGGTAGAATCTGTGGTGAAGTTACTTTTTTTGGTTTCCTCCCAAAATAACAGAAAGGGTCAACTGCTGCTGATGGCAGCCATACCAGCACACCAACCTCAGGACACATATCTTCCCCTCAAAACAACAGTGGCTGTCATGACTGCTTCAGCAAAATCCTGTCCATTACACTACAAAAAAATAAAAAAAAATCAAGTTCCCACAGGCACTTCCACACATTCAGTGTGTCCTCACAATTTATAGGCTGCATCTGTTGGAGAAGCCTAATCATAAGAGAAATGCATTTTATTCAGATCTGTAGAGAGCAAGTATGTAAGGTCCGAATGCCAAATGTGATTCCCATTAGAGCATGAGCTCCTTTAGGTGTGTCTTGGGTAGAAGGAAGATTACAACTTAAACAGGCAAAGCTGTCTGGCTTACAGGGCAACCCCCATGACAAATAGCACATGATTTATTTGGGGTTATATGAAGCAAATCCATGCAGTGTCTGAAGGTAGCTCTTCACTGACAAAGCCTACATTGAACATGGAGGTCATTTCAATGTGTACCACCCTTAAACAACACATTGCTCTTTAAGTAAGTGTTAACTTGCCGGTTCAGCATATGTGATTTATTGAGGAGAGTGCTGTGAATAATGCAGAAGGATTCAACCTTTGGCCTTTAATTCCTCTCACTTAGACATGGGGCTCTTCACAATAAACTACTCGCCTAGTAAATTAATGTGTTTTATTTAAAAAGTGACACATTGCACTGGATTATGCTAAAAGGCAAAATTACTTTCAATTGCCAGCTTCCCTATCAAGCTACAAAATACCCAGAAGGCTCAGACTAGAGAAAAGGGGCTCCAAAAGTTAGCTCCAAATGCCTTAAAAGAAATATTCTAAACATATACATGTCCCATAGCCCCAGCTTATTCTCAACCATACAAATACCTGCAAAAAGCTAAGAGAAAGGATGATCTTGTAGTTGGCACCTTCTCTGCATCTCTGTGCTAGGAGCTTCCAAAAGGAATTGGATGGAATATGCCGATGGAATATGCCTAATACAGATACCCAGGAGAGCCCCCACTAGAGGAGTGCCCTAAGCACTATGCCGTGGTAAAATCTGAATGAGCTTCACATCTTTCCCTAGCCTGTCACAGGTATCATCCAAGTCTCATTTACTTTTCCTCTATGCCTTTCCCATCTGTCCCTTCCTTTCAAATCTCACTGCCATCATCTTTGTTTTGGCTCTTGGGGCCTCATATACCTACTTCACTACATAACCTCCTAACCTATCACCGAGGTTTTAGCATTTCCCTACTTTATCCATCCTATATACACCACCACCAAAGTCATCTTCCTAAAACACTGATTTCATTGGGTCACCCTCTAGCTCAAAAACCTTCAAATTGCGCCTGTCCTCTGCACATACAACTATTGTTGGCCTTCTTCATATTTGCTGCATTCACGTAATGTCGTGTAACTATTGATTTTCTGGTCTCACCATTTAATTTACCTTTTCCCTATATCAGTCTTATCACCTCAACTAGACTGTAAGTACCTTAAAGGTGGATAGCATATATTATATATACTTCTTTGTGTCCCTCATAGCGCCTAGAACAAAGCCATGTATACACCTGGATGATTAGCAAAAATATTATAAGTGAATTAATCAATGAAACTTCAAAAAAGTCTCATGTGAAATGCAGACTGATGTCTGGTGGGGGGGAAGCCCACCAGAGATTATATAGAAGTTGTACAGACTCACAGGAAACTGAGGGTTTGTTCAATGTTAAAATTCTATAGACTTTAAGCTGCAATGGAAAGTGAGCATGACCTGACTCTGAGAAAAAAATTATTTGACAGGGACGGGGAGAGACCCAAATTCAATTCCTCACCCGATCCCCAAATATCAGGCCTGATAGCAGGGGTATCCTGTTCAGGAGAGCCAAGTGTTAAATTTTCATTGTGAACAATTTCATCTCGAAAATCAGAAAGGACTAGAAATCAGGGTTTTATTTATTGGGATTTTTTTTTTTGTTTTTTAAATTAATCTAGACTTTAAAAAGTCATGGAGAAAATGTTAGTATTGCATTAAACTAAAGAGCATGCCACGGGCACATTTTTTTTTGAGTCAGATGTTACACATTTACCAGCACACCCCTGCTTAATAGTCTCTTTTTAAAAATGTATTCTTATTTATGTCTTCTGTTTTTGTATCATCTACATTTCCCAAAGGAGCCATTCCTATTCCCCCTCCCAGAGGCTATCCTTTATAACAGGGAATAAAAAAGAAGAGATAAAACCATTCAACAAAACCAACCAACAAATCATGAACCAAGAGCCTTTCAATAATAACTGACATTTATATATTACTTTAATATTTTCAAAGTGCTTTACAGCATTATTTCGTTTGACACAACAATATTATTATAATTCCCATTTTAGAGATGAGCAAAATGAGGCCAAGAGGTTAAGTGATCACACTACTCATAAGTACTGGAAGGGGGATTCAAGCATAAGACTTCCCAACTACAATTCCAATACTTTCATATATCACTGGCTTCTCTAACAGCCAAAACCTGCACCTACTAAAAACAGTCCCATTTTGAGGATAAACTAACCTGTTTGTCTCAAAGGTCTTTGCAGCAATTTCTGTATATTCCAAGAACATATATTTTTGCAAGGAGAGAGGAAGGGAGGGGAAAAAAATAAACATTTATTTAGTCCCTGCTGTGTGCCAGATTACTGTGCTAATCACTTCACAAATATTATCTCATTTGATCCTCACAACAACCCTATCAGGTAAATGCTATTATTATCCCTATTCTACGGTTGAGGAAACTGAGGCAGACAGATGTGAGGTGACTTGCCCACGGCCTCACAGTTAATAAGTGTTTGAGGTTGAATTTGAACTCAGGTCTTCTTGACTTCAGGCCCAGCGCTCTACCCGCTGCAGAAATCTCACTTCCTTGAACCACGTTCACAATAGGATTGGAAGAGATCAATGACAGTGAGTCAATGGTGGGGCTTAAATTCTAGATCAGAGGAGGGCCTATTGAATGCTTCGTTCTTGGCACAAAAGAGTTAGTACTGGAACAAAACAAAATAATCCATGCAAATGATTAACAGTCACTGCATAGCATTAGACTCTATGGAAATATAGAGACATTTGACCTAGCATTATGGAGAACTGAGATATTCAACTATATAATTTTTCATGTAACTGAAACTTACCCTTAAAGCACCTAAACATTTTCTTTTAATTTTAACCAT
The DNA here is from genome assembly GCF_003287225.1 of Phascolarctos cinereus. Lineage (NCBI taxonomy): Eukaryota > Metazoa > Chordata > Mammalia > Diprotodontia > Phascolarctidae > Phascolarctos > Phascolarctos cinereus. The sequence goes on from NW_027555736.1 coordinate 140,113,980, forward strand.
CTTTACTGAAAATCTTTTCAAATGGTACCTCATCTTTTTCCTGACTTCAACATAATTGGACTTTTTCTCCATGACTCACAGTCATCATGATGGAGTGTGTGGCAAACATCATGACCAACATGACCATGTTTCCCTGTAAAATTGAGATGTCCTTAGATGTTACTTGGGTTTGTAGGGCTCTTGCTCCTGCATCCCATAGCCCCACACTGTTGTGCTCCAGAGTTAAGACTATTTGTACCAACTGTCCTATTCCATGGCTATCAGTGTGCTGTGCCTAATTGTCTTTGGTCTGAGAAACCACTCATCGCAGCTTCTAAAAGAGATTCTAAAAATCCAATCCTAACCATAGAATATAATGCATATTCTTTAATGAATCATCTATTTGACAAAGGCCTATTCTTTTTATATTCATGTTTCTAACAATGTTATAGGCTGCTAGAAATCTTAGAGAAATGGTGAAATGTGTTTAAACCAAAGAAGAATTGAATACTGCAAAAAATTTCCCCAGATTTGCATTAACAATGTAACCCTAACCTTCCCTCACTCCATTTTCCACTTATCAACTGTATGTGTCTTCTACTCCAACAGAACCAGTCTATTTGTTGAAATGTAAACACATCTTAGACTTTCCCACCTCTGTGCATTAGCTCACACCAGTCTCTGTACTTGAGCCACCATTGGTTCCTTTCCAACTATCCAAACTGACCACCGCATCAAAGCTCATCTCAAGGTCTACCTCTTCAGTAAACTGTCTTGACTCCTCCAGCTTACCAGGATCTCTCCATCCCCTCATAGTCTGTAATATCTATCTGCTCACCAACTGACCATGAACTAACTGCCTTGTGATATCCTTGTATCATCATCTCCCGCTGTTATTTAACTTTATCTACGTAGGTCTTGTTTCCCTTACTAAACCTTAAACCTTGATTATGTGGAGTATATCTTTTATTTCCTAATGCCTCCGACAAGCTCTGTAGCCCAGTGCTTTGTGCTCAGCAGGTGTCCAATCAATATTTATTGGTTGATTGATTTTCTAAACCATGGCCTGTAACTAATAACTGCAGTTTTATCATCTAAGTGATAAAAACCCATTAGCAGTCCTGTTGAGTCTCTCTGTGATACCTCCAATAGCTCAGCAGTCACTTAATGGCCAAAGCAGCTTGAAAGCGAATGATTCTCCATCTCTAGGTGCCAGGTCACCCTAGGCTCAATCCATTCTAAGTTGTATGGATCTGCCCACTTTTCTCCCAGGCAAGTACCACCATGCTCTTCTCACTCCCAAGGTTTGCAGCAGGGCTGTTTGGAGGGTGGGGGACAGAAAAGGAGAATAGAGTTAAGCAACATACAAAAGAACTACAAAACAGCACAGGGAAAAGGACACATTTTCCCTGTACTGCCAATACCACTAAGAATTAGCTAGCCACAATATTATGAAGTACTTACATGGCACACTATTAGATTTTTATTTCAAATAGCATAAATTAACAAATTGTACATGTGCACACAGAAACTGCTAACCTAATAATTAAGATATTAAAAAGTCACCTAATGGCACCAAATTCAAGATAATGGGATAATTATCACAGTGTAAAAAAAAAAATTAAGAGGCATATTATCCAGTCACCCATGTAGAGCTTGTGCACACACACACATACACATACACAGCACACACATACATACGTATACACCCCTTCCCCTCCGCCCCAAACAAAGGAGGCTGCCTGCTTTTTCTGTGGCCTGTGTGATTACTGTGTTTGGATTAGTGCAATGTGAAACGCAGCAACCGCTATTATGTAACTAAACCCTGCATATACAGTTGTCATTCTGGGTAAATTTAACTCTGCAGGTTTAAGGCAGAGCTTGCTTGCCAGAGCAGATCTCGGGAAACAACACAAATTTAAAGATATACTGCCCAGTGGTCCACAGAGGAACACCAGTTAAAAAGTCATTCAGGCATCCTGGTTTAGAAGGCAAATCCTGCCTGTTAACCAACATTCAGGGGCATTAGCCACTCTAATAGCAGGTTTGAAAACAATGAATCCTGACAAAAGCCTAGTTGTTCAATTAGAAGGCTGCCCACATTTTTTCCTCTTCCTGTGCTGGCAATAAAGGTACTTAGGGGACTTAATGTAGTTCAGAAAGGAGATACAGAAACCTAGTATCAGAATGAGACTTTAATAATATGTTGCCTTATGATGAAGACAAAGTGAATTAGGATCACTGGCAAACGACTACACCATGTCTGTTTGGACATTGGTACTGGCCAAAGGGGATGTCATGGAAAGCCCACAGGACAGAGAGTCAGGACTCTTGATTTCTAGGCCCAACTATCACCAACCAGCAGTGTGATAAGTGAACAAACTCACCTCTCTAGTTCTTGGCTTCTTCATTCATGAAGTGGGAGTTGGGTAGCCAGAGGAGGGTTGGACTAAGTGATTTTCAAAGTTTCTTCCAGCTCTAGACTAGACCATTTCCCCCTTCAATTCCATCTCTTCACTTTATTTATAATAGGTTAAAAACTTGTTTTTTAAAGGTTAAATTTGGATGCTGCAGATAAAGGAGACTAAACCATAGCCAGAACCATCCAGGGGACCAATAAATAAATGAATGAATGAATGAATGCATGTATGAATGAATGAAACCTGCACACTGGGTTCTCACTCTGAAACTATTCAGTGCACAGCAGAATTCATCTTAAGGTTGGTCCAAGGTCCTCATACCACAGAGGTCTCACAAACCCACAGAATACTTTCTGTCAAGGCTCCGAGCCCACAGTCATGTCTCCATTTTCTTCACTGCCACCACAAGCTACAGGGGAAGAGATGGCTATGTTTAAGGTTTGAGACTTTTTCCGCCATTTTTTCCTCAGGGTACTAAAGGGTAAGACACTGATAAAGACAATCATATGAAGAGCTAGAAGAGACCACAGAGACCTAACAACATCATTTTATGGGATGGAAAAAACTGAGGTTAGGAGAGTTTAAATGAATTGCCCAAGGTTAGAGAGATAATATGTGGCAGTACCACCATTTGATTCCTATTCAAGAGCACGTGCATATCAGCTCCACTACAGACCATCACGCAAATATGTTTTTCCCTATTGAGTTACAATAGGGAGACGAGCAAGGGGAAAAAAAACCCAAGGCCCTTAAAATATGTGATTATTTCATGCGAAAGGAAGCACATGATACTTTCTGGTCTTACTTTCAATAATAGTAACATTTATAAAGTACTTTAAAGTTTGCAAAGGGTAATCTCAGTTGAGCCTTACAACCTGCAAAGTAATTACTTCAGACAACATTATTACCCCATTTTGCAGATGAGGAAACTGACGTTCAGAGAGCTTGGTCACACATCTACTAAATCTTGGAAAGAGGATTTGAATCCGGGTCTTTCAGTCTTCAAGTCCAGTACTCTATGTACTATATACCTCACTAAATCAGCTACAGGGAAGCCAAAGGAAGTTGCTGGTAGTCTTGCCACTGGTAAGAAACTGTCCACAGTTAGGCAGCCCAATAGACAGAGGGCTGGGCCTGGAGAGGAAGACCAGAGTTCCAATCCTGCCTCAGACACTTAGGCAAGTCACTTAACTTCAGTCTGCCTCACTTTCCTTATCTATAAACAGGAATAATAATAGTATCTATCTTTCAGTGTTGTCATGAGTATAAAAACGTGATATTTGTAAAGTTCTTAGAAATCCTTAAAGTGCCATATGGATGTTATTATTAATATTGTTGTTATTGTTACCATGTTGTTATTGTTACCACTGATACCTTTCCTCCCTTAGCGTATAATGAAAGAAGTTCCTTCAGTCAAGGTGATAGTGGTAGAAAAGGAGAAAACAGCATCAGCCAACTGAAACAAGGCATTTAGGAAGGAATATCCAGCCAGATTTTTCCATCTCTAAACAAGAATAAAATCCCCAAAGATGGGATATTTTAAGCCCTGATAAGAACAAAGAAAACACTCTTGCTAACCTTGGACCAAGGAAGACCTGTGTTAATCCCACCTCTGACGTGTACTATCTGCATGACTCTGGAAGCTACCTACTCCAATGAGGAAATCACAGATCCAGTCTGTGGAGGAAGAAGGAGAGGGGGAGCAGGATGAAGAGGGGAAGGGGGAGGACACTGGAGGAGGAAGACGAAGAGGAGGAAGAGGAGGAGAAGAATTATTTTTGATTTATCCTCAGTTACCCAGAAAACGAAGTTGACCCAATGGCTTAATTCCTGATCATGCTAATTTTTTAAGGTTTTACTATATCCTCTTTTCCTTGCCCCATTAGGGAAAGATAAGTTCCATTTCTGCAAAGAACCTCATTCCAACTTCTATAAAAGCTGAAAGGAGGGGTGACAAGATAGGGACTAAATCTACGATTTCATCAATAGAATGTACTCCCATGTAAGAAAACTCCCTCCAACAACGCAGATCAGCATCTTCTCTGCAACTTAAAGTCTGAAAGAGGTGCTTAGGTTCTCAAACATTGCTGATTTCAGGACCCCTTTACACTCAAAAATTATAACAGAATTTCTAAAAAAGCCTTTTTTTTTAAAAAATGTGGTTATCTATCAATATTTGCTGTATTAAAATTAAAATGTCTTAGTATTATTATGAAATTAGTTTTGACCTTGTAGACCCAGTTAAAGGGTCTTGGGGATCTTCACAGGTCCCCATATCACACTTTGAGCATCACTGGTCTAGAGCACTAGAAGGTTAAGTGACTTACCTGTGGAGGGTTGAAAGATTCAGTGTTTCATTCAGGGTCACACAATCAGTGTGCTTCTGTGGTGGTACTTGAACCCAGGTCTTCCATCCACTACCCCAGGGGATGATGCCCACAGGAATAAAATGAAACATAAAAACACAAACCCTGAAGAATGCGGGGGGAGAGGAGTAAGGGGGGAGAGCATATGTTGCTGTTAGTCTAGGCAGAGGGAGGGGAAAAAAAAATCTCAAAAAAAATCTCCTTTAGTTTCCCAAAGCTTAACTACAGGCCCAGAGTGACAATAGTCTTATGACTCCAGGCTCTAGTTGATTCACTTAGCTGCATAGGGAAATCAGTGCTCTGTAGTTTGATTTCCCCTAGCAGAGCAATTCAAAACCAACTTAGTCACAGAGATGGAAGGTGAAAGTATATTTCAAGCAAACTACTGGACGGAGGTTGAGTTTATCAAACCAATTACGTATAGATGTTATGGGAAGTTGGGGCAAATGTAATCACATATGACAGGGATTATCAAAACTGCTTACACAGTAAATCAGAAAACTGATAACAGGCTGACAACAGCATATACCTGACCAAGGAATTTCGGTCTCAGATTCCCCTAGCTTGTGAAACAGAAATAATAGCACATAACAAGTTGTGTGGTGCTTCTAGACACCTGAACGCCTCTACTGCATAGCATAGGGGATGAGGAAGACCAAATAATGTTGCTCCTAAAAGAGGGGAGTGTAGGTTATAACAGTCTTTTTCAAAACAAACAAACAAACAAACATGCTTTCTGCAGAGATCTGCTTAACACCATCATCATAGTTCCAGACACTGGATTACCAGAAAATTATGGCAAAAACAAAACTAAACTAAAAACTAAACCAACAGTCTTTAGGCCAAGGGGAACGACAGACCAGAGTTAAGGATAGAAGTAGGGGATATTATGGGTGACTTAAAGATAGCCACCATTAATGGAAAAAAGAGGAGTAAGTACCTGCAAAGAGATATAGCAGAATTAACCCTCAGTACAGTTTACAAATCCAGGGTCATAAGTACACTGGGGCATTTGAGGGCAAGGCTCAAACTACAGATGCCCGGGCTCTAGCTGGAAACTTGCTGCCAAGTTGCTTAGATTTTTATGTGCCTCATAACTATTTCTGAGCCCCATTAATGAAAAATTCCTACGTGTAGCCCAGACAGCATCTGCAACAAATATAAAGAAATAATATTCTTAAAGGTGGCATTTATACCACTGTGGAATTTCTCTGCTATTACCTTCATCTGGAATTTAAAGCCCTTCACAATCTGGCTCCAACCTACCTATCCAGGCTGATTATATATTAGTCCCCCTCAGGCATGCTAGGCCCTGGCCAAATTGACCTACTCGATATTCCTCCACCATATCCCATTTCCCCGTGCTTTTGTCCCAAGCCAAGAATTCTCTTCCCCCTCACCTCCACCCCTGGGAACCCCTAGCTTTCTTAAGGCTCAGCTCAGGGGCCACCTAACTTCAATTGCTAGGCCTCTCTGCTGCCACCATTTTGGGTTTCTTTCATATGTAGTCTATATTTACTTATCTATGAACATGTTGTATCCTCTAAGTAGAATGTAAATCCCTTGAGAGCAGGGACTGTCTTTCTATGGTTTTTGCATCCAGAGACAGCACAGTGGCTGGCATAGTAGATGTATTACAAACAAACAAACAAACAAACTGATGTTGATCATTGATTGACAGAACTGCATCACAAATATCTCCCCCAAAAGATAGTTATCTCCCCTTTTCCAATCACGCGCTCCAGAGTGATTTGAAATTCATCAAAAGTATACGTGGGGGGGGGAGGAAAAGATCTCCTGTTAACAAAAAATAATACCAATAATCCTGTGTTTTTTGAAACTGGGTTCATGCAAGATCCAAGGGCCCAAAGCAAAAACCAAATCCCTGAGAGCACCTAATGAATCACAGGCATCCAAGAAACAAAAATAGAACCCTAAAAAAAAAACCAAACGACAGACCTGGAAAAGGAAACAAATATCTAAATTATAAGGGGTGGCACTGTGTATTCTCTGTCTGCACATCACTAGGCCTTGTTTTTACTTCCTAAATTCGCACTGTGAAACACATCCCAAGGAAGTTCAGCTGACTCAGGGAACATGCTTCAACTTTATCAATGCTGGGCTGAAGACAGAGCAGTGGTGATTTGCATCAGCTCTGATTCTCTCCTTTTGGCAGTTGCTTCACTTAATTGAGAGAAAAAAGCTGTCAGTCTAAAACACCAATCCCCAGGTAAATTCACTCTGAACTAACCATCTGCCAGGGCTTCTCCCTGGATAGTCAACACTTATTATCCAGAGAACTGGATTCAACTTCCTCATAATTAGATCATTCCTGAATTAAATTGACGGTCCTGAGAAGAAAAAAAAATAGTTTTAAAATATGGGTTGAGATCAGAAAGCAGAAACCAGTTTGTTTTAAAAAAGGTAAGAAAATAATAAAGTCTTTGTATAGGTATATTTTTTGCATATGGGGATTTGTTTTGCTTTACTATGTATATCTGTCACAAATATGGATAGTTCTTTGGTTCTTTTTTGTTGGTTTCACTGGAGGGTGAGAAAAAAAGAGTTGCAGAAATTAACAAAAAGACTATGTTTATATATACATATATATACTTACATAAATATATACATAAACATATATGTATATATGTATATGAGGAGAAAGAGAGGAGAGGAGGAAGGAGGAGGAGGAAGAGGAAAGAGAGTCAGTCAGTCAGTCAGTCTTCATTGCAATAGGGAAAGCAACAGAACAATAACTGGGTTTTCTAAGCGAGGCAACAAAATCATCTTTTCCTATTGCATCCTCCTCATTTACATTCAGGTTTTTATTCTGAGCTCCGGGACTGTCTGAGGCTATGGTTTTTCCAAAAGTGTTCAGAAAGTCACTGCACACACAGGCGCCCAATGGTTAGTTTGGCTCAGGTTAAATCTACTGTTTTAAGGCCCTGGAACACTCAGAGTCGATCTGGTCAGGTCAGCTAATCTGACTAATTGCTGCAAATGCCCAGGTCTCTCTGCATTTGTTGCCAGGTCCGTGAATTTGCCATTTGTCTAAGTGAAAGCAAAGAGTCAAAGAAATACAGCAACACCCCACTGAGTGGAAAAAAGGGGGGAAAGCCCCAGACCTGTAATTAGGCCTCTGTTATAGAGGGATAATTATGCACAAATGAAAAGGGATGAAGGAGAGAAAAGGGAAAATTCAAAAAACTTTTCTGTCAATACTTCTACTTTACATAATGCAGAGAATTCATGATTATTAATAATCAGATTCTTTGCCTTGAGTTGGTCCCATGGATACAAGCTGCCTGCAAAATGATCTACTTTAGCTCAACTTTTTTTTTTGAAAGAAAATAAATCTGAAGTCATTAACTGGTCAGTGATTTTCCTGTTTTTTCATAATTTCACACATCAAATTTGTCTCTAGCCTAAAAGTGCATTTCTTTGTATACAGCTGTCAATAACTAAGAGAGGCAGTGTGGTCAACTGGATAGAGCTGGCCTTCACGGAAGGAATACCTAAGTTCATGTCCCGCCCTTTCACACATCCTGGTTGTCTCCTTAGACAAATCCCTTAACCTCCCAATGCTCTAGGAAACTCTCTAAGCCAGGAAGTTTTAGAGTCATAGTCAACCTGCATTGGTAAAGGGAGTTTTCTCATCTGGGTGTTTATACCAATAAAATCACAGGTGCTGCTCCATATATCTCGTTTATTAAAAAAACAACTTACGGGGACAACTGGGCCTCAGTTTCTTCAAATGTAAAACAAGAGGGTTGGACTGGATGATCACTGAGGTCCCTTTTGCTCTCTAGATATGTCTATCCAATCTTAGTCTAGGTGATGATTAATTAACTCAAACCCAGTGAAACAAATTAGTTTTGTTATCACATCTAGATCAGACTGTTCAGTATTCACTATCAGGGTATAAATTGTTGAAACCATACAAAAGAAAAAGAGCTGGTATTTCCAGTGCAGAAGAGTAGATGGTATAAAGGGGAAGAAAATCACAGATGAATCACAGGATCACGAAATGTCAAAGCTAGGTGGTAACATTATTGATTCCTCATTTCACAGATGAGTAAACTGAGGCCCAAGGAGATAAAGTGACCTGCCCAAAGTCACACAGGCAATTAATGGGAGACTCAAGGACAAGACTCTAGGTTTTCTCATTTTAATATTCTTTCTACCATAACAATCATCAATATTCCATTTTCCTACCATTTTTTTGACCCTCTCATCTCTGGTGTCCATTGCCCAGCTCTGCAAATTCCAAGTCTGTGGCCTGCCACATTAAATGAAAATCCAATCCATGAACATTACAATATGTTCTCAAACTTTTGAAACTCTACCTGAGCAAATGTTCTCAGTGCACTGGATGCAGTATGCACATACATTTTTCAGCCACCTTGCATGACTCAAGTCACAAGTGTTGACTATACTACTAGATTCTTGTATGATATAATAATAATGCTACACTGAAGATTAAAGCATTTGGGATGCTCTTGCTCAAATTCATTCATTCATTTCAACAAATATTTATTGAGAACCTACGGTGACAAAGGCCAGTGAGGGACACAAAGAATGAGACATAGGCCTTGCTCTCATGGAGCTCACAGTCTAGTATAGGAGAATAAGTAGGTCAGTACTTCAGGGACCTGTGATTTCATAGCTGTTACAACCCCCTGATGCAGATGACAACTCCTTATTAGATTTATTATTAGACTTATTAGATAGCCTTCAAAAGTGGCTGAAACTTAAGATTAACCAACCTGTGTCCAGTATAGTAATGAGCCTCTCCAAATTGAGTTAGATTGGCTCCAAGACCAGGCCTACACCCTATACTCTGCAGGGCCTGCCAAGGCTTACCTCATTTGCATAACCTTCAAGAATTCAAGGGTTATCACAACATCCTAAAGAGGACCCTGGAGTAAAACTCAAGGGAAGGAAGGAATAGTGCAATAGTAGTGAGGAGAACAAGGCATTAGAATGATAACTCTACCATCACATGTGAATCACAACAATGGTTCAATTTCACTCAGCAATATGGAGTAGGGATTGATCCTTGTTGAGCTGGGAAAAGGCTGGAGAGGGAGAAAATAAGTGCTTTTGAATTTTAAAAAAATGAAAATTAAAAAACAGAACAACAGAATGGTATATGCAAGGATATTGCCTGTGAGTACAGGGTAAATGGATAATGCAAATAAGGTCATATTCCTAAACTTGCAAAGGTATTGTAAGGTCATTAATACTTTTCTAACTTTGGCTCTGAAGCTTGTCATTTTCATGCCAACTCATTGGCTTCTCCATTGTCAACATACAGAATCATCTAGTGACAGAATCCAAATTCCCAACATGCTTTCTCAGTCCTTTTCAACAAGATATCAAATCAAACATCTAACACAGCTGCTTTGAAAGAGTAATTAAGTTTTGGATACTTTAACTTTTCTAACCAATCAGGAACAATAGAAGGAAAAAAAAACCTGGTGGCATTAAACATTAAAAATCAAGTGAGCAAGAGGTGGGGATCAGGGACACAGAAAAATAGGCTGAAGAAAGAAATCTTTTTTTCCCCCTCCCTCATTAGGCTAAAGGACAGGATGCTAAGCTAAGACACTTCAGACAACACCATCATGATCACAAAACAAAAAAGCCCTATCAATTTAGACTCGTTAAACACGAATACAGATTTAGTTCATAAAGTCACTGTTCATATTAGCTTCAAGAAGGAAGAAAGGTCCTTCATTACCAGAGACAGCCACTGGAGATGTGTAGCAAGAACATGGATTTTTAACTTTTTTGTGTCATGGACTCCTTTGGCCTTCTGATGAAGCCTATGGACCCTTCCCAAAAAATAATGCTTTTAAATGCATACAATAAAAAAATAAGAATTACAAAGAAAATCAATTATATTGAAATACAACTCTCAATATCTATCTATCTATCTATCTATCTATCTATCTATCTATCTATCTATCTATCTATCTAAGTTCAAAGAATTTCTGGCTTAAGAACCCCTTGATTGGAGCAACTTCACTCATATATTTCAGAGTAGCATCCCATCCCTTAAAATACTAATCAACATGTCTCCTAAAGACAAGGTACTTGGCTCTCAATAGATACTTCTGTGTACTGTGGATTCCTTGTATGGAGAAAATCCCTGGGAATTATGTTAGAAATGGGCACCAATATGCCTTTGAAGATCTTGGCATTGACTAAGACACAATGTGGCTACTGCCATCCTGTAAGGTTGGAAATATGAAGTTCAGCTTTGGGACTTTGACCTTAAGTGTTAAAAATCAAGCAAACAGATAGGCATGGTGGTAACACCACTGTAGTCCCTGCTACTGGGGAGGCTGAGGCCAGTGAATCGCCTAAATTTGGGAGTTCTGAAGAACAGTAGGGCTAAAGTGATTCCAGTATTCTGCCTGGCCTACATTAATACGGTGAGCCTCTAGGAGTGGAGGAGCCTCCAAGCTTCCTGTGGAAAGGACGACTCACCCAAATGGGAAATGACCAGGTCAAAGCTTTTGTGCAGATCAGCCAGTGAGTGGCTATTGTTCTTCCAACCTGGGCAAGATAGGGAGACCCAGTCTCTCTTCCCTCCCCTCTCCCCTTCTCCCTAATAAAAAAACCAAAACCAAAACCAAATCAAACAGCAAGAACAACCCAGCCCAGGTCTAAGAACTAAACGTGGAAGCCTGGTGACGGAAATCTTGCAATGGGTGTGTTTTCAAAGACGCCCAAGCTGATAGCAGAGATAAAATGAAGCAACGCATCTCTGGGCAAGTCACTTCACCCTGTCTGCCTCAGTTTCCTCATCTGTAAAATGAGCTGGAGAAGAAAATGGTAAACCCCCCAGGGTCTTTGCCAAGAAAACCCCAGACGGGGACAAGAAGAGTCGGACACAACTGAAACGACGGAACAATAACAGATGCCTCTCTAGCTTCGGCTGCACAATCTTCTGGCTTTCCCCTTTATAACTTCAATCTGCAGGTCATGCAGTTGTACTCAGTTTATGCTGGGCCTAAATTCTGCCTTGAAATACCAGCCCGTAACTCCCAACACCGGAGAGAACTCGGCCTTTATACAAAATGCTTATTTTTATGAGGTGTAGACTTTTCGCCTTTCTTGCCAAAACAGCATGGCCAAGAAGGGTCTACAGTGACAATGCGCCATCAAGTCCAGATCCAGTTACTCAGTATCCACACGTAAGGTGAGAAGGATGATATTAAATATAATTTTACAAAGGGAACCTGCATAGAAGGAGTACGTTCTTAATAAGAAAGGGGAGGTGGTATGGGCAGGGAAGAAAACCACTGAATCATCATAGGATTGTGAAATGTCACACTATGGGCTGTCTCCATATGGATGATCTCCAGAAAAGGGGAAGTAAGGAGGATTAGCCAATAAATTACAGGCCAAAAAAAAAAAGGCATTTCCACAGCCAATAGGGCTTTCCACAGATACTCTTACCAGCTCCTGTTGGAGCTCAGGAGGTTTATTTTGGAGTAAGGGGCTGGTTTTTTTTCTCCCCCTTCAGCTTTAAACCCTGTGTCTTTAATATTCTGAGTCTATAACACATGTGCCTGCCAACTCAGAATCATAAGCTGCTTTTAACAATCAGTTAAAGTTACTTGTCAAAATCACACGCAGGAATTTCTCCAAGGAGCTCAGAGTTTACCATTGTCTAGCCAGCCGGAAGTTTGCTAGGAGCTAGAGGAGAGTGTTCAGTCTGAAGGAGCTCCCTGGCACAGGCATTTGGCCCAAAGAGCAACAAGATACTCAAGTGAAAAGAAAATTAGGGAACCCAGGAGAACTGGAAAACAAGCATGAAGGACTAGGGTACTGGAAAGAAAAAAAAGGAGAGAGAGATTTCTTTTCCTCCAAAGCAAAGGAGTAAGGAAGCCATGTCTAAGGCTAATATGGAGGTGGTGTTTAACAAAAGGAAGGCGTGGAGGATTTCCTGGAAATTGCTTGGAATTCCCCAGGTTACTACCTTAGAGGTCATAAAGAATTGATCCTGCTATCTTCATCTTTCTCCTACTACCAGAAGGGGAAAAAAATCTCTATCCCTTAATCAGTAATTTTCCCTCTAATTACTATTCTTCCACCCACTTTTCTTGTCTCCCAGCACCCCCAACACACACTCATTCACACCTGGTTGGCACAACAGAAGGAACACTGGGGAAGGGTGTGAATGAAGGGGTGGGTACCAGCAGCTGTTCATCATTCTCTCTCTCTCTCTCTCTCTCTCTCTCTCTCTCTCTCTCTCTCTCTCTCTCTCTCTCTGTCCAGTATTACTTAGCATCAAGGGATTTTAGAGCTAAAAGGGACCTTAGACTTGCTATTAGAAAATCAAACAATTCATCACACCATGATCAGTTGTACTGTACAAGATCATCTTTTATTCTTTTCCAACAGGGGATGAGGTGTCACCAGTCTACCACACAGACACACATAAAATGTTGAGATGCCATTTTTTGTTCTACAAGTTTCCTTCACAATCAGTAGAAAGAAAGAAGGGAAAAGTCCTTCTTCGGCTACTGTTAGAACATATTGCAATGTGGATGTGACTCATCTGGGGAATTTTCTAAGCAAAGGCTTCTTGACTGGGGGTCCATGAACTTAAAAAAAATTTTATAACTGTTTTTCAATATAATTGGTTTCTTAGTAATCGATGTACTTTTAAAAAATACATTGAAAAGCATTATTCTGAGAAAGGAGTCCGGAGATTTTACCAGACTGCCAAAAGGGTCTATGACACAAAAAAGGCCAAGAACCCCTGTTCTAAGCCATTTATAGTATAAGTCTTCCTAAGAATTCTACAGTGGCCTATGAACCCTGATAGTCCACAAATGTGTTTTCTCAGTCAGTCACTATCTCAGGCATGACCTGAATTTGATTGCTCTGGAATTGACAGAGGAATTTTCAGGTTTGTTTTGCTGAGGGACCATCCATCTGCTGTCCACAGCCAAAGCTCAGCCTTTCTAGTTGTGCCCAGAGGCAGTAATCCCTAGGGTGTAATGCTCTAAATTGGCATCTCCATCTCTGTGAATAGTAAACAATCTAACCTCTAAATTTCAGAAGATGTTACTGATACTGTTTATAATTAGCTTGCTAAATATAATGTATTCAAGCTGCTAGATTTCATAGGTCTCTGTGTATTTATACTGTGAAGAGGATTTCACCACTTATTTGCACCCACTTTTCTCAAATTTAGAAAACAGAGCATTTACTGAGTCATGCCCACCGAGTGAATAAGAGAAATGGAAGCAGATTGATGTTTCTTCTTCCTCATCCATGATAGTTGGACATCTTTGGATTACAGGAAAGTGAAGAGTTTATAGGACCATAGATTTACAGTTGGAAGGACCCCAGACGGTATCTAGTCCAACCCCCTCATTTTTTTGTTGGTGAAACTGAGGACCAAAGATATTAAGTTACTTGCCCAGGCTTGTACAGTTATTAAGCAGTAGAACTTGGATTTGAACCCAGGTTCTCTGTCTCCAAATTCCATTGCCTAGCTAAAGTCAGAAGTACACAGCAAATTAGCTACATTTCCATGGGTAGGCCTTAAGCCAGAAAATAATAGGACAGGAAGAGGGTGTTGGCATCCTTCTCTCCTCTGACACTGCCATTTTCCTGGTGTAGGCCTCATCACTTCAAGCCAGGACTATTGCTCTAGCCTGCTGATCTTCCTATCTACTTTGAATATTTCCCTATTCCAGTCCAAACCGATCTTCCTAAATCACAGGACTGACCATGTGATTTCCCTCCTCCCCAAATCATTTAATAAACTGCATTGACAACCTCTTACTTCCAGGATCAAATATAAAGTACCCTCTTTGGCTTTTAAAGCCTTTCATAATATGGCCCCTTACTACTTTTCCACTCTTCTTATGTGCTTGTTCCCGTTTATATATTCTGTGATACAGTGACTCTAAGCAATGTTCCTTAAACAGCACAGTCCATTTCCCAACTCTTGGCATTTTTGCAGGCTCTTCCCCATGCCTAGAACACTCTCTTTTTAATTTTCATCTCCTGGCTTCTCTGGCTTCCTTCATGTCCCAGAAAAAGTCCCACACCTTCTGCATGAAGCCTTTCTTGGTCCCCTTGCATCTTATGTAGTGCTTTCCCTCTGAGATTATCTCCAATTTATCCTGTATATTTTTTGTTTGTGTGTTGTCTCCCCCATTAGACTGTGAGTTTCTTGGGAGCAGGGACTTTTACATTTTGCCTTTCTTTGTATTTCTAATGCGTAGCATAGTGCCTGGTATTCGGTGGGTAACTAAAAAATTCTTGTTGAATTGACTATCATCAATTTTATTTTGTTGCATCTGTGAGCTCTTTAGTAGGCGACAGGGGTGGGGAACCTGTGGCCCTCTAGGTCCTCAAGTGTCACCCTTTGACTAAATCCAAACTTCACAGAACAAATCCCCTTAACAAAAGGATTCGTTCTGTAAAACTTGGACTCAGTCAAAAGGCTGAACCTGGGGACCTAGAAGGCCACATGTTACCTCAAGGCCACAAGGTTCCTCACCCCAGTATAAGGCATTCCAACTGTGAACACTCCCTTCACCAAAGGGAGATCAGCAACTGTTCTGTAATTTGTCTTAGAGAGTCACCTAGGTCACTAATAAGTCCAAGGTCACAATTTATTATTTGTCAGAGACAAAACTAACTCTAAGGCCTGTTCTTTATATACTTCTCTAGGATTCCTCTCTTATAACATTCCATAATTGACCAAAAAGAGGTCTAAAAAAATGGAAGAGAACCTCAGGCCCCTAACTTGAAGCACAAAGAACCCTTGGAAAGTATTAAGACTGAATTGATTATAATTTTCCCAAAAGGTAATCAACAAGATGAAAATCAAGGATTTAACCAAGCCCTCAGAGTCTGTGTTCACCTTTCATTAGCAATTAAATTCAGAGGGCTTGGTGATTTCCATTTGAATAACAGTGCAATGAATTTCTTTGAAACGATTTTCCTGTTTTCCTGTTCACCTTGATTCTAAAGAGAGAACACTGGATGTGATGTTACCAAGTTTGCCCTGAAGCATCCTCAGCACTTGCTTCAACAGTTCCATCACATGACTGCTAAACGCAAACAACAGGCAGGCTGTCATTGGGAATACTTTTGAGCCAAGGTCCCTAATGTGGCATACCTCAAATGTGTTATTAATTCTAATGTATCCAAAAGCAACTGCAATCAATGACTTTCAGGCTTACACCTATCAATTGCAGTTGTGTTTTGTTTTGTTTTAATCCATTCAGTATGGTGTAATACCCTACTGGACTTGGGATCAGGAAACCTGGGTGTAAATCCTAACTTAGATGCTTACAAAGCGTATGACATCGTACAAGTCAAATAAACTTTCTTAGCCTCAGTTCTTCATCAAAGAGGGGGTCTCTACTACATGATCTCCACTGTCTCCCTATGATCCCATGAAAGCCCTGCACAAATGTGACATAGGGAGAAATTCTTTGAAACAAACACTCCTCACTCTAGGGAAAGTCTGAGAGAGTAAACCTTGCCTTGATCTGAAGGCTTTTCATACCCAGTCTGGAGTGGGTTGCAGGGAAGGCCAGAACAGAGGGTGTCAGGTTAAGCACACTGGACAGTTTCCTTAGCTGGTCATCATGATTTGGTTTCATGTTTTGTTTGAAGCAGATTCCCAGTACACTGACTATACCCATATTCAAGCAGAAGCATAAGAACTTACATTTATGTCAAATATAAATGACTTTTAAATTATTTGCTATTTTGTCTTATTTGTGCCTCTGTTCCCTTCCATTTGTATAAATAATTGAGAGCTAGCTAGCTATACATTTCCGTTTCCTGTCTTCTCACATTTGTTTCAACTATGTGGAAAGTAGACATTTGTGGTTTTCTCAAATAGAGTGAGGCAGGATTTTTTCCATAATCTATCAATAAGCATTTATTAAATGCCTTCAATCTATCAATCAACAATTATTTATTAAATGCCTACTATGTGCCAGGCATTCTGCTAGATGCTGAGAATACAAGGACAATGAATGCAATAATAATTCTTACTAACACATAAGCTGCTCCCAGGAGAACTTTTGGTGGATGCATTGACCATGATAAGGCTTAGTCCACCTAGCTCTTTAGTAAATTGCTGCCTGATCCCAGTTCCCTGTAAACACATTTTGGACAGAGTACTCCTACACAAGGAACTGCCCTAGAATCAAACAAGAGGAAAGTAGGTTAGATCGCCATTAGGGAAATTCCTTTAGTGACCCCGGATTTCTCCCCAAAACGAAAGTCCTTCTTGCTTAATAGCAATATTCTAGCATCATTGTTCTATGATTTCAAGTCACGGAATAGTACAGTATCCAGAGAATTAAAAATGAAGCTCATGGTGGGTGTGAGTAGGATAACAAATAAGAAATATGAAGACATGGAATAGGATGTGTTTCCAAGGAAATGTATGATGGAAAAAGGACATACACTAGTCATGTGGAGAAAGCAAAGCATAACAGGTGGAGAGCCAGGCTGCTCTACCAGTATCCTCCAGATGTCAGGAGAAATCTAGGAAGGCCCCCCAGCACTTTGGGTGGGCTCCCATGGTGAACTTATGGGAGGGTGTGGACAAGAGTCCCACAGGATTGGCAGGTCTAGATGAATTAGGATGTACACTGTGGAAAGCAACATCCATTTCAATGAGATCAGAAATCCATCTGAGTATGAAAGAACCTGCTTTACTGAAAAAAACAAAAACATACCTTTTTAAAAATGATGCCACATTCTTAACTACCTTGGGCTACATTCACCGTACAGTGAATGCAAAGTGATTAGATACACCATGGTCCTGTTCAAGATAAAACACACAGATTAAAAACAAGACCATGTGTCAACAAACAAACCTGGAAGTCAAGAATTTTAGCAGCTTCTTTGAGATACATTGACCACCCTAAAAACCATTAGCATATTCATATTTTAAAGCCTCAGCCTGAAATTCCAGTTACCGAAACATGCATACATTCAAAATGCAGCGACTATCAACAAGAAATCAAGGTCGGCTCATTAAGAGGACAGCCTCTACTGAGGAATTCTGTCAAGGAAAGTTAAAGCACCATTCACATTCATTACAAAACAAGATGAAATATTTATTCTCTGCAGAATCTACTCCCTCTACTTTTGTAAGGGGCTATTCCTGCAACTATGTACTTATACATTTATAGTCTGTCTCCCAATGCCTCTTCCTTGGCACAAAGTGAAAATTAAAATAGAATTGCATATTTAGCTCATTTTTTTCTGCCACAGAATTAAGCCCTGACTTCCCAAAACTCATGACTTTGGGATAAAATCAATGCCTACCCCAAGAAGCTTCTCACTTTTCGACTACTCTGTATTCAGAGTCCTTACATTGCTGGCTATCTCACAGATGGAGAAGGCCCCTTTTCCCCCTGCCTTGATGATTTATTCATTTTTCATTTAACCAAAGATGAGCAGGCCCTTTCTTGCATTTTTTTTTTTGCTTCAGGGCCCAATATTTTAAAATACCATTGTCTGTGCATACTCAAGAAAGGCCAGATTCCTTTAGGGACTCACTCAGAGCAAGCCAGTCTTTCACTCCACAGTAAAACCTGAGACCTGTTTCTTCTATATGCTACCTGAAATGCCCAACTGATGCCTAGAAGAAGGAAGAGAAAGCCTAAACACATATGCAGAAGGCCTTCAACAAGACTTTTAGAGACAAAATGAACCACAGTCTAGGTTGGGAATGAGTTTGTTTCTAACCAATGGGGTTTTCCATAATACACATAAACGTAGTTTGATTTCACAGTGAACACAGAACAGATGAACTGCTTTTGTTATTTTGTTGGTTTATGTTGTCTTCCTGTTCAAAAGGTAAAAATAGTTCAAATTTTAAGAATTCATTCCATATCTGTTTACTTGTATTTGTTGAGAGTATACTAGCTTTGTTTAAAGGTTTTGGTTGGTTGTTTTTTTTTAACCAGAAGTTTTCATCAGTGTGGGTACTTCTTGTGTGGGAAGTTCCCTCCATAGATACAGTCCTCAGCCAACTTAAGAGAATTGACTCTAATTTTGTAACTAGAGATAATATGAACTGGCTTCCAAGTTACCTCACACAGTCTCTGTCAGAAGCAGGATTTGAACCTAGGTCTTTCTGGATCCAAGGTTAGCCTTCTACTACCGTGCCACTCTGCCTTTTTCCTAACTAAATTTAAATTATATCTCCTTTAAGCATATGTTCTATTTCCCTTTGACCCTGACTTTCCTAACTAAACTAACTAGTTTTATCCTGTTGTGGAAGAGAATAAGTGAAAGAACCAAAATGGCTTGAAATCACAATGATTTTTCCCTGATTTTGTTCCTAAGTTTATAGCTCATTATCCCTTAATAAGCAGCCTATCAGTCAATAAATATAAATACAGCCCAAATCACTAAGTAACCTCTATTCTCATTCACTTTTACTGCACACACAAGCCTTTCCTAACCTGGACTCCACTGGCTCCCAGAAAAGCGAGGTAGGAAGAGAAGCCAAGGCTTATAAACCTAAGGCAGTACTCAAGTAACAAGATTTCATCTTGTCTGGGTTCCACTTTGCCAAAGCAGAGGAGTCACTTGACTGGGGTTCAGTCTGATTTCTGTTTAGGTTTTTTTTTAGGGCCCTATTATAAACAGCCAAAATAAAGGAGCTGCTGTACTGAAGGGCACCTTTCAAGAGAAACAAAAATAGGAGAACTGTTTAACAAAAGGGGACTGTTTGCGCCTTAACCTCCTGAAAAGGGTCTGACCATCAAACTGGAACTGCTTTCCACAAAGTTAAAAAGACCAAGATGAAAAAAAAAAAAGGAATCAGAGGATCACCCACTCCAAGCCTTCTTCCCCTCCCCCCTCCACAATCCCAACCCCCTTAAGAAGTGCCAGAGAATAAAATACAAACCTCTTTGAAGAAACCTTGGGTCTGATCTCAGCTTTCAGGTTACAGAAGGCATTGGCTTCAGAAAGCCACCCTACTGTTAGATCACACACACACACACACACACACACACACACACACATTTCCCCTATATTTGTCCTGGTTCCCCCATACCATAAAAAAAAAAAGACTTTCATTTTAATCTCCTTACTACACTGGGTAAAGGCCTCTAATTTCACAGCATAGAGATAATACAAATAATTCATATGACACATTAGCAGAATATCTACACTGAAAGCATTTAGTCCTAGCTCACTGGAAACAATAGGGGGCTAAGCAACTGCTTGGAAAAGCAAAGGGTTGGATATTCATGTGGTGCTAAGCCCCTCTCAGTTTCACTTCAACGAAGCAAAGACAAGGTCATCCTATCAAAATGAGAGTTGTTCAAAGTCCATGGGTCACCATCATTACATAGCTCTCCCTCTACTTTCTCCTCTGACTGCAATATTCTCAAGTTCCTTCTGACCCTTTCAAATCAGTGCATCTATGTTCTCTGTTACCATCCACTGGTCTCCCCCTCACTCCCCACTGGAATGCCCTTTTCCCTCCTATTTTTTTTTTAATCTTCCTCTTAGTTTCTCATGCTCAGACCAATCCAATGTAGCTCTCACACTCTTTCCTGGCCTTCCTTTCAAGTTCTCCTCCACCCAACCCCCTTTCAGTTCCTTTTCCCACTCAGCCTTTATTGTCTCAGCAATGCCAGCATTTTCAGGCCTATACAGAACTATTATTCACCTGACTTCTTCTCTCTCTGAGACACTGCCAAGTGTGAGGCTAGGTCCCTTTGGGGACGAGGATGAATCAATAACACAAATGTTTTCAAACAGCTCGAAATGGGGATGGACTCTTAGAATGTTTCAAATTATTTAATCCAGCCAATCATCACTAAGAAAATATTTTTTTCAATAATGCGATTGTGGGGGAAAGCACCACAAATCTAAAAACCCAAAGGGCATTAGGGCTCAACCGTCATCTTGAAGCTCTATTGGCTTCTGAGTATAGGCATGGCATGTGTCTCCACAGTTTAACCCAGTTTTTTCCCCCATAGGGTTCCTCAGCAGCTAGAGCAAGCCACTCTAGAACCTTCTAAGATGTAGCAAAGCATTCTGGAGGTCATCTAACTCAACCCTCCTCTCTTTACAGATGAGATTACAAGGGTCCAGAGAACTAAGATGACTTACCTAAGGTTGCACAGGTCACTGGACCACAATTTAAACCCTACTTGCTCTGATTCCAAAAGGAGTAATCTTTCCTCTACTCCTACTTTTCTCAGAGAGTCATCCTTTCCTGAGGTTACTGAGCAATCTGATTAAAACCTGCATTTTATCAACAATCATCCATTGAGCACCTGCTATTTGCTCAGCACTGTGCTCAGTACTGGGAATAAAAAAAAAACAACAAGTGAATAGATTCTTCACCTCAAGGAGCTTACAGTAGGCAGGGTGTACATATACATAAAGAATATATATATATATATATATATATATATATATATATATATGTACATATATATATATATGTATAAAATGATTATGAAGTAGTTTGGGTAAGGAGGACACTGGTAGCTGGGCTAATCAGGAAAGGCTAATATAGAAGGCAGCCCTTTTCTTTTTAAAAGAAACCAAGGATTCCAAACAGGAAAGGTGAGGAGTAAAGGCATTTCAGGCACAGGGGATAAACTGTGGTTTTGCGCAGAGATAGGAGATGGAGTATCATGTGTGAGAGACATTAAGGAGGTCAGTATGACTACACTAAAGAGAGCATAGAGGGGAAGAATGTGTGATATTGGAAAGATAGAGAGACCAGATCATGAAAAGTTTTAAAAACCAACCAGAGAAGTTATATAAACTCATGAAACATTTTTAAAAACAGGAAAAACTGCATCTTCTCATCTACCAACATAGCAACTCATGGCTAATTCTCAAATAAGGCGGACTCCATTATTTTGTTGCAAATCTGAAAAAGGGTATCCATTCATGTCAATTTTCCAAATAGCTCCTCACTGTCCAAAGAGTCCACCTCTCCATCTTAGCTATGGAAACAAACAAATCTTTATATTGAATGTTCTTTTTTGTTGTTGTTTTAATCTGAAAGGTCCACATATATCTCCAAGTTCTTTAGCAATAATGTCTTCTCTGGGCTCATCCAATTATTTCCATTCCCACCCTCCCGTTGGCTTCTCCATCTATAGTGATTCTCAAATGAATTACCACTAGGGTGCAACCACCCTTATTTAGCACCCACGGGTGAGGCAGATAAGCAGTGGATAGAACATCACAGGTAAGCCTGTGAACTCTGCTGTCAAGAAACTTACAACATAATGATGCTGGGAGGGAAGAAGACAGAGGAATATAGCTGAGGTTGCAAAATGTGAATTCAATAAGGAATACAAGTGATCCCACATATGGCTACATTGATTATTTACTGCTGAGACAATAATAAAGAAGAACATCAGTTAACAAAAGACGCTGTCAAGCACCTGAAATAATTTTTCATTAGGTCTTGTTTTCTGTTTGGTGCTTAGGATATTTCTCTTCAAAGTTTGCAATAAACATATTTATCCTACACGTATTCTTTGACAATGGGCTGGTTACTGATTCCTCACAGCCCTCCTCTCTCCTCTCACACAGACAATGTGTTATGAATAGCTTGAAATTAATATTGCTTTAATTCTACATCACCCTCTCAAAAGATATGGAAGTAAGATTAGATTTGTTCTTTTTTGGCCCCAGAGGGCAAGACTAGAAGTTATTAATAGGTGGGAGCTTCAGAGAGGCAGATTTCAGTTCTTTGTAAGGAAAAACTTACTAACAATGAGAACTGTCCAAAAGCAGACATGGCTGCTTATAGGAAGTAGCGGATTTGCCTTCATTAGAGATCATTAAATAAAGATTTGGATGACCACTAGTTGAGGATGCCGAAGAACGGTTTCTTGTTCAGGCACAGATTGGACTAGATGGACTCATTCCATAATTCTAGCTGAGGTCTGGGAAGAAGAAGACTGTTTCTGAAGCAAAATTTCACTGTCTATTTCATTCCAAAGGTATTTCAACAGCACTTTAGACACTAAACCTAGCAAACTTGGAATGTATTCCAAACTAAATCAATTCCTAAACCTTTGGAAAGAGTCTTTTAAAATTAAAGAATATTATACCTCAACCAGCTAATGTAAAGGCCTCTTTCACTGTGGTAAGGAGGACTTTTCATTTTCCCAGACTACATAAAACTACAAAGTGGTAGTGGTGATGGTGATTATAATTAATGAATTAATCGACAAACACCTTTAAAAACTTTCTATGTGTCAGGCACTGTACCAGGAGTTCCATACACAAAGCCATCAATAAAAGGGTCTCTTTTTTTCAAGGAGATATCATACTGATAAAATAATTTACATTAATGTATTTTATTTATATAGCATATCACATTAATATATTTATAACTGTAGAATTCAACTACTTTACATACACTATTTTATTAGATCCTTACAACAGCCTGTGAGCTAGTCAGAGTAGAGATTATTATCCCCACATAACAGATGGAGAAACTGAGATTATGCAATTTTCCCAAGGTCATACAGCTAGTAGCTGGCAGTCTTCTGACTTCTAGGTCAGTGTTCTTTTTCCTATACTATTGGCTTCTGACTAAGGTGCTACTAATACTCCAACAATGGAATTCCTGTGATTCCCTCCTTAACAGAAATTCAGGGCAAATTCTAGAGATGGAAAAACCACGTTAGAGCTTTATTTACCACAAAGGGCTCCGAGCTCCAAATCCCAGTGTAATTACTAAATATCTAAACTACTAATCAATCCTTGTAACATACATCAATATAGAAGAGAAAAGGTGCTACCATACTGAGTATATATCAAATTCTTAAATGCCTTTACATTTATGTGAATTGTGCACAGTAGCTATGGTTGAATCGTTCCTACCAGTTTCTTTAAGAAGCGAAACTAAAACTTAAATCATGAAAACATGCCAATTTAAATATATGTGTGTATGTGTTTATACATATATATGTGCATATATATGATTATACACACACACACACACACACACACACACACACACACATATCTGTGATAGAAGAATCTGTTTTGCCAAAGACAATTGCTATATGATGGTAATGGGTCCATTCCACCATACTGTAATAACTAACCTTCTCCTACCCCCAATTCAAATGGAGAAATGCCATTTAAAATGGGGTCTGGCTTACATGAACTGATGCAAAGTGAACAGAACCAAGAGAACATTGCACACAGTAACAGCAATATTATAACCATAATCAAATGTGTAAGACTTAGCTACTCTGATCAATACAACGATCTAAGACATTTCCAAAGGAACCATGATGAAAAATGCTATCAGCCTCCAAAGAGAAAACTGATGAACTCTGAGCATTCTTTTACTTTTTTTGGGGTGGGGGTAGTTCTTTTGCAAGATGGCTAATATGGACATTTTTTTGCATGATTTCACCTATAATAGAGATCATATTATTTGTCTTCTCAAAGGTGGGAGGAGAAGGGCAGGAAGGAGGAAAAGAATATAAAACTCTAATTTTTAAAAAATGAATGTTTTAAATTTTAAAAATATAATTAGGAAATGTTTAACAAAATAAGTAAAATATATTAAAATAAAAAATAAGGTTTTGATATGAAAAGAAGAAGAAGAAGAAGAAGAAGAAGAAGAAGAAGAAGAAGAAGAAGAAGAAGAAGAAGAAGAAGAAGGAAAACCCAAAACCTTCTTAACAAATCCTGGCCTTGAAATCTGGCTAATCAGCTTCCTGTGAAAAGATAGCACGTCACATGTTTATCTTCAGTACTCATAAATCTTCCTCTTGCTCTGCTTTAATATCAAAGAATTTGCATAGATATCACTTTTTAAATTAACCATTTAAAAAATTGGTGTGGTAGACAAAGTACTGGGCCTGGAGTCCAGAAGACTCATCTTCCTGAGTTCAAATCTGTCCTCCAACACTTACCAGCTATGTGACTCTGGGCAAGTCACTTTGCCTTGGTTTCCTCATCTGTAAAATGAGCTGGAGAAGGAAATGGCAAACCACTACAGCGTCTTTGCCAAGAAAACCCCAAATAGGGTCACGAAGAGTCAGACATGACTGAAAAACAACTGAAAAACAATACTCATTGACCACACAGGCAATATGGTATAATATATTAAATGCTGGGCTTGGGCTCAGGGAAAATTGGATCAAATTCTTCCTGTGACACTTTCTAGCTGTGAGACCCTGTACTTAATCCCTATTTGCCTCTGTGATGTTTCTACTAAGCTATGGCTAAATTCTGATCTTTCTTGGTAGAAGCAGTTTCCATATTAGGAGGTCTCCCTACTGGGGAAATCACAGGTCCTTCATGGTATTCATCAGTTTCTCAATATTAAAGCCGCAATGCTTTTGAAATAGGAACTATTTTGTAAAGACAAAATACCTCAAAGGAATTTTATCTGTAGACAGAGGTACCTAGGTGGGACTGATCTTAGATTTGGGAAGTTCTGAGATCAAATCCTATCTTAGATGTCTTCTAGCTGCTTTAACCATTAGCAAACAATTTAAACTCTCAGTCTTTGTTCCCTTATCTATAAAATGGGTATAATAATAGTACCTACCACATAGGATCACTGTGGATGAAATGAGACAGTATCTGTAAAGAACTTTGCAAATCTTAAAGTGCTACATAAGTGTGAGCTATGAGTATTATTATCATTCTATATTCATATATTGATAGAGAGGAAGCTAGCTAGATATACCAATACAATATAAATTAAAGGAAAAAAAATTATGTTTCAGGTTGACATCCACTTTACAATTAAAACAATTATGGCATTACTCCATTTTAATTTGGGGCTGCATATAAGAATAAACTTTCAACATATTTAAGTGGGAAAAGAATAAAACAACATTAAAATGGTGCCAATTAATTCTGCAAAAAAAAAATTATATATTTTTGCAGCAACTCAGAGAGCTGAGTTTTCCCTCTTGGTTCATTTCTTCTTCCTAATTATTCTCTTGTACCTGATGAAACACAAGCCACAAACTAAAATCAAGAAAAACTATTTTGAAGAAAAAACACCCTTTAAGAAGGTTTAATCTGATTCTCCAAGGGAGGTAATTTTAATCCAAGAGCATACCTTCACTGCCTGCCAACGCCTATTTTTGCTCTGCCCTATTCACTCATGTGGCTCTACTGTACACCACCTCTCAGGCTGCTATCACATCAGCTCAAATACCACAAGAGCAAAACAATTTCAAACAAGTTGTGAGTTTTCTAGTGTACTGCTTGCAAAGTGCATGTAAATTATTAGATTACATTACAAATGAAAGACTCAGCAGTGGGTCACCATAGTGGTGCATTAATGTAAAATAAGCTGAATGGAACACTCACAGACATGCTTGTTTGACATGATTTTTGGCAGGGAGGAGAGAATGAGGGAAAGAGACTGGAGTGTTAGGTCTGCTAGATGCAAGAGGCTGGACTTCTGGGCCCAAGTCCTGCTTTCCAGCCAGAAGCAACAGGGCCCCTGCCGCCTTCTGAGTAAGCTCAGTAAAGGCTGAAAAGGGGGCTCTTGATGTACCAACATGTTGAAGCTACTTTCATCATGTTTGCCAAACATTCAGGGAACTTCTGCCATGATCAAGGCACTGTGCTAGGCACTGGGGGGTGAAGGGAAAGGGGAAGCACTGGAGAAGGGGTGGAAAGACTGACAAAAAAGTCTGCTAGGGTCTTTGCCTTATAGAAGCCTATAGTCTATTCGGGAAGAGAATACATATATAAATAGAAAATACACAAAGACACAATACAAAGCAGCATGTGGAATGTCATTTCATGTGTGTGTGTGTGTGTGTGTGTGTATCTATATCTATATATCTATATCTATATATATATATATCACGTTTGAGATAGAGAAATAGAGAGAGAGAGAGAGAGAGAGAGAGAGAGAGAGAGAGAGAGAGAGAGAGAGAGAGAGAGAGAGAAACAGAGAATAAAAGAATTCAGAAGAAGTAAGGGTCCACTTAGGGTGGTAAGAGAAGGCTTCAGGAAGGACATGGGATCTGAGCTGTCCCTTGAACATCAGATAAGATTTCTTTTAGTGGCAACCGGGGCAGGGGTGGGCATTCCAGGATGGTGGCTCAGAATGTACAAAGGTAAAGAAAGTACAACGAATGCTTTATGACAGCCTTAGAAAGTATTTAGTGAGAAGCTATGGGGTCATCAGTGGAAAAACAATCAGATTTAGATAAGCAATCAAAATGCCATCAACAACTCAAACAGAAAAATGATACCTGCCCACCAAAAATTTACATTCTATAGCAGATAAGCGTGCCAGATGCAGGCCTAAATGTAATAAGACATTAATGAATATGTGCTAAAAGTGGCAGAAAGATACTGTATGATTATAAATAATAAGTATTTACATTATTTTTCATCTCCCATCTTCTTTCCAGAGTCATAACGAATAACACCTGGTACTTGACACAGTAGACAGTTACTGTGGAAACACTCCCTCCAATAACTTTTCAAGAATTTTTGCCCAGATACCTTGGGAAATGTCTTCATCAGCCAATAGCTCTCCCTGTCAGGCAGCATCTTTTAAAATTTAATCTAAACTTTCCCTGTTGCAAGTTTTATTTAATTATTCCTGATCAAACAGCTATGTAAAACGTGTTGCTTAACTGATCACCATCTAGGCACACCATGCACTTCTCAAAACATCAATAATAACAGTTGTTCAGCTCACACTGAGCTCCTTCACAATTGTGTGAATGGTGAGAAAATGGGAAATTCTTAATCTGGAGCAGCCCTGAACTTGAGAATTTCATATCCTCCAAAGAGAAGCAGAAAAGAGCTTAAGTGGCGTTTTGTCATTGCGCAACTTTGGGACAACACTACTTAACAAACAGAACAGCTGCCATGGTGGGAAATATTGATTGAGAGCTTACTATGTGCAAGGTTCTGGGATGAATACTGTTCTCTGCTTTGATAACATCCCCATATTCTGACACATAACTCCATATGTTAAACATTACACATGACAAAAAGATACTATATGATCATAAATAATAAGATGCAAGCATGATGTTCACTGCACCTTTAAATACTACTTTACTCAGGTACACAATAGCTAATTATTGTGATATATATTTTTTGATCAATAATAAACATCGTCATGTGAGGAAAAATAACATTGATTCTGAAATAGCCACTAAATCTATCTTTTTTCCCAGTTCACCATTGCCACTCATGGGACTATCATATCTTCCTGACATCCATGGTGCTTCTTTATGTGCATGTCTTCTCCCAAGATTACTGTAAGCTTTGGAAGATAAGGGAACATCTCCAGTACTTCTTTTTGCCTCCCATTATGAAGCTTGCTGTAATGTAAAGAATACTACACTAGGAAGCTTGAGGTCCTTGGCTCTTGTCTGGGCTCTTCTACTAACTAGATGAGTGAATGGTGGCAGGTCATATCAATGGGCTTCAGTCTTATCATCTGTAAAATGGAGGGGTTAGCTACAATCCCTAAGTGTTCTTTCAGTTTTACAGTTCCCTAGCTCCACAGGCCATGATAACCTGAGGGCTACAAGGTTGACTAGCATCAATTTCCTACCGAATACCACTGATTAAAGGAGTAGAGGTTGAATTGCAAATGAAGAGGTTCAGGTTCTAGTCTGGCCTTGAGAAAATCCCTATATATTCTTCCTTAATACCTAATCCTTAATACAAAAAGTTGAAATATTTAGGGACTAATCAGAAAGTTTATAGATCTGAACACTAGAGCTAGAGGAAGAAGGACCAAATTCAAACTATGGCTCTGTTACTTATTACCTGTATGATTTTGGATTAGTCATAAGGGAATTGGACTAGATCAGAGATTCTTAACCTTTCTTGTATGTCATACATTTTGTTCATATTCTCAGAACAAATTTTAAGTGCATGAAACATAATACATAGTTTTACAGAAAAAATTACATTGACATAGTTATCAAATTTTTTTTTAAAAGTTCACAACCTTCAGGTTAAACATCCCTGGACTAGATGATGCCCAAGGTCCCTGCCTGCTCTAAATCTATGGTCCTTTGGTATGAATCCTTATTTTTCTCATTTATACTCTTGGCAACAGAGGGAATAGAGAAAAAGAGAAGATAAACTTAACTCAATTTTGTTTACTTCAACTAACAAAATATTTAATCTATGTGCAAAGCACACACTGCTAATCCCAATAGAGAAGATTCAAAGTTGAGATAAGATCTAGTCCTTGATATCAAGGAATTTCTAATCTAGCAAGGGATATGACCCAAACACAAATGACTTCAGTACCTCAATATATGTGGAAGAAAGATGCAAATAAAGTGCTAATTACAGTGTGAAGGGGGACACTTCACAACAACTGTGAGAAGGGGGGAAGGCTTCCTGGCGGAGAATTTGAATTGGGCAGCAGCTTGTGTACCAGGGCTGGAGTCATTCAGCTCATCTTCCTGAGTTCAAATCTGGCTTCAGACACTTACACGCTGTGTGACCTTGGGCAAGTCACTTCACTCTGTTTGCCTCAGTTTCCTCATCTGTAAAATGAGCTGGAGAAGGAAATGGCAAAACACTCCAGTATCTTTGCCAAGAAAACTCGATATTGGATCACAAAGAGACACAAATGAAATGACTTAATGAAAAAAATTAAGGGATAAGAATTTAATAGAAGGGAAATTCAACTCAATGAATTTTTATACTTGTTAGGAAGTTCAGAAAACAATACTAGTGAAAGAGATAGCTGGAAATGCTAAAATCAGACTTTTTTTGCTTATCTCTGGCTTTCTATTCTCTCTCAGGACTCCATCCTACTGGACAACTAAGAGTTATACCTGCAGCTTAGTCACGTGGATACCTCATCTTTTCTAATGCAATATCTTCATCAGGAGTATGTTGGAAGAGTTAATGTTTACAAGTATTTATCATCATCATCATATTTTCCTATTCACTAATTTTACAATTCTATAAAAACAAGTCTATGTAATCTGCCACATTTTAGACTTGTTAAGATGTTTATTGTCCATTTTTCTTTAGTATTCTAGGCATTTGCATACTTTTTTCTTCTTGACACTTAGAAAATTGCTTCCCTTTTTCTCCCCTCACCCCATTTTTGGTATCATATAGGATAGGAATGGGACTAGTTTTCTTGAAGGTCAAAATCACATCTGGTTGCTTTTCTCCCTATTTGTCCAATTCTTTATGATTTTTTAGAACTAATTCAAGGAGTTGATAAATATGCCAGAAAATTCCCACTCCAGGACACATGTCATCTTGACCTTCAGATCTCTAGATTTTCTGTTTTCACAACTATTCCCTTATCTGCTTTTTGGTGAATTGGCATTCTTGATGAATTCACCATTACCTCTTAATGACTCAAATTTCTCCTTTTCACTTTGCTGGTTAAAGATAATTTTAAATGTGGAATTTACTTTCTGAGTAATTTCAGAATTATCATCAACTTTATTTTCCTTATTTGTAAGCAAGGTTGTTTTCTTTCTAATGCAAGTGTTCTTAATGAGGGATTCACAGACTCCAGTTGGTGGACAGATTTAAGGGGGTCTGTGAGCTTGAATGGGGAAAAAAACTCACATTTATTTCAATTGTTTTCCTTTGTATTTTATTTTATGTAATTAAAAATGTTAGCCTGAGAAGGGGTCCATAGACTTCACAGACTACCAGAGGGGTCCATGCCCTCACCTATTTGATAATACCTTAAAATAAAAATATATTTATAAAGAGATATTCTTATATTCAGAGTATAACCTCTGAATAGTATCATCACAATAGACTTCAATATTATTTTTTCCTGATTCTAAGATTAGTTAAGTTTGTTTCTCTTTCCTTTACTCTAATTCTGGAAATTTATATCGATGCCTTAAGATTTTAAGCCCCCATCAGGGAAGACAAATACAAGCAACTGTCAATCAGGATAAGAATAAAAGTAAATATTATTTAATATTTCTTTTAAAAAGCTACATTCTCTCCATTAAAGATCATATTATCAACTACAAACTGGATTTCAGATGGTTGATTATCAATCATTTAGTGGTTTAGTAGTCAGAACATTAAATTGGATTACTCAGAGTTGTGGTCACCAGGTTTTACAGACAATTCAAGTGTTCACCTGATTTGTTCTTTCACTCTGCCTCAGAAACTTGTGACACAGCTCCTCTTTTGTTATTTTTTCTAATCTATGTACTAAAAATGAAACAAAATAAACTCTTTAATTTCAAGACCTACTTAGAAAAGAAAAAGAAACCAAAACAATAAGATGGTAAGGGGTTCAGCCAAGTGGCAGAGTATAAGCTGGGTCCCAGCTGAACTTTCCCAACACTTCCCTCCCAACAACTTTAAAATACTGCCTCAAATAAAATTTTGGAGCAGCAGAGTTAACAAAAGATCAAAAGGAGACATTTTTTCCAGCCTAAGACAGCATCAGCAGGTTCAGGAGCTCTCAGCCCAGAGACATTAATGGTATCAAACAACCAGTCAAAAAAAAAAAAAGTTATAGAGGAGCCTATGCTAGCACTGATGGGCAATGTTATTGCCCATGATCAGTTCTGGGTGGCAATTCTAGGGTTGAAAGGAACACTTGTAATGGACCACAAGAGAGCAGAGGCCCTCGTCACAGTTCCAGGACCAATAACAACACTAACACTTTTAACTGCAGGGTAGCAAGGACCCATCCCGGGGAAAGAACAGAGTGCAGATCAAGAGAGCAGTGACCATGACTCTTCCAGGATAACTACTTTGGAAGCACCAAAAACTTGCAGACCCCTAGAGCGAGCTCTGAAAACAGTAGTATGAAAAAACCTGAAGCTTGGGACAGTGATTCCCCACCCCTAGGTGAGCAGAGCCCAATTTTAACATAAAATTCAAAGTGAAGAAATAGACTGGGAAAATAAGCAAACAAACAAAAAAAGAACTTGACCATAAAAAAAGAAACTATTATGATGGCAGGGAAGATCAAGACAGAAACTCAGAAGACAACAATGTAAACCAGCTTCAAGTAAAAGCCTTAAAGAAAAATGCTAATTGGACCCAAGGCCAGTAAGAATTCCTGGAAGAGTTAAAGAAAAAGATAAGAGTGGTAGAGGAAAAATTTGGAAATAGAATGAGAGCAGTGAAAGAAACTTATGAAAAGAGAATTAGCAGCTTAGTAAAAGAGGCACAAAAATACTGAAGAAAATAACACCTTAAAAAAAGAACTGGCCAAATGGAAAAGGAGGCACAAAAGGTCATTGAAGACAACAATTTCTTAAAAATTAGAACTACTGACTCCATAAGACTTCAAGAAACAAGAAATGAAGTCAAAAGAATGAAAAAAAAAACAGAAGAAAATGTGAAATATCTCACTGGAAAAATAGCTGATCTGGAAAATAGATCCAGGAGAGAGAATTTAAGAATTATTGGACTACCTGAAAACCATGATTAAAAAAAAAGCCTCGACATCATATTTCAAGAAATTGCCAAGGAAAACCGTCCTGATATCTTAGATCCAGAGGGTAAAATAGAAATCAAATGAATCCATTGATCACTTCCTGAAAAAGATCCCAAAATGAAAATTCCCAGGAATATTATAACCAAATTCTAGAGCATCTAGGTCAAGAACAAAATATTGCAAGCATCCAGAAGGAAACAATTCAAATATCATGGAGCCATAGTCAAGATCACATAACATTTAGCAGCTTCCCTATTAAAGGGATGGAGGGATTGAATATTTATTCTAGAAGGCAAAAAGCTAAGATTGCCAGCAAGAATAACCTACCCAGGAAAACTGAGTATAATCTTTCATGGGAAAAATGAATATTTAATGAAAGAGAGGACTTCCAAGCATTCCTGATGGAAAGACCAGAGCTGAACAGAAAGTTTGATATTGAAATACAAGACTCAAGAAAAGCATAAAAAGGTAAACATGAAAGAGTAAACATTAAGGTTTTAATAAAGTTAAATTGTTTTACATTCCTGAATAGGAATATGATACATGTTAACTCTTAAGGACTTTATCATTATTAGGGCAGTTAGAAGGGCACAAGCATGAGTCTATTATGTTAGGATTATATAAAAACAAAACAAAACAAAATTAAGGGGTGAGAAAGAAGGATGGACTGTGAGAATGGGGAAGGGAAAGGTAGAATGAGGGAAAAAATTCTCACATAAAACAGGTGTGTAAGGAAGAGCTTTTATAATGGAGGGAAATATGGGAGGGTAGAGGGCAATGTTTGAACCTTGTCTCATCAGAATTGGTTCAAAGAGGGAAAATATATATATAGCACACACTCAGTTGGGTATAGAAATCTATCTTATTCAACACAGAAATTGGAGGGCAAGGGGATAAGAGATGGGGTTAGGAGGAGAAGGAATGACAAAAGGGAAGTAGATTAAGGGAGGTGGTGGTCAAAAGTAAAATAGATTTTTCAGGAGGGATAGGATAAAAAGAAAGAGAGAAGGATAAACAGAAGAAAATAGGATGGAGGGAAATACACAGTTAATAATCATAACTATGAATGTGAATGGGATGAGCTAACCCATAAAATGGAAACAGATAGAATGGATTAGAAACCTGAATCCAACAATATGTTGTATACAAAAGATGCACTTGAAACATAAAGACATACACAGAGTTGAAATAAAGGGCTGGAGCCGAATATATTATGTTTTAGCTTAAGTAAAAAAGATAAGGGTAGCAATCATGATCTCAAACAAAGCAAAAGCAAAATTAGGCCTAATTAAAAGACATAATCAAGGAAACCACATTTTGCTAAATGGTACCATAGACAATGACATAATATAAAAAAAATTTTACAGCAAGTTTATTTGATGAGGGACTCATTTCTCAAATATATAGGGAATGAGTCAAATTTATAAAAATAAGAGTCATTCCCCAATTGATAAAGGGTCAAAGGGTATGAACAGGCAATTTTCAGAAGAAATCAAAGCTACTTCTAGTTATATGAAAAAATGCCCTAAACCACTGTTGATTAAAGGCAAATTAAAACAACTATGAGGTACCACCTCACCCCTATCAGAAATGACAAATGCTAGAGAGGATGAGGGAAAATAGGTATATTAATGAACTGTTGGTAGAATAGTGAACTGGCCCAGCTGTTCTAGAGAACAATCTAGAACTATACCCAAAGGGCTACAAAATTAGGCATACCTTTCGATGCAACAATACCACTAGTAGGTCTGTACTCCAAAGAGATTAAAGAAGAAGAAAAAGGACTTTGATATACAAAAATATTTACAGCTGCCTTTTTTGTGGTGGCCAAAAATTGAGGGGCTGCTCATCAATCAGGGAATTACTGAACAAGTTGTGACATATGATTGAGATGAAATAATATTGTGGTATAAAAATGATGAGGGGGTTGTTTCAGAAAAAAATGGCAATATCTATGCGAACAGATGCAAAGTGAAGTGAGAAGAACCAGGAGATCATTGTACCATGATAACAGCAATGCTGTAATAATGACCAACTGTGAAAAAACTTGGCTACTCTGATCAATACAATGGTCTAAGACAATTCCAAGACTCATGATGGCACCTCCAGAAAGAAAACTGATGGAACTCTGAGTGTAAACTGAAGTATGATTTATTCTCTCTCTCTTTTTTGTGCTTTTTTTCAGATACGGCTAATACAGAAATCTGTTTTGCATGTTTTCACATATATAATTAATATTTTGCTTGCCTTCTCTGTTGGTGGGGGAGAGAGGGAGAAAATTTGGAACTCAGAATTTAAAAGGAAAAGAATGCTGAAATAAATAAATATTATAAATTAAGTAAATAAAAACCACTGAGTGGGTGGAGGGGACAATAAGATGTCAAATGCTTAGTTTTCTCCATTAAGTACCAACCCAAACAACAACATTCTTGTCCTGTCTTCTTGCCATGTATACCTGCTTGCATTTTTGTTTAATTCTTTCCAACCCTCCTATCATTTACTATCAGCAACTTCAGTACCTTCTTTTTTATAAACTTTATCATTATTCAGCCAAATCATCCTCCAAAGCAAGGGAACATTTTCTCTTGTGGATGGCATGCTAATTTTTATACTTTAGATGAGCATCACTCAGGAAATCCTGTCCATGCCCAGGACCCTGAAAATGTAATCTATTGTTCAGTAACCGCTGCTGCCTTCCACCCCAGCCCTTGGCATAGTGTTTTCATTTTTTAATTTTTTAAACATTCATTTTAAAAATTTTGAGTTTCAAATTATCTCCCTTCCCACTCCTCCCCCACCCACTGAAAAGGCAAATAATATGATACCTGTTATACATGTGAAGTCATATATGCCACACATTTTAAAGATCTGATGCCCTTTTGAAATAAAATCTTAAAAAATAATCATCCCTATCACTTTGTTTGCTAATGAAGTTTGCTAAAGATACTTGGAGTAAACCTCCTGAAGGTGAGGTAAAACCTCAATTCTTCTACAAAAAGTCGTTGCTTTATCGACCTGTACAGAGGGTCCCTAGTGCCTCATAAAAGAATAATAGCATGATAGTGGTTTGTCCCAGGACAAGTTCAATCTGAACTCCATTGAAAAAGATGAGAAGAGTGAGATGGATAATAATAAAACTCATAGATTTAAAGTTGAAAAGGACTTTAAAAGATGTCTAGTCCAGAGATGTCAAACTCACTGCTGGATTTTGGACCACAACACTCCCTAGTGCAACCCAAACCAGATTAAAATGTAATTGGGAAATAGTTAATAAAATAAACAAAAATACAATAAAACAGATAACTTTACATCTTAAAACTAATTCATTATGTGGCCTGCAGGGATCCTTATGTGACCCCCATTTGTATTTGAGTTTGACATGACTAATCTAATTCAACACTTTCATTTTATAGATAAGAAGATCAGTTAAGTGAGGGTCCCAGTCATATGGGCAGTAAATGGCAGATCTAGGATTCAAATCTAAGTCCTCTGACTCCCAAAGCAAGGCTTCCACTGCACCAGGATGCTCGTGTAGCACTTTACAAAACATATTTGTCAAAAGAAATTTGTTGGAGGTAAATAATGGTGCAGGACAAAGAATGCTGGCAAAAGTCAGAAGATCTTTGTTCAAATACAGTCTCAGCTATTTACTTACTTTTCCTTGTCACTTACCCTCTATGGGTACTTGTCTTCTCATCTATAAAGCTGTGACATCTGCTCCTTATTCTCACTCTCTTACTGGGCTTTCTAGAAGGCAATGGCAGCATGAAGGACTCTTTGGCTGACAACATAGAGGACTATCCCATATTCAGCAGGATGGAGGGAAACCTATGATCTTAGCAGCAAGTAGTCACTATTGAAGAACAGCCAACTGGTCACTATGGCTCGAGTGCTGAAGATCTTCAGTATCTGACACATTACAACTCCCAGGGCTGGGATGGTGGGAATTTTGGACACAGCATCCTGGTAATAGGCTCTAATCACTGTTGCTGAACAGCATTTTTCTAATGAGCCATGTAAGTCATTGCAATAAGACAGAGTATAATGATAAAATGTCATTTAATGATGTAAATTGCTTTAAAAAAAAGATCCCTATTCTCTTACCAACACAAGGGAATTATTACTAAATCTTCCTTTTAGCATTAACCCGAGGTACCTGGAACCCTGCTGTCATTTTTCCTGAAATTAAGGGAAAAAATTTGGAGCTGAAATTGTGGCTGCTGAAAACTCTAGGTACGTGAGGCACATTAGTCCTTATCATATCAAACTCCTGACTTCTAAACTTTCCTTAGACAATCACTTTTATTTCTTCCTCCAAAAGCAAAAATAATTATACCATCACAAGAGAACTCCAAGACATGGGGTGCATAATACAGATGGAGACATCAAAGATTTGTCAAGATAACCACGAAATCATGAAGGTGAATGGGACAATTCTAACAAAATTCAGTTTTCTCAGAGTTTAAAGTTTCAGGTACGCATTCCATATTGGTCCAATGAACCTTCCCTATACTTTGAGAAAGACTTTTTCTTTATTTTGGAGGAGAGAATGAAATTGTTTGCAACTGACAATCTCTAACTTTTTTTTTCCTTCATAAAGCTTACTCATTTGCAGGCTCTAAAATGTCCCACTAGGAATTTGAAATACATCCAATATGAATACCTGCCTCTTTGAAAAAGAAAGGAATATAGACTAGAATTTCTACTACAATAAAAGAAAATTCACATCAGAAGTACAATAGCTTACTGAACACATATCTTACCAATAAGCTAAACATCTTGCTTGAGTATTAAGTAGAGAACCTGCATTCATTATAATTCTATGAGAAGAATCAGTCAGTCAATAAAGTGCTTACTATTGGGTCAAGCAGTGTACTAAGTACCAGGGATATTAAAAGAGACAAAAAATAGTCCCTACCCTCAAGTTCACAATTTAATGGGGGAGACAACAAGCAGATAAATATATACAAACAAGATATATACAAGGATCAAAAGGAAATAATTTGGAAAGTGAAGGCACCAGAATGAAGAGGGCTTGGGAAAGGCTCCCTGTAGATTAGAATTTGGAATTTTAGTTGGGACTTAAAGGAAGCCAGGGAAGCCAGTACACAGAGATTAGGAGGAAGTACAACCAGGACCCTAGACTCTTAAGTTCCAGTTTTTTTTATACAGTAAAACATTAAATTAAATGGGAGAAAATAATTAATCATAAGTCTGTCATGTCACCATGAAGAGAAAGAAGCACAATTCCAATTGAACAAAGTGATAACAGAGACATAGATATTTTTTTTTTCCAAGAAAGAAAATAATCAACTTTCCAGCAATAAAAGAAACTAAATGTCAAATCATGACCTACCCAATTATATTGACTGTGCTTTATATGCTAAGGCAGGAAATTAGACTGATATACTTTAAAAATGTTTTCAATAAGTGTTCAAACGAAAAAAGATTCCTGCTTTATCTTAATCTATCCGGAAAAATCAGTTTACTAGAACTTCTCCCCAACTATTTGAGTATCCTACTGTATATTAATGTATACTGACAGAATTTTTTTAAAGACTTTCTTAGAACATATTTTAATAAATTATGCTCAAAGCTGATTTAAAGTGAATTTTCAAACCGACTTCTATTATGAGTTCTTTACCAAATCTAAAAGCAAAAACGTATACTTTTACTACAGCATTATGACCAAAAACAAATAGCTGCTATAAATAAAGTCGGATCTGTACTCTAGATGGCTGTTGACTTAATCACTGAGGGCCCTGTCAAGATGAGCTCATCTTGCTATTGAGGCGTTTACTACTAAGCTCTTACTGAATTTGGACAGATGCCCCTTTCACTCTCTCTCCTCTACTGATTTAACTTTTGGAGCTCACTCACCCAAACATATTTCTCCTCATTGACCTATGGATGTGTACCATCATCAAAACATATACTGATGTGTACCTCAATATCTGAGTAGCTTTCTAGAGTGAGAAGGTGGGGCAGGATAAGGATGTTGAGAGATTTTGCCTGATGTTATAACTAATTATTTGGGGGATGGTAAAGCAGATATTTCAAGGAGTTAGCAGAGCATGAAATCACTTGGGAAAAATAATTTTCTGGGTAGAAATGCCCTGCAACTCAGATGTTGTTTGGTTCCTACATCTAAACTAATGTTTGGCTGATCAATCATACCTTCTGGATTAACAATTTGATGAAATCATTCCCAATTGGCCTATTTGTGCTTGATACAAACAATGGGTCAATTTTTTGAAGGTGTGTTACGTGTAGGGGAATCAGCTAAAAGAGTGAACCAAAGGGGTCAATTTAGCTTGGAGAGTTTTGTAGTAGCCCCACAGAGACAAGGTCTTTCTTAAAAGATTGACCTATGGCTTCAGAAGGCAACAAATTAATTTCTTGTAGATTAAATGCAACACTGTAACTCAAACTTTTTGGTCTTCTCCAGGCTGCACTTTGGACTTTATTCATACCTCATCTTCATCATGGAAACTCACTCCAGCCCTCGAATTCACACAATGTAAGTAACCTCACCTCACACGTCCCTACCCCCACCCCACCCCCACCCCCACCAGAGGGCTTCCCCCTCTGACTGGATGGCTCCTCCCAGAACCACCATTTGAAAAATGGTGCCCAGACCAGCCTTGTCATCATTCTTCTCCAGGCTGCACTCCCATCCCTCCCTGTGTTCCATCCTCTCCCTCCCATCCCTTTTCAACTTCCTTTTACTTGATTTCCCCCAATGTACTGTGAGCTTCTTGAAGGCAAGGACTGTCTTTCAGCTTATATGTCTATTACCATTGCTTAGCACAGTACCTGGCACGTAGGAAGTGCTTAATATATGCTTATTAACTGATTGACTAGACTCAGGACTCCTTTACACCCTTAAAAGATCCTGCCCAAAGAGCTTTGTTTATTTGGGTTACAGCTATTGATATTTACATATCAGAAATTAAAACATCTATGGAAATGTGTTTCACATGTCTATACACACTTGTAATCATTTTTCTTTTTTGCCTTCTCAATGAGTGGAGGAGGGGAAGGGAGAGGTAGAAAATTTGGAACTGAAAATAAAATTGAATACAGACATCAAGACATCTTAACATTATCATGAAATTCGTTTTGACCTCCTGGGCCACCTGAAAGAGTCTCTGGTTCCCTCAGAGAACCACAGCTGCAGGATGTCAGCCATGATGAGGACTTTTAGTATTATCACTCTCTTCCAAGAGCCTGAAATGAAAGCTGTGTTTTGTTTTACATGTTACAAAAATAAGTGTTTAAAGTTGATAAAGCAGCAAAATTTATCAGGACAGACACATGGGGAGGTAGGTGGCTTGAGTATTCTGTCAGACAGACATAGATTCACACCAACGGTATCTTTATTTCCCAAATGAATGTATCCCATCTATTCCCTCTGATATCACATCAAAGAGTTTCGGAGTAGGAAAAACAAGGGAATGAGGAAACATAGCTAGATTACTTATTTGGTAGAGTGCTGAATTGGAGTCTGGTAGTTCTGAATTCAAATCTTGCCTCAGATACTTACTAGCAGTATGACTCTGAACAAGTCACTTAATCACTCCATGCCTCAGTTTTATTGATGACCTCTGAGACTGCTTTCAGCTCAAAATATATGATCTATGATCTTCGCAAAGTAACAAAAGGAGAAGTACTAGTTACTTGCAGGGAACAAACTACTGGTTTGACACTTCCCTCCTTTCAAAGACCTCTGCATGCAGGGCACCATACTCTTTGCTTCCAGGTGTCACCAAAGAACTTAGGTATATTTCCATCCTGTAGTGTGACTACTGAAATTAAAATTCTATGTCTCTCCACATCAGACTTTAGAAGTCTGGTATAAAGCTTAACAGAGGAATATGTTGTGGATATCTACATCCCTTCTGCTTCCTGAAAGGATCTACCTGTCCCTGTTACCTTACAATACTGCTCTGAGGAGACTTCAAAGCAGGTCCAAGTTCAGTTACAGAAAGAGAGAAATTTTCTAATGCCAAGAATTCTTCATGGTAGCAGTAGAATTTGGAAAATTGCAGCAGGTGATGCACGTAAAATGAGCCTGAGGTGAATGTATTTAGCCAGCAGAAACCTAGTTTTTGTATTAATAATTCAGTTCTTTTCAGAAATAATGGGAGAAGCATTAGAAAAGGTTATCATAACTATCATCCAATACATTTCTAAAATTATTCTATTACATTTTAAAGGGTATAATTATAAATGTTTTTAAGAGCAATTTACCGGAAAATTAAAGTTGCTTGGCTTAAAAAATTATTCCATCCCTCTGATGAGGGATGTGAATCCTCTCAATCTATGGTGGTCATTATTTGTTTACTATGGAGAATCAGGTCCACATGGGGGAAACATTGATCTGAGAATCAGCCTTT
Source organism: Phascolarctos cinereus (assembly GCF_003287225.1). Classification (NCBI taxonomy): domain Eukaryota; kingdom Metazoa; phylum Chordata; class Mammalia; order Diprotodontia; family Phascolarctidae; genus Phascolarctos; species Phascolarctos cinereus. Next base: position 140,154,589 of record NW_027555736.1, read on the forward strand.
AGAAAGAGTTCCAAAAGCTTACTAGAGGGATGGGGTATGGGGGTGGGGAGGTAAGGAGGGAGAAGTACATTGAAAGTCAAAGACCTTCTGTAGATTTCATTATGGTTTTCTAGAGGATCACTAGCCTGCAAATGTCCTACAGGCCTGCTTAACTGACTTTAAGTCCATTTAAATTGAACTCTGGGTGGGTTAAGTCTTATCTAGCCAGGCTTTTGAGTGTTAATTCTATCTCTCAGTTTCATTTTTTCCCTTGGGTAGGCCTGCCCTAAAAGCCTTCAACCATCAGTCTGTATGTTGTAAACTGACTGCACTGTATATAGTCCTGTGAGGATAACTGTAGTGAAATAAAATATGTAGGCTTCTGGCATGCATATAATAATGAGATCCTGAAAAAGGGTTTTAACAGCAGTTATGTCACAATGCTCATAGCTCCCTGAAGTCACTGAAAGCCTTGTTAAATTAAAGATTCACTGTGGTTTTTCTGCTGCATTCCTGCTTCCCATGTTGCCTTCTCTCTCTCTCTTTTTTTTCCTAATTTCATTGTACTCTTAAGATGGGGCAGTATCACACCAGCCAACATTAACACCACCTAGAAAACTGAATAGTTTCAATACAATCATTAGTATTCTGTGCACTTTTGTGTGTATGGGGAGGAGAGGGGAGAGGTACAGAGGTAGGTACAGTTCTTTCAGATCAAAAAAAATTTTAACATTGGCTCTTCAAGCTTAGGAAATATGGTACACAGCCCACCCTCACTCATTCACAGAGGCTTAGGAATTTAACAACATTCAATTACTGTTCTCTACTTGAATCCATCCTTGGTATGTCCCATAAGGTCACCTCAATGTCATTAGGATTTAATTCCACATCCTTCTTGGATTCCAGATGTGGCCTGCCTCAAAATTTACTCTGGAAAAAAAACAACCCACAACAACAACAACAAAACTTCCTAATCACAAAGAATCCTGTCTCACCCAATGCCAAAATCTCCTCTCAAGGAAGCTAAAATGTTAATTACAATGAAGTGGTCGTGTTTGCTTTTGCTGTAGAGTTGTGAGTCTTTATGGTTTAAGTATTAAAAAGGCATAATCACCTAGTATGTAGGTTAATTTCTTTTCGATATTGTAATTAATGCAACATTAATAGTAAATTCCAGCTCCAATTTTCTTACTGCTTACACTCAGAGAGTAGACTTGAATATTCTGCCAACTCCATTACATCATCTGAAAACCCAAACATTTCCCATTTTCAAATCACTCTCCTCCACCAGGCAAACATGCTCTCTCTCTCTCTCTCTCTCTCTCTCTCTCTCTCTCTCTCTCTCTCTCTCTCTCTCTCTCTCTCTCTCTCTCTCTCACACACACACACACACACACACACACACACACACACACACACACACACACACACACACACGAAAGATTAGTACCCCTGAGAAGCACAGGCTCCATCTGAGGTTAAAGTCTGCAAATGCACACAATTTCTGGAAGCTTTTACTACTGCTGTGTTAGCTACAAGGATGCCTCCATCTCTGACCTTCCTTTTTCCATTCAGACTGTTATATAACCTAGAGCCTGCGTGCAGTATGTGAGTTGGGTGTTTTGGTTTAAAAAAAAAAAGACAACCAAAAAATCCCCACTTTCTTTCCCCCCCTTTATTAAACACCATAATGGAAAAGATTAGAGATTGGAGAAGAAGGGGGGCAGGAGATCCTGGGGGGATGTGGGTCAGCAGGTTAGCAGTGTCAGAACCCAACTGCTGCCTCAGCCCTATGATTCTGGGGACAGCTCAGCCCCTGGTCTCTTTTAGCAGTGAAAGAGGGGGCCGACTGCCCGGGCGTTATGTAATTTGCAAGAACAGCAAGTTACCCAATTGCTAGTCAGTTCTGCTGCCTGCCACCCCATCCTCCTCCTGCAAGAACACCTTCTGGCGAGGATGACACCTGAAGATGCTAGCAGCAAAGGGGGTTGGGAGTGGGGAGGGGAGAGCCAAGGAAAGGGGAAAGAGGAAAGGGGCGGGGGCTAGTTCAGGGCCGGAAAGTATCAGAGCTTTCTAAATACTATAACTGCTAGTGCTTCTTCCAAAAAAAAAAAGTCTCCGAAACACATGAAGGGAATTTTCTCCAGTGTTTCTGATTAACCCTGTTACATAACCGGCTCGCATTCCAAATCCACCGTCTCAGGGTCTAAATATACTCTTTGCAGCCAAAAGCCTTCTGCACTCAAACTCACCCAGCGGCTGGCACGAGCCCCCGAGCCTCCGATCCCTAACACCCCCACTCCCAGCCACCTCCCCTACCCCGGACTGTCCCCTTCCCCACCCAAGCTGCTGCTGTTCGCCGCGGTCACTCTTCGGAAATTGCCTTTAATTAAATGTTTTTTCGCATGTGTCATCTTCATGGCTTTTACTGTACTTGGATTCCGTGAATGGGAAGACGCCTGGACTGGGGGGTGGGGAGGTGTGGCCAAAGTGGGGTAGGGGTGGGGGTGGGATACTGTAAAACAGCCAACACATGATCAGCCATATTTCTCCCACGAACTAAAACAGAGAGCAAAGGGGGTGGGGACGCAGCCTGGCCCCCTCTCTGCGCTCTTCCTGATCCCGGACAGGGACTGGGAAAAGGGACCACGGAGTGCAGGATCAGGGCCGCTGTAGGATTCTGGCGCCCAAGCCCCGGGGGTTTGAAGGCCCCCGCCCCCCACGCAGGCTCGCTTCCTCCTGAATGACAGGCGTGATTTATCAATTATTTACGACAGTAATTAAAACCGCAGCTTCCCTCTCTTCTTTGCAAACTCTAGGCACATTCAGATAAATACATTCCCTAATCCACCACTACCCCCCCAATCCCCAGCCCAAGTACAACAAACCAGCAGCCAGGTTTGGCTACCAGTCTCTCAGGCAGAGGGAGGGGAGTGCGCTCCCCTAGCCCCTCTTCACTCCACTTAGCAACCTTAGGGGGATAGGGGATGGAGGAGTCGCAGAGGAGGGGGTTGACGGGTCTCGCCGAGAACATCAAAATAAAATTCAAGAAGCACCCTGATCTGGGGGTGGGGGGGTGTTGTGGGAGTGCTGATCTCAACATCCAACCAGCTTTCAACTTACACTGACCATCCCCAGGCTCTGGCGGAAACACTCCATGAACCGCGGGGAGGGAGACAATTTTCTAAGCAGAAATAAGTTTGGATTTCTCTCTCCCCCTCCCCCTTTCTTAACGTTGGATTTTTTTTAATGCCATCTCCTAAGAAGAGGGACTCACACTCTCACTCATACACTCACACACACACACACACACACACACACACACACAAACGTGCGCACACACAAACGCACACGCACTCCATCCCGGGGCGGGGGAGTTGGGCTACCCTGGTTCTTTAAACTTGCGTATACACTATGGCAGTTGCCTGCTCAACAAATTTGTGGGAATGTTTCTCGTGCTATCTCCCACCCTCCACTCACACACGCACCCCCCCAACATACACGCCATCCCCGAAGTTAAAAAAAAATCCACTGACAAGCGTCTCAAAGTGAAGACACGCACCCAGACCTCGGCAATCTCCCCAGCCCCCAGACTTCACGGATCATTGACTTCGCCCCCTCACCCCCCACCAAAGAAACCCCAACCCACATAGCCTGGAAAGATGAAAACTTGTCAAGAAGAAACAAGGAGTTAAAGGGAAGGGGACCGGGGTGACAATAATTTTTTTTTCTTTTTAAAAAGGACACTGCCACTTTAAAAGTTTCTTTCGGTCCCTGGTCCCCACACTCCTCTTCAAAAAAATTTTTTTTTGTAACGTATTTAATTTCGGCAACGCAGTTTTCCTTCTCTTTGCAGAAATAATACATACATATACACATTTATACATAAATACACAAACCCTGGGATAGCCTGCTAGCTGTCAACCCTGCCGCTCCCCACTCCTCAGCTGCCCACCTCCTCCTGCAACGGTGGAACGTGCTGCAAAAGTTTGCAACATTTGTGGGGGGCGCGGGGGGGCGGGCAGTGGGGTGCCCCGACGTCGGAGTACTGCTGCCAGCTCCCGGGCTGCCTGTGCCCTGCAGCCTGACCCTCCCCCCCAGCCCATGCCCCCGGCTTCCTGGGCCATCCCTGTGCTGTCCTCCCCCCATCACCCCTCACTCTTCTCTCACCCCCCCCCTTATCCCTCTCTCTCCAGCCTCCCTACCTCTGCTGGTGCTGGAATAGCTCTGTCTGCGCACTGGAGCCGGCGGCTCGCTTTTCCGGGCGGATTCTTGGTTCAGCGGGGTCTCCCTGGAGCCGGCGGCCGCTTCGGAGCCGCTGCTGCCCGGCTCACTGGCGGCTGGGTCGGGGGCTGCGGGAGCTGACTCCATGTTTTTTCCCAATGTAGAGATCGCTGGAGATGGCGAGCTCCGAGACTCCCTCTATCTTCTGTTTTCAGTGCAACTCTATGGTACCAAAAAAAAAAAAAAAAAAGGAGACAGGGAATGAGAGGGAGAGGGAGAGAAGAGAGCTAGAGCGAGAGAGCGGGTGTGTGTGTGTGTGTGTGTGTGTGTGTGTGTCTGTGTGTGTGTGTGTCTGTGTGTATGTGTGTGTGTGTGTGTGTGTGTCTGTGTGTCTGTGTGTGTGTGTCTGTGTGTGTGTGTGTGTCTGTGTGTGCGCGCTGGAGAT